>NC_138968.1:29640000-30240000 GCF_055761805.1 Camellia sinensis
TTTGTGTTCTAGGCATCGCCATTAGAACTCTAGTTTCCGCTGTCAGGTTGCTATACTGGACCCCCATAAGCCGTTTGGGCATGACAAACACCAAAGTAATTGTGCCTTTAGAGGATTTAAGGTCTCCTAGACCTAGCGAGTGCACAAGATAGTGCGGGTGAGATCCATAAAACAATGCAAATGAGATGCACAAAACAGTGCGATATAAGGTGCACAAAACAGTACGATACAGGGTGAATGCACAAAACAGTGCAAACTCAAGGTGCACAAAACAGTGCGATACAAGATGAATGCACAAAATAGTGCGAGCTCGGTGCACAAGACAATGCGAACTCAATTTGCACAAAACAGTACGATGCAAGGTGAATACACAAAACAATGCGATGCAAGGTGAATGTACAAAACAGTGTGATATAAGATGAATGCACAGAACAATGCGATGCAAGGTGAATGCACAAAACAGTGCGATACAAGGTGAATGCGCAAAACTGTGCAAACTCAAGGTGCACAAAATAGTGCGATATAAGGTGAATGCACAAGATAGTGAGATTCAGGGTGAATATACAAAACAGTGCAAACTCTAGGTGCACAAAACAGCGCGATACAAGTTAAATGCACAAAACTGTGCGATGCAAGGTGAATACACAAAATAGTGCGAACTCAATGTGCACAAAATAGTGCAATTCAAGCTGAATGCACAAAACAATACAAACTCAAGGTGCACAAAACATTGCGATACAAGGTGAACAGGATAATGCGATATAGGGTGCACAAAACAGTGCGATACAAAATGCACAAAATAGTGCGAGGTGAAAGATGTACAGTGTGTAGAGTGGAACGAGCAGTACCTAGATTAGTGCATCATATACCTTATGAAATGAGCATAGGGAAACTTGCCACAACTCATTGAAATGTAACACAAATGGAGGTAACTCGACAAAACTCTATTAAGTACGTAACAAAGTCAAGAGCAAGAGCAACCAATCACGCAGTTCAAATCAATCAGAGGGGAAAATGGCAATGCCAAGAGAGTTTTGAAATGGTCAGAGACAACTTTCGAAATTGAATCATATCAGAATCATCATGGGGGTGGGCTCACCCTAATCTAGGAGAAAGTGCCCAACAAATGGCATTGAGCGGACTGAGAGAAAGTTTGGGAAGGTTTGGTTCATCCCCCTTGTTCAATTGACGACCTGATCAAATGCACTGAAAATTGCCCCTAGTGTCCAATCGTTGGCCACCAGTTGGGTTCATGCCCCTTGTTTGACGGATGGCCCAGTCAGATGTACTGAAAAGTGCCCCTAGTGTCCAGTCACTGGCCACCTTTATAAACATCATGCAGGCACGTGTAATTGGGATCATTAGATCCTGGGACAGTTGCCAACCAATCAGACTCATGCTTCTCTTCTATCCCAACATGTTGAGAACTTACTCTAGTCCCCTCCAAAGCAGTGATGAATTCCTCACATACACTTTGCAATGATCATGAATGCGATGCCCCTTGTATGGGCACTCTCAGTTTGTTTATGAATTCCACACATGGGCTTGTTTTCAAGTTTGGAGCGAACACTCATGTATGGAATTTTGACCATGCCACTCTGTTGAACTTTTGAGCAATAGACATGCCAGGGTGACTCAATGAAGAGCACTTTTGAGCGACAGACATGCTATGGTGACTCGAAGAAGAGTGCATAAGCTCCACTTGTTGACTGAAGGTAGTTCCTTCTTACCCAATGCAAGTGTGTGATATGCACAGCAATCGGTGTAGCTCATGGATTGATGCGAAGCTGACAACATGAATTGGGCAAGATAATTGAGTCGAAATAAATAAGACAGATGTGGTTAAGACCGAACTTCAGGATGAAGTTACCTACGTATCCTAAGAATGGAAATCAAGTCAATATAGTTCATGGCAAAGGTTCACTAGGAGTATTGACACTTTCTTTTTGCACTCCAACTTTTGCCAAAGTTGCCCCATCGGGGTTTTCAACCTTGCGAGCTATATTTGTTTGATTTCTCATTTTTCATGCTCTAACTTTTGCCTAGGTGGCCTTTTCAGGTGTTCGGCCTAGCGAGCCTCTCGAGGATAATGTTACAACATTTGTGGTGAATTTTATCTATAGTCACTCTTGCTCCAACACTGGAACTGGTTTCACCTTGATTTGAGCTTGGTTCTCTATTCTGTTATGTATGTCTTCTTCTTTTCTTTTGCACCTTTTTTAAAGTTGGCTCTTCTTGGAATTTGGTACCTCCTCGTATTGGCTTCCCCGAATTCAGGCAAAATTTTATTTCCTCACAGTTGATTGGATTTCATTCCAATGAATACCCCTGGATTGATGGTTGACTTATTTTCACTTTCTTTTTCTTTTTTCTTTTTTCGTTCTTTTCTCTTTTCTTTTTTCTTTTTCCTTCTTTCTTTCTTTTTTCTTTTCTTCTTTTCTTTTTTCTTTTCTTTCTTCTTTTCATTTTAAAGTAATGAAAAAACCAGGGGAAGCAATTCTACGATTGTGAGGTTTGAAAGTCGACATGTACTTCCAGGTCTGAAAACCGCCTTGTGCTTGCCAAAATGATCGCCTAACGGCGAAGATAATCCCCAGGACAATGTAAAATACCACACACAATTCTAAACCTATCTTTGCAGGTTTTACAACAGAAATAGCTGAAAAAGCAACTTTTGAGATCAAGAAAGACTTTGCACCAATATGTCAGAATCCACTCAAACCATTTGGAGGATCCTTCTTAACACTCGAGCTTATTAATAGAATCTCATTCAATTTTTTTTTTTAAGCTTTTATATTTTTAAAAAGGTCACGCATGAATTACTATAGGCACAATAAAATGATCAAAAACTTGACTCCCACTTTCTTGTTATTATAACAACAAAACGAAGACCCCAGAGTACATGGGAGCGACTTAAAGGAAAAGACTTAACTGACGCAACGACACAAGAAAATACAACAAAAATAAAACTCACAACTCAACTATTTATAAGAGACAACGCAAAACAAAATCACTCTCCAAGTCCATCTACAGAATTCAAAAACAATTTTAAGTAGCCCACGAGAGGGTCCAAACCTGCCTTCAATTCAGGAATACTAACATCTACAACTAACAAGACCGATTTCTCATAGATTGAGCCTCATTATTACCCTGGTTGTCCCCACACATCTCATTGACCGTGTTGGCAAGGGTCAAAGGTTAGTTTTTGGCAAACCATGGATGGGATTTATGTTATACGGTAGCAATCTATTGCGGTCAATGAGAGGTTTATTTACAACTTTGGGAGTTTTAGGTGGGTGATGACCTTATTGTCAATCAAGTCTTGAATTTCATTGTGAAGGCGAAAGCAATGGTCAGATTAGTGATTGTACTACTGATGGAATGTGCAATATTAGGTAGGGTCATGTCTAGGTGGGAGAGGATTAGGGAGAGATCGAGGATTAAGATGCTTGAGATACCCATTCTCTATCAGTACCTTCAAGGTGAGGGGTTGGGCCCATATGGAGATAGGTGAAGGGTCATTTTTTGGAGGAAGAAGCATCAGGTTTAGAAACATTGGCAAATAGGTTAGTGGGTGTTGGCTAGGTATTTACGAGCTTGGGATTGGACTTAGGATGGGTGTTTCTAGTAAAGCCTCCCTTTTCATTGTTTGCCCCCCAATTCCAAATGCTCTAAACCTAAATAATAAAAGTGTCATCCACAGCCTTTGCAACAACTGCGAGCACTTGCTGCTTGCTCAATCCTTTGACCTTCAAAGTCTCAATATCCCACCAAAGACATGCATAGGGATCAATACTTGTCCCAGCCTTGTTCTTGTAACTTGCTTCAACTTGACCAAGGGATTATGTGGCTATATCGAAACGAGGCCTATATGTTATTGATATGTCATCACCCAGACTTGAGACAGCTTCGGGTTAGCCTTTTCCAACAGCAGCTCGGCCCAAGATTGGGGAGCTTTTAATGGAGTCAAGACTCTAAAGGAAAAATCTGCCATACTTCTCTGAAGACCTTTAATCATGCTCAATAACTCAGGAGTAGTAGGTTCGTCCATTGGTGCCCGCAGCGTATTTGAACCAACTTGGTCTTGATGAATTGGTTGGGTTGGACTCTTTAGCGCAGGTTGGACTAGAATTAGGCTATTGTTCAGTTTTAGGCTTTGAGATGATTGGGGTTTAAGTTGCATCCATCATACACAAGTCTGTGCTTTCTGGAATAAGCACCTTAGACTTGGGTAAATGGGCTGGGGTGATGTATATACTGCGGTCGAAGGTAGGAGGTAGTATATAGATGAGGTAAAGGTGAAGATAAGGTACTTGGTCATAAATGGGAAATGCATTGGTGGTAAAATTGGGTTCCTAAGGTGGAGCTATCGTCTGGTTGTCGATGGATTCTGAACCTCACGACGAAGATGGTAGCAATGATTGATGCCATGACTGTGCTGCTGATGGTACGCATAATATTTGGTAGGGTTATGTCTAGCTGGGATTGGGTTAGGAAGAGGTTGGGGATCAAGGGGTTTGAGATACCCTCTTTCTATCAGGACTTTTAGTGCACTAGTTAGGCTCATATGGAGGGGAGTGAAAGTTCTGCCTTGAGCTCAAGTTAGGTTGGTTGTTTGTGGGTTGGTATTAGCATAGGGGTTGGCAGTTTTGGAAGTAGCGACAGTATTGATTTCAGTGGGTTTGGGGATATCGCTACTGCTAGCATTGGTACTCCCAGAAAATAACCTCCTTGTTGGTTCATTTGTTCTAGGAATAATCCGTTTGTTAAATGCGTTCTCAATTTGAATCCCTAATTCATGCAAGTTTTTGAAAGTAAGCAGTGGAGTGGCTATTAACTTTTGTAGCATATCAGGCTCAAGGTTCTGAAACAATATCTGCACATAGTCCCTCTCAGGAGGTCGATCTGTGATTTGTGTTGCCTTTGCTCTCCACTTTGCAACAAATTCTACAAAAGGTTCTTTAGGATTCTGGTGAGTTGCTTCAAACTCTTGGATGGACATTTCAATTTGGGTATTGTAAGACTACTAATTGACAAATGTCTCAGCCAAATCTTCCCAGTTTGGCTTCACTTAATCCTTCAACAGGGTTCTTCCATGCAAAGAGAGTTTCTGAGGCTTAGTAAGACCCAGCGGTTTCAAGGCATCCAAGAAAAGCCGGATATGTACCATAGGATCTCCATACCCGTTAGAACGGTCAATGTGTGGCATTTTGAATCAGTCTGGGAGCCTTACGGCAGCCTTAGTGTACCCATCCTTAATGTCAGGAATAGAGTTAATTCCATATCCTTTTTTGAATTGCTTCTCAAGGTTAGCAAGTTTTAACAAGGTAAGGTCGAGATAAGTAATATCAAGGGGAAAAAGCCCCTCATTAGGTTGCAACAGGAATCTAAAAACTTGAGCTTGAGCCAACCCTTCTCGAGGATCTGGACCCTACAAATCTTCAACTGGTAAAGGTGGATCAAAGCTCGACTAGGGGCCCGGGACTAGATATATGGTAGATGCCCCAAATGGGCGTTGCATTTTAGTATTGGTCTTATCCTGTATGGTAATTCCCTAGTTTAGGGCTGTTATCATGGCCACAACTTCTTTGGACTCTATGTCATTAGGGGTCTTCTGAGTTGGCAATTTGGGAAAATGGATGGGTGTAAGTTAAGAGCTGACTAACAACGATTTTGACCCGGTTATACTTGATGTATCTAGTTTGGATTAGTCTAGACAGGTTTGATTGGATTAAGCTTTTTAGAATTGGTCTTTTGGCATTGGATGAATCTTTTTTGAGTTGGCCTTTAGGGATCAGATGGATTGGATTGAGTCGATTTTTTTGGGATTGGATGGACTGTGATGGGTTAAGGCTTTTCGGGTCGGATTATACTTGGCCTTTGCTGAGTTGGGTACTGTTTCTTCTTTAGCTCAGATAAACCTAGCATTAAACACAAATGCTCTATCAGATCAAGATAATGGACATGCTGGTCAAAGCAAAGCATGATACAATTTTTAGCCCTAGTTCTAGTTCTAATATTTTTCCACCATATCAAACACAAACCCCTGAATTTTGACCCAAATTTTGATTCTTATATGACCCTCAAGTTTGAAATGAATCACCTCAAGATGAAGACTCTCCAAGGATTGCATCACACATTGCCAAAGATTTCATAGTTTGCACAAAAAGTATTCAAAAACACCCCTATGAGAGGTTAGGGTTTCTCTGCCTTAGCTTTGGAGGGATCTACAACTTCACTATTCAAACAAGTGGTATCACAACAGCCTAGTAAATAGAAGGGCATCCTGTCCTATGTTTGAAAAGTCACTATGGCTGACTATATGCATTTAGGCCGATCGGTCAAAAGCAGTACCTCAACAAGATTATCTAATATACCTCTCACACCTAACACCGAGAAGTGAAAGGAGGATCAAACGGTACAGCGGCAATCCAAATCCAAGGGTTATGTTTCCAACATGGTAGAGCCCATGATCGGCTAGCCTTTTGGCAAGCTTTCTAGGCAAGCCTCCGGCATGCCATCGAAGAATAGCAAATGGAAAACACAGTGACTTATAAGCACCAATGCAAATATAATGCAAAGAACATATATATATGTAAATAAAATTTCACATCATGAATTTCAGTCAAGTTCTCTAAATCCCCAGTGGAATCGCCAAAAACTACAGCTTGCTTTTCGTGCTTCTTTCGTATTTCATTAGCCCTACAGTTTGGATTCTCGTGGTTCTGAATCTGATTTCACAAGTACAATGTGAAATAGAGAAACACAAATGAGTCCAAATCCGACAAATCTTTTGGAAAATCGATGTTTGAATGAAATGCCAAAAATGGACTGCTATACTAGATTACAGAGTTGCCACGTAAATATTTTTAGAAAATTTAGGAAACCTGTGACTCGTGCCAAGGGCCACTTATCCGTCATCACCAAAGTATCTCAGCTCGGGTACTTAGGTATGAGAGGGGAAGGTCATGAATTGAGCACCTCTTTCACCCAATCAAAGATCGGCCTTTACTAATCATGATGTGATTTTTATTTACATTATATGCTCTTGTTCCGATTTCTAAGCTAACATTACTGCGTGATGCACACGAGTATAGACTAGTTTGCAAAAGTTTGAATGCTTTGATTTTCATATTTGTTTGAAAATTGTTTTCGATGTTTGTCACTTGAAAATGTGAGTTTGTACATTAATCAATTTATCCCAATTTTAGCAATTAGCCTTCATCCATCGGCATTCAAACAAGTATATCACTTAAGTACTTAGCCTCATGGAATCATGCTTTGTTGACATGGCAACAATCACACGTATGTGGTATGCTAAAGCAATTAAATGCTCACCTAGTACTCCAAGGCAAGCCAAAAAGATAAAAGACTTAGAAAAAATACGTGATCCTAACTAATGCAACACTTGCACGGCTACTAGCATGATATTTGAATCAATTTAATAGCATGCGGTCTAAGCACATATTCAAAGAATTTAAGCAATAACAATGTTTGGTAAGAATGATGAGCCGAGCTTTTATGTATGCAAGACTGGAGAAATAAAAGGGAGAAAGAAATGGGGGTTGGAAGACGTACACTTATTATAATTTTGCTTTCATGCAAGAGGGTCCGAATGAATGTCCAAGTGTCCGAATTAAACTAACTATTACAAATTCAAATAAATGAATTACATTAACTAAACTAACTACTAGCTGGATATCTAAATTATCAACTAGCTATAGCTGGATATCTAAATTTTCAACTAGCTATCTAAGTTATTACAACAAGGGTATTTCTAATAACAACCATAATTCCAACAAGGATATTATAATAATTACAACAATAAGAATTATTACAACAATGCTAGTAAAAATATTGATCCAAGCAACCATGAGGATGATTGCATACACAGTGCCCAGAAACTGTTCTGTCTGCCCAAATTGCTCTGCCTTACCTTCAGCCACTGCCCTCTGTTTTTGCAAAAGGTCATTGCTTACCACATATTGGAGGTCGGTCGGCCCTCAATGAGGCCTGGCCGGATCCCAATAAGGCCAGCCGACCCTAATTTTCATATGCCAAAACCTTTTTTGTACTCTGAGGCGAGGTCAGTGCAAACAGAGCCTTTCTAGGCCCGGTTTGTCCCTCGTGCTCTTCTCTGTCATGTGAAACCCAAGAGAAGAACAAATTCGCGTTTGAAACCATCAATTAGCACAAGTTGATGGCTTGATGATCCCGAGCACGTTTGGGCAAGATTGATAAATGTGATGAACAATGACCACCCATCCCTTCTATCATGAAGGCTCAAAGAGGGAAGTAGATACATTTCAAGATCCATGAAAACGTCATGAATTGACACATGAGGATTCTTGACACGATGGACTCAGCATAACGTTCGACTGAATCCAACTATTCTAATTCCTTTTCTTTATGTTGGTTTCGTTGATTTTAGACCTATTTTATTAGTCTTTGCCATTCTTTAATCGATTTTGTCCAAAGTGATGTTTAAGTTCACTAAATAAGAAGAAATTTCAAATGAGAAGTGATTCACAGCATGAAAGAGAGACTATGCCTTGACGATGAACCTCTGTAGAGATTAAGCCATTGAGTATAGGTCTCTTTCTCATGCCTTGAATAACGATGAATCATTTGAAATAACTCTCAAACGAAAAAAAAGAAGAAAGGAATGAGGGCGCAGAAATGATCATGCGAACACTATTAAGGATGAGACTCTTGATATGAAAACTAAGTAAAGAAAAGCCATCAACTCAAATGACTCGGTGTCTAAGGCTTAAACAACTGAAGCCATGAGGACTTACAATACAACAAGCTAGTTATTCAAAGCATAAGCTATTTAAATAAATTAAAACAACCCCTAAAGTGTATAACTAGTAGCTAAAGTATGTTTAAAGCGCATAAAAAATAGGTAAGAACAAGGAGACATCAAACTAGTAAGCGAGACCAAGGAGGGGTGGCTAACCCTCCACTTTTTAGACTTCTAAACCATATTTTTCAGCCTTTTTTAAACTCTTAAAATTAGTTTATAAGCCAAGAAAATAGTCGTAAAAGCAAGAGAAAGTAAGTTTAAAAAAATAGGGAAAAAGCTATGGAATAAAGTATAAGGAGGGGTGGCTAACCCCTCCACTTTTTGTGAATTAAATCACATATTTCAACCCTTTAAAGTAACGTCCAGCAGTGCACAAACTCAAGGAAAATAAAGAAGATGATTAGTCAAAACAAAGGGAAAAGATGGGTAAGAAGTATACCTCTTTAAAGAGTATGTATGGTTGTTGATCAAACTTGATTCCAAACACCCTCATGTTTATGAAATATGGTTTGAAGCTTCAACAAAAAGCTTCAAGAACAAGCTCTAACGGTGTATGTATTGTGTATGTATTGATTTCAAGAACGAAAGAAGCTTGAAGGTTCAAGGAGGTTCAAGGATAACTCATCTGTGACGCCCCAAATTTTGATAATATAATACAACGATGCACCGGGGTTTAACTAGAGGGTACACATCATTTTTAAGCACAAAATGCAAATAATTACACTAAAATAAAATATTAATAATAGTTACAGATAAAATTCTTCAAGTCTTTAAATACATATCGGTTCCTTGATACAAAAGATTATCCAAAATACAGGAAATATACAATCTAATTTCTAAGGTAGCCACGGTTCCACAAAGCTTTTAGGGGTACAGTTCTTGGTGTAAAACTCGCCTTCACCTGGCATAAAACGCCATGAGTTTGGAATGCCCAGTAAACACACACACCCCAACCATTTTCCCATTCTAAATACACAATTAACATAATGGCATGGTCATAACATACAACGAAAGTAATAATCAAGCAGAGATTATAATTAAATTTCAGTTCTCATGAATAATAGTCAATTTTAGTTAGTTCTAGGCAACTCCCCGCGGAATGCCGTTCCTACCCAACCACTAACTCTGGCCACGGGCAATTCTGACTCCCCCTTGGTTAATACAATACCAATGCGTCGCTTACCGTACAATTACCAATGATGCCCACACACCTAGGTTACCTACCCAAGTGGTGACATCACGGTCTGCCCCAAGGAAACGGGCTTCCAGGGATACTCTCCCTGTGTGAGACCCTCACTGCCACCCTTATGCCTCCCATTTCCGTTAAGCAGCCAGAATACCTCCCGTGTCATGTTAGGGTTCGAAAACACACTTGCGCAAGACTTCACAAAAATGGAACACATTCCACTATATCATACTCTTCAATCCATCGTTCATTATCTCATAAAATCAAATACAATGATCGCAACCCATTACCATCCCATTTGATTTCCCCTTTATTAAGTGTATTATGTTCTCAGTTATAGCAAAGCATGGTCAGTATAATTACGAATCCAAACTGAACAACAAGTGATTTATTCATGGTAAAGAAAATTTACAATTTATCACAGATTACATATCGAGACTAACACATTCAAGAAACATAGAATATAAGAGTTGCAAACCAAATGAGAGCATATTAACACAAATTTCCAGATTTCCAGATTTTGAACCAGTTCGAAAATAATTTTAAAAAAATAATTTTATTGGCCCTAAGTACCTGGCCTCATGTGAGTTTGTAGATAAATAAGTCTAGTTTCAAACTCAATTTACGAAAATAGGATAGGTATTTTAGATTTTAAGATAATTCAGAATTACCAAGATCTGTCCAGATTCGTTGACCGTTACGCAAATCGGTTTTTCTCTCAAACCCCTCACTCTCTTGACTTCAAACAAATTTTAGTTAAAATATAACACCAAGATTAATATTTTGACATAAAATTAGAATCAAGATTATTTTTCTGGAATTTTCTAAAAATAGATAAAGTTGACTGTTTTTCTGGTTCTGTGAGTAACAAACTTAGAAAAATTGTTTAGGTTATAAAAACGCATCCTTAGGACCTACAAAAATTACCACATACTCTAGACATACCAAATATTGTACCATAAAAACAGATTTTGAGTTTATGGAGTTTTGATGGGAAAATAAATTCAAGAGAGGGAAAAGATTTGCTGCTGGAAATTTAAGAAAGAAAGTGAAGTATACCATTTCTTGATTAATACACACTTATACAAGAGTGTAGGCCTAGACTACAATATATATATACAAAGATCATGTATTAGGAGGGGAAAAACAAGTGGTAAGAGAACTTGAGAGAAGAGGTGTTGTATGTTTACCTTTGTTGTACAAGACTAAGACAATTCTTCCTTTTCTTCTCCTCTTCTTCTCTCTCACTCTCTCCCTCTCTTTTTTTTCCAAGATCACTCTCTCTCACTCCTCTAGTGGATGGCTGAAAATGTATATAATGAGGGGGGAGAAGTGTGCATATATATATATATATAGAGAAAAGATTGGGAAGGTTTCTTGGGGACTAAGTTCCCTAAGTGCAAATTGTCAAAGTTGCAATTATGGCCCCTTTTATCCATCACATGGTCAACAACTTGGGCTCCAAGACATATATATGTATATATATGATATTTGTATGAGATATTTGTATTTATAAACATAATATAATACAAGTACATTAATTAATAAAATATTACAATTAAGGGTTGGAATGTAATAAAATAAAAGTGTATAGGGACCAAGTCTAAATTTATGAAACCTTGATATTTAGCATACAATATACTAGCCTTAGAAAATAGTTAAAATAATAAATTTGGATCCTGTTAAATTAAAGCGCAAACAAAGGCGAGAAACCGAGCAAAAACGACGTTACCGGGAATTAAGATTTTAAAGCGATGAATCTATAATTATAGGGTCTAATAATTAATAATATGGTTTTAAAGGTGATTATTAATCTACCGGGATCGATTAGGGTTTACTTGAATTAATCCGCGATGCTTTCTGATTCTAGGGTTTAAAACGCAATTAAATAAAAATTCAAGGGCTTTACTGAAATAAACTAAAGGTTAGGGATTTAATGGTAATTACAAAAATTAGGGTCTCTACATCATCAATGTATAAGCCTCTTGCAAGGTTTTTTCTAACCTTAAAATCTGAAGTGGGAGGTCCTATTTATAGAATTTGAGCCAATTTGGTCAAAAATATCTTCAAACAAAGCCAGTTGTCCAATTCCCACCAATTGTCTGTTTGTCGCTATTGAGAGCCGGCCAGGCCTAAAACACACGACCTGACCCAAAAATGAAAGGCCAGCTCTAAAAGGCACAAATTCACTATTTTTCATTGAAAGCCGGCCGGCTCTAAATGTGCCATGGCCGGATCTAAATGTACCCAACCGGCTCCAAAAATCTGCATTTTAGGCCCGACTTCAAACATGCATATTTCCCTCATCCGGACTCAATTTTAGGTGACTCTTGAGTCTAAATTGAAGCCCCATAAGTATAATTTCCAAAGGTTGTGGCCTCACATATAAATTTTAAGTGTACAAAGAGATATGCCTAATTTAGTGAAGGTTGCTCATTTTTTTTCTCAACGGTTTGAGCTCAACCTTTTCCCCAACTAGTTTTCTTTCATCCCCTCCTATTTCCTTCAACTCCAAACCTATAACTAAAATGTTTTTAAAGATTTTCCAAAGAGTTCACCTTCCTTTCATTTATTTCCACTTTGTCCTTACTCGGTTTACTGAACAATGCAATATTTTAAACAAAATGTGAGCCTCAGAACGCCATAAAAGCATTTGGAAAAATATTTTTAAAAAAAGGGTTTTAAGGTTTAAAATAGTTTTGGTCAAAATGGGGTATAAGGTTTGGGATTGGAGCTTGAATCCAAATTTCTTTGCTGAGAATTCAAAATATTGCACGTTGTAACTTTCATCATCGGGTGTTTGGAATAAAGCGCCAAAGTTTTATGGGCGGTCAAAAATGGGGTGTCTACACACTATATCCGTCACATCACTATCATTCCTAAGTGGCCCTAATCCATAATTTAAGTCCCTAGCAGGCACTCGATAATGATATGAAATGAATTTTGTATAACCTAACTTCTGAGTGATATCCCCTATCTGTGTCAACCTCATTTTGTCAGCATCACAGTTGTCCCAAAATTATAATTTTCTCCCTATGTAAGCCCTATTTACTAAAGACTTAAAAACTCCACCGTGATGCATTTTGATGCTGAAATAATCACCATCTGGATCTGCAATAGAAGACAATAAATTTGTTGTGGGAACCACAATACGAGACAAGGAGACCACAATACAATATATATACATAAGTTATAGATATCTATTTGTTTTTTGTCAGTGTACAGATGTGTCGACATGCATAAATATATATATACATATATTCACCTCATCACTTTTAAGTAAAGTAATAGTTTATTCTTTGACCCACCCATTGATTCAACTTTCAAACAAATAAAATAAAGCAACCAAAAAAACAAAACAAAAAAAGAAAGAAAGAAAAAGAAGGTAGAGTATTTTATTGCTTACCATAATCTAGTATTTCATCACCAATTCTCACAATCACCATGTTCTGGTTCACCTCATCAATCGTTTTCTTCTCTATCGACACCAGTTTCAGGAGATTTAGAATCAAACCAAGATTTTGGTAACTCAAAACCCTAGAAATCTATCGATTGTGTAGAGTGTAATGCCCCAAAATAAATAGGATAAACCTATCCATAAGAGGAAATAAAGTTGAAACAAGATACTTTCCTTAATTGTAGTTGATATACAAAAGTGACACATGCGTTATACATTCATAAGTGATTCACCTTGAATCTACAGCATGTGTTTCAAGTAATAATAAGAAATGAAAGTTAAACAAATATTCATATGTCCTAAAGGCTTACATCTTTCCAAGGCTGTGCCTTGTTACAACAAAGGTTGATACACATCGAATACCTATATAGCCATTGGCTTAAATCAAAATGACAACATAATAAAAAAAAAAGAAGCTTTTGGCTCCAATTCCTCCCAAGCTATTATCTTGGCGGAGGCATATCACCAACACCTGAAAATGATTTTCCCAAATAGGGTGAGCAAAAACCCAGTAGAAACAATCTAACACAAAGTATGATTCTTAACAAAGATATAAGTAAAATGTGCATATATAATGCCCCGTGATGAAATCATTCATATTTTTCCAAATTTATAATATGCCAAATTTTATTTCCCGTTCCATGTTATCTCAATTCCATTTACGTCAATTCATTTCGTCCCAATTCATAAATCGTGTTTATTATCCTTCGGACAACCTAGTCGAAACTATAGCTCAGTGGCTCTCAAACATATATAACCATCATACAAACACTTCAATTTGCCATTTTATGAAAATTTTGTCTGCGGGATCAGTATCCATGTATATGCACGATTTTTGGGACTTTCACCCTGGACACACAGGCCAACTTAATTTAATGAAGTCCATCCATTTTCTTCTCCCAAACATGGAGTACATCCCCTTTCTCCCTCCAAACATCATACATATACAATGTATTTGAAACACAGCCATATTCAATGACAACAAATAAGAGATTAGTTCCAGCTCACCTAATCCTCATGTAATTTCTACTACAATCATAGCTATCCTCTATCGATAGCCCAAAATAGATATTTCTAAACAGATATACAATCTCCAAGATAGATAAATTATCTAAATTTTCATGGGTGAGGTGTGAGACACACCCAACTCCACCATTTTTATACACATTCATCTAATTTCACATTCCCAATATGAATTTCATTATTTATACAAAATAATTATTTGAAACATTTTACGCAAAGCTTCATTTCTTCCAAATCCAACCCATGTGTCAAAATCAACAAATTTAACACAACACATCCTTTTGTCTACATCCATAACCATTTTCAATACCTTCATTTGAAAACCCCTCTTTAGATTTTAAACCAAAACCCTAGGTTTTCCTAAAATCCTCCAATTTCAACCTTTGTTACACAATCAACAAATAACTAAGTTAAAAGTCATAGGAGAGTGTAGAAAGTCCCTATCTCAAGCTTAGAATACCCAATGAAGAGGTGGAGAAACTTCCAAGATGCCGAAACCAAGCTTTAATCGGACCAAAAGAGAGCTCTTGGCACACGGTTGAGAGATCACTAGATCTATGTGGGGAAAAAAATGAGAGAGAGAGGGATAAGGTAGGTTTTAGAGAGAGAGGATCTCAACTTTAAGGTTTGGAGAGAAATAGATCTGAAAAATTGATGTAAAAAGTCATTTTCGCAAATTGATATACGCACAGTCCGTTCGAACACAAGAAGTGACGCTTGAGCGTCAGACACAATAAGTTGTTTCACTCGAGCTCAAGAAGTGATGTCGAGCGCCAAGACAAAAAGAAAAGGTGTCATCGCTCAAGCACAAGAAATGACGCTCGAGCATAAAATACACACTCTTAGTAGTTTTGTAGAGAACAAAACAACCACTCAAGCGCAGAAAGGACCACTCAAGCGTAGAATACACTCTCCCAGTAGTTTTGCAGACCAGCAAAAGTATTGAGAGTTTACAAAGCCTGCTCGAGCACAAGAAGTGCCGCTCGAGCGGAGTAGCGAAATTTTGGGTAACAAGAGCTTGGAAACTAAGTAACCAACATGTCCCAAATGCGACCACAACAATCCCATAGCCAAATTTAAGGAGCTACAAGGGAAGTAAGATGTAAACAACAATATGAAACCATTAAACTCGAGTCCGGAATACAACAAGAGTCGAGTCAAAACTGGAATCACTCAAGAGAGAGAAAGGTATTGTTGATTTAGGAAACATGCAATTATAGGGATGACTGTGTGACCTAGGGTTTGTGATGATAAGATGAGTGTGTCCCTCAGTAATTGCTAAAAAGAGCACGTGAGAGACATGTGATGGTTTTCCATTCACTTATTCAAACGTATTGGACATATTTGACATAATCCATTAAATTAAGAAGCAAAATCGAGTAAATTGAAAGGATATGGACCAAAATGACATACAAGGCAAACTACAGTGACCATTATGGTGTTCTAATTTAATATTTATTGGTTACAGTTGTAGAATTAGTACTTTTTATTAAGGTTTTAGGAGACAAATTAATATTTTCGAGTGATAAATAGTGTAAAGTAATATTCCAAACTATCAAATAATTAATCAATATAAGTGATATGAATGTATAAGAACAAAATTAATTGTTTTTGATAATATTTTTTCGAAATGATGAAAGATGATCAAGTATATATTTTTTACTAACTTTTCATAATCTGTATTGATATTTTTTTTATTGGACCAGATAGTCAGGGTCTCTGACGATAAGAGTTTATGAAAATATGGTCAAATTGAATTTTTTTCAAAGACTCTTATTGAATAGAGTTTTTTGTTTAATAATTCTTCTTGGTCAGAGATCTCAACTGCCTGATCCAGTTAAAATTTTAACTGGAGACAAGCCATTCCTTTTTTATTTGTGTCAATATCATAAATACATATTAAATGTGTTGGTCTTCTAAAAATTAAGAACTTGGATATACTTGTGGTATATTGTTAGGTTTTTATCAAGATTGTAGGATATTAATTTTGGTTAGTAAAGTTAGATTACAATTAAAGGGGTTGCCATTATTCTATCAGTTCAAACGCCAAACATTCTTTTCACCACACCCTAAAGTGTAGCTACAATGATATTAACTTCGAAGAGCAAAAACACTGGAGTAACCAATCACATCAAATTGTATAGAAAAAATTTGTAATCAAGATTTATACTTGTATTGTATATTTTATACATACTTAAAATGAACTATAAATATATTTTTAGAGTAAATTATTTAAAAAAAAAATTCTTAAATTATAAGCTGTTTGTACTTTACTTTCTTGAAGTTCAATCCACAATAGTTAACCATTTAAAATTATTAGTTGTTATATTCAACACCTTCCGTTGAGATTTTATCCAGAGATTTAAATAGAATTAAGTTATGTGTAAAACACATGACCACACATATTATATTTATAAAACAATAATGTTCTATTAAAGTGTAGTCAAGGTGCGCATAAGTTAATTCAGACATCCGATCATAAAAAATATATATATATTCATCATGTTTTATTGTAAAAAAATTGAGGTTTTTTTTTTGTTTTCGTATTCTTTTTATTTTGTGTGAATTTTTTTAATTGAAACCAAATAATATTTTAAAATAGTTAACTATTAAAGTGTAATCGAGGTGCTCATAAACTGGCCCGAAGACTCGGTCATAAAAAAAAGTATTGATTTTTAAAATTTAAGGAGACAAAATATGAATGAATCATAATTTAAAGAGGCATTATTGATAAATCTCTCTTCATCTGCTTATGTTTCACTTAGTCCAAATTATTTTTTTATATTCTAATAAATCCTATGGGTGGCATAGTTACAAAAATACTCAAAGTAATAATATTCACAATGACAGCGTGAATGTTCCGTGATGTGAATATTCACACTGTCAGTGTGAACATTCATATTGTAAAACATGAATGTTCACGTTATTAACTTGGTAAGCATTCAAAAAATATTTATAAGGATAAAAGTGTCCATAAAATACCTTAAATATAAGAATTATGATTTGATGGAATAAATGTCCAAATAATAGGACTTATTGAAATACTATAAAAATATAATGTGGACTAATTGAGATACAAGTTCTTCAAAAAGAATTTCGTAATAAATTTTCCTAATTTGAAAGGATTTATCGTAGTTATTTCATTTATTTATTTATTTATTTATTGTGATTCACTACTAAAAAAAAGTACTTTTTACGACCACTACAAGTCATCGCAAATAATAAAAAAATAGTCGCAAAAGACCTTTTACGACGGCCCATGCGACGACAAATGGGGGTCACGAACGTGGGGGTGGCAAATACTTTTTACAATTGCAAAATAGCAGTCACAAACTATTTGCAAACATTTGCTCTACTTATGGAGACCAATGTTTTGCCGTCGGAAATTTTTTTAAAAAATGCCTCCAATGTATTAGCGACCATCTTGTTACCGTCGCAAAAAAATAAAAATAAAAAAGCCTACAATGTTTTAACAATCTATATTCTCATATATATATATATATTCAAATATTATATACAATAAATGTAAAACGATATTTGCAAAATTCTAATACTCATGTATTATTTTCTATCACTTCCCTCAACAAAATTATTTTTCTTCAAAAGAAAGAAATGTACATACAAAATATAAACTTCTATACGTGCAAAACAAATATCCATCAACCATTCTTAAAAAGTAGTTATACAAATTACTAATAGATTCAAATACTCAAAAAAAAAAAAAAAAATCTTATTTTAGCTCTCAATATCACCCACCAAATCATATCAACTACTCCCTCAACACTACTTGCAATAATATACATCAATATATTAGACATCATTCAAATTATCTTTTCTTGAGGAATAAACACCTTAGAGGTTCATTTTAAACAGTCAAACAGTTTAGACCTTCAAGCTTAAATGTTATGCAAAGCAAACCACTTGGAGCTATTACATCCAGCAAACAAGAAATAATTCTTCTTGCAAATAACATGTAAGCTCCCTGTACTAGAATATACTTAAGAAGCAAGGCTGCCAATGTACATAAAAAAACTGCAAACAAGAAATAATTCTTCTTGCAAATAAGAATGTAAGAAAGAAACTAACCATATTGTTCTACAATTTCATTCCAATCAAGAAAAAAATTTCTCCCTTCTGTAGACAGCCCATTTTTTACTGTCCTCAAGACTTGGACGTCATCATTTGTGCATATGATGATTGTGTTTGCGTGTGCTCGTTTCGAATGCCCGAAGTCCTCGGCGGAATGCCCTATCTTTGAGCATTCAAACCTTGTCTTTTTCTATGCCTTGTTTTGGACCAAAACTTGGTGTCTGGACCTTTTGGTGACCTGTCGGCCACCACCATAGGCTGTCAGCTATGGTTCATGGTTGTCGGCCAGTGGTGTGGCCGGTCAGCTACCAGTGGTGGCCGACGGCCACTAGTGTCTTTTTCCAGATATTTGTTGAAAGCTGTTGGCACAATGAGTTGCATCTCCCTACACGTATATGGTAGGATGTTTCCAAGTTCAAGGCATGTTTTTCTGTATATATGGGGGTTCCTCCTCCATTTTGGAGGGTTAGAAATTTTGGAACAAAAATCTCTCTCTCTCTCTCTCTCTCTATAGATTTCTCTCTCTCTCTCTCTCTCTTGCAATTTTGTGCTTAGTTGCTTGTTTTCTCTACACTTTTACATACACTACCTTAATCAAAGTTTCTTCTCTTCGGGATAAGGTTATGTGAGACCCTCTTTGAGCTCTAGCAAGTGGTTTTAGCTTGGTTTGGTGCCTAAACTTGAACTTTGCTTCAAAGGTATAACACTTGTCTTGTTTACTTTGTTTCAATATACTTGTTTTATCATATTTTCTTACTATTTTAGGGCTGGTTTTAAACTGTAAAAAGTTCTATTTTTGTAACTTAAAGGTGGTGGTTTGAGCCATTTTTTTAGTTAAGGAGTGGTTCACCCTTCTTGCTTCTTAGTTTATCAAGCTTTTGTACCTTTGTTCATCACTTTCAAACTACCTTTTTGGGCCTTTTAAATTTCAGAGGTTTTTCAGTGGTAAAAAACTCAATTTGAAGTCCAAAATTGGAGGGTTTAGCCTCCCCTCCTTGTGTCTTGTTTGCATGCCTAATTAGCCTCATGTATTAGCTTAATGTTTTAGCTTTTTGTGGCTTAAGTCCAACATGTTTTGAGCTCTGTTTTGACCTGTTTTGCCACTGTTTTGGCTGTTTGGTCCCCTTTGGGTCTTGTTTTGCATAGTTGTAGTCTAAGTTCCTTCACTAGCTTTGTGTTTTCAGGCTTTAACCACTATTGGTTTGAGTTGGTTGCATGTTTTAATGCTTTTATCACTCATTTCCAGCACTTAATCATCTCTACAACCTCCCTCATTTCTAAATTTTATTTTTGCTTTGAAAGTGGTTCAAACCATTTGTTTGTTTAAAGCATGAAATAGTGGTGTTTGTGCTTAATGATTTAATCCCTTTTGGGGTTCATTACCAATGGAATGTGGTCTCTTTCATGCCTAAAACAACCTTTGGTTTAAGCCCTCCTTCCATTAGAGGACACTCACCAATGGACAATGGATTAATGAATGGTTTGGTAATTAAAATTTGGCAACTAAAAGAGGCAAGATAAACATCCCTTTGTGTTGCATTGCATGTGTTCAAATCGGACGTTACTTTAAACAAAAGAAAAATGGGATATTTCATACTCAAAAGTGATGAAATGTGCCATTTTCCTAGGTCTCCGTTGCCGTTGATCATACATGTTGGGGTGATGGTCATTTGAGTCTTGTTCTTGCAGTTATTAAACTTGCACAATTGGTTTCACAAGCCATCATGCAATGATTTGCTTCATTGATGGTTTACGAACTAAGATTTGTTCCTCCTTTGATTTCTCCATGAAAATGAGAGGCAAAGTGTGCAAACAGCCCTTGAGAAATACACTGCTTTGCTCTGTTTTGCTCTCTGTTACAGCAAGGAAGTTTAGGACAATAGTGGCTAACCGACCACCACCAGTAGCCGACTAGCCACCAATGAAATTTATACAGTGTGTTGGTAAGATGGAGCAGAGGTGTTCTAGAAGTGGGCATAACTTTCAGTGATCAAATGTGCAAATAGAGGCTTGCAGCAACAAAACAGCGACTTTTCGGGTGGAAATCGAGCACGTGTGTAGATGTCCCCGAACACCCCGGGAGGATGAGTCCCCTCGTTCTGTTCGTTTTACGGGTCTACTACAGTTTGGACTCTCAAATTGTCACAGTTCTTAATTTGAACCAAAGAGTCCAAATCCGGCAAATCGTTTTGAGAAACAGATTTTTGAAAAGAAGTGCCAAACATGGACTGCTTTGCCATATACAGAGTCGCCACCTAAATATTTTATTTTGGAGAATTTAGGAAACCCTGACTCGGTGCCAAAGGCCACGTGTCCGTCATTACCAAAGTTGTCTCGGCTTAGGAACTTGGGTACGGTTGGGGAAGGTCAGCTATGACCACCCCCTCTCGCCTGATCCGAAGATCGGCCTCTACTAACCATGATATCTTGTTTTGAAAGCATTATGTACTCTTATTCCGATTATTAGTCTAGAATTACTATGTTATACGCACAGCAAACAAGTATAAACCAAATCACCTAAGTTGGAACAAAACATTTCATGTTTGTTTTGAAAATGGTTTGCTACTCGCAAATAGGCTAAAATGCAGGTTTTGCCACCCTCAAGTGGGCTTTAGAAAAGATGGTTCTGCCACTATCTAGTGGGCTTAAAACTCACAGTTTTAGTGCATTATTCCAATTTAGGTAATTCAACCTCCATCCACAAGCACTCAAGCAGTTATATCACATAGGTAGCTAGCCTCATGGTAATCATGCTATTATGGCAACACTCACACACATGCGGTATACTAAAACGTAAATGCTTACCTAGTACTCCGAGCCAAAACAAAAACTAGTTAGTAATCATATGCATGATCCTAATTCATGTTAAGATGGCTAATGCAACACATGAAAAATGCGACTAAGATAGGCTCGGCTAATCTACAATGACATGTGAAATGCTACAACTAATCACGTATTCAATTTGGAATTGAAATACAAATGCAGTTAGAATGATGCGTCGAGCCCGGTGCATGCAAGACAAATGTATGAATGCACGCATGCATAGTATAAGGTATGCTAATTTAAATATGCCCTAGTCTACCATCATAAGCAGGTAAGTAAAAGGGAAGAAAGACGTGGGGTTGGAAGACATGCACACACACACCTACACTTATTACAAATTCGCCCTCGCTCGGAGGGACCGAAAGAATAATACAAGTTAATTAACCTACAAGCCAATTAAATATTACTGATCGATTATTTAATTAACAAATTAACTAATCTAATGAAAACAGTAAACGGCCTTGGGAAGAGGGCCCAATGCAATGCACACTCGGCTCCGCTCAGAAAGTCACTGCCATGCACAAGTTGCCTCTGCTTTGACTGTTCTGCTTCTCTGGAAATTGCATGACTCCCAAGGTTGCTTCTATGAGTGTTGTGGGACACTACCGGCAAAGTGAGAACTCCACTGGCCATGGAGAATGGTCACCGGCCACAAAATTATGCTCTCGGAAAGACCTGTTTTGCCGGTCGGCACCCAACACTGCCGGCCAGCCAATTCTTCCTGCTGAAACCTGTTTGATAGCAGCAGAGGGTAGGCAAGGCATGGCAATATATTTCAAGCAAATGTATGCACCAACCACACTCCTTATCATGTTTGTGACTCAAAGGAGGATGGGCCTCAATTCTCGGGCCACCAATCACGCATTCCCATGCATGATGGGCCAAGGGACCAAGTATGCATTTTGATTTCAAATGCAATGCACACACACAAACCAAGGCCCAATCCCTATCACTAGATCAAAGGGACAAGGCATGCATGCTAGCTGGCATGCAACCTAGGCATGCAAACTAGTATGCTGTATGAACATGGGGGAAGCATGCAACAAAATGCAATAGAGCTAAGCATGTGTCAATAATGCAAGTAATGAACATGCAAACATTATGCAACCAAAGCATGCAAGCATGTAGCAATGTGATCACATTTGAACAACATGCGAAAGGTGGACTTAGACCAATATGGACAAGCCTCGGCCATGTCTAAATAGGAAGCCAAAATGCTATGGAATGGAGGCAAATACACACACAAACAATGCATGCAAAAATGGCCCAACGCTTAAGCATTAAAGAACATCTTTTAAGCACACTTAAAAAAGGATAATCATGGACAAATGGCATGCACATCAAACTCTGAAAATCATGTTAAGATGATACCAAATCCAACTATCAATGCAAGCAAGGCATGTAACCAAGCTCAAGAACTTAAACTATGGTTAAATGACACATGAAGCAAATGACCATAGTGGACCAAAACAGTCCCAAATCACATTAAGACAAGTCCTAAAAACCACCTAGATGGCATCTAAATGATCTACACATGGAGGCGTGCGCAAATGCTTAAACATGGAGCATACAACACCACCTCTTAGAGGCATCAAAGGCAAGCATACAAGCATGTTATAAGGACTGAAATAACATGGAAGGTGGTTCCAAACCACTGAAACACTGCAAGTAACGCATGCTACACACTCACGCAACCAAGGCTAACAAGCCAAAATGCAAGGTGTCTATACTAAGCATGTGATGATTGACCAAAATGACCAAAAACAAAGCTTAAGCATGCTAAAACTAACACAAAAGCTTCACAAAGCCTTGCCAAAATCATGCTAGAAGAATGACCAAAATCTAAAGCATGTTCAGACCTAAACACGGCATTACAAGGCATGTATGCTAAGCAAGCATGGTGTACCGAAACCAACTAAAAACAGAGCTATACCATGACATAATAAGCATAAATATCAGTCAAGGCATGGCTAACATGAACCTAAACATGGTGCTCACTAAAGAGGCAAAAACGGCCCTTTTCAAGGACAACAAGGAGAGGGGGTGGCCCTCTCCTTCCTATGACCTCAAGGCACCATCCTCACCTCTAAAATCCCTCAAAATTTCAGTGGTGAGGAGGCCCAAACATAATGGTCCCGGAGCTCAACCGAAATGGCACAAGACAAAGGCCAAACAAGCCTTAAGAGGGGTGAAACAACCCCAATGCTTAAAACACCCTTAACAAACTATTTAGAGCACTCAAAAACAAAAATTTTCTATGTTATATGCTAAGCTCAAAAATAGATGCAAGATAGGCTAAAAAGCTTTGCAAAAAAGGGGTAAAAAAAGGGGACAACAGTCTTACCCTAGTAGCACAACAGCAAATCAACAACTTTTGGACCAAGAAAAGGCTTCTAATCACCCCAAAAATCACCTTCAAGGACCTCAGCTCAATAAAGGGAGTAGAGAACTAGGTGTTTGTATGCAAAAGTGCAAAGAAAATGCACTTTTGAGCACAAACAAGCCCTAAACCTTAGAGAGAGAGGCAGAAAAATGTAGAGAGAGAGGGAGATTTTTTGCTCCTTAGATTGTATATCTCCTCATCTTCCTCTTGTATCTCTCCTCTTTTGAGAGAGCTTGATTGATATAGATATATCACTCTGCAGCCCCCTCAGAAGTCCCACGTCCAGGCATGGGCTGGGGTATGGCCTGGAATGACAGCTGCCAGCTGTCTACAGAAATATCTGTTGAAAACCACATTTGGCTGGCTGGCCATCAAAGTGGTCGACCGGCAGTCAAATCGGCCGGCCGGCCATCACATTTGGCCAATGGCAACAGGACACAGCCGGTGGAGTGTAGGGATGTCCCCAAAGCCATTCCCTGCCCTCCAAAGCAAAAAAACAAGTGTTTGGTGCAAGACCAGACACAAAACGGTCGAGTCGAGAGATTCTGAGGCATGGCGCGTAGCCAAGGCCTCCGGGAACTCAAGACGAACACAAACATGGATGATCACCGAGTGTTCAAGCGGTGACGTCCAAGTCTTGAGGACAGTCAAAAAATGGAGTCTCTACAATGTGTATGAGCCTCCCTTACATTTTCAAGCTTATTTAACGTTTAAATATCCAGCTCAAATTCGTGTTGTAATTAATTAGTTAGTTTAACTAGTTATTCGATTTCATTTTGTAATTAGTTAACTAGAATAGTTAATTACCTTTGAGTTTTGTAATAATTAGTTAGCTTAATTAGCGTAGCTAGTTGGTTAACTCATTCATTCGGACACTCCTTCATGAGGGCATAATGTAGTTTTAAGCTGCAACGAAGCATAACATCCGACAGTTTTAAGCTAGCATATACCAAACTAGACTACGATGTAGAAAGATGTAAGAGAATTATGTGATTCTCGATACGCCTCACTCGGAGAATACAATACCTGCGCGGTTTATCTGGTTGCACCAGCCTCAAATGAACCGTACATACAATATTGTGCCTGGAAAGAAAGCAAACTTAACAGGTACAGATATCGTTAGCAATATGCAAAATGAATGCAAAATGATATGCGATATACAAAACTATGTATAGTAATGCAGATGAAAATACAATGCAATTGAATCATAATCAAATCATGAGCGGTTCAAAACCACACAAATGTCAAATAGATTGATGGAAGTAACAAGTTCGTCTACCATAGAAAAGGTGCCGCAACCCTCAAACCAACATACCAACGTGGAATAGGCGCGTACACATGCAGAACTATGAGTGATGTAGACGGACACAAGAACAAGTAATTGGGTGGAATGACATAGGTGGGGAAATGACCCGCTGAAGAGAGACCAATGATCCTAATGCTGGATGCAAAAATTACACTACAATGTAATATATATAATGGATATGGCAAGCAGCCGAACCAAATCTTGCCGAGGAAAGGCATGGACACACACAAACCATGTCTAACATAGAACGATCATACAGAACTATGAGTGTATAAACGTGAAAAGTATGGGCACATACCAGACCAAGCTCAACATGGAAAGGCGCAAGCCATAGATGGGGAGGGGATGCAGTCGACGCATGCAAGCTATAATGCACTACTTACAAGTATGCAATGGAATGGATACAGTGGATTAAGGCCTACGGCCAAGCCGTATCTTGCCTAGGAAAGGCATGGACACGAACAAGTCACGTCTAACATAGAACGGTCATACAGGACTATGAGTGTATAGACGTGAAAAGTATGAGCACATAGCAGACCAAGCTCAACAAGGAAAGGCGCAAACCCTAGATGGAAGTGATGCAGTGAATGCATGCAAGCTACAATGCAATATCTACAATATGCAATGGATGGGCGTAAATGTAATATTTGCAGTCAGATGCATGACATATGCATTATTTACAATGGTATGCATGACATATGCACTATTTACGATGAATGCATGACATATGCACTATTTACAATGATGCATGACATATGCATGTTTTTTTTTTTTTTTTTTTTTTGTTTTGAAATGCAAATGCATGATTTCGAAATGTGCGACAACGCGCGGCTTTTGAGATGCATGACAATGCATGTTGATGTAAGTGCTTGACAACGCACGTCTTTTGATTATGCATGACAATGCATGTGAACCTGAATGCGCAACCACGCGCGTCGTTTGAAATGCATGACAATGCAACCGAGCGGGTTTAAGGTCTTGCCAGACCGGGCAAATACATGAATTTTGTTATTTTGAATGCATGATTATGCATGATTATGACATGTGTGACAACGCGCGGCTTTTGAGATGCATGACAATGCAACCGAGCGGGTTTAAGGTCTCGCCAGACCGAGAAAATACATGAATTTTGTTATTTTGAATGCATGATTATGCATGATTTCGAAATGCGCGACAACACGCGACTTTTGAGATGCATGACAATGCATGTTGATGTAAGTGCGTGACCACGCACGTCTTTTGATATGCATGACAATGCATGTGAATCCGAATGCGCAACCACGCGCGTCGTTTGACAATGCAACCGAGCGGGTTTAAGGTCTCGCCAGACCGGGCGTATTTAAGGTTTTTCCAGACCGTAGCGAATGCATGAATTTTGTTATTTTGAATGCATGATTATGCATGTGCATGACAATGCAAGATGTGTGCGCAACGACGTGACAGAAATGGCACAAAATCAGCGCGCGTTCACGACAGAGCGTTGCAATGTAACCCATGTGGGGCAACTTTCGAACCTTCTAAGAGATAAAAAGGATACCAAGAGGATACACCTTGCACGAATTCGAGTGCCACGCACAGAAGACACGGTCCGAGGTTGAAACGGAGGCCGGTTGAGCTTCGAAAATGCCTTTTCTTGTACTATCTTGAACAATAAGGGTTCCAAACCACAAGTCTGACCCAAACAAGGTTGTAGGATGCTCACCGGCCGGAAGGGGAAGCCACCGGCCATCCACCGGCCATCAAAACATCTCACCGGCCAACAGCAAAACAACTCAAACAAACCACGGCCCATTTTGAGCACTCAGCTCATAATACAGTGCTTGGTTTAATTTGCATACAGCCCACACAGCTCACAACTGATTCTGAACACTGCTCATTCTGAACTTCATGGCCCATAACACAGTATTCTTAGTTCATTCTGCACGCGGCGAAAACAGTTCAAATCTGAAAAGATAGAATACAAAGATGGGATCGGCTGAAGTTGAAGCACACTCAGATGCAATCTGGAACCCACATGTTCACTGTTTCCAAGTGACCCGAGTTGAACCCGTGCGGTTTTACAAAAGAACCAAACCTATTTTATAGAAATGTGGAGAATGGCACAGCACTCTAAGCACAAAACGATTTGAGAAAAATGGTTTTCAACCGGGTATTGAGTCTACGACTGAACACAGTGAAAAAGACTCAATAACGAAAAACAAAAGGTAAACAACCTAAACACAACGAGACATGCTCGGAACCGACTCAAAGCAAGAGTTAAGGTAAACAAAACAAAAGACACGACACACAGACGCGTTATATAAACGAGAGACTTCTCAGATCACGAGGAGCCAGTTTCTCCAGGTGTTATTTCCCACACTTTCTTATTTGTGATTCTTACATCACTCGGCCCTCAAGCTCGATTTTTCTCTCAACACCCTTTTTTCTCACTTTTTCTCTCAACTTACACCTCTTTATTCTTTATTCTCTCATTTTTTCATCCCTCCCCAGGGTGATTGATGGAGAATAGGAAGTTGTGGGTTCATGCCCGACATGGTTAGCTCACGGCTGTTTCTTCTGGTGGCGCTTGGTCGATGCCCCAGGTAAAAGGAACAAAGTACCTTGATCCCTTCAGATTCGTGCTTCGCACTTGGTTTGATACATCGTTGCTCGGAGGTTAAGAGAGCTTTCAGCCCTTTAATAACAGCTTCAGCTGTGCCCTTTCTTGGCAAGCATGTTGGCGATGGGGGAAAAACAGAACACCTGACTCAACTATACCCCTAGTTCATCATTTTGACCATTTTTTGTTTTGGTTTTCTACTAAAACAATTTTGACCAATATGAGAGTTAGATTAACACACTTGTTCGATTTTTGATTTGAAAACCATGCAAGTTAGGCTATGAGCACTGAAAATTTTCCTTTTTTGGGTCCTAGAAAATGGTCCAATTTTGAAAAATAAAACAATTTTCGAGAAAACTAGTCATCCTCAGTAAAAATTCTCAAAAACTATTTTTTGCAAATGGCCAATGCTCAACGAGCATGGAACCTACGCTTGAGATGCACAACCTCAGATCCGAAGGAAAATGGAAAATTGCCCCTTGTTCAAAGGATGCTGCATGGCAACGGAAAGTTGCCCCTGGTTTGAATGGCGACTCATGGCAACGGAAAGTTGACCCTTGTCTGGATAACGCCGCAGCATACTGTAGTCAGTCCTCATTAGTGATGATCGCAACTGAACTCTCGGATACAGAGAAGACGAAGATGGCCAAAACCAATATATGGACACAGTCACTTTGAAAGTGTTGGTGGCTGGACTTCAGGATGAAGTTGCCTACGTATCCCAAACATGGGAATCAAGCCTTACGTAGTTCGAGGTTAGGTTCACTCGGGTATTTAACCTCTCATTTTTATGCTCTAACTTTTGCCAAGGCCGCCCTTTGCGGGTTTTCAACCTTACGAGCTATGTTCTTCAATTCTTTTCATTTCTTTTCTTCTTTTTTCTTTTTCATCTTTTTTTCCTTTTCTTTTTTTCTTTATTTTTATTTTCTTTATTTTTATTTTTTGTATTTTTCTTTTTTTTTTGCTGCTTTTTCTTGCTCTAACTTTTGCCTAGGTCGCCTTTCCAGGTTTTCGGCCCAGCGAGCCTCTCAAGGGTAAAAGTGTAGCTTTGTCCATGTTGAATGGTTTGAGATCCTGAAGTCATCTGAATCCAGGAGAACGGCTGTTGTTCGTTGACGATGCAGGAGTCCATCCAATGGAGGCTGAATTTGCCCCTAGTGTTGTGGATCGGAACTCATTTTTTCTTCAACAATACTTTCTTCTTTCCTCCCTCTGGGATTTCGCATTCTTGCCGATCTTCATTGATTTGTGGAATGATCCATCTTCGGCTCTTCGAGCACAATCTGACATCTTTTGCCCCTGGTTCGAGGGGTGTTTCTGATCTAGCTTTGCAAGCTTCTTTTGATGACATCTGATCTTCTTGATCTGACTTCCCAGCCCCTAATTCATAGGCTGCTTCAAATCAACCCACACAGGCCTCACATTGTGGTTGATCATTGAACCTTCTGAATCTAAGTTCAAGGCTTGAAAATGAGGGGTCGAGTCTCGAGGCTGAGAGCGATCCTAGGCTGCACAATCTCAAGAGCGATTCCACACAGGTCTTTGCAGGACTGCGCAAAACATTCTGTTTTTGAAAGTTTTTTTTTTTAAAGAAGGGACAAATCGCTCGTGCTGAAGATAGTGTGGAACCAGTCTGGATCATGCCAGGGTCATTCTCATTACTCACGCTAACAAGCATGATTTTGATCATTAAAGGCTTAGCACGCCTCTCTTTCTCTCAATTTGATCAAAGTTTGCAAAACCCGAGGAATTCCTTCCTCTTTGTTTTCACCGCAATGTTCAAAAAGTTTTGAAAAACTTAGGTCAATGCAATGATTTTTAGGGCACAAGAGAACAGGTGGAATGTACTGCTGTTCCATTCAAGTCCCCTGGCACAACTAATTCAGAATAGTAGTAAGCATGGAAACACGATAGCCGCAGCCGTTTCATTCAGATTCCCTAGTTGCAACTAGCTCTATGATAGAGACAGACTCAAAAGAAAGCAAAAGGGTAATTACAAAAAAAAACGGTGTTCAAGGCAACAGCTCCGGAATCACCCGACATTCTATATAAAGGGGACTGACTCGCTACAACAAGACAAACTCATAAGCAAAAGGACTGACTCAAGAAAATGAGACAGACTCAAAACAAAACAAAAGACTAACTCGACACGCAAGCCAGGATTTACAAAACTAGCATTCGCAGATGCTCCAAAAATGCGTGCCAGACGCCACATCCAAAATACACCGAGCGCCGCCCGCAGGTGGTCCAACCCCTGATCACAAACTTACAGTATCCTCGAAGTCCAACAGCTCAGTGGTAACAAACTTTGCTGAGGTAGGCAAGAGGATGACCTCATTGTCGATCAAATCTTGCACTTCATGACGAAGGCGGAAACAACCATCGGTACCGTGACCGGACTGTTGGTGGTACACGCAGTACAAGGTAGCATCATACGAGAGAAGGAGATTTTTCGGGAGAGACCGAGGCTCGAGGGGTTTAAGATGCCCCTTTTTAGCCAATATTTGAAATGCCCTAGACAAAGGCATGTAGAGGGCATGAAAGGCTCTGCGCCCTCGAGGCAGGTACTTTGAAGTCTGAGGGTTCTTGCTAGACGTACTAGCGAAAGGGTCGGTAGGCACTGCCTTGGCTTTCCGATCTTTTCCTGGTACAGGGTTAGGGATGACAGGGACTGTCTTGGCATGACGGGGCCCATCCTGATTTTTCGCTCGGCTTGAACCGCCTTCGGTTGGAGTGGGGAAAGCCTCATCCACAGCTTTAGTCATGACCACAAATACTTGTTGCTTATTCATCCCCCTGGCTTTCAAAGCCTCGGCTGGCCACAACAGTTGTTCAATGGGATTGGCATCTGCCTTCATTTCGTTCTTGCCTCTGACCTCATCCTGATCGAGGGTTTGGGTTGATGTTGACACGTCATTGTTATAGTTGGAGGTCACCTCAGGCTAGCTAAGTTCGATCACAATCCGTCCTAACAGTGGGGGCTCCTATGGTACAAAATTCCCGACATACGGTGCGGCTGGTGGCGAAGCTGACATTCCGTAAGCGAGATCCGCCACGGACCTCTGGAGGTCACCTATCATTCCCATCAATTCAAACGTGGTGGGCTCACGAACCTGATACAACTGGGGGGCCCAGACTGGGTGCGCGACAGGCGACCTAGGTGGATGCGGTACATCGACATTGGTCTCGCTTTGCAGAGTGATTCCTTGGTCTTATGCGGCCGTCATAACCACAATCTGCTCTGAATTCTGCGTCATGATAAGTTCGCTGTACTGAACGGTGACTGACGAATCAGATATCTGTCTTGTCTCAGCAAGGAGGAACACTAGCTATTCTGTATCAACTCTCTGAACCTGAAAGAAAAAACATGCAGCATTTCGGACCAATCAGAACGGATGCTGGTATAGCTGAATAACTGTACACTACTACTGATCACTTTTATTCGAAATCACTGCCTCCAAATTACTGAATCGGATACCCACAGATATAATCGATTCTCATAAACTGACACTGATGCCCTCGGGTCTGATACTCAAACTTGTGAACTGATATGTGTGTTCCACTGCATAGATACACTCTAAAAACACATAGCAAGTAAAGAGAGCCAAAACACCCCTATGGAGGGGTAGGGTTTCCCTGTCCTATTTTGTCAGGAGCTAGGGTTTTACTATGCACGCAGCAGTTTTCAAGCAACCTAACATCGGGTAAGCAACCTGTCCTAGTTTGGAATGGTCACTATGGATTTCGATATGCACTAGGTCGAATGGTCGAAAAGGGTGCCCCCGTAAAATCGGGGTTTGTGTTCCCATACTGTCAGGACCCACAACCGGTCAGCCTTATGGCATGCTTTGACAAAGTCAAGCCTCCGGCAAACCGTTCAAGAATGACAGATGGCAAACACGGTGCCCTAGGCGCACCAATGCACATGCAATGCAAAGAGACACATAAATGAAATCAAAACAGGATATCACGAGTTCGAGTCAAGCTCTCCAAATCCCCAGCAGAGTCGCCAGAAACTGTAGACGTCCCCGAATGCCGCGGGAGGATGAGTCCCCTCGTTCTGTTCGTTTTGCGGGTCTACTACAGTTCGGACTCTTAAATTGTCACGGTTCTTAATTTGAACCAAAGAGTCCAAATCTGGCAAATCGTTTTGAGAAGAAAATTTTTGAAAAGAAGTGTCAAACATGGATTGCTTTGCCAGATACAAAGCCGCCACCTAAATATTTTATTTTGGGGAATTTAGGAAACCCTGACTCGTTGCCAAAGGCCACGTGTCCGTCATCACCAAAGTTACCTCGGCTCGGGAACTTGGGTACGATTGGGGAAGGTCAGCTATGAGCACCCCCTCTCGCCCGATCCGAAGATCGACCTCTACTAACCAGGATATCTTGTTTTGAAAGCATTATGTGCTCTTATTCTGGTTATTAGCCTAGAATTACTATGTTATGCACACAACAAACAAGTATAGACCAAATCGCCTAAGTTGGAACAAAACATTTCATGTTTGTTTTGAAAATGGTTTGCTACTCGCAAGTAGGCTAAAATGCAGGTTTTGCCACCCTCAAGTGGGCTTTAGAAAAGATGGTTTTGTCACTATCTAGTGGGCTTAAAACTCACAGTTTTAGTGCATTATTCCAATTTAGGTAATTCAACCTCCATTCACAGGCACTCAAGCAGTTATATCACATAAGCAGCTAGCCTCATGGTAATCATGCTATTATGGCAACACTCACACGCATGCGGTATGCTAAAGCGTAAATGCTTACCTAGTACTCCGAGCCAAAACAAAAACTAGTTAGTAATCATATGCATGATCCTAGTTCATGTTAAGATGGCTAATGCAACACATGCAAAATGCGACTAAGATATGCTCGGCTAATCTACAATGACATGTGAAATGCTATAACTAATCATGTATTCAATTTGGAATTGAAATACAAATGCAGTTAGAATGATGCGCCGAGCCCGGTGCATGCAAGACCAATGTATGAATGCTCGCATGCATAGCATAAGATATGCTAATTTAAATATGCCCTAGGCTACCATCATAAGCGGGTAAGTAAAAGGGAAGAAAGACGTGGGGTTGGAAGACATGAACACGCACACCTACACTTATTACAAATTTGCCCTCGCTCGGAGGGACCGAAAGAATAATACAAGTTAATTAACCTACAAGCTAATTAAATATTACTGACCAATTAATTAATTAACAAATTAACTAATCCAATGAAAGCAGTAAACGGCCTTAGGAAGAGGGCCCAATGCAATGCGCGCTCGGCTGCGCTCGAAAAGTCACTGCCATGCACAAGTTGCCTCTACTTTGACTGTTCTGCTTCTCCGAAAATTGCATGACTCCCAAGGTTGCTTCTATGAGTGTTGTGGGACACTACCGGCTGAGTGAGAACTCCACCGGCCATGGAGAATGGTCACCGGCCACAAAATTATGCTCTCGGCCAGACCTGTTTTGCCGGTTAGCACCCAACACTGCCTGCCGGCCAATTCTTCCTGCTGAAACCTGTTTGACAGCAGCAGAGGGCAGGCAAGGCATGGCAATGTATTTCAAGCAAATGTATGCACCAACCACACTCCTTATCATGTTTGTAACTCAAAGGAGGATGGGCCTCAATTCTTGGGCCACCAATCACGCATTCCCATGCATGATGGCCCAAGGGACCAAGTATGCATTTTGATTTCAAATGCAATGCACACACACAAACCAAGGCCCAATCCCTATCACTAGATGAAAGGGACAAGGCATGCATGCTAGATGGCATGCAACCTAGGCATGCAAACTAGTATGCTGTTTGAACATGGAGGAAGCATGCAACAAAATGCAATAGAGCTAAGCAAGTGTCAATAATGCAAGTAATGAACATGCAAACATTACGCAACCAAAGCATGCAAGCATGTAGCAATGTGATCACATTTGAACAACGTGCGAAAGGTGGACTTAGACCAATATGGACAAGCCTCGGCCATGTCTAAATAGGAAGCCAAAATGCTATGGAATGGAGGCAAATACACACACAAACAATGCATGCAAAAATGGCCCAACGCTTAAGCATTAAAGAACATCTTTTAAGCACACTTAAAAGAGGATAATCATGGACAAATGGCATGCACATCAAACTCTGAAAATCATGTTAAGATGATACCAAATCCAACTATCAATGCAAGCAAGGCATGCAACCAAGCCCAAGAACTTAAACTATGGTTAAATGACACATGAAGCAAATTACCAAAGTGGACCAAAACAGTCCCAAATCATATTAAGACAAGTCCCAAAAACCACATAGATGGCATCTAAATGATCTACACATGGAGGTGTGCACAAATGCTTAAACATGGAGCATACAACACCACCTCTTAGAGGCATCAAAGAGGCATCAAAGGCAAGCATACAAGCATTTATAAGGACTGAAATAACATGGAAGGTGGTTCCAAACCACTGAAACGCTGCAAGTAACGCATGCTACACACTCACGCAACCAAGGCTAACAAGCCAAAATGCAAGGTGGCTATACTAAACATGCGATGATCGACCAAAACGACCAAAAATAGAGCTTAAGCATGCTAAAACAAACACAAAAGCTTCACAAAGCTTGGCCAAAATCATCCTAGAAGAATGACCAAAATCTAAAGCACGTTAAGACCTAAACACGACATTACAAGGCATGTATGCTAAGCAAGCATGGTGTACCAAAACCAACTAAAAACAGAGCTATACCATGACATAATAAGCATAAATATCAGTCAAGGCATGGCTAACATGAACCTAAACATGGTGTTCACTAAAGAGGCAACAAGGACAACAAGGAGAGGGGGTGGCCCTCTCCTTCCTATGACCTCAAGGCACCATCCTCACCTCTGAAATCTCTCAAGATTTCAGTGGTGAGGAGGCCCAAACACAATGGTCCCGGAGCTCAACCGAAATGGCACAAAACAAAGGCCAAACAAGCCTTAAGAGGGGTCAAACAACCCCAATGCTTAAAACACCCTTAACAATCTATTTAGAGAACTCAAAAACAAGACTTTTCTATGTTATATGCTAAGCTCAAAAATAGATACAAGATAGTCTAAAAAGCTTTGCAAAAAAGGGGTAAAAAAATGGACAAAAGGCTTACCCTTGTAGCACAACAGCAAATCAGCAACTTTTGGACCAAGAAAAGGCTTCAAATCACCCCAAAAATCACCTTCAAGGACCTCAGCTCAATAAAGGGAGTAGAGAACTAGGTGTTTGTATGCAAAAGTGCAAAGAAAATGCACTTTTGAGAGAGGCAGAAAAATGTAGAGAGAGAGGGAGATTTTTTGCTCCTTAGATTGTATATCTCCTCCTCTTCCTCTTGTATCTCTCCTCTTTTGAGAGAGCTTGATTGATATAGATATATCTATCTGCAGCCCCCTCAGAAGTCCCACGTCCAGGCATGGGCTGGGGTATGGCCGGGAATGACAGCTGTCAGTTGTCTACAGAAATATCTGTTGAAAACCACATTTGGCCGGCCGGCCATCAAAGTGGTCGACCGGCAGTCAAATTGGCCGGCCGGCCATCACATTTGGCTGATGGCAACAAGACACAGCCGGTGGCCTCAAGCCACGGCCGGTGGAGTGTAAGGATGTCCCAAAAGCCATTCCCTGCCCTCCAAAGCAAAAAAATAAGTGTTTGGTGCAAGACTAGACACAAAACGGTCGAGTCGAGAGATTCTGAGGCAAGGCGCGCAGCCGAGCCCTCCGGGAACTCAAGACGAACACAAACATGGATGATCACCGAGTGTTCAAGCGGTGACGTCCAAGTCTTGAGGACGGTCAAAAATGGGGTGTCTACAATGTACATGAGCCTCCCTTACATTTTCAAGCTTATTTAACGTTTAAATATCCAGCTCAAATTCGTGTTGTAATTAATTAGTTTTAGCTAATTAAGTGTTGTAATAAATTAGTTAGTTTAACTAGTTATTCAATTTCGTTTTGTAATTAGTTAACTAGAATAGTTAATTACCTTTGAGTTTTGTAATAATTAGTTAGCTTAATTAGCGTAGCTAGTTGGTTAGCTTATTCATTCGGACACTCCTGCATGAGGGCATAATGTAGTAATAAGTGTGCGTATGTGTGTGTATGTCTCGCAACCGCACATCTTTCTCCCTTTTACTTAATCACTTTCGATGGTTAGATTAGGGAGATGTTTTAATTAGCATGTCACATGCTTGCATCCATTCATCTCGTATTGCATGCACTGAGGCTCGGCACATCTTTCATACTGCATTGTCATTTCAATATCTTCTTTGAATACGTGTTTTACTGCATGTTATCAAATCCATCCATATGTCATATTAGTAGCCGAGCCTATTAATTGAATTATTACATGTGTTGCACTAGAGACTTAATATAGTTAGGATCATGCATCTTTCTAACTAGTTTTTGTCTTGGCTTGGAGTACTCAGTGAGTTTTTACGCTTTAGCATACTTGCATGAGTGTGATTTCCATGTTGCCATGATTAGCATGTTTTCCATGAGACTATGTGCTTAAATGCTGAACTACATGAATGCCTGCAGATGAAGACTTGTTGTATGAATTTGAACAATTCAACGAATGTGCGTTTTAATCCCACTTTATTGAATGGCGAATCATGTGTTTAAACCCTCTATGTTTGGTGGCAAATTCGCATCTTTAAGCCCCCTTGAGGTGGCAAATTCAAACCATTTTCACAAATAAAAATGAGTTGAATTGTTCCAAATTGAGCAAACTCGCCTATACTTGCTTGTGCACATCACATAGTAACACTAGTTTAAATAACCGGAATAAGAGCACGTAATGTTTATAAAATATCATATCACGATTAGTAGAGGCCGATCTTTGATTGGGCCAGCAGGGGTGCTCAATTCATGACCTTTCCCTCTCGTATCCAAGTTCTTGAGCCGAAGCAACTTTGGTGATGATGGACACGCGACATTCGGCATGAGTCAGGATTAACTAAATTTTCTCAAAAATAAAAAATATTTAGATGGCGACTCTGTATCTGGAAAAACAGTCCAATTTTGGCATTATTTAATTTAAAATCGATTTTTCAAAAAGATTTGTCAGAATTGGACTCGTTGGTGATTATCAATTTCACATTACACTTATCAGATTAGATTCAGAACCGCGGGACTCCGAACTGTAGGGCTTCTTTTTGAGCTTTTGCAAGGGGGCGCGAAAAAGCCGAGCTACACCTTCCTAATCCTCTTATCACGTAACTGACAACAGTCTCCACCCAACCTTTATTTTTAGTTGCTAACCTCCTACAAAGACCCGGTACTCCTTACCCTCTGGAATGTATTTAAGCTTTTGAAAAAATGTAGTTCAAAAAAATCCAAATGCATCTGAAGATATCAAAATATAATAACGAATGAGGTATTGATATTAAATTTGTTAAGCAAACCATACTATAAAGAATAGCACGAGCCAAAAACCATGTAGCATACCTTGTTACAGACTTACAACTAGTCACAAACTCAGTGCTAAAAATATCCACATACTTTTGATCTAAAATCTTCAAGACTAAAATTCCACAGCTTAGTCAAGTTCTTGATGATGACAGTAGAGACATGTGAAGTGTGATCATCCAATGTTACAAAGAAATTTGAGTCACATGAAATCATATAAGAAAAAAGGATAAAGAGGATAAAAGAAAGATTTTACAGTCAGCTGCAAAGTAATAGAAACCACAGCCTCAAAGAAAACCAAAAGTGAACAGTCTTAGCTTCATGGCTTGCTTAAATAAGTTGTAGCTGCACGAATGTGTTAGAACTTAAAAGCTTAAAGTTTTATAGTTTGCAGCCTTTATTAAAAAAAATATCCGAGAAATTCAAGATTAACAGCGAAAATAACCAACCAAGTGAAGCAGTATTAGGCTCAAAAGTTGAAACATCAAAACGGCTTACCAAAAGCGTGCAAAAAAGTATTTTATTTAGGCCACAAGGTGATCCCCGTGCATATTGTAATAAAGAAATGAAACCTACATCTCAAATTCTATTATGGTTTTATACAGTTGCACTTTTACACCATTGAAAAAACAACAGTTAACATTCATGAGCTTAATCTAAGTAAAGGCAGCTGACAAAATCGCCCTGCTTGTAACCCTTACTACAATTTAAGACACAGAACTTGATCCTCCCCCACACGCCCCGAAAAAAAGGGAAAAAAAGATAAGTCACTGTTGGCTTAGGAGAAATTTTGGACATGTCACCAAGATAGCACTGGGAGGCTAGTTGTTACTTATTGATTCTCTTTCACACTGAGCAATTTCCACTTGAAGACCTCTTCTTCATGAAACCCAACAATCGGGGCATACCATGTTCACATTTACAGACGATTTCCTGGTTCAAATGACTCGTTAAATGTTGCGCAAATGTTTAAGTTCTCTTCCTACAGCACTAAAGAGATGCACTTGCAGAATTCACAAAAAGCAAACAAAATTTAGCCTTTCCTTCTTATAAAGTATTCAATATTGAATGCCCATGAACACTACCAACTGAAAACTATGTTCACAGAACCTAAAACTTTTGCCAGTAAATTCTCAATATTCCATTTTCAATAACAGCGACGAAGATACCAAAAAAAAAAAAAAAAAAAAAAAAAAAGTGCTGTCAATAAGATTTCCTCATATATGAATAGTTTCTACCAGAAACAACTAATCATTTTAAGCAGGAAACAGAGCCCTAGTACCACCCATGATATGCAAATACAACGTAAGACATATGGTAACGATAACAGAAGACTTAACGCTAGCATACCTGATACCTTTTGGCCCTCTGTCCACAACCTCATCACGAACTACATTAAGACTTCTTTGCATACCATCCGATACCTTCCACGAGAAAAACTCCACGAGAGATCTAATTGTTTCATATGTCACCCTTCCGGTCACATCAAGCAAAACCTCCTATTGCTTGGGACTGTCAATGTGGATGAAACCGTACTCACCCACCCATTATTCTGAATCCTGTTAGACATGCTTTTCACTTTCAGTTCTGTAGAAGGCGATACTTGCTCAAGAAACTTGTAGCGGCCGTAATTTTTTTGAAGTCATTATTTATTATTATGATTAATAGTATTTTATTTTATTTTTAATTTTATTAATTGTATGATTACATGAAAATTTAATGTGATATTTAGTTAATTTAATGGGTTAGTTAATTATGTATAATTAATCTAAATATTTAAATATATATATATATACAAATTATTGATATAGATTTTATATAAAATATTTATATTTATATATGTTATATTTATAATTTATTTGTATAATATAATACAATAAGAAATTAAGTTAATATATATTTAGGCTTAGGTTTATAATATACTTGTAGATTGTAAACATAATAGTGTGTGGGGGAATTTTGAACATAGCAGCAGCCACGAGGAGACATTGAAAGAAAGAGAAGAGAGAGAGAGAGAGAGAGAGAGAGAGAGAGAGTAATTGTGAGTGCATCACCAAGTATATTCATCACAAAAGAGAGACGGCGAGAAAGAGAGGTAAGGAAAAGAGGCAAAAATAAAAAGGGTTAGGGATTTATTTTGGTACTTTTATTAATTTTTTAAGTAATTTTTTGATCTTTAGAAAATATATTGTGAGAATAAAATTGAATTCTCTTGATTTATGTTTAATTCGTTGTTTTAATTTATTTATTTGATGTTAGTTTGATTTTATATTTATATGAAGATGATAGATTGATTTTAATTATTTTGATTAGTTATGCATGTCTGGTTTAGGGTTTTTATAAGTATTTATTTTATGATTGTAATCAAATTCATAGATATATGAAATTAAAATAAACTTGAAACATATAGATAAACTAGCGTATGCCCGTGCCTAAAGGCACGATTTAAATAATTTTAAGATGAAAATGCAGTTATAATTTATACGTCTTATGTTGAAATTTATGAAGTTTGTGTCAGTTTTTGATAAAGATACTGAAAAAATATATTGAAATATTTTTCTTCTTAAAAAACTTATATCAATTTTGCTTGTATTACTCGCTCTACAAAACTCAAATAAAATAACAACTTCCCCTAATCTTAATAAATATATTACAGCAAATAAAATATTAAATAATTTTTTTTTGAGTGTTAATTTAATTTTTTTGTTGGAGGAAGATCAACTAAATAAATCACGTGTATTTTTTTTTTTTTTAAATAGCTCCAAACAAACAATCCCTTCCCCCTCTCTATGTCTCTCTCTCTCTCTCTCTCTCTCTCTCTCTCTCTCTCTATATTTTGCGAAACCCATAATCAAACTCACATTTTCTGAGTAAACTCAGCATTTAGAATAGATGTTTTTTAATAATCACATTAAAATGATAAATTAAAACTGGAGCACAATAGAATCGTCTAAATTTGAACTTTTCTCTTTGTTAACTGACTTCAATTTTATAGAAATGAAATTAAAATCAAAATCACACAACAAATATATTACATTTGAATGGTACAACAAAATAAATAAAATGTTAAATAATTTTTTTTTTGCAGGAAGATCAACTAAATAAATCACCCTTAATTTCTTTCTAAATAGCTCCAAACAAACAGTTCCTTCCGTATCAGACTAATTTGTACAACACAGAGCACTAACCACAAATCAAGTCCCAAATAACCTCTCTCTCTCTCTACATTCTTTGAGAAACCCATGATGAAGCTTACATTTTCTGAGTCAACCCAGCGTTTAGAATAGATATTTTTTAACAATCACATTAAAATGATAAATTAAAATTGGAGTACAATAATTGTCCAAATTCAAACTTTTCTCTTTGTTAATTGACTTCAATTTTATAGTGATGAAATTAAAATCAAAATTGAAATCCATTATGATCATAAATATTTTGTAGTTCACCATGTATGACTTGGAAAGTCGAAACATAAATTTATGCCCAAAAATAAAAAAAAAAAAAAAAAAAAAATTCACCATGTAACAAAGCCATTTTATAAGCAATAATGAATAATTATTTCATAAAGGCAACTAAAGTAATACACACACATATACATTCACCAGAATTTTTGAAATACAACATAGAATATTATACTCCCTTAAAAAGGTGTCAAAAAAAAAAAAAAAAACACATAAACTCTCTTGCCATATTACACATAAATGTTAAAATGCCAAGTCTCTGAAATTTTTCTTTTAATCAGGAACTCTAGATGTTAAAAAAAAAATTATATGAAAAATATTTATCATTTGTACATTAAAATTACACAACAAATATATTACATTTGAATGGTACAACTAAATAAATATATTACACAACAAATAAAATGTTAAATAATTTTTTTTTGAGTGTGATCTTAAATTTTTTGTTGCAGGAATCACTCTTACTTTCTTTTTAAATAGCTCCAAACAAACAGTTTTTTCCCTATCTGACTAATTTGTACAACACAGAGCACTAACCACAAACCAAGTCCCAAATAGCCTCTCTCTCTCTACATTCTTTGAGAAACCCATAATCAAATTCACATTTTCTGAGTCAACTCAGCGTTTAGAATAGATGGTTTTTAACAATCACATTAAAATGATACATTAAAACCGGAGCATAATAATTGTCCAAAATTGAACTTTTCTCTTTCTTAACTGACTTTAATTCACTACAACAAAAGTAACCTATGGTGACGAAAAATAGTGAATAAAATAAATTTTGTCACTGAATAAGAATAATCCGTGACGAATTATAAAATTTTGTCACGTATAATAAAAAAATAAAAATAATAGGTGACGAAATTTATTTTTGTCAACAAAAATACTTCTTTTTAGGTGAGGAAAAATTAAGTTTCGTCACCGAAGGTTTTCCCGCTAATATTTTTTGAGTGGCGCCAAAAATTTAGACTTTTGGTGAGAAAAAAATTTGTCACCAATTATAGAATTATTAGCGAGGAATACATTTTCGTCACCAATAATTTTGTCTATATTTTTTTTGAGAAACTTGATTTTAAATGTTTGAAGACAATTTGGTGAGAAATATACTTTTATCACTAATAATTTTTAATATTTTGAGACATTTTAGTGAGGAAATTATACTGTCACCAATTTTAGGGGAAAAATTTTAACATATTGGGCGGTAATGGAAAATATAGACTACTAACTTTTTTTCCCCTTTTATTTTTGTTTATCAATTTTTCTCTCCCCTCTCTCTCTCTCTTTCTCAAAACAAAAACACAAGTTAATTAACTCTCTAAACTTATGGTGACGAAAAGTAATGAAAAAAATATTTCGTCACTAAATAAGAATAATTCGTGACGAATTATAAAATTTTGTCACATATAATAAAAAGTAAAAATAATAGATGAAGAAATTTATTTTCGTCAATAACTACTTATTTTTAGGTGAAGAAAAATTAAATTTCGTCACCAAAGATTTTCCCTCTAATTTTTTTTGGGTGATGCTAAAATTTTGAGATTTTTAGTAAGAAAAAAATTTGTCACAAATTATAAAATTATCAATGAGAAATATATTTTCGTTACAAATAATTTTAAATATTTTTTTAAATAAATTAATTTTAAATATTTTAAAACTATTTAATGAGAAATATATTTTTATCGTCCATAATTTTAATATTTTAAAATTTTTAATGAGAAAATTATTTTATCACCAAGCAATCTTGAGGGGGGGCTTTGATATTTGGCGGTATGAAAAAAAGGAACCCTATTGATTCTCCCCCACCCCTTTTTTTTTTGGTACTCCAATTTTCGTCTCATCCCTCTCTTGCAAAACACACAAAGGTATGGCCTCTCTCTCTCTCTCTCTCTCTCTCGCTCGTAGTTGTTTAATGGTGGGATAAGGGTTTTCAGTAATGTGGTGGCGCTGTGGTGGGGATGGAATGGTGTAATGGAGGTGCGGTGTGAGAGGAGGAGGGCTAGCGGTGCTTTAGTAGGTAGGGAAAGGGCAGGCATTTTAGATTTGTAGTGGAGAAAAAGAGTAGTTTTGTGGTTGTGGATAATAGGGAAGGAGGCAATGGATCTATGGTAGAAGAGGGTTGGAGGGGCTGTTTCAAGAGGCGGAAGGGGAAGTGTAACCAGCTGGGATAGGGGTTCCTAAGGGGAATGAAGAAGTTGGGGAGCCAAAAGAGGGTTGGGGGAGGGAGACGGTGTAGAAGCCCTTGTGTTTGATAAAATACCTGTGTGAAACATTGCCATATTGTTGGGTATTTTAGAGTTGAAGGGTCATTTTAGTTCACCAGATTTGAGTTGTTATGCTTGAAAAAATTTCCATCACAAATCCAAGACTTGCATTTTAATTCTCGTTCATTGCATTGTAAAATTGATTCATTGTGTACACAATTTGTAAAGGATTACATAACTTCTCAAAATATATTATCACGCATCAGTTGTTAAACTATGATGGTGAAACTGTACACAACCTATATGTGCAAAACTTTGGTGAATTTCAGATTTGTATTGGACTCGTTTATTGAATTAGAACAACAGCAAGACAAATAAGTTAATAGTCCTCGTTTGGGGTTTGGCATTATTTTTTTTGGGTATTATTTTGTTTGTGTTTGCTTGCTAAGAAAATCAAGGAAATGGATTTTCCATTATTTTTTTTAGCTTAGATGGTCATTCATTTATGGGAAGCCGAAACCTAGGAAGCTAAGATTTGTGGATTAGTTTGATTACAGCCCATTTTCAGAGATACCAAATAGGGGTTAGAATTGTATATGTGTTTAGAAGATTTATATTTGTGTATTAATTTGTATATCTATTTATGTGTTGCAATTTGGTGTGATTGAGCGAAGATGTATATGTGTTTGGAAGATTTATAATTGTATAATATCTATATTCTATATGTGTTGTGATTTGGTGTGATTAAGCTAAGATTGGTTATTTGTTTTAATTTTTGTTTGTATGTTGGAGATTGGAGCAAGAGTTTGGGTTTTTCTTTAACATGAGACATTTTGAGGATATGGTGACAAACGGGGATTGGGATGAGGTGGAGAAGTATTTGTCTGGATTCACAAAGGTTGATGATAATAGATACTCCATGAAGATCTTCTTTGAGATCCGAAAACAGAAGTACTTAGAAGCGCTAGACAAGTAAGTGCTAAACTGATCATATTGAAAGTATCTCTGTGAAGCATGCTTCATTAGCTTCTTTTTGTTTTTACTTTAGTTCTTTTGCATCTTATTTTGGCTTGAAACGTGTGTTAATTCTTTGCTATATTTCTCATTAATTGTATGAAGGATTGTGCGAAAGCCGTGGATGTTCTGGTGAAGGATTTGAAAGTTTTTTCAACTTTTAATAAGGACCTCTTTAAGGAAATAACACAACTTTTGACCTTGGAGAACTTTAGGTATTAAAACAATAGTCTGCAAGAATTGTTTTTATTGCTACCTTGTTCCTACATATCCAATTTGTCGAACATCTATCGTATTGTTCATGGTTTCTAACATTAACTTAATGACCCGCAGAGATAATGAGTAGCTATCTAAATACGGAGATACTAAGTCTGCTAGGAGTATAATGCTAGCAGAACTTAAAATTGAGGACGCTAATTCACCAAAGGTAATTTGTTTGTGTTTTGTAGGCTTAAGTTTTTCTTCCAAGTTAAGATATTCATCTTTAGTTGACACTCTGTTGTATTGTGTTGTGTTGCACTGCAGCTTAAATTGGCAGCACCAGCTTTGCAAGAATTCAAAGCATAATCCTGACATAAAAACCCTGTTTGTAGACCATTCTTGTGGACAATCGCAACCAAATGGTGCTCATGCCCCGTCGCTTGTAACTAACCCACTAATGGGTGCTGTTCCTAAAGCTGGAGGTTTTCCGCCGCTGGGTGCTCATGGTGTAAGTGGAAGTAGAGGGGTTCACTCCCCGTTCATGTGATGCTTTAACTTTTATTTCTAGAAGCTTGACTTGGTGTTTTTTTTTTTTTTAAAGCCATTCCAGCCAGAACAAGCTGCTCTGCCAACATCTATTGCAGGATGGATGACTAATCCATCTCCGGTTCCTCACGCATCTGCTTCTGCTGGGCCCATTGGTTTCATTACAGCTAATAATTTCAAAGCAGATTATGTAAATATCTGCTAGCTGTCTATTTCTGTAGATATTTTGATCTGTAGCTCAGTCTCTATACATACAAAACTGCCAGACTGAATTGAAGAGGTTAGAGGGGTGGAGAGGTTTAAAGGTTGATATATATTAAGCTTTAGAGATATCAAATTGTAGAAGCATAATCTTTCTTCTGTAAGTCATCTTCCTACTTTCATAATCTTATATCATCCATCCATACCACATCAACATAGAGCTTAGACTAGGAACTTGATTAAGATTTGCAAACTATAACTCAAACTTGAGGGTGTTGGAATCAAGTGTGTTAACTAAGAGTTTACCTCTCTTTCAAAGGTATAATTTTGCACTTTCTTCTTTCATCTTCTTATACTCTTTTCCTCTATTTTTCTTGCCTTTATGTACTGATTTTCATATTTGAATTGAGGCCCAAAAACATGATTTGAGGTCTTGAAATTAGAGGGGTTAGTCACCCCTCCTTAGGCTTTGTTCCATAGCTTTTTCTCTACTATTTTCACTTACTTTCTCTTACTTTTAGCTACTGTTTTTCACCCATTAGGAGCTATTTTAGGGCTGTTTTAATTTATTTAAATAGCTTATGCTTTGATTAGTTTGCTTGTTGTCTCATAAGTTTGCTTGTATAGTTTGTTACATGTTGTTCTAGCTTTTCTTGAATTCATTTAATAATCAAGTTAATAATCAAGTTGCCACTCATTTATTTCATTTGAGAGTTGTTTCAAATGGTTGATGGTTATTCAATACATGAACTAGAGTTTTGCACTTAATGGCTTAATCTCTACGGAGATTCATTGTCAACAGTGCAATCTTTCTTTCATGTTGAGAATTACTTCTCGTTTGACGCTTCTCTCCTTTTAGAGGACTTAATCATCATTTCGGACAAATGGACAAAGAATGGAAATGACTAAAAAAAATTGGTTTAAAATTGGATCAACGCACATAAAGAAAATGACTTAATCTGTTTAAGCTTGGCCGGACGTTATGCCAAGTTAATCGAGTCAAGAATGATCATACACTAATTGATGGCGTTTTGATGATGCTTGAAGCGTGTCTACCACCCTCTTGGAGTTCACTCCATGACAAGAGGGAGGGGTGGTCATGTTCATTTCATTTATCGATTCTTGTCCAAATTGTATCCGAAATCATCAAGCAATCAGCTTGCCCATTGATGGATTTGGAAACAACTCTACTATTCTCTCGAGGCTTTCCCATGACAAAGAAGTGTAAGATGGACAAACAGAGTCCAGAACACTTTGTCTGCACTGTTTTCACTTCAGAGCACCAAATGGAGTTACATGAAACAGAGCCACGGTCGACCTTCCTTAGGCCTGGCTTGGTGTCAGTGAGGGCTGGTTGGGCATCAATGAATGGAAACACAGTGTTTTTTGTAGAAACAAAAGGCAGTGGCTAAAGGTGAAACAGAATAACTTGGGTAGACAGAGCATCTTCTGGAAGCTGCACATGCGAGCATTGTGCATCTTTGGATTTGTAACTTATTATTTAGTTACTTATTAATTCATTTGGTTTTGTAATAATTAGTTTAATTTGGACTATCGGACATTGATTCGAATCCTCCCGCTTGAGGATAAATGTTGTAATAATGTGTATGTCTTCCAACCCCATGTCTTTATCCCTTTTATTTACTAGCTTATGATGGTTAGTTTAGGGCATCACGTTTCATTTAGCATACTTCATGTTTGCATCCACTTGTATTGAATGCATCGCGACTCGGTTCATCATCCTAACTCACATTGTTATTGCTTATACTTCTTTGAATACGTGTTTAAACCGCATACTATCAAATTGATCCATATGTCATATTAGTAACCGAGCCTAGTAATTGCATATTGCATGTGTTGCATTAGTCATGTTGCATAGGAATCATGCATTTTTCTAACTAGTTTCTCTTTTTGGCTTGGAGTACGAGGTAAGCTTTTATTAGCTTTAGCATGTTGCATGAGTGTGATTATTACCATGTCTAGCATGCTTGCCATGAGGATAAATGCTTAATTGATAAACTGCTTGAATGTCTATGGATGAAGGCTATTTGCTTGAATTGGAATGATTTGAATAATGTTCATATGCGATCACTTTTTCAAGTGGTACATATTCAAAACACTTTTTCAAAACAAACATAAATCAAGTATTCTAATGTTTGCAAAATTAGTCTATACTTGTATGCATCACATAGTAAAGTTAACCTAATAATTGGAACAAGAGCATATAATGTAAATAAAAATCACATCATGATTAGCAGAGGCCGATCTTTGATCGAGCGAGTGGGGTGTTCAATTCATGGCCTTCCCCTCTCGTACCTAAGTTCCTGTGCCGTGACACTTTGGCATAAGTCACAGGTTTCCTAAATTTTCCATAACAAAATATTTAGGTAGTGACTCTGTAAATCTGGCATAGTCCATTTTTGGTATTTGATTTAAAACATCGATTTTCCAAAAGAATTGTCTTGTTTCACATTGCACTTGTGAAATCAAATGCAAAACCACGAGAGTCCGACACTACAAGACCTATTTGCCTTCTGAAAGGAGTGCAGAAAAGTCGAGCTACAATTTCTGGCAATTCTGCTCGGGAATTTAGAGAACTTGACTCGAACTTCATGATGTGAAATTTTATCTACCTATATATGTTCTTTGCATTATATTTGCATTGGTGCGCTTAAGTCACTGTGTTTACCATCTGCTATCCTGGACGGTTTGCCAGAGGCTTGCCTAAAAGCTTACCAAAAGGCTGACCGGTCGTGGGCTCTGCCATGTTGGGAATACAACCCTTGGATTAGGATTACCGCAGTACCGTTTGATCCTCATTTCATTTCTTGGTGTTAGGTGCAAGAGGTATATTAGGTAATCTTGCTGAGGTACCTGATTTTGACCATTCGACCTAGTTGCATATAGTAAAGCTATAGTGACCGTTCCAAACTAGGACAGGATGCTCACCCAAATACAAGATTGTGTGAAACTTATTGTTTGAAATAGTGCAACCTAGATCATAGGGTTGTTTTGGCTCTTTTAATTGATATGTGCTTTTACAGTGAGACTAGACAGAATGGAATGGTTCATATCAGTATGAGTTTGAGAACAGAGTTCAGTGGGGATTATAGTTCAACTATGAATGTTGGGAATTGGGGCCGAAGCGCTGTAGACTACCCGAACTCGCTCTGCGCGCGAGGGCGCGAATTGGGTTCTAGCTACTACAGTTCGGACTCTTGTCATGATTCTAAATCTAATCTCACAAAGTGCAATGTAAGACTGATAAATCACCAAAGAGTCCAAATCCAGAAAATCGTTTTGGAAAATCGATTTTAATCAAAAAAACACCAAACATGGACTGCTTTGCCAGATTTCAGAGTCGCCACCTAAATATTTTGTTTTGAAAAATTTAGGAAACCCTAACTCGTGCCTAAGGCCACGTGTCCGTCATCACCAAAGTTGCCTTGGCTCGGGAACTTGGGTACGAGGGGGGAAGGTCATGAAATGAGCACCCCCCGCTCGCCCGATCAAGGGATCGGCCTGTACTAACATGATATATTGTTTTTGAAAACACGTGTTCTTATTTCGGTTTATTAGCTAACCTTACTATGTGATGCGCACAGCATACAAGTATAGACTAAATCACTTAAGTTGGAACAAAACATCTCGTGTTTGTTTTTCGAAAATGGTTTGAAGTTGTTACTCGCAAGTAGGCTAAGACGCGGATTTGCCACCCTCAAGTGGGCTTAGAAAAACATGATTCTACCACTCCAAGTGGGCTTAAAACTCACACTTTGATGAATTGTCCCAATTCAAGCAATGAAGCCTTCATCCACAGGCATTCATGCAGTTAATCACTTAATAGCCTCATGGCAAACATGCTATCATGGCAGTCACTTACACACATGCAAGGATACTAAAGCATAAACACTCACAGTGTACTCTGAACCAAAACAGAAGCTAGTTAGTAATCATGCATGATCCTAGCTATGTCAACAATGCCTAGTGTAACACATGCAAAAATGCAATTAAATAGGCTCGGCTATTCTAAGATGGTATATGAATGCAACACTCGATAACATGCTTTGGAACATGTATTCAAGTAAGTATTGAAATTCAATGCAGTTTGAATGATGCGCCGAGTCCGGTGCATGCAATACAAATGAAAGATACACGCATGCAAAGAATAAGGTATGCTAATTGAAATATGCCCTAAAACTAACCATCAAAAGCGGTAAGTAAAAGGGAGAAAGAAATGGGGTTGGAAGACATGCACACACACACGCACCCTTATTACAACATATGCCCTCTCGACAGAGGGTCCAAATGAATTTAGCTAACTAGCTACGCTAATTAAACTAATTATTACAAACCAACTAATTAACTATGCTAAGCTAATTAATTATTACAAAACTTTGACTAATTAATCAAATTAATTAAGTTACAAAACCAACTAAGTATGAAAAGCATCTAAATTAGGCTACCACAGCTCTGCCTTGAACAATGAAGGATGCATGCTCGGTTTCCACCCCGAAAAGCTCTCCGGTTTGCTCATTAGAGGCTCTGTTGGCAAGGTTTCTCCAAGAGCTTGCTGCTGAACCTTACCAAATCATCGCTGGGCAATGCACCAGTGGCCTGTCGGCCACGAATGGTGATTGTCGACCATCCTACCGGCCAAGGATGTGCAGTGCCGGCCACGGATAAAGAGGTGCCGGCAATCAATAAGGCACTGCCGGTCACTGATGTACTGAAACTCCATTCTGCAACAGAGCTCAAATGTCATGACCCGAACCCGCCCTCGCGGGTTAAGGACATAATTGGCCAGTAATCATGAGATTGCCTACGCCCTCAAACCAAACCAAACGTATTTTAGCAGAGTTAATGGGGCCAAACGGAAGAAATTTAAAACTTTGTCCATTAAGCTGTGCTTACATGGCACATCATAACAAACCACACATATGAATATTAATAACTCACAACAAAATATGTACTACATAAAGTTCTGTACATACAGGATCATATAAGTCTAAGTTAACCCATCAACTATGTACAACAGATGCAAAGTCTTCGCCAACATGACGGAATATAAATACATAACAAAAGGGCAAAGACGGGTCTCGTACGTGAGACACAAGGGCTGACTCTCCTAAAACCTTTGTTGTTCCACATAGACTTCACTAGGGCTGGGTTTGGACTTCTCTGGGCTCACCTACAAACACATGAATGAGCGTGAGCGATAGCCCAGTGAATAATATCAAATACAGAAGTTATACAAACGATATGTAGAACAACACGCTTCAAATGGCCTTGGGCCCAATTCATATTTCTAATTAACATATATACACAATTTAGGTCAAGTGACTGCGGTTCCGGACAAACTGGCCTTTGGCCCATTCAAACTTTCATTTGTGTTGAAATGACCTTTGGCCCATTCAGATGACAAACTGGCCTTTGGCCCATTCATTCATGTCAAAACGGCCTCTGTCCCATTCATTCATGCCAAAATGACCTCCGGCCCATTTATTCATGTCAAAACGGCCTCTGGCCCATTTATTCATGTCAAAATAGCCTCTAGCCCATTCATTCATGCCAAAATGGCCTCTGGCCCATTCATTCATGTCAAAACGGCCTCTGGCCCTTTCATTCTATTATTTAGATCAGACTGGCCTCTGGTCCACTCATTTGGTATAGCAAACATTGTCCACCAATCGAATCAATGAACTTAAAAAACTTACATAGAAGTAAGCAATTGGACAACAACATATTTCAGATATCTCTGTTAAGCTATTACTCATAGTGATCAGTTGGTTGATTTGCCCTGGAGCTCGACCCTACACATTCCATGAACACAAAAGGGTCAAAGTCAATTCGATCCATTCTAAATTCACATTTTCTTCTTTAGGCTTCATTCTTATCTCTTTAACTCAATTACAATTCTCAATGCATGCCTAAGAGTACTTGGAAGTGAAACAGAACAGAAAATGAAACACAGAATGTCTTTTCAAAATTTCAGAAAACAGGGTCCCCGCTCGAGCATACCCTTGAGGCCTATAAAAGTACTGGATGCATCAAATTTACGCTCAAGCTTGAAGTCTAGCGCTTGAGCGGAAGGCCTTACTACATAGCTCCCCGCTCGAGCGGACACCATGTCTGCAAAAAGTGCTGGATGCATCAAAATTACGCTCGAGCGTGACGTCTGGCGCTTGAGCTAAAGGTCTGTGTACATAGCTCCCCGCTCGAGCGTGAACTTACCCACTTGAGCAGACATCCAAGTCTACAAAAGTACTAGGAGTACGAAATTCATGCTCGAGCGGTGGTTTCCCCGCTCGAGCGGACATCAAAATTCTGGAAAACCCATAACATGTTCTTGAGTTTCAATTTGATGTTAAAGGTTCCAAATGCATGATTTTGGCTCAAAAACTTCACATATACATATTCTAACATGGTAGAAACACCAAATTACAACACAATGAAGCTCAATCTCACAATTTAATCACATGCATGTCTCAAATTAACTCAAACTCATCACTAACACACTAGATTCAAACATGCAAGACTCAAACTCCCATGATTTGCACTTGCATGTGAAATATACACAATAACCTCAACTTAATTGGTGAAGAGATGATCAAATACATAGATTTGAAACAAGATTCATCATGGATTACCCAATTTATGCTTAAACATGGAAATTTATAGCAATTTCCTACATGCATGCCCCTAATGACTTCGAATACAACAAAATCAACTCAATTTCTTCATAATCAATTTAATCCATGTTCTTGACCATTATTTAAACTTGAATTCACAAGATGATAACTTACAATTCATGAATTCACTTACCTAGAGGCTTAATCTTCCAAACTATAGCAAATTCTTGAGTTTAATCTTCAAATTCTCCAAACCTTGAGCCAAGATTACACAATTCTCTCCCTCTCTCTCTCTATAGCCGGCCCTCTCTCTTCTTTGAGTTCAAAATCAGCCAAAATGGAACTAAAGAGAGAATTGAGGGTGTAGTGCCTTATTACAACAAATCCCACTAACTGCAATTTGATAATAATAAATAATTGGCCACTAATTCATCAATTAAATCAATTAATTCTGATCTGAATCAATTTCCAATTAAATTTCATCGTAGGTTCTAAAAATTACGCTAATCATAATGGTGTAATCAATTTCGAGTTCTATGGCCGATAAGGCCTTCAATTTAATTTCCAAAACAGACAATCAAATAGATATTCCTACGGTGAATAGATAGAAATTCAAAACCACATATTTTTACATAATGGCTCACAAAATCATATTAAACACATATTCATGCTCATGTTAAGGACCAATTAACATATTACGGAATAGGGATATCACATCAAAAGAGAGGAAAGTGAGGGTCTCCCAAGGACATATATGTACTATACCCCTCCATATCACCTCAAAACATCAATGGAGAAGCATCATTGGATCCAAGACCATCAATCAATCATCGCAATGCATGATAGCCAAAGATCCAACGTGCACAAATTTGATGAATGCACAACAAACAAAACAAGCAAGACACTAAGACCATGACCTTATCATGAGTGATCAAAGGCAATGGAGACAAAGGGGATTGGCTCACTTTCATCACTTTGAGTCTGAAGTGGGCCAATCCACCTTGTGTTTAACATAATGTCTGGTCGAACACGATGCAATGCAACACAACACATGTTTATCTTAGCATGAAATGCAAGACTCTAACATGCAAACAATGCATGCACAACATGTTATGGAGCCAAGAGCACAAAAGCAAGCAAAGAGCATCATACAAGAGGCATGCAATACAATGCTCAATGGACTTAAACTAACCCCAAACAAACCTCATGCATGCCCAAACAGTGGCCAAAATGTGCTGAAACTCAAACACAAGAAGCAAGAAAAGCATGCTCAACTCATGGCTCGCAAGCAAGGCACAAAGCTCAACCCTCAAATGCATTGAAAGAGTGATAAACATGAGAGTATAACAAGGCTGTATACTCTGAAATTTTGTGTTAAATGATGCCATATCACTCAAACAACACAAGTATAGCATGCAAGAGGCTCTAAAGCACAAGGCCAATAAAGAGCAATATACAAGGAGCATGCAATACTAAGCTTAAACAACTAAACCAGCTCTGGATAGAGCTCAACCATGCCAAAACAAAGGCCAAAACATGTTGAAAATGGAGCCCAAAAACTTATACAAGCATGCATCCATATTGGCTGGCAAACAAGGCATGAAGACACAACTCTCAAACACATTGAAGGAGTGGAAAATGTGAGAGTGTGGTGATGAAATATGCTCTGAAATCATGTGAGAAATGAGGCTATACCAAGAAAACATCACATTCCAAGCATGCTAGGGACCTCAAACACAAAGCTAGCGAAGTCAACTATGCCATAGCTATACAAAGCAAGCCACTCATGACTTAAACCACTCAAAATAGAGTTTAAGCATGCTAAAATATGAGCAAAAACATGGTAGAGTGTAGTCGAAATAGGCCAGAATGATGAGCCAAAATGGCAAGCATGTAAGGCTAAATGGTAAGATTACACTACAAGTACAAAAAAGCATGCATAATGTGACACAACTAGGCAAAAACAGAGTTGTGCCATGTTGAAATAAGGCCAAAAATAAGCTGAGAACAAGCCAACACATGCTAGAAAAACATGCTCAAATATGAGGCCATCAACACAAGCAACCAAGACACAAGGAGAGGGTATGACCCCCTCCTATTTTGGACCTCGAAGCACACTTTCCACCACTGAAACTCCTCTGGAATTTAGTGGTTAAAAGGCCAAGAGAAGGTGATCTAAAAGGCCTTAAGAGATGGTACAAAACAAAGCAAAACAAGCCACCAAGGGGGGTAGACCACCCCTAACTCAAACAAGGCCTCAAACAACCATCCTTAAAACTCAAAAATAGAACTTTTTGTAATTGAAAGCAAGGCATAAAATAGCATGCAAAGGGGGCCAAACACTTGATTAAAATAAAACTTAAAGAGGGAAAACACTCACCGTTGAAGCACAACTTTAAGACAGCAAGTCTTCTAAGTTAAAACCAACTTTTTAAGTCCAAATAACACCCTCAAGTATCTCAATAACAAGGTAATGGTGTTTCACTAGGTGTTGTAGTGCAAAAATGTCGAGAAAACACACTTTAAGGTAATATTGGGGACAATATATATAAAGAGAGAGACATAGTGAGAATTCTAGAGAGAGAGAAGTTTTATCTCTGGAAATTTTGTGAACCCTTGAGAAGGGGGAGGCACCTCCCCTTATATAGGCAATGCAAGCACAAGCTTGCTTAACAAGCTTCAAACTGCCTCCATCCCACCATACACGTGTATGGAGGATGGTTGAGTAAGCCACATCTGGTTCAAAATATCTAACATAAATATCTGCTGAAACAAGGTGGTTGTCGGCCATCAGTGATGGCCGGCAGTGCCTTATTGATGGCCAGCAGGACCCAACCCATGGCCGGCAACCCTCTCTGATGGCCGGCATGCATCAATGAATTCACAAAGCAAAACCAACTAATGGTCCAAAAATGAGATAGAATGGAAGTAGGGTTTGGAAGGATCAAACCTAGAACATCCTGCCATGAAGTTCAAGTACTCGACGAGCAATCACACTTGTCATCGGATGTACCTGCAAGCGTATCCGAGTCTCAAGGATGGTCAAAAATGGGATGTCTACAAGCGTTGTCTGGTTTTTTATTGTGTTTTTTCTTTTCTTTCTTTTTGCTAGGTAGTTTACCATCATAGCTTCAGAAAGACCCAATATTTCCCAAGTTGTGTGGACTCGTTCTGGCAGGCTTTGCAAAATTCAAGACCTTGTTGGTGGTCAGCTAGTGTTAGTCTCTATCCCATCGGTCACTCGACGAAGAAGGAACAAATAGGCATCAACACCAGTACAAAGCACCCCACAAACACCTGTTCATACCCACAATTCACCAGTATCTCACCCACCTAGACTAAGAATAACATAAAACACAGAAGAAATTGCTGCCATGATGGCAACTTTAAGAACCATGGATCAAAGGATAGCCGTACATGATGAACTCATTGCCAATCTGCGACGCCCATCCGGGGCATCCGCATCTATAGTGCATCCAATCCCGATTACTCAACCAAATCTCGATCCCCTTCTACCAGTGGAAAATCCCCAAGTCCCAGATCCCTAGGAGATATTTCCACAGGCTCCAGCTTATAGACCTTCGGCGCCCCAAGGAAAACTCCTTTCCTTTGACATTAATGATGATCCAGCTATGATAAAAATTGCCAGGCTAGAGAAAGTGCTAAAAATCCCAAGGCTTCAATTCCATTCTGGATATTGAAGATGGGTACATTGAGGCTTCAGTCAGATTACTAGAGAAGTTTAAGATGCCCTACATCGACAGATTTGATGGAAGTGGGGATCCAATTGTACATGTCCGCCTGATTTAAGATGTTCTAAGGCCTATTGTTCTTTCTCGTGTTTAGAAATTGTCATTCTTCGGGAGAACTTTGTCTAATATATCAGCCATTTGGTATGCTAAATTGTAAGAATCTACTAAGTGGAATAGGGAAGAGCAATCTGAAGGGTTCGTGAACCAATAATCTTATAACACTCGGATAGAGGTAACCATCAGTGAGTTGGAAGCAACTACCCAGAACCCCAAAGAATCTTTATCAATTTTGTTGCTAGGTGGAGAGCCAAGGCGGCCCGGATGACAAATAGGCCTTCTAAAAGAGAGCAAGTTTGGTTGGTAGTCTTGAATCTCGAGCCCGTTCTATTGCAAAGAATGATACTAGCTCCATTGTCTACATTTGCTTCGGTAAAATAGTTGGGGGTCGAAATTGAAAGTGCATTAAAAAAGGGGGTCATCTGCAGAACTAGTGAACCTGCAAGAAGGCCATTCACCAGGAGTACCAATGCTAGTAAGTAATAGCACTATTCCACGGCCTGCAGATGTCAGTACCATTGTTACATCGGCCAAGATGGCCGATCCCTTTGCTACTGCCACAACCTCACAACCTTCACAAAATACTGGTCCACCCTGAAATCGAAGAATGTTTACCCCTCTCCATATGACCCCGACCTATGCCTTCAAGCTGTTAATGAGAAAGGGACATCGTAAGCCTCTTGATCCCTGTCCACTTCCAAACTCGTTGCCATCCAAACATGACCCCACCCAGTATTGTATCTTCTATCAACATGGCCATCCCACGGACATGTGCTACCATCTACGTCATGAGATCCAGGATCTCATTGACAACAAAATCATTGCCCCACATTCTAAACCAAATGTAGCAACCAACCCACTTCCTACACATGACCAAGCTCCTCCACCCAGAAATATTAACCATATCCATGCACTACCACCCACCTTTAACCCTAGCGTATACATTATCTCCTCCCACTTACCAAAACCAGAGGTGGTTATTCTAGAAAGCACAAACATGTGCATGATGGATTTGACACCACAAACCCAATCCAAACCTGTGGCAGTAGAAATGGAGAGAGTGGAGAATTCACTAGAGGCAAGGTCGTTTGTTACCCGTGTCATAGAAAATGGGGCTTAAATTTTAGAGAAGTATGACCCGAGCTTATACATTGTGGCCGTTGATCAACCAAAGCCAGTAGTCATACTACCGGATTTCCTCAGCATTAATGCTATCAGGGAGAATGAGCTAGGGCAACGTCAGAATGATTGGCCTGGGCTGGGCTTGAATGACATAGCAATCCTAGAAAAGGATCTAACAGAATTGGAAGAGGATCTAGAGGACCTCTACTCCTTCAAGGAAGAAGATACAAACTGTGTGCAAATGGGATGGTGGGATCTAAGCCATCCAGAAACAAACAATAGGTGGTCTAGTGATGAGTAGACAGATAAGGTAGAACAAACAAGAGAGACTATGAAAGAAAAGGCTGAGGCAACACACTTGACTATAAAAGAACAAGTGTTGAAGCAATTCCAGCAGGAAAGGATAGAAGAGATTCAAGGGCAGATGGCCTTGAAACAAGAAAAGAGAAAAGGGAAAGAAGAAGCTGAGTCAACCATAATCACCAAAAAGTCTGAATGGGAGCCTAGAAAGCTAAGAATGTTCAAACAATACTGGGATGCAGAAGCCAAAACCATCGTGGAAAAGGAATGGTGTGTTAAGAGATGTGATGTGAACATGCTCCAGGTAAAGCCTGACAATAGCTTGGCCATGACCACAGGGGAGTGGTGGGAAGATAATGATTTGAGTTACGCACAAACGGATGAAGGGTGAGACTCTACCCCCAACGATACGTGGTATACGGACGAGATCAATCACATGACCTGGAGTGGTCGATACTTCAAACCCACAGCTTTAGATCAACTAGAATCCTCCAACAAAGAAGTTGAGATGTCAAAAGAGAAGGATGTTGAAGAAAAAACTGGTCTTAAAACAGCTCAAGAAGATTCAGGCTGACATATCAATCTGGGGGCTGATAATGGCATCTCGGGAACATAGGCAGACACTGTTAGAGGCAATGAACCGGACTAAACTGCCTATCGATACCATAACAGACCAATAGGTATCATTGGTTACATTCGGGGATGTTACGCCAGGGATATCTTTTACCGATAAAGAGTTACCTCTTGAGGGCGCTAACCATAACTGCCCTTTATATGTAACCTTGGAAAGTCAAAAGAAATGGATCTCAGTGGCGTTAGTAGATACCAGATCAAAAATTGATGTGTGTCCAGTGAGGACTGCCTATGCTATCGGTTTGAGGCCAATTGAGTTCACACCCACAACTTAAGTCGTCCGAGCATATGACAATACAAGTTGAGATGTTATGGGAACATTCAAGAGCAATATCCTCATCAGCCCATCTGAACATGAGGTGGAAGTCCATGTCATGGAGGTACCAGCAACCATTAATCTACTGTTGGGAAGGCCTTGGCTACATCAAATAAAGGCTGTGTCATCAACAGTCCATCAGTCGATGAAATACCCCTTTAAAGGTGGGATCGCTACAGTGTACGGTAATTCTGTGATCCATTCTCCTTGGGGAACTGCCACGGCAGTGTTGGAAATCATATATGGGGAAAATGATGTATTCCCCTCTACTTTCTTGCTGATAGATGCTGTAGCTCGACTTTTCGTGCCCCCTTTCGGAAGGATGAATAGCCCTTATAGTTCGGACTCCACTTGTGTTGATTCTGAATCTGATTTCAAAAGTGCAATGTGAAACAGTGGAAACACAAAAAGAATCCAAATTCACAATTATTCTTGGAAAATCAATGCTTGAATCAAATGCCAAAAATGGACTGCTTAGCCAGATTTCAGAGTCGCCACCTAAATATTTACTTTGGGATATTTAGGAAACCCGTGACTCATGCCAAAGGCCGTTAGTCTGTCGTTATCAAAGTATCTTGGTTCGGGAACTTAGGTATGAGAGGGAAATGTCAATAATGAGCACCCCACTCACCTGATCAAAAATCGGCCTCTACTAATTATGATGTGATTCTTATGTACAGTATATGTTCTTATTTTATCTTTAACATACAAGTATAGACTAATTTCACGAACAATTAGAACGTTTGATTTCATGTTTGTTTTGAAAAATTGTTTTTAATATGCACCACTTGAAAAAGTGATCTCATATATATACATTAATCAAAGTATTCCAATGTCAGTGAATAGCCTTCATCCACAGGTATTCAAACAGTTTATCATTTAAGCAATTAGCCTCATGGTAGTATGTTTGGTACGACAGCAAGCACACTTATGCAATATGCTGAAGCATAAAAACTTACCTTGTACTCCGAGCAAAAAAAAAGAACTAGTTAGAAAAAAATGCATGATCCTAACTATATATTATGACTAATGCAACACATACAATATGCAATTAATAAGCTCGGCTACTAGCATGGCATGCGAGTCAATTCAAGGCATGTGATAGCGCATGTATTCAAGTAAAGAGTTTGAATTTGACATTTGAATAATATGATGAGCCGAACTTTTATGCATGCAATACAGGTGGATGCAAACATGAGTATGCTAATCTAAACATAATGTTCTTAAACTAACCATCATAAGCTGGTAAATAAAATGGAGAAAGACGTGGGGTTGGAAGACATACAACTGATTACATATTTGTCCTCGCGAAGGAGGGTCCGAATATCCAAGTGTCTGAATAAATAAATATTACAAATTTGAATCAATAATAATGAAAAGGGGCTGTCTAATTTATTACAACAAATAATATGTAATGATCGTGCGATGCTCCCCAGGAATTACTCTGTCTGCCTTATTGAGACTTGTTATGTTTCACCTTATCATTGCTTTCGACCAAAAGTGTATTCTTTGTAATTTATTGGAGCCTTGCCATCCCAAAACAAGACTTAGTCGACCTCCAAATAAATCCAAGCATACCTTGTTTTCTTTGTGGAAATCTGTTTTTTGTGCATGAGGTAAAACAGTGCAAACATGCAGACAGGGTATTCCGAGCCATGTTTGTTTCTTCTACTCTTCTCTATCGTGGAAAATAATCAAAAGAGGAGTGAACTCGGTTTCCAAACCATCTATGGTTACAAGTTGATCTGCAAGATGATTTTGGACACGATTGGACAAAGATCAATAAATACAATGCATAATAACCACCCCTCCTTCCTATCACGAAGCAAGTTCAAGAAGGGAAATAGAGACGGTTCAAGGTTCATCAAATTATGACGAATTGATGTAAGACACACCTTGACACAATGATAGACTCCGGCATAACGTCTGGTCGTAAGACGCTTCAAGATTCATCAAAACATTATGGACTAATGTAAGACAAGCCTTTACACAATAAACTCGGTATAACGTCTGACCGAATTCAATCAATCGTATTGGTTCTTTATGTTGGTTGATTCATTTTTAGCTCAATTTTATTAGCCTCTTTTATATTACCTTCCCTTTTCTTTAATCCATTAAGTCCACGGTGATATTTACATCCACTAAGTCCGAAATGCAAAAAAGGAAAATAAGTGTCGACTTACCCCAAAAAATAAACCTTATTTTCTTCAGAGGAAATTACAAAGGAAGAGTCAAACTTATTCACAAGTTAGGGATTTCAAGTCAAACTTAGGATGCGCAACAAGAACTAGTCAAACTCAGAAGAGTGATAATGACTTACACTATGTTTGGAAACCTAGGAGAGAAAAGAAATGAAATGATTGCTCAAGTAATAAGAGAAAAGAAAAGAAAAAGATATGATTGCGATTTCTCGCCTTTTTGTTTGGATAAGAAAGAAATAAAAGAAAAGAAATGATTGTGATTTCTCCCATTCTTGTTTGGTTAGATTTCATTAAGAGAAAAGAAAAAATTTATTTTATGTTATACTACCAAAATAAGCTTTTTATATTTTCAATCATTTTATTTCTTTTATTTTTATAGAAACAAAATTGGAATTATAAAAATAGTGGTTTCTTTTCTCTCCCAATCTCTCAACTTTTGGGAAGATTGAAAATGAGGCTTATAAGAAAAATGAGTTTCTCTCCATTTCTCTCAATTTCTTCCCATTTCTCTCTGCTTAAGTTATCTAAACAAATAAGAGAAATACATATTACTCCATTTCTTTTCTTTTCTCTCCAAATCACTCAATCCAAACATAGCGTTAGTGTCGACCGCCTGAACTCTATCAACGCGCGAGGGCGCGAATTGGGTTCATAGCTACTACAGTTCGGACTCCTGTCACGGTTCTGAATCTAATCTCACGAAGTGCAATGTAAGACTGATAAATCACCAAAGAGTCCAAATCTGGCAAATCGTTTTGAAAAATCGATTTTAATCAAAACGTGCCAAACATGGACTGCTTTGGCAGATTTTAGAGTCGCCACCCAAATGTTTTGTTTTTGAGAAATTTAGGAAACCCTGACTCGTGCCTAAGGCCACGTGTCCGTCATCACCAAAGTTGCCTCGGCTCGGGAACTTGGGTACGAGGGGGGAAGGTCATGAAATGAGCACCCCCGCTCGCCCGATCAAAGGATTGGCCTCTACTAAACATGATATGTTGTTATTTCGGTTTATTAGCTAACCTTACTATGTGATGCGCACAACATACAAGTATAGACTCAATCATACGGATTGGAACAAAACAACTCATGTTTGTTTTTGAAAGTGGTTTGAAAGTGCTACTCGCAAGTAGGCTAAAACACGGATTTGCCACCCTCAAGTGGGCTTAGAAAAACATGATTTTTTCACTTCGCAAAGTAGGCTTAAAACTCACAATCATCTAGTTGTCCAAATTCAGGCAATCGAGCCTTCACCCACAGGCATTCATACAGTTAAACACATAAGCACATAGCCTCATGGAGAGCATGCGATCATGGCAGTCACTTACACACATGCAAGGATGCTAAAGCATAAACACTCACAGTGTACTCCAAGCCAAAAAAGAAGCTAGTTAGTAATCAATGCATGATCCTAGCTATGTTAAATGCTAATGCAACGCGTGCAAAAATGCAACTAAATAGGCTTGACTATTCTAAGATGGCATATTATTTACAACACTTGATACATGTATTCAAATAGGTATTGAAATACGATGCAGTTTGAATGATGTGCCGAACCCGGTGCATACAATATGAATGAATGATGCACGCATGCAAAGCATAAGTTTGCTAATTGAAACATGCCCTAAAACTAACCATCAAAAGTTGGTAAAAAAACGGGAGAATGACGTGGGGTTGGAAGACATGCACACACACACAGACACACTTATTACAATAGTTGCCCTCTCGATGGAGGGTCTGAATAATAAGCTAATTAGCTATGCTAATTAAGCTAACTATTACAAATCAACTAACTAACTAACTTAGCTAATTAATTATTACAAACCGAATTGAATCAACTAACTATTCTAAGTTAATTAAGTACAAACCAAATTAATTAATTAAACACTTAACTAATTAATTACAAAATAACTAAGCTAATGAACTAGTTTAGCAAACCAATTTAAACAAATGGCCTCGGGAAGCGACGGGGATATGCATAGTCAGTAGGCTTCGCTCGGAAATCCATTACCATGCCCAGAATTGCCTCTGTTTGCACTTTCCTTGACCTCTGAAAATTGTGCCAATCTCCAGAAAAGGGGGCTGTAGACCAGAAAAACTAATTGTAGACCAGAAAAAGTGGTCGGTCGACCACCCTTATTGGTCGGCCGACCAGAAAATTTGCCAAACTCCAGAATGCTGCAACAGAGAACAACAAGGGGCATACCAGTGTATTTGCAAGATATGTGTGCACAACCACCCTTCCTATCATGTCTCAATCTCAAAGGAGTGCGGTACTCGACTCTCGGGCTACTAACCGAGCATCCCAATACACGATGGCCAAGAAGCCAAGTTTACACAAGTCAATGTCAATGAATGCACAAATAACACATAAGGGCCTCCACCTCTATCATGCTTGATCAAGAGGGTCGGTAACCGAGAAATGAGGCGTGTTTCATCATTTCAAGTATGAAACACCCCTCGTTTCTCGTCTTTGGATTAACGTCTGATCCAAACACAATGCAATGCAACACATACAACATGTCTATCTATCAATGCAAATGTGACATGCATAAGGTTCTATCATGTGAACAATGCATGTAAGACATGTTCGGAGGCCAAGAACACCAAAGCTAGTAAAGAGTATCATACAAGAGGCATGGAATACAAAGCTTAAACAACTAAACCAGCTCTGGACAGAGCTCCACCATGCCAAAACAAAGGCCAAAACATGCTGAAAAGGGAGTCCAAAAGCTTATATAAGCATGCATACACATTGGCTCACGAAGAAGGCATGAAGACACAACTCTCAAACACATTGAAGGAGTGGAAAATGTGAGAGTGTGACAATGAAATATGCTCTAAAATCATGTAAGAAATGATGCCAAATCATCCAAACAACACAAGCATAGCATCCTGAGGACCTTGAATCATTAGGCTAGTCGAAGCTATTGCACTACAACCATGCATAACAAATCTCATATGACCCAAACTGCTTAAAACAAAATTGAGGCATGCTAAATCAAGGCCGAAATCATGCTAAAACATAGGCTCAAAAGGGAAGGAAAGCATGTTCGTTCATTGTCTCACTAACAAGGCATAATGCGTAATCCTCAAGGGCAATGAAAGAGTGATAAACATGGGAGTATGACAGTGAAACATGCTCTGAAATCATATACCAAATAATGCTAAATCATGCAAATAGCCCAAGCAATGCATGCTAGTGTACTCAAAACACCAAGCAAGTGGAGGGGCTTTACACTATGGCTATGCAAAGAAAAGCATACATGATCAAGACCACCAGAATCAGATCTGAAGCATGTGAACTCATGGAAAAAAGCATGCTGAAATAGAGCCAAAACAAGCTAGAACCATAGGTCAAAGTAGTAAGCATGCTATGCTATCGAATAGAATTGCACTACAAGTGCAAGGAGCATGCAAGAGGTAACCAAACCAACCCTAGACAGAGCTATATCATGGCAAAACAAGGCCTGCAACATGCTAAGATGAAGCCTCAAGGAGGTAGAAAAACATGCCAAAGTGTTAAGCCAACAACACAAGCAATCACGACACAAGGAGAGGGGATGACCCCCTCCTATTTGGGACCTCAAAACACACACTTTCCACCATTGAAAATCCTCTGAAATTCAATGGTTAAAAGGCCAAGAGAAGGTGATCTCAAAGGCCTTAGGAGATAGCACAAAGCAAAGCAAAACAAGGCACACAAGAGGGTAAAACACCTCCAACACCAAAGAAGTCTCAAACAACCACCTTAAGCACTTTAAAACAAAATTTTTTGTAGTTGCAAGTTAGGTCTAAAACGTCATGCAAATAGGGCCAAATAAGTAATGAAAACAAAGCTTTAAAGAGGCTATTACTCACCCTTAAAGCACAACTTCAGAACAGCAACTTCAGAGGCAAAAACCAAGCCAAAACCACTCAAATGCAACCTCCAAGAACCTTAGCTCAAGAGTGAAGATGTTTCACTAGGTGTTTGTGTGCAAAAGTGTGAAGAAACAACACTTTAAGGCATAAACTAATACAAATATAGAGAGAGAGGGATATGTATAGCCCTACTGCAAATTTTTGAACCTCTGGAAAGGGAGAAGGACCTTCCCTCTTATAGAATTTCAAGCCTCAAGCTTGTTGGACAAGCTAGAAGCTTGGTGCAATCCCTCTATACACGTGTATGGAGGACGCCTTCTATACCCAGCAGCTGGCACAGTCGGCAAGGAAAATATCTACAGAAAGTGCAGAAAGGCCGCCGACCAGTTAAAGTGGTCGACCGACCACTCCCCCTAGTCAACTGACCACAAAAAGTGCTCTACAAGGAATAAAACTGGTTGGCAAGGGAGGAAGAGGGTCTACAGAGAGAGTAGAAGGTGGTGGCAGGCTGTCGACCACCTTAGGTGGTCCACAGATGACCCACCCTAGCTGGCCGACCACCAAAAGTGGCTGGCAGGGAAGAAATGTGGTCTACAGGAGAGAAAACTAGTCTACACCCCTGTTCCACCCTCTAGGCAAAAGGTAACATGGTTTGGTTCAAAAATAAACCAAAAAAGAAGAAAGACAAGAGTCCGCAAGGCAAGGCACTTAGCCGAAAGTCCCGAAAACTAGTCTATGGGCCACTACAAGTGGCCTATGAGAGGGAAAGGTAGCCTACGGCTACAAAAAGTGGCCTACAGGCCTCTATTTCCCCCTAGGCAAAGGCAGCAAGGCATGGTCCAAAAACCAGGCCAAGAGAAGAAAGTTAAAAGGTTCTGAGACAAGGCACTCAGCCGAAGGCTTCAGAAACTCAAAACGAGCACAAACATGCACAATCACCTAGTGTACAAATGATGACGTCTGAGTCTTAAGGTCAGTCAAAAATGGGGGTGTCTACACTTAGAAAAACCCATAGTGAGTGATAATGACTTGAAATCCAAACTTGATAATGAGTGACAATGACACTTTCCTTGGCGATTTCCAAGGGACAATTAATTCTTCAGAGGAAATTGCAAAGGAAGAGTGAAACTTATTTACAAGCGATAAGGAATTTCGAGTCAAACTCAAGATGCGCAACAAGGACTAGTCAAACTCCAAAGAGTAATAATGAGGTAGATAAACCCATAGTGAGTGATAATGACTTGAAATCCAAACTTGATAGTAAGTGATAATGGCACTTTCCTTCGCGATTTCCAAGGGTCAATTAATCCCTTAAAAGTAGACACAATGGTGATAAAAAGAACTAAAAAATACATGATTGTACTTTAGTATAAGAAAGTTTTTATGCCGTTGGTAATGAACCTCCAGAGAGATTAAACCATTAAACATGAGAAAGTTTTATGCCTTTGGTAGTGAACCTCCTAAGAGATTAGACCATTAAGCATGAGAAAAGCTTCTTTCTTATACTTGAACCACAATCTTAATTTTTCACAAATTTTTAATTAAAAAACATCAAAGAATGAAGGGAGGTTGCAGAGGTGGTTATGAAAGGTTGATTAATTGGTTAATATAACACAAACAGAATATGTAAAACAAACTTATTCAAGTAAATTAAACAGGCTCCAAATAACATACAATAGTGCTGAAATTAAACTATAGAAGGTACACAATCATAGAGAGATTAAAGCTAATATAATTATGAGGAAGGGTGGCTAACCCCTCCCCACTTTTACAACTTCAAATCACATAGTTTAGATGTTGAAAAACAGCTCCAAAACAGTCCCAAATCAGCCCTAAAACAGTGGCAAAAATGGACGAAAATAAATGGGAAACACAAGGATTTAAGCTAGGAGTATGGTTCAAGCAAGAGGGATAAACCCTTCCACCTTTGGGTAGCTTTGAATCACAAGTTTTAGCCCTCAAAACAGTCCAAAAATAATATTAAAACACAAGAAAAAGATGAACAAAGATTAAAATAAAAGCAATAAAGCTTTACCTCTTGTAGAGAAGGTGTTCTTGTTGTAAATCAAATTTCATTCCAAAGTATCCTCAAGTTTGTGTATTCTTTTCAATTCTCAAATCAAGTTCAAGTTCGAGCTCTTGTATGGTATGCATGGATGATTTGAGAGCTTCAAGGCTTGTGAAAGAACAAGAAGGGCGATAGCTTTGATCTTTCCTACCTTTTGAAATTTCTAACTCACTTGTATTGATTTGATCTCTCTAACCAAATTCTATATGTGTTTTTCAACCTCTATACAGCAATCTGAACGCTGCTACATATAGGCCCCGAGTAGGTTTGATCAAAATATCTGTAGAATTGGGCAGCTGGCAGAACATTGTTGTATCTGTGTGGAAAGTCAAGATGTCCGGCTAGATGTTGGTATCTCCAGTCGGATATCACTTAGGTCCGGCCGGATTTCAATGTATTTCCACTATCTCGTACTTTTAGGTTCAATAGAAGTTGATACAAGGTGCAATATTGAAGTTCTAGGGTGGAAATACAGTGGGTATGGTAGGTAGGAATTGTTTAGAGCTTGAACTTAGATTTTTTTATTGAGAATTTAAACCATTGACTCAATGTAATTGTCATCATCGAGTGCTCAGAATCAAGCGCCTAAGTCTTACGAGTGGTCAAAATTGCGGTGTCTGTAGTTGCCTCTCTTTGACAGAGCTCGAAGTCATTTTACGACGTGAGGGAATGTCAAAGCCCGAAGACGACCTATTTGAAAAGATCGTAAGACTATGGCAAAAATAAATAGATGCACACACAATTGGTTGAACCCGAGGGTTGCCTATGTATCCCGTTGTAAGGAATCAAACCTGCGTAGTTCAGGGGCAAGATGCAAAATGATATGTAAAACATAACTTATGATCATGCAATGAAATGCAATCAAGACAATGATGTGACACTGAACGAAAGTATAAATCAGAGTAAAACAAATCCAATCGTGTTTCACACGAGGAATAGTGAAATCCAATCGCTCCGTCCGTGAGAGGACGATTAGTGAAGTTCAAACGTGTATTTTTGCGAGAGGGGAATAATGAAGTCCAAACACGTCGTTTCGCGAGAGGGGGATAACAAAGTCCTAACGCGTCTTTTCACAAAAAGGGGATAATGAAGTCCTAACGCGTCTTTTTGCGAAAGGGGGATAATGAATCCTAACGCGTCTTTTCGCGAAAGGGGGATAATGTAGTCCAAACGCATCTTTTCCCGAGAGGGGGATAATGATGTCCTAACGTGTCTTTTCACGAGAGGGAGATAATGTAGTCTAAATGCGTCTTTTTGTGATAGGGGGATAATGAAGTCCTAAGGCGTCTTTTCATGAAAGGGGGATAACGAAGTCCTAATGCATCTTTTCACGAAAGGCGATAATGAAGTCCTAACACGTCTTTTCATGAAAGGGGGATAATGAAGTCCTAACGTGTCTTTTCATGAGAGGCGATAATGAAGTCCTAACGCGTCTTTTCACGAAAGGGGGACAATGAAGTCCTAACGCGTCTATTCGTGAAAGGGGGATAATGAAGTCCTAACGCGTCTTTCACAAAAGGGGGATAATGAAGTCTTAATGCGTCTTTCATGAAAGGGGGATAATGTAGTCCAAACGTGTCTTTTCACGAAAGGGTGATAATGAAGTCCTAACGTGCCTTTTCGAGAAAGGGGGATAATGAAGTCCTAACGCGTCTTTTTACGAGACGGGGATAATGCAGTCCAATCGCGTTTTTTTACGAGAGGGAGATAATGTAGTCCAAGCGCGTCTTTTCGCGAAAAGGGGATAATGAAGTCCTAACGCGTCTTTTTGGAAAAGGGGGATAATGAAGTCCTAACGCGTCTTTTCTCGAAAAGGGGATAATGAAGTCGTAACGCGTCTTTTCGCGAACCAGGGATAATGAAGTCCTAGTGCGTCTTTTCGCGAAAGGGAAATAATGAAGTCCTAACGCGCCTTTTCGCAAAAGGGGGATAATGAAGTCCTAACACGTCTTTTCGCGAAAGTGGGATAATGTTGTCCAAATGCGTCTTTTCGCGAAAGGGGGATAATGAAGTCCTAACACCTGTTTTCGCGAAAAGGGGATAATGAAGTCCAAACGAGTCTTTTCCCGAAAGGAGATAATGAAGTCCTAACGCGTCTTTTCACGAGAGGGGGATAATGTAGTCCAAACGTGTCTTCTCGCGGCAGCAGGATAATATAGTCCAAACACGTCTTTTCGTGAAAGGGGGATAATGAAGTCCTAATGCGTCTTTTCGCAAAAGGGAGATAATTTGGTCCTAACGCATCTTTTTGTGAAAGGGAGGTAATAAAGTCCTAACGCGTCTTTTTGTGAAAGGGAGGTAATAAAGTCGTAACGTGTCTTTTCGCGAAAAGGGGATAATGAAGTCCAAACGCATCTTTTCGTGAGAAGGGGATGATGAAGTCCTAACGTGTCTTTTCGTGGGAGGGGGACAATGAAATCCTAACGAGTCTTTTCGCGAAAGGGGGATAATGAAGTCCTAATGCGTCTTTTCGCGAAAGGGGGAAGGTATGGTATAATGATTTCTTTGTTTTTGTTTTTTGATTTGATTGATTGTTTTTTTTTTTTTTGAATAGTAATATATGTTTACAATTTTGCCTATTATGCAACAGGGTGACAGACTAGGTTGGTTTAGTATCCAGAATTAAGACGCATACAAGCTGCCTCAACCTATGGGACTGCCATACAGATTTCAAGCCGAGGATACACCCCTACATATTTAAACTAGACTTTAGTCTTGAAAATTCCAAACCTTTGCGTTCTAGGCATTGCCATTCGAACTCTAGTTTCCACTGTCTCAATTGATCTCTTAGGAACTCATTACAAACACGGTCAGGTGGTTATACCAGACCGCTTGAAGTCGTTCGGGCACGACAAACACCGAAGGAATTGCATCTCTAAAGGATTTAAGGTCTCCTAGACCCGTGAAGTCGCAAGATAGCGCGATGCACAGTACAGCACAATGCGCAAAATAGCGCGATGGATTGAGATTGTGCAGTACACGCTTGAAGTGAAATCAGTGTGCGATAGATGCACAAAATGAAAAGAGAAAAGATGGTATGAACACCAGGCGCACCTACTCCTCTCTTTTTTTTATATCTTTTTTTAAAATATATAGATATGGGTATATACAGGAGATATATACAGGAGATATATACGTACGCAAAAACACGTAAAAAAATGAAAGGAACAAAATGCATGGATGTGGGGATATGGGGTTTCGAACCCTTGACCTCAGGCTTAGTCTCTTGCTCCCTCCACTACTGAGCCATGCCAGTCTTGTGACAAAATATACAAACCAATATATATATATACTTGTGAGACCATGAAATATCCTCTCACATGGATGTTGTAGAGATCCAACGAAGCGAAGAGCTTCACGCCTGTAGATCTGCAATGATGAACATAGTCGGTGCCACCCAATCGGGGTTGCCGGCTGGGAGTACTCCGATGATGAAGTTAGTCCTTGAATCAAGAAGTAAATAGTAGATATATTTGAAGGGGTGTGTGCTATGTAGAGAGAGATCATACCTCCTCTTCACTTGGGATGCCCCCCTATTATATAGATGGGGGGTGTGATATTTGTTTGGGCTGGACCCATTGTAGACTTTGTTCGGGTTAGGCCCAATAAGCTAGTACCTATATTTTTTTGGCTCCCACAATTGCCCCCAAAACTTTCATTGTCTTCGGTAGAAGGAATGAGAGTTTTTATTGCCGAGTTATACTGTTGAAATAGATGTTAGGTTATTTCACAAAGAATATATTTGATAAATGAATAAAATATATGAATGAATGACTGCATGTATGCTTGAATGTATGTATAAATGTATATAAGTCGATCATAGGATGATGGGGGGTGAGCTAAACCCAGAAAGGAATACAAATAAATCATAATGATAGGCCGCGGTATTCTAACCCCCGGGCATGTGTGTAGGCCACAATATTCTAACCCCCGGGCATGGGTGTAGGCCTTTGCTAATGGCGCTCTATGCTGAGTGTGAAGTTTGCACTGTACTCGGAGACTTTTACTGATTTTAAATGGCAACCAAGTGCCAATATGGCAAGGACTTTGAATAATGTATCCTGTACCGAATAAGGTGGACGTGTTAATCACCAATAATATTGCCCCGCTTGTATGGAATTGCCAAGTAGATATTGGGCCAACTATTTAATTGCCGAGTTGCGCGGTTTGCGTTTAGTCCAAGGTAGACTTGCCCCATTGCTTTCAAATGATAGGTGTTAGTCGAAAGGAATGGAGATTCCCATTGCCCTATGTTGCAGGGAAGATTCAGCTTTGGTAAAATGATGGCGCGCAAAAATATGCAAACGTTCGACTGCCAAGTGTGTAATGTGTTGCCCCAAAACGGGCGCTTGCTTCAAGCTGTGTGAAAAGGAGCGGGAGTTTGTAACTCAAGTAAACATCATTGTAATGTTTGTACCAAGTTGGCTGAGTATGCATGCATATCAAAGGTTCCGAGGAGATGATCGGCTGATGTGCCATAATTGGAAAGCGGAAAATTGATGGATGTCCCAGTGGGCCATTGTTTTGCCAAATAATGTTGTTAGGCGAATAAAGTTGCCGAATACTGTGGCCAATGTTGCTGCATAAAGTTGACCAATAATGTTGTTTAGCCAAAGAAGGTTGATGCACGGCCGAATAATGATCATACATAATGTTGAATTAATAATGGTGGCGAATAATATTGTCGAGTAAAATTGAAGCACTGCCGAGTAACTAGTGTCAAAACATCGGTGTCCGTTTACACTTGGGTTGGTGATTGTGTCGATCGTTTGGTCGGCAATTTTTTCTTAGCTTCGTAGTGTGTCAGCAATTTTTCTTAGCTTCACGGTGTGTCGACATTCCTTCGGAGTTAGATTTGCTAAGAACTTGGTTGGCAATGGGTCCCAATTTACTGAAGTTGAGCTTCTTGTACAACATATACTTGTTGCCAATTTAGTGAAGTTGAGTTTCTTGTCCAACGTATATTTGCCCCATTGCTTTTGAATAAGATTTGTTATTCGGAAGGAATAAAATTGACTTGGGCCAAAATTCTCGAGTAGGCCGATAATGATTTAAAATGGATTCCGTGCCCCTGTTCAGTGCCATGGCAAAATCAGAATGAAGCCGAGACAAAGTAGGGTGCTTGGTGATATCAGAATCAAATCTGTAATTTATTTGTATTTTTATTTATTTATTTATTTCATATATATATATATATATATATATATATATTTGTGAGCTGAATTTGCATATTTTGACTGTACGGATGTATCCGGAATGTGACAAATGGCTGGAAAGGACTATTGGAACGCTGTGATCAGACTCCTGATGGCGTAATTGTAGCCAAAATAGAGTTGGTGGCTCAAATCGGCTGAGAATTGTGTGGCGCGAAGCACCAGATAACTTCTCTTGCATGCTTTGCTACTTCGTCATTCTCAGCAAATTCGTTCATTCTAGGCAAACTTCAATCGGCCTGCACAACATCATTTTAGCTTCGATTTCGATGCTGTTTGTTGCGTTGGACTCGTCTCAATGAGTACTTCACATTGGTATGGTCAAAACTTGAGTTTGACAGCTTTGAAATTTTAGGTTCGGCACGTGTGATCCGTTTCATGACTTTCGGCGGACTTGGGTTGCTTCTTGGCTCCTCAGGTTAGTGGGTTTGGACTTTTTGGGCTGAGACGAATCCTGTAGGGTGTTCAGATGTGGACTTCGACAAGCCGAGATGCTAGTTCTATGTCGAGATATTATTGCCGAATAAGTTACAACCTTGCTGAATATTGGTGCGGAATAATTGTAAACTGTAGTCAAAGAATGTGCCGAATAATAAATGGTAAGGTATGATTTTGCCGAATAAGTTGCCTAAGCCGAATAAGTTACAACGTTGCTGAATATTGATGTGGAATAATATTGTAAACTGTAGTGCTGAATAAGAAAAGTTACAGTGTAATTTTGCCGAATAAGTCGTTGAAGCCGAATAAGTCGAGTTGATCATATGCATGCAGTGTTCATAATGCCGATGAATTCTGTTGCCGAATTGTGGGTGATATTGGCGAATAATAGGAATTAATAGTGGCCCAAATGGTGAAAGTTGACCAAAAATAAGATTGGTCGTTCGATTCTTCAATGTTGCGGAATAAGAGTAGCGGAGCATGGTTGCGCAATGTAAGTAACTCGGCAAACTTGCTATGGCTAAAGATATTTGTAAACGGGTTGTGATTGCTGAAATCAGAAGTGTTGCGGTCTGATGGTCCATTGCCGAGCTTGACTATATGGTGGCCAAAGCCATTGCTAGACAACTGCTCTTGGAAGAAGTTGACATGGCCGAGTGACATGGTCGTGCTCGGTGAAACTTATTCTCAGCCTTTCATTGACACCGAATGGCTTGCACCTTTTGCCGAGAGAATGTCACAAGTCCGCTTGGTGAGTTTGGAAAATTGGCGGTGACTCGGGGTGCTTCGGGACAGCCAGTCAAGCTTTGGTGAAAGATGTTTGCATTTGTGATCGTCGCCGAGAAGAGCCTAGCTTGTTATGGGTGCTAAACGGTTTTGCCTAAATATTGATTAGCATCAACATGAGCCATTCATGACAATTGAAGTTGCCTCCAGATCTGACTGTTTGAATTTATATATATATATGGCCAGCCAACTATCATGATTAATTAAATAAGAATAATAATTTGTTTGTTCTCATAACTCATGGTCCATTCTAGAGAGAGGAAAATTGAAGACCCAGCCTTGGATTGTACAGAAAGCTTTAGCATAGGTACACGTGCATACATGCTAAGAATGAACTTTAAGCTAAGTTTTGAGAAACAAAGAATAAATAAATAAATGGACAGACCCACGTATGAATTTAGCCGAATAACTTTATTGAATTGCCGAAAAGATGTTTGCACCAAGAAAGGTGTGAAACCCATTTTTAGAGAGAGAAAACAGCTACTAACTTCATCTTGTTTTGACAACCTTTCTAAGCAATATTAATATTCAACATTACTTTGATCAAATATGTGAGCATAAATAGATACATACATAGATGTGTATATATACACCTGAGCTTTAGAAAGAAAAAAAAAAAAGAAACATAATCAGAATGAAAAAAACCAAAAAATCCAGCTGTGGGCCGTGTTACTTGGGATTGATTTTGCTTTTTGTAGAAAGTGCACTAACCTCGAAGCAACCAATATATGTTTACTTACAGTAGTATATTTGTTGTGTTCTTCGTTGATCTCATTCCGTCGTTCCCACAGACAGCACCAATTGTGAGAACGTGAAATATCCTCTCACATGTATGTTATAGAGATCCAACGAAGAGAAGAGCTTCACCCCTGTAGATCTGCAATGATGAACATAGTCAGTGCCATCCAACCAGGGTTACCGGCTGGGAGTACTCTGATGATGAAGTTAGGCCTTGAATCAATAAGTAAATAGTATATATATTTGAAGGGGTGTGTGTTCTGTAGAGAGAGATCAGACCTCCTCTACACTTGGGATGCCCCTCCTTTATATAGATAGGGGGTGTGATATTTTTTTGGGCTGGACCCATTGTAGACTTTGTTTGGGTTAGGCCCAATAAGCTAGTACCTATATTTTTCTGGCTCCCACAATACTTATACAAGACATATACACACAAAACGAAAACAAAACAAAAAGAAACAATTGTTGTGGGGTTCGAGCCCCCGACCTTAGGCTCAGCCTTTCAGTCTTTAACCACTGAGCCAAAACCACTATTGTATCAAAAATGTAAACAAATATGTATATAATACATAAAGATACAATACATATACATATGCGTATACAATTCTCCCCCTCTCTCTCTTTCTGGAAAACCACGTCTGACACGCGACCTCACTTTTTTGTGTCAGCCAGTGTCAGTTGGCCGACAAATGCCTCGACCCTCTCTCTCTGTTTGTCTTTCTCTCTCGTCTTCTTCTTCACTTGTTTCTCCCATCTCCTTCTTCTCTTCCTTCTTCCTTCTCCTCCTTCTTCTCTTTCTCTTCTATTTTTTGTCATTTCTCTATGACTCCCTTATTTTCTCTCTCTTCCTATACATGGTTTTGTCTCGCCCCCTCTCTCTCTTTTCGGATCTTAATGATCCATCGAGCTCCTCTGGGCCAGGTGCCCCTGCTCTTACTCATCCTAGTCTTCCTACACTAACAGTTAAGCAAGTGATGGCTGCTCAAACTGACATTGAGGCCAACCACTACACGTTGAAGTCATGTATGGAGACAGTGGCCGCTGTCACTAACTTGTCTAATCGTCTGCCAAACAGGACGTGTGAGGTACATCGGGTTAACGCCCAACTCACTTTGTTTTAGCATATGTACAAGAATGTGCGAGTGGAGATTTGTGCACTGAAGGTGGAGAACAAAGAACTGGAACGGAAGGCTACCTCCATGGAGAATAAAGGGTAAAACAACAGGCCACTTGTAGGGCCCGGTTCAGAGCGCCGTTGTATTTTGCCTTTGATGGTTTGTGAAGAGTTAACTCTCTTGGAGAAAACACTGAGGCAGGGCCTTCAAAGGTCTCTCAGAACGAAATTGAGATGAAGAAAATGGCGGCAGAGTCAAGCAAATGAGGTCGACGTATGGGCATTTGCCGGAGGTCGGCATGCTGCCACTGCCAGAGAAGAAAGAAGAACAAGATCCCTCTCTTTTTTTTTTTTCTTTTTTTCTTTTTGTTCTTTTTTATTTATATTTTTTTCTTTTTTGTTTATATGTTTTCTTTTAATTGTTTATATTTTGTACAAATGTGATCAATAAAACAAGTTTTTTTTTTGTTTTTTTTTTTATGTTTTATGCAACTCTGAATAACAAATTTGAATAATGGGCATAAAATAGACACTTTTTATGCAACTCCGAATTCCGAATAAGAAATACTTCGAAATTCGAATAATGAACATAAAATTGACACAAAATAGACAAACTAGACAGAAAATGGACCCAAACAGAGCAATATGTACGGAACAGAATACCAATTTTATGGATTATTGGAACAAAATAAAATAAACAAAATTCTTCCTTTTATTTATTTACTTATTCATTGAGGAGCATTATTATTATTATTATTTATTACTATTATTATTTAACTCAAAATAAAGCAAATTGATGATTTCATTATATATATATACACATATACTCAAAAAAAAAAAAAATACATTTTATATGAACAAAAGAAAACAAACCCCATTCTCTCTCTCTTTTCTTCTTTTTTTTTTATTATTATAAGCAAAGATATTAAAGTACAAACATATTATTATTATTATTATTATCATCATAATATATATATATATATATTTTTATTGTCATCAAAGTCCGACCGGATTTTGATAAGGTACGGCCGGAGATATGGATATCCGGCCGGACTTCGACGGCGGTAGGGACAGAATTGGAAAACCATTGGCTTTTCTTGTTTTAAAACAAAACAAACCACTCATTTCCTTACACCTCCATATCCAAAAATCACCCCTCTCTCTCTAGCATCCCTCTCTCTCTCAAGATTTCTCTCCCCTAGCTTTTACGCAATGATCCACGCCATTTTTTCTTTGAAACCCTTGTTTTACTCTACATTTTGAACCGAACAAAAATCGATTTAGCGCAAGTTTGGGTTTTTACCCACATTTTTCCTCTTTCTCCCTTCAATTTTTTTCATCCACTTTTCAGTTTCTCTTTCCTAGGGTGTGAGATTTTGGGATTTTTACCCATTTTCACTTAGTTCTCCATTTTTTTTTTCTTTCTTCTCTACTTCGCCTCATGGCTAGTGACGAGGTTCCCTTTCCAGACCCGGTCATTGATATTGGTGTCGCCCTTGGTGCAAATGTGGAGGCTGAGGATGCCCCCGCTTTGCTTCCCCTCGCGGATAGGCCATTTGATGCGACCACTTACCAGCCACGCACTCACATTCTCTCGCTAAGCGGGATTTTACGATTTATGGACTTCATCCCTGGGCTGGAGGAGGACACACTTCTGCGCGAGCCCATGGAGCACTTATCCACCGAGGCCTCTACGGTAAGCAACTTTTCTTTGTTTTGTACATATATTGAAACTTATGAACAAAGCATTCGTCTCTATTTGTACATATATTGATGCATTCCCTATTTACAGGTTGTAACTAGGAGGATTATCGGCTATGGGACCATATCGGGCGCTCGACGTTAGTATGAGCGACTTCTCGCAGAGGTTCGCACAGTAGTGGATGCTACCGGCTTTGGGCCCTTCTACTCCGGGCTCATCCAGATGCGAGCTGAGTCATTGTTATATGGAGCTTTAGCGGAGAGATAGTGGGACATTACAGACTTATTCCACTTCTCTTCCACTGGGGAGATGACATTAACGCCGTATGACCTTTCCATACTGACCGGCCTGCGAGTCAGAGTTGATGGCCCTATCCGATTTGACCCAGATATGGCGCAGTAGAGAGCTGCATAGCTCCAGCTTCTTGGAGTGATCCCAGATATCAGTAGTTAGGGGATGGTGTGCTACAACTGGTTCTACGATCACTTCATCGACTGTCAGCCCGTTACTACAGATGAGATTGCCCAGTACGCTCGTGGCTTTCTTATGTATCTTCTCGGTACTACCATGTTTGAGAAAATGGAGAATACCGTGGGGATGTATCTTCTTGGAGTATTGGTGCGTCCACCGCGGGTGGCAGAGTATGACTGGGGTGGCGCCAGCTTGGCCACCTTATGCTGCTACATGAGCTTCGTGTCCCACCGCAAGGCGGATTTACTCAGTGGCTACTGGAGAGTTTGGGAGGTACGTACCTCACCCCTTTACTTTTCTATGTAACTGTGCATTCTGTGCTTTTCATTTCTGTTCATTTTTACTTTGCATTTCATACTTGCTCATCTGCTTGATTCATGCTCATCTATTTACAGCTCTGGGTTTACACGCATTTCACCACTCTAGCTCCAATCCCAGTGAGGTCGATTGAGTTGTCAGTACCCCACTCTTAGTACTACAACTCACGGTTCAGATGCTGCCGGCTAGTAGACTGGACCTTCCTATACTTCTGTCGCTTCTTTAATACGATCACTGTGGACCAGGTAACACAATATCATTCTTTGCATTACATATCACTATTTCCATATTGTACTATCATCCTCATACTGTTGACACCGGCCACTGTATTGTTTTGCTCATTACACACTAATTTTCTGACACTGCACTGGTTTCTGGCACTGAGTGACATCTGACACTGCACTATCGCTGCACTGATAACTAACATTGCACTCACATCTGACACTGTACGAATTCACAGGTTGATTGGCATCCCTGGACGGGTATCTCCGTAGCGTCCAGAGCGACTTATGCTCCTACCTGGTATGCCTCTACTTTGCGGATTCTGTTCGAGAGCCCCTTTGGTCAGGGCTATTATCTGGGAGAGAGGTTCATCTGCCAGACTCAAGGCATTACCAATCCAGACGTTCCGCATCCTCATCCTTCTCCAGGCATGAGGTCAGTTAACGAGATACCGAACAGACCTATGATCGACCTCATAATGGAAGGAGAGGACGGTGATAGATATCATATGGCTGACAAGTTCACTACCTTATTGCACACTCAAGTGATGGCACCCCTTACCCCAGGCGTGGCCCGTGCTGTTTCGAAGGTCGCGGCTCCTGCCGCTGGCACTGGTGCCGGTGATGCCCCTGCCAGAGGCGCCCATGCCGTTGCTTCTATTCCTAGGTTCCCTGTGATCCCACAAAGATCACATATATGCGCCCAAATGGGGTGCTCGAGCAAATTCCGATCGATGAGATCAAGGAGAGGGACCGCCGGATAGTTTTTGCTCCAAGCATCGAGCAGGTACACATTTCCTTATTGTTTCCATTCACTGCATGTTATGTTTTTTATTGCTTCTATTTATGGCTACATTTTTCAAACTCTGCTCTTTCTTTTGAAGGTACCCCGAGCATTTGCAGATGATGTTGCTCGAACAGTTGACCGGTTACTCCTCATGGTGCGACAAAGTCATACCACTCTAGCTGCTCACGGGCTTGAGGTAAGCTTTGCCCCTAGTTTATAGTCATTTCATTCCAACTCTGTTTGTCATTTTATAACTATCCGCACTCTTATTTCCTTTCTTCTTTTCAGCTTGGAGCAGAACCAGTGGCACCTGTAGGACCTCCTCCAGCTAGGAGACAGGGACGGGGCCCAGTGAGGGGCAGAGAAGGAGCTGATCGAGGGAGAGGGAGAGTGACGCAGCGCCCACCTTCTAAGGAGTCCTTTGAGGGCTCTCCGACCCCTGAGTAGGAGGGAGAGGAGTTTGACATACAATTTGGGAGTGCCAGTGATGACAGCGATGCGCCTCCTCTGCAGCCGATGAGGAAGAGAGCTATGACAGACTATTGATGATGATGATGATCCTCCTCTTTTTTTTTTCAGTTTTAAACACGCTTCAGGCAGGCCCTTTATTTTTTGAAAAACCTTTCTTTTGTGTTAGGTTTTATTTTGTAAAACAATTATCAGTGTTGGACGTGCTAATTTATAAAAATAGGCTTTTTTTTCTTTTTTTTTTGGATGATCTTTTCTTGCAAATTTCTTGTATTGTGTTTGCATGTGACGAATGGACAACAATTTGCATGATAATCTTCCCGATACTTGTGCTTGATTCCTGAATCGGATAACAACTTTCAAATGGACAAAATATACAGTACAACTCGATAACAAGAAAACATAATGGAAACAACTCAAAACCATTACAACAGACTTGGTATGAGCAAAACAAGAGTCAAAATACCTCCACAACACAAGAGGACAAAGAACATCCTTTTCTGTTAGTGCACTGTCTAGCCCACCCTGAGGTACGGCCGGACCACAGTGGGCACGACCGAACTTCACTAAGGTACAGCAGGACCATGATGTAAGGTTTCGTAGGTACCTAACTGTCATCCACTACTCCCATCCGAAATTCTATAAATGGCGCTCCCAAACAGGACCATACTATTATTTTTTTTTTTTTTTTTACACTTTGCTCTCAAAATGGAGATGTTGCCCATCCATAGCCTCCAAGACTGGATAAACACTTTAGACGGCTCGGAAAGGTCAACTTTTGTAGCTTCAGCCTAAATGCTCTTTTTTCATTGAGCCGCACTTTACTTTGTTTTCCATTTCTCCATGCTGTTGCTCGGTGCTGGAATCCAATTACACATGTATTCCGCTTTGGTTCACAAGAGATGTGTTCAACACTTAATTTCAAGCATTGATGGAATCTCAACATGATAAGGAAATCTTGCTTCAACCCCGATTTCGCCATGCTCAAGCCTTAGGACGAATGTATGGGCTTACTTTGCACAAGGCTCAATCCTTGGCTCACAATGGGGAATTAGGCATTCTAGATTTGATTAGTCGGTTTTCCCCTACCAGTGATAAAGAAAACCTCCTTTGGCGAAGTTATTGTCAGCATGCCCTCTGCTTATGCTTACTTGCACACTTCCTTCTTGCATCTAGTCATGGTGGAGCTAGTATTAAACTAATCGAAGTAGCACAATGTCTTAAGGAGGGTAAGAGTTGTATGGGCTTAGTATTGGCCAAGACTTTGACAGGTTTAGATGCTTTTCATCAACGAGAGACTACTCGTTTTGCGGGGAGTGCATTACTTCTCCAGGTATTATTCCCTACCCTTCTTATTTATGTTCCTCACATCACTTGGCACACAATCTTTGTTTTTCTCTCGAAATCCTTTTCTTACTTTTCCTTCAACGTACATCTCTCTATTCTTTTGTTCTCTCTTATTTTCCTTCTCTCCCCATGTATGGTTAATTGACAAGCTGAAGGTAATAGAACCCTGCCCTCAGTACTCTGCCAGAGCTTATTCTCTTCGCTTACAGCTAGTGGAGTTCTTCTCAGAGGGAATGTGGTGCGACTGGATGCGCAGCAACTCTACAACTGACATTGCTTGGCAACTAGGTATACAGTTGATTGGCCTTACACACTGTGTGTTTTATTTTCCACTCAAGTTCAGACGCCAGTTTGGGCATGATCAGGCTTGTCCGGATAAAGGGATAAAGTACCCAGCTTTATTTCCTATTTGTAGTTTGTACTTGCCTCGATGCCTCACTGCTTGGTGCACAAGAGAATTTCTGACTTCGGTCCTGAATTTCAATTGCATCCTTCCTAGCGAGTACTTGATTTGGCTCGAGGACGAGGAACAAGTTAGGCCGACTTCAGTTACAGAGACTTCCACAGGTACGAGAAAGAGATAGAGAATTAACACTTGACTCATCTATGCCCCTAGTTTATTGCTTTGTCTTTTCTTTTCCAGTTTTTTTTTTTTTTTTAAATAAAAACAACTTTGTTTTGGAGAATGTACCTGCATTAAAATCAACAAAATTAAAGTGAGTATTGAAAAGTTTTCTTTTTCGGAAATGGTCACCATCGGATACACACGGAATCCTAAATTGTATAACCCAAATCGAAAAATCATAACTGCCTCTCAAATTGCATTGATCATTACTGCTTTATCCTATGACTGACCTTTCTGCATGAATGGAAGCAATACAACCAAACTGACAAATGATGGAGAATGATGGATTGATTAAACTAAATGAACAGGACAGTTGAGTTGAAAATGGTTATGGCCGAACTTCGGGAAGAAGTTGCCTACATATACCAAAGATGAGAATCAGGCCTTACGTAGTTCGGTGAGGGTTCACTCGAGTATTTATTCTCTCCTTTTGCGCTCTAATTTTTGCCAAGATTGCCCTTTCAGGTTTTCGGTCTTGCGAGCTCTATTCTTCTTTATCTAATTTTTCATGCTCTAACTTTTGCCTAGGTTGCCCTTTTGGGTTTTCGGCCTAGCGAGTCTCTCAAGGATGATATTTCTTTAACTTGTCCATGTTGATCAGCTGTGAAAACTCCAGGCCATCCAAATCCGTAAGAATAATTGCTCCTCCAAACCCGATTGACTTGATGATATAAGGGCCAGTCCAATTGGGCCCAAACTTGCCACTAGGGTCATGGATGGGGTCTTGGTTACCTTTGAGCACCATGTCTTATTCCTTGAGATTTTTGGACTTGACTTTCTTATTAAAATCCCTAGCAATTCTATGCTGGTAGCATTGGATGTGATACAATGCCTTCAACCTCCTTTTGTCGAATAACATCAATTCTTCAAATCTGTTCCGTTGCCAATCCGCCTATGCTATTTGACATTCGGCCATAATTCTCAGTGATAGTACTTCAATCTCAATTGGCAGAACAACTTCCATTCCATAAACTAGAGAATAGGGGGTTGCTTTCGTAGATGTTCAGATTGACGTCCTATATCCCCAGAGTGCAAACGACAATTTCTCCGGCTAGTCTGTGTAGGTTTCCACTATCTTCTGTAGGATTCTCTTGATATTTTTGTTTGTAGCCTCAACGGCTCCATTAGTCTGCAGTCTATATATTGATGACTTACGAAATGCCACATTATATTTCTCTAGTAGGTCTATCACCTCTTTCTTGAAATACAAGCCGTTATCTTAGATGATTTTGTTGGGCACCCCATACCTGCAGATGATGTTGTTTTTCATAAACTTGGCTACATGCGACGCTTTTAGCACAGAATAGGACTGGGCCTCCACCCACTTTGTGGAGTAGTCGATTGCTACTAAAATGAACTCGTGCTTGTTTGACCCCCTTGGCGTGACTGCAACGATAATGTCGATTCCCCAAACTGAGAAAGGCCATAGCGAAGTCATATTGTAGAGCTTTGATGGTGGAATGTTCATACGATTAGCATGGATCTAACATTTGTGGCATCGTCGTACAAAGCCAATACAGTCCTCTTCCATGGTTGACCAGTAGTAGCCTTGTTTAAGGATTTTCCACGCTAGCATTACACCGTTCATGTGAGCTCCGCACTCTCCCCCGTGAATAGCCTCCATAAGGTGCCATGATTCTTCTTCCTTAACACACAACTCATGCATTCTCAGATGGCCTCTTTTGTACAACTTGTTTCCGTAGATAATAAATTGGATGGCTAGCCGCCGTATTTTCCTTTTGCGCTTGGCATTTGCCCTTAGTGGATACGCCTTTTTTTCCAAACAATTCCAAATGTCATAATACCAGGGGTCCTTATCTTGAACCTCACTTACTACAGTGATGGTCTCATAAGTTGGCATATACTTCTGTTCAACAATAGTCGGATGCATCTTTACTCCAAGCGGGATGTCCACCATGGCAGATAGAGTTGCCAAAGCATTATCAAACCGATTGATTTCTCTTAGCAGGTTGGTGAACGTTAATTTTTCAAACCTCAGAATTAGCATATCCAGGGCCTAATGATAAACCTTCATTTTCTCTTCTTTAACCTGCCAATCTCCATTGGCCTGAGAGACAACCAAATTCGAATCTCCAATGAAGTCCAACCTTATTGCCCCTAGTTCTAGGACAGCTTCCAAGTAGGCAATACATGCCTCGTATTCTGCTTCATTGTTAGATACTTGAAACTAAAGTTTGAAAGCTAGAGGCATATGTGAATCATCAGGTGCTATGAGCAATACACCTATCCCATAACCATATTGATTTGATGCTCCGTCAAAGTACATCATCCATGTTTCCTCTTTTATCTATAGGATGTTTTCATCTAGGAATAAATACTCCACCGTTTCATCATCTCCTTTTATCGGGTGTTCTGTCAGGAATTCCGCTTCGGTTCTCCCTTTGACGGATGTGCGCATGACATACTTGAGGTCAAACTTGGAGAGAAGAAGCAACCAACAAGCTAGCTTACCCGCAAGTGCTAGTTTCTCAAAGAGATATTTTATGAGATCTAATCTTGAAACCAAAATTACGGAATGCGCTAACAGGTAGTGTCTTAACTTCCTCGTTGCCCAAACTAGAGCTAAGGAAGCTTTCTGAAGGGGAGTGTAGCGAGTTTGATACTCCAACATCTTCTTGCTTAGATAGTAGATGGCCTTCTCCACCTTAGCTTCTGATTCTTGTGCTAGCATGCATCCTATGGTCGAATTTGTCACTGACAAATACTAGATTAGTGGTTTCCCTGGTTCGGGTGGCGACAATACGGGTGGATTCTGAACGTACTGCTTCACTTGTTCAAAGGCGAACTAACATTGATCATTTCTCTAACAGACCAAACAGTGGTTCACAAATCAAGGTTAATTTTGAGACGAACCGTCTTATGAATTGCACCTTGCCCAAAAAGCCGCGCACCTTCTTTTCAGTCCTCGGTGGTGGCATTTCTATGATGGCCTTGATTTTGGAGGGAACTACATCAATTCCCCTTTGTGTAATTAGAAATCCCAATAGTTTTCATGCAGTCATGCAAAAGGTGCATTTCTGTGGGTTCAACCTCAATCAGTACTCCCTAATCCACTTAAAAAAAATATTCAATGCGGTGTAGTGGCCTCATCGCTCTTTAGACTTGACAATCATATCGTCAACATATACCTTAACCTCCTTATGGATCTGTAGCACGTCCGCGAGGGACCCCGCTACAGTTCGGACTCGATTTGTGTCACGGTTCTTAATCTGAACTAAAGAGTCCAAATCTGGCAAATCATTTTGAGAAAACAGATTTCTGAAAGAAGTGCCAAACATGGACTGCTTTGCCAGATACAGAGTCGCCACCTAAATATTTTTATGGGAAAATTTAGGAAACCCTGACTCGGTGCCAAAGGCCACGTGTCCGTCATCACCAAAGTTGCCTGGGCTCGGGAGCTTGGGTACGATTGGGGAAGGTCAGCTATGAGCACCCCTTCCCGCCCGATCCGAAGATCGGCCTCTACTAACCGTGATATCCATTTTTGAAAACGTTATGTGTTCTTATTCCGGTTATTAGCCTAGAATTACTATGTTATGCGCACAACAAACAAGTATAGACCAAATCGCCTATATTGGAACAAAACATTTCATGCTTGTTTTGAAAATGGTTTGCTACTCGCAAGTAGGCTAAAATGCAGGTTTTGCCACCCTCAAGTGGGCTTTAGAAAAGTCGGTTTTGCCACTATCTAGTGGGCTTAAAACTCACAGTTTTAATGCATTATTCCAATTTAGGTAATTCAACCTCCATCCACAGGCATTCAACCAGTTATATCACATAAGCAGCTAGCCTCATGGTAATCATGGTATCATGGCAACACTCACATGCATGCAAGGATGCTAAGGCATAAATACTTACATCGTACTCCGTGCCAAAACAAAAACTAGTTAGTAATCACATGCATGATCGTAGTTTATGTTAAAAATGGCTAGTGCAACACATGCAAAGATGCAATCTAGACAGGCTCGGCTATTCTAAGATGGCATATGATGATGATACAACTAACATGTATTCAACTTGGAATTGAAGTACAAATGCAATTAGAATGATGCGCCGAGCCCGGTGCATGCAAGACAAATGTATGAATGCACGCATGCATTGCATAAGGTATGCTAAATTAAACGTGTCCTAATACTGACCATCAAAGCGGGTAAGTAAAAGGGAGAAAGAAGTGGGGGTTGGAAGACATGCACACACGCACCCACACTTATTACAAATTAGCCCTCGCTCGGAGGGACCAAAAGAATAATACAATTAACTAACTATCAAGCTAATTAATTATTACAGACAATTCACTAGCTAAGCAAATTAACTAAGCTAATTAAGCAATAAAATCAGCCTCGGGAAGAGGGTCCAATGCAATGCATGCGCAGTTCCGCTCGGAAAGTCATAGCCATGCACAAGTTGCCTCCACTTTGACTGTTATCCTCCTCTGAAGACTGCACAAGTCCCAGGGTTGCTTCATTGAATGCATCAGAACATCACCGGCTAAGGGGATTTGCCACCGGCCAGGGAGAATGACCACCGGCCTCTGATTGAGATATCGGCCACGGATGGATGGCCGGTCGGCACTGCATATGGCCGGTCGGCCAAATCTTCCTACAGAATCTGTTTTGACAGCAGCAGAGGGCAAAACATGGCACGGCAATGCATTTCAAGCAATGTTTGCACCAACCACACTCCTTATCATGTTTATGACTCAAAGGAGGATGGTGCTTGACCCTCGGACCACCAATCGCGCATTTTAATGCGTGATGGCCCAAGAAACCAAGTTGTGCATTTCGATTTCAAATGACATGCAAACCAATTAAACACATAAAGCCCAACCTCTATCATACTCAATTCAAGAGGCAAACCATGTATGCTCTATGCAATGTAACCTAGGCATGGAGGCTAAGTATGTAACATGAACATGAGGACAAGTATACAAGTTAGCAAACATGCAAAGTGTAATCTTAACCATGCACACATGCAAGGCATGTAACATGTCAGGAAACTTAGCAAGAAATGCATGCCAAATGCAACGCCAATTAAACATGCAACAAAATGTCATGAGCCAAGTACCTAAGCATACAAACATGCTTGCAAACATGGTTGAATACCTAAGCATATAGAAGCAACTTTCAAGCACACTTAAAAGGGGCAAACATTGGCACATAGCATACATGATAAGCTTTGAAAAACATGTAGAAGATGATGCCAAATCAACCTACCAATGCAAGCAAAGCATGCATCCAAGCCCAAGGACTTAAACTATGATCATATGACACCCGAAGCAAATGATCAAAGTGAATCAAAACAGTCCCAAATCATGCCAAATTAAGGTCAAAGACATGCCTAGATGGCATCTAAATGGCCTATACATGGAAGCATACAAAATGGGCCAAACATGGAGCATAAGATAACAACCTTTTAAAGCATTAAAGGAGCATCAAATGCAAGCATACAAGCATGCTATAAGGTCTGAAATGGCATGATAAATGGTTCCAAACCACTAAAACAAAGCAAGTAAAGCATGCTAGGGGGGTCAACACTCAAGGCCTACAAGGGAGATTGCATGGTAGCTATACAACGCAAAGCATGGATGACCCAAATGACAAAAAACAGACCTTAAGCACACTAAAACATGCATAAAAACTTCACAAAGCTAAGCCAAAATAAGTAAGCATAGCGGTCTAAGTGCTAGATACATGTTAAGGCAATTTCATGGCATTAGAAGACAAGTATGCAAAGAAAACATGGTGTGTCTAAACCAAGTAAAAACAGTAACATGGTATGTCAAATAAGCCCCAAAAACCCAAGGAAACAAGGTCCACACATGCTAGGATGGGATGTTCCTTTGAAAGGCCAACAAGAGGGTTACTCTACACAAGCAATAAGGACATTCAACAAGACCAAACCAACTCTGGAAATGGCTTATGGAGGTCCTAAAACCCACTGAAAAATTCTTGAAACAAGACTTGGAAGCATGCAAATAGGAGCCCCTTTGGAAGGCCAAAAAGGGCAATAAACAAGGCAACAAGGGAGAGGGTCACCCCTCTCCTTCTTAGGACCTTAAACCACCATCTTCACCACTGAAATCCCTCAGGATTTTAGTGGTGAGGAGGCCCAAACAACGTGGTCCCGAAGTTCACCAAAAATAGCACAAAATGTGGCCAAACAAGGCCTAAGAGGGGGTAAACGACCCCAAACACAAAAGTGTCCTTAATGAAGTATCTTAAATAAAACAAAACAGAACTTTTTTATGTTATACACGAAGCTCAAAATAGCAAACAAGACAGGCTAAAACCTTGTGCAAAAACGGGGGATAAAAGAGGGTTAAAGGCTCACCCTTGTAGACCAACGAAACCAGCAGCTTCTTGGACAAAAAAAACAGTCCCTTAGCCTCTGAAAATGGCTTCCAAGCTCCTTAGGTTGATGATGGAGGTGTTAGGATAGGGGTTGGTGTGCAAAGGAGCCAAGAACCAAGCAATTTGGAGCTAAAATGATGGAGATATGGAGAGAGATATATGTATGGAGCCTTAGACCAATTCTTGGAACCTCTTGAATGGAAGGATAGGCTCTATATTTATAGAGCAAAACAAGGGGGCAAAGCTTCTCTTGGAAGCTTTGAGCAAAAAGCCCATGCTTCTCTTAGAAGCTTGGATCAAAAGGGCCAAGCTTCTTGGAGAAGCTAGGCAAAGGGGTCAAGAGGTTCAAGCTTCTTCAAGAAGCTTAAAAAAGGGTCAAGCTTCTTGGAGAAGCTAAAAAAGGTCAAGCTTCTGGGAGAAGCTAAAAAGGGTCAAGCTTCTTGGAGAAGCTAAAAAAGGGTCAAGCTTCTTGGAGAAGCTAAAAACGGTCAAGCTTCTTGGAGAAGCTAAAAAAGGGTTCAAAAGGGTCAAGCTCCCTCAAGAAAAGGTCTCGGTTATGACAAGTGGCCGATTGATCAAAAACAGTGGCCGGCCGGCCAAACATAATGCCGACCGACCATCAAGAGTGCCGACTGGCCATCACCAATGGCCGGTGGCCAGGAAACAAGGCCGGTGGCCTCAAGCCATGGCCAGTGAGGTGTGGGGATGGCCTACAAGCTACTTCCCACCCTCAGAAGCAAAACAACAAGTGTTTGGTGCAAAACCAGACACAAAACAGTCGAGTCAAGAGATCCTGAGGCAGGGCACATAGCCGAGACCTCCGTGAACTCAAGACGAACACGAACAAGGATGATCACCGAGTGTTCAAATGATGACGTCCAAGTCTTAAGGACGGTCAAAAATGGGGTGTCTACAGTTGCCCTCTTTGACAGAACTCGAAAGTCATAACAATGACGGGAGTGAGTGTCAAAGCCCAGAGACGACCCATTTTTGACAAGGCCGAAGACTCAGACAAAAGCATACAAGCTACAAATAAAGGTATGCGCCCGAGGGCAGGGGCAAAATGCAAGACAATGCAACAAGCCGAGCATAACTAATGATCATGCAAGAAACATAGGGACATATCCCGGTGTTTCGGAAAGGTATAAACATTGGAACGTATTCCAAATGCTCTTAACCAAAGAGAGAGAAACATAGGGACGTATCCCAAAGGTTAGGGACGTATCCCAAAGGTTAGGGACGTATCCCAAGGATTAGGGACGTATCCCAAAGGTTAGGGACATATCCCAAAGATTAGGGACGTATCCCAAGGATTAGGGACGTATCCCAAATATTAGGGACGTATCCCAAGGATTAGGGACGTATCCCAAAGGTTAGGGACGTATCCCAAGGATTAGGGACGTATTCCAGAGGTTAGGGACGTATCCCAGTGATTAGGGACGTATCCCAAAGATTAGGGACGTATCCCAAGGATTAGGGACGTATCCCAAAGGTTAGGGATGTATCCCAGAGGTTAGGGACGTATCCCAAAGATTAGGGACGTATCCCAAGGATTAGGGACGTATCCCAAAGGATTAGGGACGTATCCCAAGGATTAGGGACGTATCCTAGTGTTACGAACAAGGAGGTGAAACATAGGGACGTATCTCGGTGTTTCGACAAAGGAGAAGAAACATAGGGACGTATCCCGGTGTTTCAGAGAGGAGGAGAAACATAGGGACATATCCCTTTGTTTCGGAATGGAAGAGAAACATAGGGACGTATCCCGTTGTTTCGGAAAGGGAGAGAAATATAGGGACGTATCCCGTTGTTTCAGAAAGAAGGAGAAATGTAGGGACATATCCCGGTGTTTCGGAATGAAGGAGAAGAAACATAGGGACGTATCCCGGTGTTTCGGAAAGAAGGAGAAGAAACATAGGGACGTATCCCGGTGTTTCGAAACAAAAGAGCGCGCAAAACAATGCAATACAGGTGCACAAGACAGTGCGATAAAATGCACTTTCTATGCAAGTATGGGGGCATTTTCTATGCAACATTGAAAGCATATTCTATGCAGAAACATAACGCTGCGCGGCACGCATGCAATTGAAGTGTGTATGAAAGTTCACATTCTATGCAATGGAAGGGCATCAAACACGTACTCTGGTGCCTCCGATTTACCTTTCGGGGGACTTGGCAACACAACTCGGCTCGAAAAAGGGACACCCTGTTTACATTGGCGAGAGATAACATCTGCCGCTGCTTTAATTGCCATTCTGTCTTGAAGCAGACTTAAGCTTGGAGTAGAGGCACGCTCATTCTTTGGAGCAATGACAAGGCCTGAAGAGGTACATCCGGAGCACAATCACGGAGTTTTCCGAAGTTGAAGCACACTCAGATACCCGATATTTTCCTCTTTTGCCTTTGTTTTGTAGTCTGGAACCTATATAGCTTCAAATAGGTCCTGGTTTTACTGTTCTTACATGACTTGGGTTGAACCCTGTGTTTTTAAGAAAGAACAAATTCTTGTTTTGCACAAATGTGGAGAATGGCACAGCACTCCGAGCATAAAACGATTTGATTGAAATTGAGAAATGAGTTCTCAATCGGGTATTAAGCCTACAACTGAACATAGCATACTATGACTTAACAAAAGGTACACGACCTAAACACATCGAGTAACACTCGAAGAAGACTCAAAACAAAAGTTGAGGTAAACAAAACAAAAGAAACGACACACAAACGTGTTACAAAGACAAGAGACCTCCCAGTTCGCGAGGAGCCAGTTTTTCCGGGTAGTGTTTCCCACCCTTTTCTCATTTGTGATTCTCACATCACTCTGGCACTCAATCTCTGTTTTTCTGAAAAAGCCATTTTCTCACTTTTTCTCTTAGCTCACATCTCTCTATTCTTCAATCTCTCATTTTTTTATCCCTTCCCTGGGTGGTTGATGGATAAGCTGGAAATTGTGGGCTCTTGCCCCTAGTATTCCGTTAGATTCTTCTTCTTGTTCACAACAATGAGTTTCTCCCAGAGAGGGGCTGTGCTACAACTAGACGGGTAGCAGATCTGCAGCTGACATCGGTTGACGATGCTCTGCTGGGGAGTTTGGACGTGATCAGATCTGTCCAGATAAAGGAGTGGAATATCCTAATCCATTCCAATTCGTGCTTTGCACTTGTCTTGATACCTCGTTGCTTGGAGGATGAGAGAGAGCTTTCAGCCCTTTGTTGTTGACTTCAGTTGTGCCCTTTTTGGCAAGTAGAGTGCCCTTTCTGGCAAATGCATTGACAACAGGGGAAAGACAGGAAGCCTGACTCAACTGTGCCCCTAGTTCATTATTTTGACCATTTTTTGTTTTGATTTTCTACTAAAACAATTTTGACCAACATGAGAGTTAGATTAACACACTTGTTCGATTTTTGATTTGAAATCATGCAAGTCAAGCTATGAGCACAGAAAATTTTCCTTTTTTGGGTCCAAGAAATGGTCCAATTTTGAAAATGGAATACTTTTTGAGAAGATTAGTCAACCTCAGTAAAAATTCTCAAAAACTATTTTTGCAAACGACCACTGCTCAACAAGCACGGAACCTACTCTTTGAGACATACAACCTCGGATCTGGACGAAAATTGCCCCCTTCCTCGAAGAGAGCTGCATGGCAATGGAAAGTTGCCCCTTGTTTGAACGGCACCGCAGTGCATTGAATGGCAACGGAAAGTTGCCCCTTGTGTGAATGGCACCGCAGCGCATTATAATCAGTTCTCGAAGCGATGATTGCAACCGAACTCTCGGATACAGAGAAGGCAAAGATTATCAGAACCATTACATGGACATGATCAAATTTGAAGTGTTTTATGGCTAGACTTCAGAATGAAGTTGCCTACGTATCCCAAGGATGGGAATCAAGCCTTACGTAGTTCGGGGTTAAGGTACACTCGGGTATTAACCTCTCCTTTTTAGGCTCTAACTTTTCCCAAGACGCCCGTTGTGGGTTTTCGACCTTGTGAGCTTTGTTCTTTTTTTTTTTTTTTTTCCAATTTTTGTATCTTTTCATTCTTTTTTATTCCTTTTTTTTTTCATTCATTTTTTTTTTCTTTTCTCTTTTTTTTTTTGTTTTGCATTTTTTTGTTTTTTTTGTATTTTTCTCTTGCTCTAACTTTTGCTTGGGTCGCCCTTCCGGGTTTTTGGCCCAGCGAGCCTCTCAGAGGGTAAAAGTGTAACAAGTCCATGCCAAATGGTTTTAGGGTTTTGAAGCCATCCGTATCCAGGAGAGTGGCTGTTGTATTGATTTACTGAAGGATCCATCTTCGGCTTTTCGAGCATATCTGACATTTTTGTCCCTAGTTTGAGGGGGGGCTTCTGATCTAGCTTTGCAAGCCTCTTCTGATGAAATCTGATCTTCTTGATCTGACTTTGGTGCCTCTTGTTCGAGGACTGCTTCAAAATGGCCACACAGGCCTCACGTTGTGGTTGACCGTTGAACGTTCTGAACTCAGGTTCAAGGTTTGAAAGTGAGGGGTCGAATCTCGTGGCTGAGAGCGATCCTAAGCTGCACAATCTCAAGAGCGATCCCACACAAGTCTTCGCAGGACCGCGCAAAAAAGTTTTTTTGAAATTTTTTTAAGAAAGCGACAAATCGCTCGCGCCGAAGACACTGTAGAACCAATCTGGATCAAGCCAGGGTCCTTCTCGGCACTCATATTAACAAGCATGATCTCGATCATTAAGGGCTTAGCATGCCTCTCTTTCTCTCAATTGATCAAGTTTTGCAAAACCTGAGGAATTCCTTCCTCTTCATTTTTATCATAATGTTTCGAAAAAAGTTTTAAAAAACTTAGGTCATTACAATGACTTCAAAGGCACAGAAAAGGCAGGCGAAGAGCACTGTCATTCCATTCAAACTTCTGGCACAACTGGCACACGGCAGAAGCAAACACAAGAATGTGAAAATCACTGCTGTTCCATTCAAATCTATTGGCATAACTAGCTCCAAGGCAGAAACAGACTCAAAAGAAAGCAAAAAGACAAACACAAAACAAGATAGTGATGTCCGAGGTAACACCTCCAGAATCACCCGACTCTTAACAAAACATGATTGACTCGATACAACAAGACAGGCCCGACTGACTCAATACAACGAGACAGACTCAACAGGACTGACTCGATATGAAAAGACTGACTCAAAACAAAGAGACAGACTCAAAACCATAGAACTGACACAATACCCAAGCCAGAACGTACAAAACCCAGTATTCACAAATGCTCAAAACAGTGTGTGCCATACGCCACATCCGGAGTAAACTGAGCACCGCCCGCAGATGGTTGATCCCTTGATCACATCACATTATCCCCCACAAGTTCACTGGTCAAGTGTCGATAGACTTTGCAGGACCTGGTGCGGGGATGACCCTGTTGTCAATTAAATTTTGTATCTCGTGGCGGAGACGGACACAACTGTCGGTGTCATGACCGGTTTGTTGATGAAAAGCACAGTACTTAGTCAGGTCATGCTTTGGAGGAAGAGGATCGGGTAGAGGCCGTTGTTCCAACGGTTTCATATGTCCTTTCCTGAGTAGGACCCCCAGGGCTTTAGACAAAGGCATAAAAAGTGGGGTGAAAACCGTCTTGCCTCGGGGTAGATAGTCTGAAGTTCGGGGGTTTGAAGTGGATGCACCAACAAAGGGGGTGGCTGCTCTTGGTGTGGTGGTGGCGACCATGCCCACTTCGGAAGATCTTGCAGCTGCGTCACCGCTGGTGGTCGCATTCGAACTGTGGGTAAACGCCCTCCTGGGCTGCTCCTTCTCCTGGTCAATGAGGCCCTGCTTCATAGCATCCTCGATCTGTACTCCCATCTCATGCAAGTCTGAAAAGGTAGGGAAGGGGAGTACGATCATTTTCTGCATTAGTTTGGGTTGGAGGTTGCGCACAACCATCCTTATCTGGTCTTTGTCGGAAGGCCTTGTAGCCATCATTGAGGCCTTTGCTCTCCACCTCGCCACAAACTTTGAAAAACCCTCCTTTGGCTCTTGGCGAGTGACTTCAAGATCACGAGTTGTGACCTCAATCTGTGTGTTGTAGGAGTATTGATCACTGAAGGCCTCAGCCATCTCTTCCCAATCCTGTTTCACAGAGTTCTCCAATTTCGCATACCAGATTGCGGCTATCCCAGACAGGGTCTGGCCAAACAATGATAGCTTCTGTAATCTGGTGAGGCCCATCGGCCTTAGAATGTTTGAAAACAGCTGCAAGTGCACCATGGGACCCCCGGACCCATCGAAACGGTCAATATGTGGCATCTTGAATCTGTCTGGCAGTGTTGTAGCTGCATCGGTATACCCATCCTCGATGTCCGAGACGGATTTCATGCCTTGAGCCTTCTTGAACAACCTTTCAAGCTTGCTCATCTTTAGCGCCGTTGGATCTGTCTCTAACTCAAAAGGGGAGTCCGGTAGGTTGATGGGTGTCTTGGATAGCTGGGGTAGAACCGGGGGCAGAGCTAGCCCGACTGGAATGTCCGTATCATCCTGGACGTGGGTTGCCTCCCCGAGTATGGGAACTCTTCGTGGGGGAGGAGCCTGGTGCGAAGTAGATACTCCAGTTTGCTGCTCCAATCTGGCAATTGTCTCTGCCTGTTGGGCTATGACCACAGCCTGTTGCTTGGCAAATTCTGCTTGACGGACAGTGTCTTGCTGCATGGCTTTCATATTATCCTGGAGTTGGTGCCCTATCTCTTCCAGAGTTGACATACTGTTCTAATCTAACTGAGCAATCGGTATATCTGTGTCGGCAATAGGCTTGGAAATCTCAGCCCAACTGTTCAAAGATCACTGATCTGGTAGCTGTTGTACTGGTGGTCTGTGCCTGACTAGCCTTCTCTGGCCCTGATTACCCTTGAATTGAATCTCTGACCTGACAAAGTCTATCAGCACAAGTCCGATGAACCTCGGGGGATATCAGAGCCTTCTGAAGCTATGGTTCCAGGACTACCTAGCAAAAGGGAAAACAGAGAGCATCTCAGCCTAATTTCACTGGAACGGATTTGAGCATACTAGAATGAATGTACTCAATACTGATCACTGTTTCCCAAATATCTGCCTATAAACTGATACCCTCGGGTAAAACTGATTCCCCAACTACTGATGCTCATCCCCACAGGCCTGACGACCAGACTTGCAAACTGGTATATGCATTCCTGTAGAGATACACTCTAAAAGCACATAGCAAGTAAGAGAGAGCCAAAACACCCCTATGTTGGGGTAGGGTTTCCCTATCCTATTTTGTCAGGAACTAGGGTTTCACTACGCACACAGCGGTTTCAAACAACCTAACATCGGGTGAGCAACCTGTACTAGTTTGGAATGGTCACTATGGATTTCGAATATGCACTAGGTCGAAATGTCAAAAAGGGTGCCTCGGTAAAACGGGGTTTGTGTTCCCATACTGTCAGAGCCCATAACCGGTCAGCCTTATGTCATGCCTTGACAAGACAAGCCTCCGGCAAACTGTTCAGGAATGGCAGATGGCAAACACGGTGTCTTAGGCGCACCCATGCACATGCAATGCAAAGAAACACATATGTGTAATCAAAACAGGATATCACGAGTTCGAGTCAAGCTCTCTAAAATCCCCACCAGACTCGCCAGAAACTGTAGCACGTCCGCGAGGGACCCCGCTACAGTTCGGACTCGATTTGTGTCACGGTTCTTAATCTGAACTAAAGAGTCCAAATCTGGCAAATCGTTTTGAGAAAATAGATTTTTGAAAGAAGTGCCAAACATGGACTGCTTTGCCAGATACAGAATCGCCACCTAAATATTTTTATGGGGGAATTTAGGAAACCCTGACTCGGTGCCAAAGGCCACGTGTCCGTCATCACCAAAGTTGCCTCGGCTCGGGAGCTTGGGTACGATTGGGGAGGGTCAGCTATGAGCACCCCCTCTCGCCTGATCCGAAGATCAGCCTCTACTAACCATGATATCCGTTTTCGAAAACGTTATGTGTTCTTATTCCGGTTATTAGCCTAGAATTACTATGTTATGCGCACAGCAAACAAGTATAGACCAAATCGCCTAAATTGGAGCAAAAGATTTCATGCTTGTTTTGAAAATGGTTTGCTACTCGCAAGTAGACTAAAATTCAGGTTTTGCCACCCTCAAGTGGGCTTTAGAAAAGTCGGTTTTGCCACTATCTAGTGGGCTTAAAATTCAAAGTTTTAATGCATTATTCCAATTTAGGTAATTCAACCTCCATCCACAGGCATTCAAGCAGCTATATCACATAAGCAGCTAGCCTCATGGTAATCATGGTATCATGGCAACACTCACACGCACGCAAGGATGCTAAAGCATAAATACTTACATCGTACTCCGTGCCAAAACAAAAACTAGTTAGTAATCACATACATGATCCTAGTTCATGTTAAAAATGGCTAGTGCAACACATGCAAAGATGCAATCTAGACAGGCTCGGCTATTCTAAGATGGCATATGATGATGATACAACTAACACGTATTCAACTTGGAATTGAAGTACAAATGCAGTTAGAATGATGCGCCGAGCCCGGTGCATGCAAGGCAAATATATGAATGCAGGCATGCATTGCATAAGGTATGCTAAATTAAACGTGTCCTAATACTAACCATCTAAGCGGGTAAGTAAAAGGGAGAAAGAAGTGGGGGTTGGAAGACATGCACACACGCACCCACACTTATTACAAAGTAGCACTCGCTCAGAGGGACCAAAAGAATAATACAATTAACTAACTATCAAGCTAATTAATTATTACAGACAATTCACTAGCTAAGCAAATTAACTAAGCTAATTAAGCAATAAAATCAGCCTCGGGAAGAGGGTCCAATGCAATGCATGCGCAGTTCCGCTCGGAAAGTCACAACCATGCACAAGTTGCCTCCGCTTTGACTGTTATCCTCCTCTGAAGACTGCACAAGTCCCAGGGTTGCTTCTTTGAATGCGTCGGAACATCACCGGCTATGGGGATTTGCCACCGGCCATGGAGAATGACCACCGGCCTCTGATTGAGATATCGGCCACGGATGGATGGCCGGTTGGCACTGCATATGGCCGGTCGGCCAAATCTTCCTGCAGAATCTGTTTTGACAGCAGCAGAGGGAAAAACATGGCATGGCAATGCATTTCAAGCAATGTTTGCACCAACCACACTCCTTATCATGTTTATGACTCAAAGGAGGATGGTGCTTGACCATCGGACCACCAATCGCGCATTTCAATGCGTGATGGCCCAAGAAACCAAGTTGTGCATTTCGATTTCAAATGACATGCAAACCAATTAAACACATAAAGCCCAACCTCTATCATACTCAATTCAAGAGGCAAAGCATGCATGCTCTATGCAATGCAACCTAGGCATGGAGGCTAAGTATGTAACTTGAACATGAGGACAAGTATACAAGTTAGCAAACATGCAAAGTGTAATCTTAACCATGCACACATGCAAGGCATGTAACATGTTAGGAAACTTAGCAAGAAATGCATGCCAAATGCAACACCAATTAAACATGCAACAAAATGTCACGAGCCAAGTACCTAAGCATACAAACATGCTTGCAAACATGGTTGAATACCTAAGCATATAGAAGCAACTTTCAAGCACACTTAAAAGGGGCAAACATTGGCACATAGCATACATGATAAGCTTTGAAAAACATGTAGAAGATGATGCCAAATCAACCAACCAATGCAAGCAAAGCATGCATCCAAGCCCAAGGACTTAAACTATGATCATATGACACACGAAGCAAATGATCAAAGTGAATCAAAACAGTCCCAAATCATACCAAATTAAGGTCAAAGGCACACCTAGATGGCATCTAAATGGCCTATACATGGAAGCATACAAAAGGGGCCAAACATGGAGCATAAGATACCAACCTTTTAAAGCCTTAAAGGAGCATCAAATGCAAGCATACAAGCATGCTATAAGGTCTCAAATGGCATGATAAATGGTTCCAAACCACTAAAACAAAGCAAGTAAAGCATGCTAGGGGGGTCAACACTCAAGGCCTACAAGGGAGATTGCATGGTAGCTATACAAAGCAAAGCATGGATGACCCAAATGACCAAAAACAGACCTTAATCACACTAAAACATGCATAAAAGCTTCACAAATCTAAGCCAAAATAAGTAAGCATAGCGGTCTAAGTGCTAGATACATGTTAAGGCAATTTCATGGCATTACAAGACAAGTATGCAAAGAAAACATGGTGTGTCTAAACCAAGTAAAAACAGTAACATGGTATGTCAAATAAGCCCCAAAAATCCATGGAAAGAAGGTCCACACATGCTAGGATGGGGTGTTCCTTTGAAAGGCCAACAAGAGGGTTACTCTACACATGCAATAAGGACATTCAACAAGACCAAACCAACTCTAGAAATGGCTTATGGGGGTCCTAAAACCTACTGAAAAATGATTGAAACAAGGCGTGGAAGCATGCAAATAGGAGCCCCTTTGGAAGGCCAAAAAGGGCAACAAACAAGGCAACAAGGGAGAGGGTCACCCCTCCCCTTCTTAGGACCTTAAACCACCTTCCTCACCACTGAAATCAGTGGTGAGGAGGCCCAAACAAGGTGGTCCCGAAGTTCACCAAAAAAAGCACAAAATGGGGCCAAACAAGGCCTAAGAGGGAGTAAACGACCCCAAACACAAAAGTGCCCTTAATGAAGTATCTTAAAAACAAAAACAAAAAAATTTATGTTATACACAAAGCTCAAAATAGCAAGCAAGACAGGCTAAAAACTTGTGCAAAAACGGGGGATAAAAGAGGATTAAAGGCTCATCCTTGTAGACCAACGAACCCAGCATCTTCTTGGACAAAAAAACAGTCCCTTAGCCTCTGAAAATGGCTTCCAAGCTCCTTAGGTTGATGATGGAGGTGTTAGGCTAGGGGTTGGTGTGCAAAGGAGCCAAGAACCAAGCAATTTGGAGCTAAAATGAAGGAGATATGCAGAGAGATATATGTATGGAGCTTTAGACCAATTCTTGGAACCTCTTGAATGGAAGGATAGGCTCTATATTTATAGAGCAAAACAAGGGGGCAAAGCTTCTCTTGGAAGCTTTGAGCAAAAAGGCCAAGCTTCTCTTAGAAGCTTGGATCAAAAGGGCCAAGCTTCTTGGAGAAGCTAGGCAAAGGGGTCAAGAGGTTCAAGCTTCTTCAAGAAGCTTAAAAAAGGGTGAAGCTTCTTGGAGAAGCTAAAAAAGGGTCAAGCTTCTTGGAGAAGCTAAAAAGGGTCAAGCTTCTTGTAGAAGCTAAAAAAGGGTCAAGCTTCTTGGAGAAGCTAAAAAAGGGTTCAAAAGGGTCAAACTCCCTCATGAAAAGGTCTCGGTTAGGACAAGTGGCCGATTGATCAAAAACAGTGGCCGGCCGGCCAAACATAATGCTGACCGACCATCAAGAGTGCCGACTGGCCATCAACAATGGCCGGTGGCCATCAACAATGGCCGGTGGCCAGGAAACAAGGCCGGTGTCCTCAAGCCATGGCTGGTGAGGTGTGGGGATGGCCTACAAGCTACATCCCACCCTCAGAAGCAAAACAACAAGTGTTTGGTGCAAAACCAGACACAAAACAGTCAAGTCAAGAGATCCTGAGGCAGGGCACATAGCCGAGACCTCCGGGAACTCAAGACGAACACGAACAAGGTTGATCACCGAGTGTTCAAACGATGACGTCCAAGTGTTAAGGACGGTCCAAAATGGAGTGTCTACAGGATCATGTCGTGCAAGATGGTGGTCGCAGCTCTCTGATATGTAGCCCCAGCATTTTTCAATCCAAAAGGCATAACTCTATAGCAGTAAGTACCCCTTGGCGTGGTGAAAGCAGTTTTCTCTCTATCCTCTAGCGCCATCGAAATCTGATTGTACCCAGAAAATCTATCCATGAATGAAAGCAAAGCATGGCCAGTTGTAAGTTCTACTAGTTCATCGATATGGGGTAATGGAAAGTAATCTTTCAGGCTAGCTCTATTCAGATCTTGGAAGTCGGCGCAGACTCTGGTTCTGCCATCCTTCTTTGGAACCGGAACGATATTAGCCAACCGAGTCAGGTATTCAGATACCATTAAAAAACCCGTATCAATCTGTTTGGTGACCTCCTCTTTAATCTTCAATGCCCAATCTGGGCAAACTCTACGTAGTTTCTATTTGATGGGTCGGGCTTCAGGGTTAAGGGGGATCTGGTGTTCTACAATCTCAAGATCGATTCCAGGCATGTCTTCGTACAACCACACAAAAACATCTTTGAATTTCTTTAATAAAGCGATTAAACACTCACGTTCCTTTGAAGACAGCGTGCATCTGATCTGGACCAAACGGGGATCCTCCTCAGTACCCACGTTAATTGCAATGATTTCATCTGTGCAGGGTTTAACACGCCTTTTCTCATCTTGGTCAACCAAAATTTTCAAAGCCGAGGAATTTCTTCCTCTTCGTTTAAGTCAAAATTTTGAAAATCAAGATTAGTACAACAAACTAAAGGCATAGAGAAGTAAGCAAAGTCTACGACATTCCCATTAGTACAGTCTGGGCCCTCAGTTACAGTTGACTCAAAATAAAAACTGAAAGACAACTTTGACAGGACTTTGGTACCCGGGTTACCACCCCCAGAATTACCAGACTTAGAAGAACTCAAATCCGACTCGGACTTAGTGGATTCAGATTCAGACTCGTTACCTAATTCGGAACTGCTGATGATGATCCCCTTTTCAAATTTCTAGACTAGGTGCCGAGCCTTAGATGCATCCACAATAAGATTAGAGAAATCCGCAGTTGGTTCATCTCTGATCATTGAGATAGTAAAACTATCCCCCAAGTTGTCAGACTCAGTTCCAACAGTAGAACTCGTTAGTTGGTCAGCCAGTGTTTTTCCCAACAATTCTTGTTCTTCAACATGCATATTTGCAGTCGTGCCTTGATCTGTATTAATGTTTAGGTGCTTCTGCTCATCTTCCTAGTCTGGTAGCTGGTGCCCAAAGAAGATCTCGAACCTGGGACACATTGTCTTTGTCTCCTGGTCAAATCAAGGCTCTAGAAATCCACAAAAAGGGAAATCATCTCCTTGGCGGACAAAGCGTCCATTAAAGGTTCCTTGTATTGGCTTGTGGACTAACTCGTACTGATTCCCAGCCTTTTTTGTTTTAACTCTTCCTCTCAACTCAGCTCCCTTCTTTTGCCAATCTTCTGCAGTAGGTTTGTATCCTAGCCTAAAAGTATGGGCATTGTGAATCATCTTCTTGGCAACAGGACATCCTTGTCGGCCACTCCTGCCTAGTCCTGATCCAGGCATGTGTCCCTACCTGTTCATCATATAGATAGACTGAGCACCCACATAAGTTCCATCATCTTCTGCCATGATGGTTCGAACCACCCGGGCCTCTGTTAGCGAGAAGCCAGAAAGGAATACATCCTCTTCCCCATGCATGATTTACAACACTAGTGTGGTAGTACCCTGGGGAGGATGGATTGCAGAATTATGGTACACAGTAGCAATTCCACCTTTAAAGGGGTATTTCACCAACTGATGAACTGTTGATGACATAACCTTTATCTGATGTAACCAAGGCCTTCTTAACAATAGATTGAAATTTGCTGGTACATCTATTACATGGAATTCGATCTCATGTTAGGAGGGGCCGATCAGGATATGGCTTTTGAACGTTCCCATAACATCCCGGCTCGTGTTGTCATAAGCTCGAACGGATTGGGTTGTGGGCGTGAAGTCAATAGGCCTCAAACCTATGGCATAAGCAGTCCGTACCGGGCACACATTAATTTTTGATCCAGTATCTACTAACACCACCAAAATCCACTTTTTTTGACTCTCCAGAGTCACATACAAGGGTTGGTTGTGGTTGGCACCCTCAGGTGGCAGCTCTTTATTCGTAAAAGACATCATAGGCGTAACATCTCCGGATGTGACTAATGACCCTAGTTGATCAGTGGAAGTGTCAATAGGCCGCTTGATTTGATTCATTACTTCTAGCAATGCTTGCCGATGCTCCCGGGAGGTCGTTATTAGTCCCCAGATTGATACATCTGCCTAAATCTTCTTGAGTTGTTTCAAGACCAAGTTCCCTTCACAATCCTTCTCTTTCGTGTTCACAACCTCTTTGTTGGAGGATTCTGGTTGATCTAAAGCCACAAGTTTGAAGTACCGACCGCTCCGGGTCATGTGATTGATCTCATCCATATACCATGTATCGTCGGGGGTATCAGATTTCCACCCTACGTCTGTGTATGCGTAACTCAAATCATTATCTTGCCACCACTCCCTTGTAGTCATGGCCAGGTGTTTATCAGGCTTTACCTGGAGCATGTTCACATCATGCCTCTCATTAACAGCATGCCATTGCTTTTCCATTATGGTTTTGGTTTTTGCATTCTAGAATGGTATTGTTTTGTTGTCATGTCCTTGCTCTATGGCCATCTTCCTTTGAATTGTTCTGGCACTTGTTCTATGCTAATCAAGGATGTAGCCTCGGCCTTTTCCTTCTTGATTCCTCTTGTCTGTTCTGCCTCATCCAGCTCTTCGGTACTGAGCCAACCGTTGTTTGTTTCTGGCTAATTTGAATTGCACCAGCCTATCTGGACACTGCTTGTATCCTCTTCATCAAAGAAGTAGAGATTGGCTAGGTCTTCTTCAATCTAGGCTAGGTTTTCCTCCGCTCGGCCAAGTCATTTAGGCTTTATTCAGGCCAATCATCTTGGTGTTGCCCTAATTAGCCTTCCCTGATAGCATTGACACTGAGAACATCTGGCAATATGACCACTGGTTTTGCCTGATCAATGGCCATAATGTAAAAGCTGGGATCATCCTCTTTTGCAAGTAATGCCCCATTTTCTATGACATTTGTATCAGGCAGCCCAGTCTTTGGTGTATTCTCTGCTTTCTTTGTTCCTGCCACCACAAGATTGGGTTGGATTTGTGGGGTTAAGTCTATGATGCACATGTCCGTGTCTTCTAGAATAACCACATCGAACTTTGGTAGATGGGACGAGGTAATATAAGTGCTGGGGCTGAAGATAGGTGGTAGTGTTTGGATATGGTTAATATTTCTGGGGAGGGGAACTTGGTTATGTGTGGAAAGTGGGTTGGTTGTCGCATTTGGTTTAGGAGGTGCGATGACTTTGTTGTCAATGAGATTCTGGATTTCATGACATAGACGAATGCATGAGTCCGTAAGATGGCCATGTTGTTGGTGAAAGGAACAATATTGAGTTGGGTCGTGTCTAGCTGGCAGTGGGTTTAGGAGAGGTCGTGGATCGAGAGGCTTGAGATATCCCCTTTCCAGCAACATCTTGAGTGCGCGGGTCTGACTCATATGGAGATGGGTAAAAGTTCTTTGGAACCAAGGTTGACCATTTTGTGCAGTTTGTGAGTTTGTAGTAGCAACAAAGGGAACGGCCATCTTGGTCGACGATGTAGCCAAGGTACTAACATCTGCAGACCGTGGAATAGTACTGGTAGGTTCACTAGTTCAAGGGAATGGCCTTTTTGTAGGTTCAATAGTACTGGTAGGTTCAATAGTACTAGAATAGAACGGCCATCTCTGTACTCCAAGTGAATGGCCTTTTTGTAGGTTCATTAGTTCTATGGATAATCCCCTTCTTGAATGCACTTTCAATTTGGACCCCCAACTCGTGTAGTCAAGCACATGTAGATAATGGAGTCACTATCATCCTTTGTAGCATATCAGGCTCGAGATTGTGGACAACTAGCCTGACGTGCTCCCTTTTAGAGGGTCTGTTTGACATTTGGGCTGCCTTTGCTCTCCATCTAGTGAAAAAGTCAATAAAAGGTTCTTTAGGGTTCTGGTAGCTACCTCCAACTCACTAATGGTTACCTCGATTTGCGTGTTATGTAAATACTGGTTAACGAACCCCTCAGATAGTTCTTCCCAGTTCTGCTTCGTAGAATCCTCCAAGTTTGCATACTAGATGGCAGATAGAGTTCTCCCAAACAAGGACAGTTTCTAAGCATGAGAAAGACCCATTTGCTTCAGAACATCTAAAAATAGGCGGACATGTATAATTGGATCCCCACTTCCATCAAATCTATCGATATGGGGCATTTTACACTTCTCTAGTAGTCTGACTGAAGGCTCAATGTACCCATCTTCAATGTCTAGAATGGAATTGAAGCCTTGGGATTTTTTTTAGTGCTTTCTCTAGCCTGGCAATTTTTATCATGACTAGATCATCATTGATGTCAAAGGGAGGGAGTTCCCCATGTGGTTGTGTCAAGGGCCTATAAGCTGGAGCCTGTGAAAACACCCCTTGGGGATCTGGGATCTGGGGACTTTCCATTGGTGGAGGAAGATCGGGAGTTGGCTGAGCAGTAGGGATTGGATGTATTGTGGATGCAGATACCCTAGGTGAGCGTCACAGATTAGCGATGACCTCATCCTGTGCGGCCATCTGCTGATTTATGGTATCCATGGTTCTCTAAACAGCTACCATCATGGCAGCAAGTTCTTCTCCATTTTGTGCTATCACTGTTCTAGGTGGGTGAGATGGTGGTGAATTATGTGCACGAACAGGTGTCGGCGGAGCACTCTGTACTGATGCTGATGGTTGTTTGCTCCTTCTTCGTCGAGTAACAGGTGGGAGAGAACCTAACACTGGTTGGCCGTTAATAAGATCTTGAGTTTTACACAGTCTGCGGGAACGAGTCCATACAACTTGAGGAATATCTACTCTTTCTGAAGCCATGATGAAAAACTACCCAGCAAAAGTAAGAAGAGAGAAAAAAAAAAAAATCTGACAGCACTTTGGCCCCAATTTTCAACACAACACTCAGCTGAACTGTGAGCCCTACTGAACTTTTGTTGACTACTCATTTGTAACATTGATATGAACTACCCTGTACAGTTTTACTATAAAAGCACATACCGTGTAAAAGAACCAAAACACCCCTATAAGGGGGGTGGGGTTACCCTATCCTAGATTTTGACATGATCTAGGTTGTACTATTTCAAGCAAATGGTTTCATAACATCCTGTGAGGGGTGCATCCTGTCCTAATTTGGAATAGCCACTAGACCGTACTATATGCATTAGGTCAAATAGTCACAAAGGGTACCTTAGCATGACTACCTAATATGCCTCTCATACCTAACACCGAGAAGTAAAAGGAGGATCAATCGGTACGGTGGTAATCCAGATCCAAGGGTTGCGTTCCCAACATGGCAGAGCCCATGACTGGTCAACCTTTTGGTAAGCTTTGTAGGCAAGCCTCCAACAAACCGTCTAGGAATAGCAGATGGCAAACACAAGGACTTAAGCGCACCAATGCAAATGCAACGCAAAGAACATATAAATGTAAATAAAAAATTCACATCATAAATTTCAAGTCAAGTTCTCTAAATCCCCAACAGAGTTGCCAGAAACTATAGCTCAGCTTTTTGCGTCCCCTTTCAGAAGGATGAATAGCCCTTATAGTTCGGACTCCACTTGTGTTGGTTCTGAATCTGATTTCACAAGTGTAATGTGAAACAATGGAAACACAAAATGAGTCCAAATCCGGCAATTGTTTTTGGAAAATCAATGTTTGAATGAAATGCCAAAAATGGACTACTTTGTCAAATTTCAAAGTCACCACCTAAATATTTATTTTGTGAAATTTAGGAAACCCGTGACTCGTGCCAAAGGCCATTAGTCTGTCATTACCAAAGTGTCTTGGTTCTGGAACTTAGGTATGAGAGGGGAAGGTCAATAATGAGCACCCCAGTCACCCGATCAAAGATCGATCTCTACTAATTATGATGTGATTCTTATGTACAGTATATATTCTTATTTTATCTTTAACATACAACTATAGACTAATTTCACAAACAGTTGGAAAGTTTGATTTCATGTTTGTTTTGAAAAAGTGTTTTGAATATGCACCACTTGAAAAAGTGATCTCATATATATACATCAATCAAAGTATCCCAATGTCAGTGAATAGGCTTCATCAACAGGCATTCAAACAGTTTATCATTTAAGCAATTAGCCTCATGGTAGTATGTTCGGTACGACAACAATCACACTTATGCAATATGCTGAAGCATAAAAACTTACCTTGTACTCCGAGCCAAAATAAAGAACTAGTTAGAAAAAATGCATGATCCTAACTATGTATTATGACTAATGCAACACATACAATATGCAATTAATAAGCTCGGCTACTAGCATGGCATGCGAGTCAATTCAAGGCATGTGATAGCGCATGTATTCAAGTAAAGAGTTTGAATTTGACATTTGAATAATATGATGAGCCGAACTGTTATGCACGCAATACAGGTGGATGCAAACATGAGTATGCTAATTTAAACATGATGTCCTTAAACTAACCATCATAAGCTGGTAAATAAAAGGGAGAAAGACGTGGGGTTGGAAGACATACAACTTATTACATATTTGTCCTCGCGAAGGAGGGTCTAAATATCCAAGTCTCCGAATAAATAAACATTACAAATTTGAATGAATAATAATGAAAGGGGCTGTCTAATTTATTACAACAAATAATATGTAATGATCGCGCGATGCTCCCAAGGAATTACTCTGTCTGCCTTGTTGAGACTTGTTATGTTTCACCATATCATTGCTTTCGACCAAAAGTGTGTTCTTTGTAATTTATTGGAGCCTTGCCAACCCAAAACAAGACTTAGTCGACCCCCAAATAAATCCAAGCATACCTTGTTTTCTTTGTGGAAATCTATTTTTTTGTGCATGAGGTGAAATAGTGCAAACATACAGACAGGGTATTCCTAGCCATGTTTGTCTCTTTTACTCTTCTCTATCATGGAAAATAATCAAGAGAGGAGCAAACTCGGTTCCCAAACCATATATGGTTGCAAGTTGATCTGCAAGATGATTTTGGACACGATAGGACAAAGATCAATAAATGCAATGCATAATAACCACCCCTCCCTCCTATCACGAAGCAAGTTCAAGAAGGGAAGTAGAGATGCTTCAAGGTTCATCAAGTTATCACGGATTGATATAAGACACATCTTGTCACAATGATAGTCTCGGGCATAACGTCTGGCCGTAAAGACCCTTCAAGATTCATCAAAATATTGTGGACTAATGTAAGACAAGCCTTGACACAATAAACTCGGTATAACGCCTGACCGAACTCAATCAATCATATTGGTTCTTTATGTTGGTTGATTCATTTTAACTCAATTTTATAAGCCTCTTTTATATTACCTTCCGTTTTCTTTAATCCATTAAGTCCATGGTGATATTTACATCTACTAAGTCCGAAATGCAAAAAAGGAAAATAATGTCGACTTAACCCGAATATATAAACCTTATTTTCTTCAGAGGAAATTACAAAGGAAGAGTCAAACTTATTCACAAGTTAGGGATTTCAAGTCAAACTCAGGATGCGCAACAAGAACTAGTCAAACTCAGAAGAGTGATAATGACTTAGAAAAACCTATAGTGTGCGATAATGACTTGAAATCCAAACTTGATAATGAGTGATAATGACAATTTCCCTGGCGATTTCCAAGGGACAATTAATCACTTAAAAGCTGACACACTGGTGACAAAAAGAACTGAAAAATACAAGGTTGTACTTTAGTATAAGAAAGTTTTTATGCCATTTGTAATGAACCTCCGAAGAGATTAAACCATTAAGCATGAGAAAGTTTTATGCCTTTGCTAGTGAGCCTCCTAAGAGATTAAACCATTAAGAATGAGAAAAGCTTCTTTCTTATACTTCAACCACAATCTTAATTTTTCACAAATTTTTAATCAAAAACATCAAAGAATGGAGGGAGGTTGCAGAGGTGGTTATGCAAGGTTGATTAATTGGTTAATATAACACAAACAAAATATATAAAACAAACTTATTGAAGTAAATTAAATAGCCCCCAAATAACATTCAATAGTGCTGAAATTAAACTATAGATGGTGCACAATCATAGAGAGATTAATGGCTAACCCCTCCCCACTTTTACAATATCAAATCACATAGTTTAGATGTTGAAAAACAGCTCCAAAACAGTCCCAAATCAGCCTCAAAACAGTGGCAAAAATGGACAAAAACAAATGGGAAACACAAGGATTTAAGCTAGGAGTAAGGTTCAAGCAAGGGGGATTAACCCTTCCACCTTTGGATAGCTTGGAATCACAAGTTTTAGGCCTCAAAATAGTCCAAAAATAATATGAAAACACAAGAAAAAGATGAACAGAGATTGAAATAAAAGCAAGAAAGCTTTACCTCTTGTAGAGAAGGTGTTCTTGTTGTAAATCAAACTTGATTCCAAAGTACCCTCAAGTTTGAGTATTATGTTTAATTCTCAAATCAAGTTCAAGTTCAAGCTCTTGTATGGTATGTATGGATGATATTAGAGCTTCAAGGCTTGTGGAAGAACAAGAAGGGTGATAGCTCTGATCTTTTCTACCTCTTGAAATTTCTAACTCACTCTTGATATTTCTAACTCACTTGTATTGATTTGATCTCTCTAACCAAATTCTATATGTGTTTTTCAACCTCTATATAGCATTCTGAACCCTGCTATATATAGTCCCCGAGCAGGTTTGATCAAAATATTTGCAGAATTGGGTAGCTGGCAGAACACCGCTGTATTTGTGTGGAAAGTCAAGTTGTCCAGCTGGATGTTGGTATCTTTGGCTGGATATCACTTAGGTCCGGCCGGACTTCAATGTATTTCCACTATCTCTTACTTTCAGGTTCAATACAAGTTGATACAAGGTGCAATACTAAAGTTCCGGGGTAGAAATACAGTGCGTATGACAGGTAGGAATTGTTTAAAGATTGAACTCAGATTCTTTTATTGAGAATTTAAACCACTGACTTAATGTAATCATCATCATCGAGTGCTCGGAATCAAGCGCCTAAGGCATACGAGCGGCCAAAATTGGGGTGTCTATAGAGGCTTGGGTGGTCCAATCTATCATGGAAGAAGACGACAGAACTTATGTGAGTTCTAAATCCATCTACATGATGAACAAACAGGGGCATATGCCTGGATTAGGACTAGGCCGAACTGGCAAACATGGGAGCACTATTGCTAAGGAAGTAAGCCAAAACCCTCACTCTTTCGGGCTGGGATACTGACCTACAGCCACAGATTGGTAGAGGAAAGGGCAGGAGTTGAGAGAAAGGTTGAAAGTAAAGAGGACTGGGAAGCATTATGAGTTAGTCCACAAACCAATACGAGGAACCCTGAACGGATGCTTTATCTGGCAAGGGCAAGATTTCCCATTCTGTGTATTTCCAGAGCCTTGGTTTAACCAAGAGAGAAAGACAAGGTATCCAGGATTCGAGATCCTTTTCAGGCACTAGTTACCAGAAGAGGATGAGAATACAGACCTAAGCATTAATACAGATCAAAGGAGGACTACAAGCTTGGACATTGAAGAGGAAGAACTGCTGGGAAAAGCACTGTTGACCAACTGATAGGCTTTATTACTGAAACTAAGACCACCAACTTGGGGGATAGTTTTACTATCTCAATGATTCGGGATAACCCAGCAATGGATTTCTCTAATCTTGTCGTGGATACGTCTGAGGCTCCATGCCTGGTTTGGAAGTTTGAGAAAAGCGCCATCAGTAGTTCTAAATAGGATAATGAGTCCGAATCTGATTTCATTGAGTTTGTAGAGTTGAAGTTGGATTCGAGCTCCTCTGAGTTTGGTACTTTTGGGAGTGGTAACGCGGATACTAAGTCCTGTCTAAGTCATCTTTTAGCTTTTCTTTTGAGTCCACTGTAATCGAAGACCTGGACTTTTTGAATGGGAATGCCGTGAATGTTGCTTACTTCTCTGTGCCTTTGGTTTGCTGTACTGATCTTACTTGTCAAAATTTTGACATAAACGAAAGGGAAGAAATTCCTCGAGTTTTGAAAATTTTGGTTGATCATGAGGAAGAAAGGCGTGCTAAGCCTTATATAGATGAAATCATATCAATTGATATGGGAAATGAAGAAGATCCTCGCTTGGTCCAGATTGGGTCCATGTTGTCTTCAGAGGAACGCGAGCGTTTAATCGCTTTACTAAAAAAATTTAAAGATGTTTTTGCATGGTCCGACGAAGACATGCTTTGAATCGATCCTAATATTATACAGCACCAGATCCCTCTTGACCCTAAAGCCCAGCCAATTAAGCAAAAGCTGTGCAGAGTTTGCCCAGATTGAGGCAGGGTTCTTGCTTGTATCTGAGTATCCAACGTAGTTGGCCAATATTGTTCCAATTCCAAAGAGAGATGGCAAAATCAGAGTCTGTGTCAACTTCAGGGATTTGAATAAAGCCAGTCTGAAGGATGATTTTTCGCTACTGCATATTGATGAGTTAGTAGACTTCATTGTAGGCCATGTGTTACTCTTATTCATGGATAGATTTTCTCAGTATAACCAAATTCTGATGGCACCTGAAGATAGGGAGAAGATAGCTTTCACTACTCCATGGGGCACTTATTGCTATGGAGTCATGTCGTTTGGGCTAAAGAACACTGGGGCAACCTATCAAAGGACTGTAACTACTATTCTGCACGACATGATCCACAAAGAAGTTGAGGTATATGTGAATGATATGATTGTTAAGACTAAAGAGTGAGAAGGCCACTACACTGCACTAGAGAAATTCTTTGAACGGATCAGAGAGTATAGATTGAGGTTGAACCCACAAAAGTGCACCTTCGGCATAACGATAGGAAAAATGCTGGGATTCTTGATCACACAAAGAGGAATTGAGGTAAATCCTTCCAAAATCAAGGCTATCTTAGAAATGCCACCACCGAGGACTGAAATGGAGGTGCGCAGCTTTTTGGGCAAGGTGCAATTCATAAGACGATTTATCTCAAAATTAACCTTGACTTGTGAACCACTGTTTGGCCTGTTGAAGAAAGGATGATCGATGTCAGTTTGCCTTTGAACAGGTTAAGCAGTATCTTCAGAATCCACCAATATTGTCGCCACCAGAACTAGGGAAACCACTGATCTTGTACTTATCAGTAACAAATTTGACCATGAGGTGCATGCTAGCGCAAGAATCAAAAGCTAAAGGGAAGAATGCCATCTACTATCTATGCAAAAAGATGCTGGATTATGAGACCCGCTACACTCCCTTCGAGAAGCTTGTTTAGCTTTGGTTTGGGCAACAAGGAAGTTAAGACACTACCTGTTAGCTTATTCTGTAATTCTGGTTTCGACATTAGATCCCATCAAATATCTCTTTGACAAACCAGCGCTTACGGGTAAGCTAGCTCATTGGTTGCTTCTTCTCTCCAAGTTTGATCTCAAGTATGTCACTCGTAAATCAGTCAAAGGGAGAGCTATAGTAGAATTTCTAGCATACCACCCCGTAGAAGGAGATGAAATAGTAGAGTATCGTTTCCTAGATGAAGACATCCTACAGATAGAAGAAGAAACATGGACAACGTACTTTGATGGAGCATCAAACCAATATGGTTATGGGATAGGTGTATTGCTAATAGCACTTGATGATTCTTATATACCTCTAGCCTTCAAACTTCGGTTCAAAGTATCCAACAACGAAGCAGAATACGAGGCATGTATTGCTGGCTTGGAAGCTGTCTTAGAACTAGGGACAATAAGGTTAGACGTCATCGGAGATTCGAATTTGGTTGTTTCTCAAGCTAATGGAGACTAGAAAGTTAAAGAAGAGAAAATGAAGGTTTATCATCAGGCCCTGGATGTGCAAATTTCGATGTTTGAAAAATTGAGGTTCACACATCTACTAAGAGAGAACAATTGGTTTGCTGATGCACTGGCAACTTTATCCTCCATGGTGGACATCCCGCTTGGATTAAAGATGCGTCTAATCATTATTGAACAAAGGTATATGCCGGCTTATGAGATCATCATCGCAACAGATGAGGTTCAAGATACGAAACCTTGGTATTACGACATTTGGAATTTTCTGGAAAAGGAAATGTATCCACCAGGGGCAAATGCCAAGGATAAATGAGGAATACGGCTTATGGCCATCCAATTCATCATCTCCAGGGGCAAGTTGTACAAGAGAGGCCATCTGGGAATGCACAAGTTGTGTGTCAAAGAAGAGGAATCAAAGCGCCTGATAGAGGTCATCTATGGAGGAAAGTGCGGAGCACACATGAACGGAGTGATGTTAGCCCGAAAGATTCTCAGGCAAGGGCATTACTGGTCCACTATGGAGGAGGATTGTATTGGTTTTGTACGATGATGTCACAAATGTTAGATCCATGCCAATCGCATAAACAATCCGCCACCAAAACTGTACAACATGACTTCGCCATAGCCTTTCTCAGTTTGGGGAATCGACGTTATCGTTTCAGCCACACCAAAAGGGTCAAACGAGCATGAGTTCATTTTGGTAGCAATCGACTACTTTACTAAGTGGGTAGATGCCTAGTCATATTCCGTGCTAAGGACGTCACACGTGGCTAAGTTTATCAAGAACAACATCATCTGTAGATATGGGGTGCCTAACGAGATCATCTCAGAAAATGGCTCGCACTTCAAGAAAGAGGTGATAAACTTGCTTAAAAAGTATAACGTGGCTTTCCATAAATCATCAACATACAGGCCGCAGACCAATAGAGCCGTTGAGGCTGTGAACAAGAACATCAAGAAAATTTGCAGAAGGTGGTGGAAACCTATAGGGACTAGCCAGAGAAACTCCCGTTTGCACTTTAGGGCTATAGAACATCGATTCGGACATCTAAAGGGGCGACTCATTATTCTCTTATCTATGCATGGAAGTTGTTCTGCCAATTGAAATTGAAGTACCATCACTGTGGGTTATGGTTGAGTGTCCGATAACAGAGGCCGGCTGGCAACAAAATAGATTTGAAGAATTGATGTTATTTGATGAGAGGAGGTTGAAGGCATTGTATCATATTCAAGGCTACCAACGCAGGATTGCTAAGGCTTTTAACTAGAAGGTTAAGTCCAGGAATCTCAAGAAAAGAGATTTGGTGCTCAAAGACAACCGAGCTCCCATCAATGACCCTAGGGGCAAGTTCAGACCCAGTTGGACTGGTTCTTACATCATCAAGTCTATCTGGTTAGGGGGAGTAGTCATTCTCATGGACCTAGATGGCCTAGAATTTTCACAACCGATCAACATGGACAAGTTAAAGAAATATTACCCCTGAAAGGCTCACTAGGCCAAAAACTCGAAAGGGCAACCCAGGCAAAGGTTAGAGCATGAGATATTAGAAACAAAGAAAAATTTAGCTCGCAAGGTTGCAAACTTGAAAGGGCGACTTTGGCAAAAGTTAAAGCGTAAAAGGAGAAAGTCAATACTTGAGTGAACCCGAGCTTGGACTGCATATGACCTGATTCTTATCTTCGGGATACGTAGGCAACTTCATCCCGAAGTTCGGTCATAATTATCTGCTGCTCAACTGTCTTATCTGATCAGGTCATTTTTGCTCATTATTTGTTAGTTCAGTTGTGATCTTCGTTATGCTATAATCTTTTGACTTTGAGCTGTGCATCTTAAGGACTGACACCGTGCGTGTCAAATAGCGAGTGGTTTTGAAAAGTTTTAATCAAAGTTGATTTTTCTCAAAAAGTCACGTTTTACAATTGAGACCGTTTTTGGACCAAAAGGAAAAGTTTTAATGCTCACAACTTTAATTTTTATTGATTTCAACATCAAGTACATTCTCCAACTCTCTAATACAAATCAAAGTTAGTTTTACATAAAACTTGAAAAGAAAGATCAAAGCAATAAAACTAGGGTCATAGATGAGTCAGGTGTCAGTTCTCCTCCTTTTTCCTCGCACCCACACCCGTGGAAGTCTTTGTAGCCATAGTTGACCCAATCCGTTCCTCATCCTTGAGCCAAGCCAAGCACTCACTCGAAAGGATGTAACTAAAATTTAGGATAGGGACCAGAAGCTCTCTAGTTCTCCCGGCAGTAAGGTACCGAGTCGAGTTTGAAGCACGAACAGGGAAGGAAGTTGGGTATTTTACTCCCTCATCTGGACAAATCTAATTATGTCCAAACTGACTTCTGAACCGGAAGGGAAAGTAGAACACGCAATGCTTCAGACCAATCAGCTGTATGCCGGACTGACGTGATATTCTGTAACTCATTTTGGCCAAATCAAGCAGGGGACAACGCCAAGTTATTTCAGCTTCAGATCGGCTACACATCCAGCCGTTCCATAGTCCTTCTGAAGGGAAATTAACTAACTGTTGGCAAAAGAAGTAAGCTTGAGCCGAGTGTTCAGCGCAAGGGTCTACTACTTTCAGTTTGTCCATCAACCATACCTGAGGAGAGATGTAAAATCAGAGAGATTACAGAATAGAGAGGTGTATGTTGAGAGAAAAAATGTAAAAAAAGGTTTTGAGAGAAAAACAGAGCTTGAGCATTGAGTGACATTAGAATCATAAATCAGAATGGTGGGAAATTATAATTGGAGAAGTAGCAGACTTCTTGCAAACCTAGTGGTCTCCCATCGATGAACAGCATCATGACCCATCAAGGTTTTGGCCAATACCAAACTAATACAACTCTTACCCTCTTTCAGGCATTGGGCCACTTCAATCAACCGGATACTAGCACCACCAAAATTAGGGGCAATTGCAAGTAGGCATAAACAGAGAGCATGTCGTCAGTGGCTGCACCAAAGAAGGTCGCTCTTATCTCCAATAGCGGAAAATTGATGAACTAAGCCGGGGATATCCAGCTCCCCATCATGTACCAAAGACCAAGCCTCGTGTACTGATAATCTGCGCATTCACCCTAAAGCTTGGGCATGGTCGAAACGGGATTGAGGAATGATTTCTTCACCGCATCGAGATTCCATCAATGCTTGAAATTCTTCGAGCATTGGACATACTTCTTGAGATCCAAATTGAAACACATGTGTGACCGGGTTCCTAAATCGAACTGCAGCATGAAGGAATGGAAAGCAAAGAGGAGTGCAACTCAAAGGAAAAAGGGCGTTTAGGCCAAAATCGCGAAAATTCAACTTTTTTGAGCCATCCAAAGTAGCTATCCAGTCTCAAAGCCTATTCACAAATAACATCTCCATTTTGAGAGCAAAATATCAAGGTTTTGTGAATCTGCCACAAAAACAGCATCAGAGCACCATTTATAAAGTTTTGGGATTGAGTTGTGCAGAATAGTTGGACAGCACTGACCGACAATCGTGCATCAGTGATGGCCGGCCGTGGATCAGTGAAGCCCGACCAGGTCTTGGTACCGATCTAGATTAGTGTAGTTGCAGCAGAAGTGGCCTTCGTTCGGGTGGACCACGACTGTACTTTTGAGTCTTGTTTTGTTAATAACAAGTGTATTTTAGCTTTTTCAAGTTATTTTTATTTCGCTTTTCTATTATCGAGTTGTATTTTATATTTGGACCGGTTACAAGTCATTATCCGATTTGTGATTCAATTCAAGAAAAAGGATTTGTAGATCCGCGGGTTGCAATGCAAGGATTTCGCCATTCATCATATGCAAGTGCCAATCATCATATTGTGCAAGGAAATCATTTCACAAAAACTTGTTTTTATAAATGGGACCAACCTCGATCACTGTTTTACAAAGTAAAACACAAAAAAAAAAAAAACAAAAAAAAGTCTTCAAAAAATAAAGGTTCTATCTGAAACTAATGTTTAAACTACAAAACAAAAACCAAAAAAAAAAGTAAGAACAATGTCAGTTTTAGTATCCCATCCTCGCCCTCTTCTTCCTCGACTGCGGAGGAAGCGTATCGCTATTATCACTCGGGCTGCTCGACTGTAAGTTGACCTCCTCTCCCTTACCCTCGAAGGTCGTGTACTCCTCCATGGACTCTGCGGAAGGTGAGCGCTGCCTCACTCGACCTCTTCCCCGATCAGCTCCTCCGTGGCCTCTCTCTCAGCCTCGTTCCAACCTACTAGCTGTAGAAGGTCCCACAAGCACTGTTGGCTCAAGATGAAAAGAGGGCAGAGATCAGTGCGCATTAGCAGAAGTTTATAGTATGACAACAACAAAACTGCAAACAAAATGTACCTCAATCCCATGGATGACCAGGGCGATCTCTCTTCTCTGAACCATGAGAAGTAGCAAGCCAATCATCCAAGCAAGCTCGTCGCCAAATGCCCGGGATATTTGCAAAAGAAATAAGATGTGAAACAACATAGAACAATGAATAGAGATAACAGAAAAAGTATAGTGAGTAGAAGTACAAAAGAGTGTATGCCTGCTCGATACTAGGAGCAAATACTATACTGCAGTCCTCTTCCTCAATATGATCAAAGAGAATCTACTAGATCACTTCATCGGGACGCATGAAAGTAATCGCAGTAGAAATCGTCGAGAACTCAGGAAGAGGACCAACAGCAGGGGCACCTCTAACAAGGACACCACTACAAACAACAGCGGCAGAAGCAATCTCCGGAACAGCACGGGCCACGCCCTGCGTAAGAGGCACCATCACCTGAGAATGTAAAAAGGTAGTGAAGTTGCCGAGCATATGATGTCGGTCACCATCCTCGACCGACATCAAGAGGTCAATCTGAGGACCATCTTGTAGCTCATCAAGTACCCTCACAATTGGTGGGGAAAGAAATGGAACGTCAGGATCAGTAATGCCTCGTGTCTGGTAGATGAACCTCCCCCCCAGATAGTAAGCTCGGTCGAAGGGGTCCTCAAATAAAATCTGCATGGTGGAGGTTTTCCATGCAGCATCATAGGTCATCCTCGACACCTGGGGAATACCCACCCATGGGTGCCAATCAATCTGACAGAAAACAATGTAGTATGATAGAAATTAGTGCAGTGTGATCAATGCGATGTCAGAAGTCAGTACAGTTTGAGAAAGGCAATATGGTACAAATATAATAGTATGAGAACGACTGTATAGTGTATGGGAAACAATACAGTATACATACAGTACGTAAATAGTTAAGGTATGATGTTTTGTTACCTAATTTGTGGTGATCGTATCAAAGAAGTGGCGAAAGTATGGGAATATGCGATCTACGAGGCGGCGTCGCTCAAACCGAGAGTTGAAGTACCAGGAGCGGGGTACCAACAACTCAATAGGCCTCACTAGGATTGGAGCCATGGAAGTGACGTACGTATACACCCAGAGTTGCATACAAAAGTAGATGGATGAAGTAACAAAACAGAAAATGAAATGCAAATGAATAGAAAGACAGAAATGGAAAAGATGAGGGTACGGCATACCTCCCAAACCCTCTGGTAGCTGCCGAGTGAATCTGCCTTGCGACGGGAGACGGAGATCATATAGCAATATAGGGTGGCCAGGCCGGCGCCACCACAATCATAATCTACTACCCGGGGGAGATGCGCAAGTGCCCTCAAAAGATATAGCCCCATGGTACTTTCCCTATTAGCAAACATGGTGGTACCGAGTAGATACATGAGAAAGCCGCAGGTGTACTGAGCAATCTCCTCTGTAGTAGTGGCCTGAATGTCGAAAAAGCACTCCAAGAACCAGCTATAATGCACCATCCCGTGGTTGGTGGCATCTAGGATCGACTCAAGAAGCTGGAGCTGTGCATCTCTCCACTGGGTCATGTCTGGATCAAAGGGGACTAGGCCGCTGACCCTGACCCTCAAATAGGTCAGCATCGAGAAGTCATATAGGGTCAGCATCATCACCCCAATCGAAGAGAAGTGGAATAAATCGGTAGTATCCCATTATCTCTCCACCAGGGCCCCATAAAGCCATGACTCTGCCCTCATCTGAATATGCCCGGAGCAGAAGGGCCCAAAGCTAACCGCATCAACTGTTGTGTGGACCGCTACCGGAAGCCTCTCGTACCACCACACAGGATCAGATATAGATCCATATCCACTGATCCTCCTAGCTCCACCTGTCAACGGGGAATACGATCTTAACTTATGAAATTCAAGTTCAAGTGAAATTCAAAGACGGTAAAAACAAAGAAAAATGGCTTATCGTGGAGGCATCAACAGACAGATGCTCCTGAGGCTCTCGCAGCAGGATGTCCTCATCCATCCCTCGGATGAATGCCTCGAACCTCAAAATACCGTCAGGAGGTGGCACGTGTGTCCACGGCTGGTATGTAGCCGCATCAAAAGGCCTCTGAGCAAGAGAAAGCAATGCAACGGCTTCCTTCGCCTCCATGTCTACACCAAGGGCAGCCTTAATGCTTATGGCAAGGTCAGGCACGGGAATCTCATCACTAGCCATAGCAAGAAAAGTAAGGGAAGTGAGAAGAAAAGTAAAAAAAAAAAGAAAGGTAAAGAAAAATGAGAGGATGAGTGATTTTGGAGTGAAAATTTCAAAATCTCAAACCCTAGGAGAGAGAAAATCAAGAAGGAGGTAGAAATCAAAGGGGGAAGGAAAGAGAAAAAATGAAAAAATGAGAGGATGAGTGAAAATAGGTGAAAATTTCAAATTCCAAACCCTAGGAGAGAGAAGACCAAGAGGGAGGGAGAAATCAAAGAGGGGAGGAAATAAAGTGTAGGCAAATGTGAGAGAAAACAAGATAAATCCCAAAACTCCACCAAATCAAATGTTCTTTCAAAATATAGAGGATTACACGGGTTTTAAGAAAAAAATTGCAAGGATAGTTCGGTAAACTCAAGAAATAGGGAATCTAGGGAGAGAGGGAACCTAGAGAGAGAGAGAGGGTGTTTTCGAATGAGCGGGTGTGAGGAAATGAGAGTTGTTTTTTATTTTAACAACCACGGGCATGCCTTTTCTCGATTCTGCCCTCGCCGCTGCTGAAGGCCGGCCAGCTGTGCTGAAGCCTAGCCGTGTATCACCGAGGCCCGGTCAGCCTTCAGTGATTTCAATTCAGTTTTTTTTCTTTTTGTTTCTTTTGGTTTTTGTTTTATTTGTGTGTTTTTCTATTTATTTTATTATTGTTTTGATTTTGGTTTTGTTTTTTAAAAAATTTTGGGTTTTTAGGTTTGGGTTTGAATTTGGGTGCAATAATGAATAGTATGATAACAATAAAAAATGATAACAATAAAGAAATGAGTGCTAAAAAAAATGTGTGTTTGTGAAATAAAAAAATATAGATAAAAAAGAGTTTTCAAAATAAAAAATGTGGTGTTTAAAAAAATAATAAATATGTGTTTTCGAGAAAAAAAAAGTGTGTGTTTGTGAAATAAAAGAAAATAAAGAAAAAAAAATTGTGAGTTTATTTTTTTCAGAATTAATAAAGAAAAGAAGGGTGTTCAAAAGAAAAATGCTTTTGAAAGAAAAAGAATGTTTGTGAGAGAATACTAAACAAACAAACAAACAAACAGAAAAAAAATCATTTTATTCATATTAGGGATTAACCATGATCAAATTTGTACAAGCATATATACAAGAAAATCAATATATATATATATATATCTATAAAACAGAGAAGAAAAAAAAAACAAACAAATAACAAACAAAAAATAATAATAAAATGAAAGAGAGGGATCATGTTCTTCTTTTTTTCTTTGGCGATGGCCACACGCCAACCTCACTTGCTCGGCTCTCCTGCCGATTTATTCCTCTTTGTTTCGTCTGAGGAAACCCTTGAAGGCCTTGCCTCAGTACTTACAAGACCGTCGAGAGAGTTGCCCCCCCGTTGATCATCAAAAGCAAAGTATGAAGGTGCTCCAAATCGGACCATAACCATGGATTTCTGTTTTAGCTCTTTATTCTCCACCTTCAGTGCGTAAATCTCTGCTCGCACATCCTTGTACATACGCTGGAGAAGTGAGAGTTGGGCATTGAACCAATGTACCTTGTAGGTCTTGTTTTTCAGCCGATGAGACAAGTTAGTGACCGCGGCCACTGTCTACATACATAACTTCAACGTGTAGTGGTTGGCTTCAATATCAGTTTGAGCAGCCATTATCTGCCCGATTCTTAGTGTAGGAAGGTTAGGATAAGTAGGAGCAGGGGCACTTTGTCCAGGATCATTAATGCCTGGAAGCAGAATAAGGGTGTGCGACGAAGTCAATTGTGAGAAGAGAGAGGTGTAAGAGAAAGGAATCGTAGAGACATGGCAGAGAGCAGACTGAGTTCTGTCTCTCTGGGAGTCTCTATTCTGTCTCTCTCAGGAGAGTGATAAAGAAGAAGACGAAAGAGAAAATGAGGAAGAAGAAGACAGAAGAATAGAAGAGAGAATAACGAAGAAGGAGAAGAAGACAAAAGAGAAAGAAAAGAGGGAGAGAGAGCCGAGGCAATTGTCGAACGGCTGACACAAAAAGGCGAGGCCACGTGTCAGATGCAATTTTCGACAGAAAAGAGAGATGCGGGAGAGTTGTATACATATATGTATATGTCTTGTATATTTATGTATTATATACATATTTGTTGGAATATTTTGTCATAAGAGTTGGCTTGGTTAAGTGGTCTGGTTCGGCGTCTAAGGACTGAAAGGTTAAGCCCGAGGTCAGGGGTTAGAACCCCACAACAAGTGTTTTTTTGTTTTGATTTGGTTTTATGTATATGCGTCTCATATTTATATATATATATATATGTATATATATTTTTGATTGCATATCTTGTCACAAGAGTGGCTTGGTTCAGTGGTTTGGAGGACTTAATCATCATTTCAGACAAATGGACTAAAGAATGGAAATGACTAAAAGAAAAATTGGTTTAAAATTGGATCAACGCGGATAAAGAAAATAACTTAATCTGTTTAAGCTTGGCCGGACGTTATGCCAAGTTAATCGAGTCAAGAATGATCATACACTAATTCATGGCGTTTTGATGATTCTTGAAGCGTGTCTACCACCTTATTAGAGTTCACTCCATGACAAGAGTGAGGGATGGTCACGTTCATTTCATTCATTGATTCTGGTCCAAACTGTATCCGAAATCATCAAGCAATCAATTTGTCTATTGATGGATTTGGAAACAACTCTACTCTTCTCTCAAGGCTTTCCCATGACAAAGAAGTGCGAGATGGACAAACAGAGTCTAGAACACTCTGTCTGCACTGTTTTCACTTCAAAGCACCAAATGGAGTTACATGAAACAGAGCCACGACTGGCATTCCTTAGGCTCGGTTGAGCGCCAGTGAGGGCCCGCCGGGCATCAATGAATGGAAAGGAAGTGTGTTGTGCAAAAATAGAAGGCAGTGGCTGAAGGTGAAATAGAATAAGCTAGGCAGACAGAGCATCTTCTGGACGCTGAGCATGCGAGCATTGTGCCTCTTCGTGTTTGTAGCTTATTATTTAGTTACTTATTAATTCATTTGGTTTTGTAATAATTAGTTTAATTTGGACTATCGGACATTGATTCGGACCCTCCTGCGTGAGGATAAATGTTGTAATAATGTGTATGTCTTCCAGCTCCACGTCTTTCTCCCTTTTATTTACTAGCTTATGACGGCTAGTTTAGGGGATCACGTTTCGTTTAGCATACTTCAGGTTTGCATCTTGTATTGCATGCATCGAGGCTCGGTTCATCATACTAACTCGCATTGTTATTGCTTATACTTCTTTGAATACGTGTTTAGACTGCATTATCCATATGCCATATTAGTAAATGAGCCTAGTAATTGCATTATCGCATGTGTTACATTAGTTATGTTGCATAGGAATCATGCATTTTTCTAACTAGTTTCTCTTTTGGGCTTAGAGTACGAGGTAAGCTTTTATTTGCTTTAGCAGGTTGCATGAGTGTGATTATTGCCATGTCTAGCATGCTTGCCGTGAGGATAAATGCTCAATTGATAAACTACTTCAATGCCTATGGATAAAGGCTATTTTCTTGAATTGGAATGATTTGAATAATGTTCATATGCGATCACTTTTTCAAATGGTACATATTCAAAACACTTTTTCAAAACAAACATAAATCAAGTATTCTAATGTTTGCAAAATTAATCGATACTTGTATGCATCACGTTGTAAAGTTGACCTAATAATTGGAACAAGAGCATATAATGTAAATAAAAATCACATCATGATTAGTAGAGGCCGATCTTTGATCGAGCGAGTGGGGGTGTTCAATTCATTGCCTTCCCCTCTTATACTTAAGTTCCCGAATCGAGACACTTTGGTGATGACAGACTAATGGCCTTTGGCACGAGTCACGGGTTTCCTAAATTTCCCAAAACAAAAATTTCAGGTGGCGACTCTATAAATCTGGCAAAACAGTCCATTTTTGACATTTGATTCAAAACATCGATTTTCCAAAAGAATTGCTGGATTTGGACTCTTTTGCATTTTTCATTGTTTCACATTGCACTTGTGAAATCAAATTCAAAACCACGAGAGTCCGACACTGTAGGACCGATTCACTTTCCGAAAGATGCGTGAAAAAGTCAAGCTATACTATATCCCTGTGCCCGGTGCCACTACTCATACTGCCAATATCCAACAGAGCCAATCCCAACACAAGTTTCCAAAGCATCGGTTTATTAGACCGAGGCACCATTTGAATTCAAAGTCGATCCAACTGCGCTCAAAGTCAACAAATTAGAGAAGTTGTTCAAAAGAGCATAAGGGGTTAACTCTATCCCAGACATAGAGGGTGGATACACTGATTCTGCAGTTACATTGCCGAATCGATTTAAGATGCCGCACATTGATCATTTTGACGACTCTAGAGATTCGATGGTCCACTTGTGATGGTTTTCTGATATCTTGCGGCCGATGGCTTAACTAGACCACAGAAGCTATCTCTATTTGGTCGCACCATGTCAGGTATAACGGCTATTTGGTATGCTAAGTTAGAAGATTCTGTCAAAAAGAATTGGAGGAGATGGCGGAAGCTTTCATTGCTTAGTACTCCTACAATACACAGATTGAGGTCACAACTCATGACCTCGAGGCAACCCATCAAGAGTCGAATGAGGGTTTCTCTAAGTTTGTGACAAGATGGAGGGCTAAAGCCTCGATGATGACCACGAGACCTTCTGAGAACAATCAGATAAGAATGATTGTTCATAATCTGCATGGTAAGTTACTACGGAAGATGATTGTTCTACCTCTATTGACCTTTACAGAGCTTCATGAAATGGGGGTTCAAATCGAGGATGCCATCAAACAAGGGGTCATTGTGGAAGATAATGAGCCTTTGAAGAAGAATGTCGTTCGCAGTTCCAATGCTACTACCAATGGTAGCACAATTGTGAAATGCTCAGAAGTAAACACTATCACCACTCCCATCAATTGCCAAAAACCAACCACTTCAACTCAGCCCCTGTAGACACCCCATTTTTGACCGTCCTCAAGACTTGGACGTCACCATTTGAACACCCGGTGATCATCCATGTTTTTGTTTGTTTGGAGTTCCAGGAGGTCTCGGCTCGCGCGCCTTGCCTCAGGATCTCCGAACTCGACTGTTTAGTGTCTGGTTTTGCACCAAACACTTGTGTTTTGCCTTGGAGGGGCAAGGAATGCCTTGTGAGGCATCCCCACACACCACCGGCAGTGGCTAGAGGTCACCGGCTGGTTTTTGCTCCCATCGGCACTTTATTTTTCCGGTCGGCACTGTTTTATGCCGGTCTGCACTGTTTATTGCCGGTCGGCACTGAATTTTGTCAAAATGACATTTTTGGGCAGCCGACCACTGTTCATCTACTTTTTGGAGATATTTTGTGCCAGCTGTGATAGCTGGCACCAACTCTGCCTCCCTCCATACACGTGTATGGAGGGATGTCCCTCTAAGCAAGCTTGTTGAATAAGCTTTGCAAGAGGGACTCCTATAAGAGGAGGGTTCTCCTCTTTGATCTAGGTTAGAAAATTTAGAGGCAAAAACCAGAGAGTCCATAGATAGATACATCCTATCTCTATATCTCCCTCTCCCTCCTCCTTTGTGCGTGTTTCTTGGCCTAAAAGTGTGTTTCTACCTTACTTTTGCACCATTACACACACTATTACACCTTGCTCCGAGATTGAGGGACTTGGGGGGTTGATTCTTGAGTTTTTGGACTGATTTTGATCAAAAGGAGAGGGCTAGACCATTTGTTCTTCAAAGGTTCTTCAAGGGTGAGCATCTTGCTTTAGATTCCCCAAACATTCAATAGCTTTTTACCACCTTTGTTGCCTCTTTGGTAAAGCTTTGTTTACTTCCGTGTTTTGATCTCCTCACCACTGAAAATCAGTGTATTTTCAATGGTAAGGAAGGGGGTTTGAAGTCTTGCATAGGGGAGGGAAACCCCTCTCCCTTGGTCTCTCTTTTGTCCTTTTTTTTGGCTTAAAAAGGTAACATATATGCTTCATCATTTTTGGCCTCATTTTAGAAGTTTTTTGGGTGTTTTAGGTCATATGTGACCTTTTCTTTTGGCCGGATTTATGTCCCTTTGCATGCTTAAAGTACTTGCTTTGTATTGCTCCATTTGGCCTAGGAATGCCCCTTGTGTTTAGGCCATGATTCTTGCATAGGTTGGCTTGGTTCCATGAAGATGTTAGCACTATTTTTCCATGCTTAAAGTCTGTTGGTTATCAACTTGGTCATGTTTGACATGTTTGGTATGGTTGCTATGCAGTTTGTCTTGTGAGCCCTCAAGTATATGAGTCATAAGTATGCCTTATTTGGTCTACTTTAATGAGTTGAAGTTGTTTGCCATGTTATTTCAGTCCCCAAATCATGCTAGCATGCTTGCATTCATTGTTCCTTTTGTGCCTTGAAGGTGTGCCCTTTTATGCCTACACTTGAGCCTTGGTGCATACACCTCTTTGGGGGCCATCTTAGCTACCATATTACGAGGGTTTGGAGTCCTTTTCTGCCTGTAAACATTCAGTTTCTTACTTGTCTAAATCATGCTATGAGTGGTCATGTTGGTGGGAGTGAAGTGTCTCCTTTTGTACCTTAAATTTAGGACCATTAGTTTGCTTGTTGGCATGAGTTTTGGTCCACTTTTTCTAGGCACTTTTGGTCACTGTTTTAGGGTGAATTAGGGCCTCCCCCTTTATGGTTCAAAACCCTCTTGCATGCTTGTCTCATGTTTGTTACATAATTGTTCCATTAAGTAATGCTCCATGTTGTTCCCATTGCTCAAATGGCCAAAGTTTGCATTGCATTTGCATCTTGCATGCTTAGCATTACATACTTGTCATATTTGTTGCATGACATTTGGCATGTCTTGCATGATTAGTATCAAGTTGCATTTTGAGTCTTGTGAGCATAGCATGCATTGCATTATTTGGTTTGGGGTGTCAAGCCAAATGTGAGGGTCAAGGGACATTCATACTTCAAGTGATGTAATGTGCCTTGATTCTCGGTCACCGGGGCCTTTGACTCCGACTTGATAAGGCTTTGGCTCTCATTTGTTTGTTGCATGCATCTTTACATTAAGTGGCAAGCTTGATCCCTTGAGCTATCATGCACCATTGATGGCTCGAGGATCGAGGGCCATGCTTCCCTGAGTTCAAAACATGATGGGAAGCATGACCATGCTCACATATGCCTGAAAATCCCATGCCATACTGTCTGTCCTCCGTTTACTGTCAAAACTGTCTTCTGCAGGAAGTTTCTGCCGACCAGCAAAATTCAATGCCGACCGGCAATCTGTTTACAGCCGATAGATCCAAAAACGGCCGGTGGAATTGGTGCACTGCCGGTGGGAATTTCCCCTAGCCGGTGGTACTCTACAACATGCAAGGAACCTGTCCTAGGGTTTTGGGAATTTTTAGAGAACCAGGGCAATATAAACAGAGGAGGGGCAGTGATGTGGTACGGGTTTTCCAGGCGAGCCGGGTTTCGAGCATGCATCATTCGCGCATGCCGAGGCAGAGGCTGCGGCCATCCTCTTCTTTCTTTTGCATTCTTTTTATTAATTAATGAAAAATTCTGTAATAATTTTATTTGCTTATCGTTTGGACTGTAATATTTATTCGGTCCCTCCGAGCGAGGGAAAATTTGTAATAAGTGTGGGTGCGTGCGTGCATGTCTTCCAATCCCACGTCTTTCTTCCCTTTTATTTACTTGCTTATGATGGTAGACTAGGGCATATTTTAAAGTTAGCATACCTTATGCAATACATGCGTGCATTCATGCATTTGTCCTGCATGCACCGGGCTCGGTACATCATGCTAACTGCATTCGAATTTCAAATTCTAAGTTGAATACTCGAATCAATTGACTGCATTTCACATGCAATGCTTAGGTTAGCCGAGCCTACTCTAATTGCATTTTGCATGCGTTGCATTAGCCACTCTAACATGAACTAGGATCACGCATGTTTGCTAACTAGTTTATTGTTTTGGCACGGAGTACGATGTAAGTATTTTCGCTTTAGCATATCGCATGCGTGTAAATGCTATCATGACAGCATGCTTACCATGTGGCTAGATGCTTATGTGTGATAAACTGTTTGAATGCCTGTGGGTGAAGGTTGGATTGTTTGAGTTGGAAAAACTCATTGAAATCCGTATTTTAGCCTACTTGAGAGTAGCAAATTCCAAAACATTTTCCAAAACAAACGGATATGCAATGCTTCTTTCCAAATTAGGCAATCTAGTCTGTACTTGTTTGCTGTGCGCATAACATAGTAATTCTAGGCTAATAAATGGAACAAGAGCACATAACGTTTTCAAAATCGGATATCACGGTTAGTAGAGGCCGATCTTCGGATCGGGCGAGAGGGGGTGCTCATAGCTGACCTTCCCCAATCGTACCCTAGCTCCCGAGCCGAGGCAACTCTGGTGATGACGGACATGTGGCCTTCGGCACCGAGTCAGGGTTTCCTAAATTCCCCCATTTCTAAAATATTTAGGTGGCGACTCTGTATCTGGCAAAGCAGTCCATGTTTGGCACTTCTTTTCAAAAAATCTGTTTCTCAAAACGATTTGCCGGATTTGGACTCTTTGGTTCAGATTAAGAACCGTAACAAAATCGAGTCCGAACTGTAGTAGCGGGTCCCCTCGCGCGCGCATCTACAGTTTCTGGCGACTCTGCTGGGGATGATGTTTGGAGAGCTTGACTTGAACTCGTGATATCCCATTTTGACTTCATTTATGTGTCTCTTTGCATTGCATTTGCATTGGTGCGCCTAGGAACACAGTGTTTGCCATCTGCCATTCTTGAACGGTTTGTCGGAGGCTTGTCTTGTCAAGGCATGACCATAAGGCTGACCGGTTATGGGCTCTGACAGTATGGGAACACAAACCCCGGTTTTACCGAGGCACCCTCTTCGACCATTCGACCTAGTACATATTCAGATCCATAGTGACCATTCCAAATTAAGACAGGTTGCTTACCCGATGTTAGGTTGTTTGAAAACTGCTGCGTGCGTAGTGAAACCCTAGCTCCTGACGAAATAGGACAGGGAAACCCTACCCTTACATAGGGGTGTTTTGGCTCTCTTTACTTGTTATGTGATTTTAGAGTGTTGCTCTACAGGAACATGCATATCAGTTTGCAAGATTGAGTATTAGGCCTGAGGGCATCAGTATCAGTTTATGAGAATCAGTTATCTGCGGGTATCAGGTTCAGTTTCGGAAACTGAGGTTTTGGGGAACAGTGGTCAGTATCGAGGAACAGTATGTTCGGCTTACCAAACTGTGTATTATGAAATACCCAACTGCGCGTTGTATGTGTTTATTTTATGCCGTCCACTTGTTTTTTTATTTACCGCTTTATTTATCTTTTTGCTAGGTAGTTTAGCACCATTGCTTCCAACCCGGTAGATATTCCCCAAGCACTCTGGCTCAGAGGTCGTCGGCTCCATCGATCTGAGGATCTGGTAGACGGACAACCAGTGTACCACTCTCTGCCGCCGGTTACTAAACGGAGGACAGCCAGGCAGAAAGTATCAGTTCAACAGTCAGTTCAGAGGGCCTTATCTACCCCACCCGAGTTCTGTAGGGATCAGGGTCCTGTTTCACCCACAGAGAGGGAACGCATACCAGTAATTCAACCAGAGCAGAATAGTATGGCTAGCTTGGAGGAGATGGTGCGCCAACTCCAGGAAAGCATGAAAATGATGCAGCAGGATGCTGACCGACAGGCAGAATTTGCCAAACAACAAGCCACAATTATGAATGAGCAAGCGGAGTTAATCGGGAGATTGCAGCAGCAAACTGGGGCATCAGCTTCACAGCAAGTCCCTCCCCCACTAAGGGTTCCGATACCCGAAGAAACGCCAAATGCCCGGAATGTCCAAGAAGATACAGACATCCCAACGGGGCCAGCTCCACCCCCGATTTTGCCTCAACTATCCAAGGCACCCACTCCTATCAATCAATCGGATTCTCCCTTCGAGTCCGAGGTAGACCCCGTGGAATTGAAAATGCGTAAGCTTGAAAAGCTGTTCAAGAGATCTCAAGGTGTGAAGTCCATTCCGGACATTGGAGATGGATACACTAACGCAGCCGTGACGCTGCCAGATCGGTTTAAGATGCCGCAAATTGATCGTTTTGATGGATCTGACCCATGGTACACTTGCGACTATTTTCAGATGTCCTAAGGCCAATGGGCCTCACTAGATTGCAGAAGCTGTCTTTGTTTGGCCGGACCCTGTCTGGTGTAACGGCCGCATGGTATGCCAAGTTAGAGGATGACGTCAAGAGAAGTTGGGACGAGATGGCTGAGGCCTTCATCCTGCAGTACTCTTATAACACACAAATCGAGATCACGACCCGGGATCTCGAGACAACGAGGCAAGAAACCAAGGAGAGCTTCTCAGAATTTGTAACCAGATGGCGGGCTAAGGCTTCAATGATGACCTTAAGACCCATGGACAAAGACCAGATTCGGATGATTGTGCGCAATCTTCAGCCGGAGTTAATGCAAAAGATGACTGTAATCCCCTTCCCTACCTTTGCTGATCTGCATGAAATGGGGGTGCAGATCGAGGATGCCTTAAAACAAGGCCTGATTGATAACGACCGGGAGCAACCCCGCAGAACTTTCAATCGAAACACTACTGCAGGCCCGAGTGGCGCTACAACTACCAGGACCTCCGAAGTGAGTATGGTCACCACCAACCCTTCCCCGAGAACTATGGCAGCCACACTATTCTCCGGTGCGTCCGGAAGCAACCCACAAACAGCCAAATACCCTCCCAGAAATACCAGAACCTTCGCTCCGCTCTATACGCCCTTGTCCAAAGCTTTGGGGGTTTTGATCAGAAAAGGGCATCTGAAGCCCCTAGAGCTGCGGCCCTTACCGGAAAGACTCCCTGCTGCCCACAAGCCAGCCAAGTATTGTGCGTTCCACCAGTAGCACGGTCACGACACCGACCTGTGCTTTCGATTGCGTCATGAGATCCAAGATCTCATTGATAATGGGGTGATTTTACCTCCTAAGAAACCCAATGTCACTACAAATCCTCTCCCCACACATAACCAAGCTCCACCACCCAAAAGAATCAATTTCATCCACACTGGGGGCGTGTCCTACGATCCCAGTATCTACATCACACTTGCCTACCTGCCTAGGCTGGAGGTTGTCCTTCTTGATTGCACCAATTTGTGCATGATGGACGTTTCCATAACCTAACCCAAACCAGTGGTGGTGACCATCGGGAACAGGAAAGAGAAGACTCCAAAGGAAAAGGGGGTTGTCGAGCCAGAGTCTACGGAGTCTGGGAGTGATGTTGGGAATGCTTATAGTCCGAGTGACTACATTTCGCCAGTGGGCCAGAACAGACCAGATGTGAAATTTCCGGCAAAAGGGGAGCTGTGTGCAATCCAAGGGGACAGTCCAAGGCAAGGAACGGATGATTTGACAGCCGTGGAAGAGGATCTTGCCGAGTTCCGGTTTTACGATAACCAAGATCTAGAAAACTCAGCCATCAACTGGTTCGATTCTGAGGAATTGACGGAGGCCATGGGATGGTTGGACGATAAGCCAGATGTGATAGAGGAGTTTCAATCAGAACAAGGCCCGGTAAGGGCAGGAATGTCAATAACAGCCGAGAGGGTCGAAGAACAGAGTACATCACTGAAGAGCGCCGGTGTCAAGAGTTTCGCTCGAGTTTGGAGCATTTTGAGTACGGGGGTTGTTGGACAGTCTACTGCACTGACACAGTCAGAACGGGAAAGATTCGAAGATTCCGAGAGAGTCAGGAAAGCGAAAGCCCATGTGGGGATTGAGACTGCTGCAAGTATAGAAAAGGGGAACGCCGCGAGCATAAGAACAGAAGGTGCTGCGAGTATGAGAACAGTCATGCCAGAACCAGACAGGTGCTTGTCGGCCGCAGATGGAATATGGTGGGAGGATGACGATCTGTGTCTTGCCCACACCGACGAAGATTGGGAGAGTAGCCAACCAGATAATACCTGGTATGTCGGCGAAGTCGATCACATGACTAGGAGTGGACGGTATTTCAAGCCTCCACACCTAGATCAACCGGAGGCGTCTGGAAAAGATAGGGAAGCAGACAAGCAAAAGGAGAAGCAACTCGAGGATGGGGCTGTATTGAGACAATTAAAGAAGATACAAGCAGACATCTCCATCTGGGGACTGCTTATGGCTTCTCGAGTACATAGACAGGCTGTCCTCTCAGCCATGGACAAAGCCAAACTTTCCATAGATACCACGCCCGAATAGTTGGTGGGCCTAGTTTTTTCAGGAGGGGCCGCCCCAATGTTAACTTTTTCTGATAAAGAATTACCACCTGAGGGTGCAAACCATAACAAGCCACTCTACATCTCCGTGGAGTGCAGAGATAAATGGATACCCGTAGTGCTTGTCGACACGGGGTCCGCCATCAATGTCTGTCCAGCAAGGACAGCTTATGCGATCGGTTTAAAAATCGCGGATTTCATGCCAATGGCCCAGGTAATTCGGGCATACGACAACACAAGCTGGGAAGTAATGGGAACAGTTAAGATTCAAACAAAGGTTGGACCGGGATAGCACGAGATAGATTTCCATGTCTTGGAGGTTCCTGCAACGTTCAATCTACTTTTGGGGCGGCCGTGGCTGCATCAGGTAAAGGCGGTCTCCTCTACCCTACATCAAGTGGTGAAATACCCCTATAGGAAGGGAGTAGCCATTGTTTTTGGAAATTCATCGATTCATCCACCACCGGAGGTATCTATGCCTGTTCTAGAAATCGAGCATGGTGTGGAAGATGTGTTCATATCGGGTTTTACCTTGGCTGAGGCTCGGGTTGTACATGACATCATGGCAGCTAATGAAGGGGTATATGTCAGTGCCCAAGCAGTCTATCTCATGAACAAACTCCAGCACATCCCCGGGATGGGATTGGGGAAAAGTGGCCGGAAAGGCGTCGCGACATTGGCCGAAGTGCCGCATAACCCTCATACCTTCGGATTGGGTTACCTACCCACCAAAGAGGACTGGATAAGGAAAGGAAAGGAGACGGCCGAAAGAGCCAGAGCAAAACAGATGGGGAAGCCCTTTGACTTGATACACCGGCCCATTCAGGGTACCCTAAACGGACGCTTCGTCCGGGAAGGGGAGGACTTTCCATTCTGTGGCTTCCCCGAGCCGTGGTTGAATGCAGCAACGGAACGTGTACCGGGGTTTGAGGTTTTCTTTGATCTACAGCTGCCTGAGAATGACATCGCCGAAGAGCAAACAGACCCATTGGCCGAGGCTGAGCAAAGTAAGGAAGTGCAGTCTGAGGACATTGAAAATGAAATGGGGGTAGCACTGGCATGTCTATTTTCAGATCCTCTGATCGAACAGAAGTGCTTGGGGGATAACTCCTCGGTATTCATGATTGGGAATGAGACGGCTGCGGGCCTGCCAGCAACTATTTTGGATGCATCCATCGCACCTTCTCTCATCTGGCAATATGAAGAAGGCTTTTTATCTAGCAGCACCGGGTCAGGTAGTGAGCCGGAATCTAATTCCACCGAATCTTGTGCATCGGAATCAGGTTCCAGCTCGGCTGAGTCTGAGTCCGGTATTCCTGGGGTGATAACCCGGATGCCACAGTCCTGTCTAGGTCGTCTTTTTCATTTTCTTTTGAGTCTATTGTAACAGAAGAATCAGACGGCTTGGAAGTGTTTAATGAGAACGACGTGGATGTGGTTTCTGAGTATTTTTCTGTGCCTTTGATTTATTGCTTAAATCAAGATTTTCAAAATTTTGATGAAAATGACGAGGAAGAAATTCCTCCGGTTTTGCAACGGTTAATTGATCAAGAGCAGGAGAGATTTGTTAAACCCTTAATGGATGAAATCACTACCGTGAATGTTGGTACTGGGAAGGACCCGCGGCTGGTCCAGATCGGGTCCACGTTGTCTTCGGAGGAACGCGAGCGCTTATTCTCTTTATTAAAAGATTTCAAAGATGTTTTCGCGTGGTCCTACGAAGACATGCCTGGAATCGATCCTAAGATTGTACAGCACCGGATCCCTCTTGATCCCGAGGCCCGACCTGTCAAGCAGAAACTCAGAAGGATCTGCCCTGATTGGGCCATTAAGATCAAGGAAGAGGTCACCAAGCAAATTGATGCAGGCTTCTTGTTGGTATCCGAATACTCGACTTGGTTGGCCAACATTGTTCCGGTACCGAAGAAGGATGGCAGAATTCGGGTCTGTGTAGACTTCAGAGATTTGAACAGGGCCAGTCCGAAGGACGACTTTTCCTTGCCGCACATTGATGAATTGGTAGATTTCACGGCAGGACACACCTTGCTTTCATTTATGGATGGCTTCTCAGGCTATAATCAGATAGTAATGGCACCCGAAGACCGGGAGAAGACTGCATTCACTACCCCGTGGGGTACATATTGTTATAGAGTGATGCCATTTGGGTTGAAGAACGCTGGAGCTACTTACCAACGGGCAGCAACCACGATCTTGCATGACATGATCCATAAAGAGGTCGAGGTGTACGTGGACGACATGATTGTCAAGTCCAAAGAAAGAGAAGGCCACTGCGCCGCCCTACAGAAGTTTTTCCAAAGGATCAGAGAGTTTCGGCTGCGGTTGAATCCTCAGAAGTGTACATTCGGTGTCACAGCCGGGAAAATGCTAGGGTTTCTGATTACACAAAGGGGCATCGAGGTCGACCCTTCCAAAATCAAGGCCATCTTGGAAATGCCACCACCAATGACTGAAAAGGAGGTACGAGGCTTTCTAGGCAAAGTGCAATTCATAAGACGGTTTATCTCAAAATTAACCTTGACTTGTGAACCATTTTTTGGTCTCTTGAAGAAAGGAAAGAAGTTCCAATGGGACGGCCGATGTCAAGCAGCTTTTGAACAGATCAAAGAATATTTACAGAACCCGCCTGTGTTGTCACCACCAGAGCCGGGGAGGCCATTGATATTGTATCTTTCAGTGACCGAAACTACGATGGGTTGCATGCTTGCACAAGAGTCGGAGGACAAAGTGGAGAGGGATATCTACTATCTAAGTAAGAAGATGCTGGATTACGAGACCCGCTACACCCCACTGGAGAAGGCTTGTTTGGCCTTGGTATGGGCTACCACGAAACTGCGACACTACCTGTTAGCTCACTCTGTAATGTTGGTTTCCCGTTTGGATCCCACCAAATAACTTTTCGAGAAACCGGCACTTACGGGTAGGCTAGCTCGTTGGCTGCTGTTGCTTTCCGAATTTGATCTAAAGTATGTGACACGAAGGTCAGTAAAAGGAAGAACCCTAACGGAGTTCCTTGCCAACCACCCGGTTGAGGGGGATGAAGTGGTTGAGTACCTATTCCCAGATGAAGCCATTCTGCACATCGAAGATGAAACTTGGACGATGTACTTTGACGGAGCATCAAACCAGCATGGGTATGGGATAGGAGTGTTGCTGATAGCGCCTGACGATTCCCGTATCCCTTTAGCATTCAAGCTCCGGTTCAAAGTCTCGAATAATGAAGCGGAATATGAGGCATGTATTGCCGGCCTAGAAGCAGCCCTAGAACTAGGGGCAAGACGGTTGGACGTTATTGGGGACTCGAACCTTGTTGTATCCCAAGCAAAAGGAGACTGGAAAGTCAAAGAGGAAAGGATGATAATTTACCACCAAACCTTGGATTTGTTAATTCCTCGGTTTGAGAAGCTAAATTTCACCCACCTGGTAAGAGAGAACAACAGGTTCGCAGATTCACTAGCAACTCTACCTTCCATGATAGACAACCCGTCCGGAGTCCGGATACGTCCAGTCATTATTGATCAGAAATTTGCGCCAGCATACGAGTCAATTTCCTTCATAGATGAGGCTCAGGATGACAACCCCTGGTATTACGACATTTGGAACTTCCTGGAAAAAGAGGCGTATCCACCAGGGGCAAATGCCAAGGATAAAAGGGCAATCAGAAGAATGGCTGTTCAGTTCATCATCTGCGGGGGTAAACTGTACAAGAGGGGCCATCTGGGAATGCATAAGCTCTGTGTAGAAGCCGAAGAATCAAAGCGCCTGATGGAGGCCATCCATGGAGGAGAGTGTGGTGCGCACATGAATGGAGTAATGTTAGCCAGAAAGATCCTCCGACAGGGTTATTACTGGTCTACAATGGAAGAGGATTGTATCAGTTTTGTTCGGCGATGCCACAAGTGTCAGATCCATGCGAACCGCGTGAACATCCCGCCGCCAAAGCTGTATAACATGACGTCCCCATGGCCATTTTCGGTTTGGGGAATTGATGTGATCGGGGCTGTTACTCTGAAGGGATCGAATGGACATGAGTTTATTTTGGTTGCGATAGATTACTTTACAAAGTGGGTCGAGGCCCAATCGTATGCCGTGTTGAAAGCATCGCACGTTGCAAAGTTTATCAGAAACATCATCTGCCGCTATGGAGTCCCAAACGAAATTATTTCGGATAATGGTTCCCACTTTAAGAAGGAAGTAATTGACTTGTTGGAGAAGTATAACGTGGCCTTTCATAAGTCATCCACATACCGGCCGCAAACCAATGGAGCAGTTGAGGCCGCCAACAAGAACATCAAGCATATACTACGGAAAATGGTGGAAACATACCGGGACTGGCCAGATAAGTTGCCATTCGCTCTGTGGGGCTATAGGACTGCAATTAGAACTTCTACCGGAGCGACTCCGTATTCGTTGGTCTATGGGATGGAGGTCGTTCTACCTATCGAAATTGAAGTTCCGTCCTTACGGGTATTGGCTGAGTGTCAAATAGCTGAGGCAGATTGGCAGCAGAGCAGGTTTGAGGAACACATGCTCTTCGACGAGAGACGACTGAAAGCACTGCACCACGTCCAAAGATATCAGCGCAGATTTGCCCAGGCTTTCAACAAGAAGGTTAAGTCCAGAAATCTAAAGGAAGGGGATTTGGTGCTCAAGGACAACCGAGCTCCCATCCACGACCCAAGGGGCAAGTTCAGACCCAATTGGACCGGTCCCTACATTATCAAAGCTATCTGGTCAGGTGGAGCTGTGGTTCTGATGGACTTAGATGGCTTGGAGTTCTCCCAACCGATCAACATGAACAAGTTGAAGAAATATTACCCTTGAGAGGCTCGCTAGGCCGAAAACCCGAAAGGGTGACCTAGGCAAAAGTTAGAGCACAAAAAATTAGAAAATATAAAAACTGAGCTCGCAAGGCTGAATACCCGCAAAGGGCGGCTTTGGCAAAAGTTAGAGCGCAAAAGGAGAGTGAAAATACTCGAGTGAACCTTAGCCTGAACTACGTAAGGCTTGATTCCCATCTTTGGGATACGTAGGCAACTTCATTCTGGAGTTCACCCATAACTTTTTCCCCGATCAACTTTGTCCATTTGATCGTCTCGGCCATCTCTGTCTATCAGCATCCATTGGAATCTTCAGTACAGTGCTATACAAACTAGGGGCAACTTTCCGTTGCCATGCAGTGCCGCGGTACTCTTCAGACTAGGGGCAACTTTCCAGTTGCAGGGATCTGGGGTTGTGTATCTCAGTGACAGATCTCAGGTCTGTCCAGTTCTGATCCACATCGAAAATGCTTTTGAGAAGTTTTAATAAAGGCTGACTTTGTTCAAATAATCTTTTACAACTTCGACCCCTTTTGAACCAAAGTGGAAAATTTTCAATACCACAACCTTCAATTTCATTGATTTCAAAACAGAGTTCTCCTGCTCTTGCATACAATCGAAGTTACTTTTTATTACATTCATAAAGAAAACTTGAAAGTACTAATAAAGCAATAAATCTGGGGCATAGTCAAGTCAGGTGCTCCTGCGCCCCCTCCCAGAGCTGGTCGAAGCCTCTGATGCCAAGCTGGGCCCAATCTGTGCTTCTTCGTTGATCCAATCCACGCACTCGTCAGACAAAGTGCAACTGAAAGTAGGAGCGGGGGCCAGGAGTTCTCTCGTCCTCCATGCGGTGGCCTGCCAAGCAAGCTGCGCGCCTCGGGCTGGGAATGCAGCAGGATACTTTATCCCCTCTGGCGGGCAGGTCTGATCATGGCCAAATTGACGTCGAATCCGGAATGGAAAGTAGAATACGCAGTGAGTAAGACCAATTAGTTGAATCCCGGTCTGCTGGGGAATATTGTAACTCATTGCTGGAAGGCTTAGCCAAGGGCACCGCCAAGCAATACGGTCTGCAGACAAGTGGCACATCCAAGCAAACCACCATCCCTCATCCAAGGCATTGACTAGACGGTGCCGGAAGAAATAGCCGCGAGCTGAATATGTTGGGCAAGAGTCCACAACCTGCAGTTTGTCCATCAACCATACCTGGGGAGGGATGAAAAATGAGAGAATAAAGAATTGAGAGATGTACGAGGAGAGAAAAGTGAGAATAGGGTTTTGTGAGAAAAGACCGAGCTTGAGAGCCAAGTGATGTAAGAAATACATATGCGAGATTGGGTGGGAAACATTACCTGTAGTAGTAGTGGACTCCCTGCTAATCTAGTCGTCTCATGGTGATAAAAGGCGTCTAAGCCCATTAATGTCTCAGCCAGAGCCATGGTAATGCAGCTCCTGCCCTCCTTCAAGCCTTGGGCAACTTCAATCAGCCGGACACTAGACCCTCCAGAGCCTGAGACGAATAGAAAATGGGATAGCATGCACAAACATAGGGCGTGTCGCCGGAAGCCTTGCCAGTGATGGTTGTTGCGATCGCCGGCGTCAGAAAACTGATCTATCAAACTCGGAATATCCAGCATCCCGTCACAAATCAGAGACCGAGCGTCACGCATACAGAATCCACACATTCGCCCTAAGGATTGAGCATGGCCGAAATTAAGTTGGGGCAGGAGCTCCTCGTCGCGCTCGGACTTCATTAAGGCTCGAAAATCTTCAAAAGTAGGACATATCTCTTGCCCGGCGAAGCTGAAGACATGCGTCACCGGATTCTAAAACCTTGCCGCGGCATGAAGAAACGGGAGGTGCAATGGGGTACAACCTAGAGTGAATAGTGCATTTATGCCAAAACCCCGGAAATTCACTTTTTTCGAGCCATCCAAGCTAGCAATCCAAGCTGTGAGATTTTGAGCAAGAAACTCCTCCATTTAGAGCAAATCAGTGTGAAAGTGAGGAGAACTACGAAGCTGGGATCTTTTGTAGGAGATAAGGTTGAGTGGAGGACAGGTGTCAACATTCTGATGATCCCCTCATTAAGTGCCGGCCGGCCAAACTTTTTGCCGACCGACCATAATATTTTGCCGACAGAGAAATTTTATGGCCGGTGGCCATTCCTTGTAGCCGGTGGTCTCTACCCCTAGCCGGTGGGCTTCCTCCTGGTTTCCTGAGCTGTTTTGCTAGGCATTGGGGGACCTCAACACCTCCCATCCCTCCCCTGCAATCGATTCTTACGGAGGCACACATGTCCGATTGACAAGTTATTGTGCATTTGCTTATCGAGTTGTATTTCACTCTCTTTGAGTTTTTGATTTATTTATCGAGTTGTACTCACGCTTGTTTGGTCCTGTCATGCCTTTGTATATTTGCTTATCGAGTTGTAAGTCGGTTCACTGCCTGATTATTACGATGCGAATACTCGGTGTTCAAAATGAGTTCAGTTTTGTTCACATTATGGTATGATACCTTGCGATGCGATGCATAGAAAGTTTACAAATACAACATCTTTTGAATAAAATGGTTGTTTCATTCCCGTCATGTGATTTGCAAAAATGTGTAATTTTGAGAAGGAATAAAACCTGCCCAAGGTAGCGCAATGTGCTTAAACTACTAGTAAAAAGAAAAGTAAAACATAGAATGACAGGGTAGCCAAGTGTCGGAATGGATACCGGCGAAGCTCCCTTGGCGGACAACGCGCCCTCTATGCCTTTGATTTGGGTCAACGACATCGTCTGGCACCTTCATTACTTGAGGCCCTATGGGGGAGTATGCTTTTGAAACATGGACCTTCGAGTTGACCTCAGGCCACAACCCCTGCAACTGATGCTCGATACGTACGAAGAACGTTCCTCCCCGTATCCTTTTCATGTCTTGAGGATTCCCACAAATCGCTTCGATTGCGCTGTGTTACAGTGTTTTACATCCCCGCATTAGGAAGGATTGGTCCTCACTCACATATGTTCAAGAATGTTAATTACTTTACCCGCGTAGACCGCATGTTTGTAATCAATATTCATTACCTGCGTAGACCGCATGTTTTGCTTGCGTAGACTGCATGTTAATTTCATTACCTGCGTAGACCGCATGTTTTGCTTGCGTAGACCGCATGCTAATATCATTACCTGCGTAGACCGCATGTTTTTCTTGCGTAGACCGCATGCTAATATCATTACCTGCGTAGACCGCATGTTTTGCTTGCGTAGACCGCATAATTGTTCAATCTCTTTACCTGCGTAGACCGCATGTATTGCTTGCGTAGACCGCATAATTGTTCAAATTCATTACCGGCGTAGACCGCATGTTTTGCTTGTGTAGACCGCATGCTAATATCATTACCTGCGTAGACGGCATGTTTTGCATGCGTAGACCGCATACTTGTTCAATTTCTTTACCTGCATAGACCGCATGTATTGCTTGCGTAGACCGCATAATTGTTCAAATTCATTACTTGTGTAGACCGCATATTTTGCTTGCATAGACCACATGTTTTGCTTGCGTAGACCGCATAATTGTTCAAATTCTTTACCTGCATAGACCGCATGTATTGCTTGCGTAGACCGCGTAATTGTTCAAATTCATTACTTACGTAGACCGCATGTTTTGCTTGCGTAGACCGCATATTTGTTAATTTCATTACTTGCGTAGACCGCGTGTTTTGATCGCGTAGACCGCACATTTGTTAATTTTATTACCTGCGTAGACCGCGTGCTTATGATCAACTTCGTTGCCTGCGCAGACCACATGCTCCACTTACATGTTCGTATTTTCACAGCATTGTTAGGCTCCCCACTTGCTTTGCGTTGTCACGTATTTCGAGTACACTACTAAGCACGTTGCTAACAATATTGTACCTATTAAGTGTGTTTTCTTTACAGGCACGATATTGTATGTACGGTTCATTTGAGGCAGGTGCAACCAGACAAGCCGCACAGGTATTGTATCCTCCGAGTGAGACGTATCGAGAATTGCATAATTCTCTTACATCCTTTCTGCATTGTAGTGTAGTTTGGTGTATGCTAGCTTAAAACCGTCGCATGTATGCTTCGTTACAGCTTTCTTTGCATGATCATAAGTTATGCTCGGCTTCGTGCATTGTCTTGCCTTTTGCCCCTGCCTTCGGGCGCATACCTTGTTTGTCTTGCATGTTTGTCTGAGTCTTTGGCCTTGTCAAAAATGGGTCGTCTCTGGGCTTTGACATTCACTCCCGTCATTGTTATGACTTTCGAGTTCTGTCAAAGTGGGGCAACTGTAGACACCCTATTTTTGACCGTCCTCAAGACTTGGACGTCACCATTTGAACACCCGGTGATCATCCATGTTTTTGTTTGTTTGGAGTTCCCGGAGGTCTCGGCTCGCGCGCCTTGCCTCCGGATCTCCGAACTCAACTGTTTAGTGTCTGGTTTTGCACCAAACACTTGTGTTTTGCCTTGGAGGGGTAGGGAATGCCTTGTGAGGCATCCCCACACACCACCGGCAATGGCTAGAGGTCACTGGCTGGTTTTTGCTCCCATCGGCACTTTATTTTGCCGGTCAGCACTGTTTTATGCCGGTCTGCACTGTTTCTTGCCGGTCGGCACTGAATTTTGTCAAAATGACATTTTTGGGCACCCGACCACTGTTCATCTACTTTTTGGAAATATTTTGTGCCAGCTGTGATAACTGGCACCAACTCTGCCTCTCTCCATATGTATGGAGGGATGTCCCTCTAAGCAAGCTTGTTGAATAAGCTTTGCAAGACGGACTCCTATAAGAGGAGGGCTCTCCTCTTTGATCTAGGTTAGAAAATTTAGAGGCAAAAACCAGAGCTTCCATAGATAGATACATCCTATCTCTATATCTCCCTCTCCCTCCTCCTTTGTGTGTGTTTCTTGGCCTAAAAGTGTGTTTCTACCTTACTTTTGCACCATTACACACACTATTACACCTTGCTCCGAGATTGAGGGACTTGGGGGGTTGATTCTTGAGTTTTTGGACTGATTTTGATCAAAAGGAGAGGGCTAGACCATTTGTTCTTCAAAGGTTCTTCAAGGGTGAGCATCTTGCTTTAGATTCCCCAAACTTGCAATAGCTTTTTACCTATTTTGCTTGCTGATTTAGCTTTTGTATACAACATGAAAAAGACTTATATTTTCATGCTTTAGAACTTTCATTAAGGTTGTCTTGTAGTTTGAGTGCAAACTCACCTTGTTAGGCCTTATTTGGCCACCTTTGTTGCCTCTTTGGTAAAGCTTTGTTTACTTCAGTGTTTTGATCTCCTCACCACTGAAAATCAGTGTATTTTCAGTGGTAAGGAAGGTGGTTTGAAGTCTTGCATAGGGGAGGGACACCCCCCTCCCTTGGTCTCTCTTTTGTCCTTTTTTTTTTTTGGCTTAAAAAGGTAACATATATGCTTGATCATTTTGGCCTCATTTCAGAAGTTTTTTGGGTGTTTTAGGTCATATGTGACCTCTATTTTTGGCCGGATTTATGTCCCTTTGCATGCTTAAAGTACTTGCTTTGTATTGCTCCATTTGGCCTAGGAATGCCCCTTGTGTTTAGGCCATGATTCTTGCATATGTTGGCTTGGTTCCATGAAGATGTTAGTACTATTTTTCCATGCTTAAAGACTGTTGGTTATCAACTTGGTCATGTTTGACATGTTTGATATGGTTGCTATGCATTTTGGCTTGTGAGCCCTCAACTATATGAGTCATAAGTATGCCTTAGTTGGTCTACTTTAATGAGTTGAAGTTGTTTGCCATGTTATTTCAATCCCCAAATCATGCTAGCATGCTTGCATTCATCGTTCCTTTTGTGCCTTGAAGGTGTGCCCTTTTATGCCTACACTTGAGCCTTGGCGCATACACCTCTTTGGGGGCCATCTTAGCTGCCATATTAGGAGGGTTTGGAGTCCTTTTCTGCCTGTAAAAATTCAGTTTCTTACTTGTCTAAATCATGCTATGAGTGGTCATGTTGGTGGGAGTGAAGTGTCTCCTTTTGTACCTTAAATTTAGGACCATTAGTTTGCTTGTTGGCATGAGTTTTGGTCCACTTTTTCTAGGCACTTTTGGTCACTGTTTTAGGGTGGATTAGGGCCTCCCCCTTTATGGTTCAAAACCCTCTTGCATGCTTGTCTCATGTTTGTTACATAATTGTTCCATTAAGTAATGCTCTATGTTTTTCCCATTGCTCAAATGGCCCAAGTTTGTATTGCATTTGCATCTTGCATGCTTAGCATTACATACTTGTCATATTTGTTGCATGACATTTGGCATGTCTTGCATGATTAGTATCATGTTGCATTTTGAGTCTTGTGAGCATAGCATGCATTGCATTATTTGGTTTGGGGTGTCAAGCCAAATGTGAGGGTCAAGGGACATTCATACTTCAAGTGATGTAATGTGCCTTGATTCTCGGTCACCGGGGCCTTTGACTCCGACTTGATAAGGCTTTGGTTCTCATTTATTTGTTGCATGCATCTTTACATTAAGTGGCAAGCTTGATCCCTTGAGCTATCATGCACCGTTGATGGCTCGAGGATCGAGGGCCATGCTTCCCTGAGTTCAAAACATGATGGGAAGCATGACCATGCTCACATATGCCTGAAAATCCCATGCCATACTGTCTGTCCTCCGTTTGCTGTCAAAACTGTCTTCTGCAGGAAGTTTCTGCCGACCGGCAAAATTCAATGCCGACCGGCAATCTGTTTACAGCCGATAGATCCAAAAACGGCCGGTGGAATTTGTGCACTGCCGGTGGGAATTTCCCCTAGCCGGTGGTACTCTGCAACATGCAAGGAACCTGTCCTAGGGTTTTGGGAATTTTTAGAGAAGCAGGGCAGTATAAACAGAGGAGGGGCAGTGATGTGGTACGGGTTTTCCAGGCGAGCCGGGTTTCGAGCATGCATCATTCGCGCATGCCGAGGCAGAGGCTGCGGCCATCCCCTTCTTTCTTTTGCATTCTTTTTATTACTTAATGAAAAATTTTGTAATAATTTTATTTGCTTATCGTTTGGATTGTAATATTTATTCGGTCCCTCCGAGCGAGGGCAAATTTGTAATAAGTGTGGGTGCGTGTGTGCATGTCTTCCAACCCCACGTCTTTCTTCCCTTTTATTTACCTGCTTATGATGGTAGACTAGGGCATATTTTAAAGTTAGCATACCTTATGCAATACATGCGTGCATTCATGCATTTGTCCTGCATGCACCGGGCTCGGTACATCATGCTAACTGCATTCGAATTTCAAATTCTAAGTTGAATACTCGAATCAATTGACTGCATTTCACATGCCATGCTTAGGTTAGCCGAGCCTACTCTAATTGCATTTTGCATGCGTTGCATTAGCCACTCTAACATGAACTAGGATCACGCATGTTTGCTAACTAGTTTATTGTTTTGGCACGGAGTACGATGTAAGTATTTTCGCTTTAGCATATCGCATGCGTGTAAATGCTATCATGACAGCATGCTTACCATGTGGCTAGATGCTTATGTGTGATAAACTGTTTGAATGCCTGTGGGTGAAGGTTGGATTGTTTGAGTTGGAAAAACTCGTTGAAATCCGTATTTTAGCCTACTTGAGAGTAGCAAATTCCAAAACATTTTCCAAAACAAACGGATATGCAATGCTTCTTTCCAAATTAGGCAATCTAGTCTATACTTGTTTGCTGTGCGCATAACATAGTAATTCTAGGCTAATAAATGGAACAAGAGCACATAACGTTTTCAAAATCGGATATCACGGTTAGTAGAGGCCGATCTTCGGATCGGGCGAGAGGGGGTGCTCATAGCTGACCTTCCCCAATCGTACCCTAGCTCCTGAGCCGAGGCAACTCTGGTGATGACGGACATGTGGCCTTCGGCACCGAGTCAGGGTTTCCTAAATTCCCCCATTTCTAAAATATTTAGGTGGCGACTCTGTATCTGGCAAAGCAGTCCATGTTTGGCACTTCTTTTCAAAAAATCTGTTTCTCAAAACGATTTGCCGGATTTGGACTCTTTGTTTCAGATTAAGAACCGTAACAAAATCGAGTCCGAACTGTAGTAGCGTGGGCCCTACGCGGGCGCGTCTACAGCCCCAAGCCCAAAATTTTCGTCATCTTTACATGAGTCTCTCTCAAGCCTTGAAAATGCTGCTTGAAAAAGGGTACCTAGAGCTCCTAGCATCGACCCTGCCCAAATCCTCTTCCACCAAGATATGTGTAGACGTCCTCGAACGCCCCGGGAGGATGAGTCCCATTTTGTTCATATTGGGCTCACTACAGTTCGGACTCTCAAATTGTCACGGTTCTTAATCTGAACCAAAGAGTTCAAATCCGACAAATCGTTTTGAAAAACAGATTTTTAGAAAGAAGTGCCAAACATGGACTGCTTTGCCAGATACAACGTCGCCACCTAAATATTTTATTTTGGGAAATTTAGGAAACCCTAACTCGGTGCCAAAGGCCACGTGTCTGTTATCACCAAAGTTGCCTCGGCTCGGGAACTTGGGTACGATTGGGGAAGGTCAGCTATGAGCACCCCCTCTCGCCCGATCAAAGATCGGCCTCTACTAACCGTGATATCTTGTTTTGAAAACATTATATGCTCTTATTCCGGTTATTAGCCTGGATTTAGCAAACAAGTATAGACCAAATCGCCTAAATTAGAACAAAACATTTCATGTTTATTTTCAAAATGGTTTGCTACTCGCAAGTAGGCTAAATTGCAGATTTTGCCACCCTCAAGTGGGCTTTAGAAAAGATGGTTTTGCCACTATCTAGTGGGCTTAAAACTCACAGTTTTAATGCATTATTCCAATTTAGGTAATTCAACCTCCATCTACAGGCATTCAAGCAGTTATATCACATAAGCAACTAGCCTCATGGTAATCATGCTAATATGGCAACACTCACACGCATGCAAGATGCTAAAGCATAAGAGCTTATCTAGTACTCCAAGCCAAAACAAAAACTAGTTAGTAATCAAATGCATGATCCTAGTTCATGTTGAGATGGCTAATGTAACACATACAGAATGCAACTAAGATAGGCTCGGCTAATCTACAATGACATGTGAGATGCTACAACTAGCACGTATTCAATTTGGAATTGAAGTACAAATGCAGTTAGAATGATGCGCCGAGCCCGGTGCATGCAAAACGAATGAATGGATGCAAACATGCTATCATACTGTATGTTAATTGAAACATGCCCTAGACTAACCATCGGAAGCTAGTAAATAAAAGGGGAGAAAGACGTGGGGTTGGAAGGCATGCACACACTCACGCACACTTATTACAAATTCGCCCACGCTCGGAGGGAAAAGAATATACAAATTAATTAACCTATAAGCTAATTAATCATTACGGACCACTTAATTAATTAACGAATTAACTAAGCTAACGAAAGCAGTAAAGGCCTCGGGAAGAGGATCCAATGCGCGCGTGCTCGGGTTTGCTCGGAAATCCAACTCCATGCACAAGTTTGCCTCTGTTTTCCCTGCTCTGCTCCTCTAAAAATTGCACAAGTCCCAAGGAGCACTCTATGGACACTGTGGAACACCACCGGCTAAGGCAGAACACCACCGGCCATGTCCGGATGGTCATCGACCATCTGTAAAGCCATCGGCCAACAATGGATGGCTGGTCGGTAGTACAGATGGCCGGCCGGCCAAAGCTTCCTGCAGAACCTGTTTTGACAGCAGCAGAGGGCAAAACATGGCATGACAATGTATTTCAAGCAAATGTGTGCACCAACACATCCCTTATCATGTTTGTGACTTAAAGGGGTATGTTCAATGATTCTCGGACCACCAATCGCGCATTTCAATGCGTGATGGCCCAAAAAACCAAGTTGTGCATTTTGATTTCAAATGACATGTAAACCAAATAAACACATAAAGCCCTACCTCTACCATGGTGATTCAAGAGGCAAGGCATGCATGCAAAATGCTATGCAACCTAGGCATGGAAGCTAAGTATGCAACATGAACATGTGAACATGTATAGCATGCAACAATCATGCAAAATGGAGCAAGGATGTGACAATATGCAAGACAAGCACGTAACATTATGCAAAGATGGACTTAAACCAATATAGGTAGCTCTCAAGCACGCCAAAATCAGCGGCCAAAATGATACAACAAAGGCATGAAAACACACACACAAGCATGCATGTACAAAGGCCTAAACATGGAGCATAAGCCATCAACTCTCCAAAGCATGAAAGGTGTGGAAAATGCAAGTATGCAAGCATGGAACATGGACTGAAATATGGTCTCCAATGATGCCAAATCATGAGAACAAGCCAAGTAAAGCATGCTAGTGACCCACACACCCAAGGCCAACAAGCTAGAATGCAAAGAGGCTATACAAAGCATGGCAAGCATGACCAAAACGACACCAAAAAGAACTTAAATATGTTAGAACATGACTAAAAACTTCACAAAGCTAAGCCAAAACATGCAAGCATGGTGGTCCAAATGCAAGGTGCCTTTCTAGGCAAAATAAAGGAATGCAAGGCAAGTGTATGGTGCATGCAAGGGACCATTAAACCAAGAAAAAAAAGATCTAAGGCATGCCAAAATATGACCAAATACCCACTGAAATATGCCCAATACATGCAAGAATGAGGTGCTCCTTTGAAAAGCCGTGCAAGGGGTTGTTCTTCACATGCAAGAGGGACACCCAAGGGGACCAAACCAGCCCTAGATAGAGTCTAGGCAGGTCCTAAAAGTCCCCAAAAATGGCCTGAACCAAGCTTTGAATGCATGCAAATATGGGCTCCTTTGGAAGGCCAAAAATGCAAGCAAACAAGACAACAAGGAGAGGGGATGAACCTCTCCTTCTTAGGACCTTAAATCACCATCCTCACCACTGAAATCCCTCGAGATTTCAGTGGTGAGGAGGCCCAAACAAGGTGGTCCTGGAGCTCACCAAAAATAGCACAAAATGGGGCCAAACGAGGCCTAAGAGGGGGTAAACGACCCCAAACACAAAAGTAATCTTAAACAAACTTAAAAAGGAGCTCAAAATAAGACTTTTTTCAGGTTATGACAAAGCTCAAAACAGCATGCAAGATAGGCTAAAAGTGCGTGCAAAAACGGGGAATAAAGAGGGTAAGAAGTGTTACCCTTGTAGCCAAGAAGACAACAGCTTCTTGATCCAAAAAACCAGTCCCTTAGCCTCTGAAAATAGCCTCCAAGATGCTTAGAGTGATGGTGGAGGTGTTAGGATAGGAGGTGGTGTGTAAAGGGGTCAAGAACCAACACTTATGGAGCTTGGATGTGGAGATATAGAGAGATACAACTCTTGTATGCCTTAGACCAACTGTTGGAACCCTTACAATGGAAGTGGAGCTCTTCTTTTATAGAGTAAGAAGGGTCCAAGCTTCTAAGAGAAGCTTGGAGCAAAGGGGCCAAGCTTCTTGGAGAAGCTAGGCAAAGGGGTCAAGCTTCTCTTAGAAGCTTGGAGCAAAAGGGCCAAGCTTCTTGGAGAAGCTAGGCAAAGGGGTTAAGCTTCTTGGAGAAGCTAGAAAAGGGTTTAAGCTTCTCTTAGAAGCTTGGAGCAAAGGGTTCAAGCTTCTTGGAGAAGCTAGACAAAAGGGTTCAAGCTTCTTAGAGAAGCTAGAACAAAGATTCAAGAGGTTCAAGCTTGCTCAAGAAGCTAAAACCAAGGGTTCAAAAGGTTCAAGCTTCCTCAAGAAGCTAGAACTGAGGGTTCAAAAGGTTCAAGCTTCCTCAAGAAGCTAAAACTAAGGGTTTAAATGGTCAAACCCCCTTAAGAAAAGGTCTCAGCCAGAAAAAGTGGCCGATTGACCAAAATTAGTGGCCGGCTGACCAAACACAATGCCGACCGACCATCAATAGTGCCGACCGGCCATCACTAATGGCCGATGGCAAGGAAACAGAGCCAGTGGCCTCAAGCAATGGCCGGTGAGGTGTGGGGATGGCCTACAAGCTATTTCCCACCCTCAGAAGCAAAACAACAAGTGTTTGATGCAAAACCAAACACAAAACAAACAAGTCGAGACGTCTCGAGGTAAGGCACGTAGCCGAAACCTTCGAGAACTCAAGACAAACACAAACAAGGGTAATCATCGAGTGTTCAAACGATGACATCCAAGTCTTAAGGACGGTCAAAAATGGGGTGTCTACAGTTGCCCCTCTTTGACAGAACTCGAAAGTCATAAAAATGACGGGAGTGAATGTCAAACCCAGAGACGACCCATTTTTGACAAGGCCGAAGACTTAGACAAAGCATACATGTTACAGATAAGATATGCGCCCGAGGGCAGGGGAAAAATGCAAGACAATGCACAAAGCCGAGCATAACTTAAGATCATGCAAGAAACATAGGGACGTATCCCGGTGTTTCGGAAAGAAAGAGAAACGTAGGGACGTATCCCGGTGTTTCAGTATGGTTCAAGCATTGGAACTTATTCCAAATGCTCTTAACCAAAGAGGGAGAAACATAGGGACATATCCCGGTGTTTTAGAGAGGTAGAGAAACATAGGGACATATCCCGGTGTTTCGAAATGAAGGAGAAACATAGGGACGTATCCTGGTGTTTCAGAAAAGGGATAGAAACATAGGGGCGTATCCCGGTGTTTCGGAAAAGAAGAAGAAACATAGGGACGTGTCCCGGTGTTTCGGAAAGGAATGAGAATCATAGGGACGTATCCCGGTATTTCGGAAGGAATGAGAAACATAGGGACATATCTCGGTGTGTCGGAAAGAAAGAGAAACATAGGGACGTATCCTGGTGTTTCGAAAAGAGGAAGAAACATAGGGACGTATCCCGTTGTTTCGGAAGGAAGGAAAAACATAGGGATGTATCCCGGTGTTTCGAAAAAGAAGAAGAAACATAGGGACGTATCCCAGTGTTTCGGGAAGAAAGAGAAACGTAGGGACGTATCCCAGTGTTTCGAAAGGAATGAGAAACTTAGGGACGTATCCCGGTGTTTCGCAAGGAAATAGAAACATAGGGACGTATCCCGGTGTTTCAGAAAAGGGATAGAAACATAGGGACGTATCCCAGTGTTTCGAAAAGAAAGAAGAAACATAGGGACGTATCCCGGTGTTTCGGAAAAGGGATAGAAACATAGGGACGTATCCCTATGTTTTAGAAAGGAAGGAGAAACGTAGGGACGTATCCCGGTGTTTCAGAAAGGAAGGAGAACGGCGAAGAAACATAGGGACTTATCCCGGTGTTTCGGAAAGGAATGAGATGCATAGGGACGTATCCCGGTGTTTCGAAAAAGAAGAAGAAACATAGGGACATATCCCAGTGTTTCGGAAAAGAATCAGAAACATAGGGGCATATCCCGGTGTTTCGAAAGGAATGAGAAACATAGGGACGTATCCTGGTGTTTCGAAAGGAATGAGAAACATAGGGACGTATCCCGGCATTTCGCGAGGAATGAGACGCATAGGGACGTATCCCGGTGTTTCGAAAAAGAAGAAGAAACATAGGGACGTATCCCAGTGTTTCGGAAAGGAATGAGAAACATAGGGATGCATCCCGGTGTTTCGAAAGGAATGAGAAACATAGGGACGTATCCTGGTGTTTTGGAAAAGGGATAGAAACATAGGGACGTATCCCGGTGTTTCAGAAAGGAAGGAGAAGGGCGAAGAAACATAGGGATGTATCCCGGTGTTTCGGAAAGGAATGAGACGCATAGGGACATATCCCCGTGTTTCGAAGAAGAAGAAGAAACATAGGGACGTATCCCAGTGTTTTGGAAAGGATTGAGAAACATAGGGACGTATCTCGGTGTTTCGAAAGGAATGAGAAACATAGGGACGTATCCCGGCATTTCGCAAGGAATGAGAAACATGGTGACGTATCCCGGTGTTTCAAAAAGAGAGAGAAATGTAGGGACGTATCCCGGTGTTTCGAAAAGGAATAAGAAACATGGGGACGTATGCCGGTGTTTTGGAAGGAATGAGAAAAATAGGGACATATCCCAGTGTTTCGAAATGAAGAAATGAGAAACATAGGGACGTATCCGGGTGTTTCGGAAAGAAGGAGAAACATAGGGACGTATCCCGGTGTTTCGGAAAGAAGGGAAAACATAGGGACGTATCCCGGTGTTTCGAAAAAGGAGAACAAACATAGGGACGTATCCCGGTGTTTCAGAAAGGAACAAGAAACATAAGGACGTATCCCGGTGTTTCGGAAAGCGAGAGAAACGTAGGGACATATCCCGGTGTTTCGGAATATAGGAGAAACATAAGGACGTATCCCTGTGTTTCGGAAAGGAATGAGAAACATAAGGGCGTATCCCGGTGTTTCGGAAAGAAGGAGAAACGTAGGGACGTATACCGGTGTTTCGAAAAGGTAAGAGAAACATATGGACGTATCCCGGTGTTTCGGAAAGAGAGAGAAACGTAGGGACGTATCCCGGTGTTTAGGGACGTATCCCAGGGTTTAGGAAAGAGAAAGAAACATAGGGACGTATCCCGTTGTTTCGAAAAGAATGAGAAAGATAGGGACGTATCCTAGTGTTTCAAAAAGAAGGGAAACGAAACATAGGGACGTATCTCGGTGTTTCGGAAAGGAATGAGAAACATAGGGACGTATCCCGGTGTTTTGGAAGGAACGAGAAGGGCGAAGAAACATAGGGATGTATCCCGGTGTTTCGAAAAGGAATGAGCAGCATAGGGACGTATCCCTGTGTTTCGAAAGGAAGGAGAGAAACGTAGGGACGTATCCCAGTGTTTTGAAGAGAGAGAAACGTAGGGGCGTATCCCAGTGTTTCGGGAAGAAAGAGAAACATAGGGACGTATCCAGTGTTTCGGAAAGAAAGAGAAATGTTGGGACATATCCCAGTGTTTCGGAAAGAAGAGAGAAATATAGGGACGCATCCCAGTGTTTCTAAGAGAGAGAAATGTAGGGACATATCCCGGTGTTTCGGAAAGAAGAGAGAAACATAGGGACGTATCCCGGTGTTTTGAAGAGAGAGAAATGTAGGGACATATCCCAGTGTTTCGGAAAGAAATGATAAACATAGGGACGTATCCCGGTGTTTTGAAACAAAGGAGAGTGCAAAACAATGCAATTAAAAGGGTGCATAACAAAGCGAGTGGAATGCGCGTAACAATGCAAGTGAAGTGCGCATAACAATGCAAGTGAAGAGGTGCATGACAATGCAAATATAATGTGCATAACAATGCAGGTGTAACGGTGCATAACAATGCTAGATAGATGTGCATAACAATGCAACGAATGGTGTGCATAACAATGTGAGAAATGGTGTGCATAACAATGCGATTAATGTGCAACTTCAAAAGCGCATTTGAAACAAAATGCTGAATAAGGAAATACAAGCCTTAACGAGACCAAATCCAAACGCGACCTCCGATTTACCTCTCAGAGGGGTTTACGACATACTCCGCTTGAAAAGGGTACACCCTGTTTATATTGGCGAGAGATAACATCTACTGCTGCTTTAATTGCCATTCTGACTTGAAGCAGGCTTAAGCTTGGAGTAGAGGCACACTCATTATTCGGAGCACTGACAAGGCCTGAAGAGGTACATCCGGAGTACAATCACGGAATTTGCTGAAGGTGAAACACACTAAGATACTTCGATTTTCCCTCTTTCCTTTTGCTTTACAGTCTGGAACTTATACAGCTTCAGATAGGTCCTGGTTTTACTATTTTCACATGACCTGGGTTGAACCCTGCGACTTTATGAAAGAACAAATCTTGTTTTACACAAATGTGAAGAATGGCACAGCACTCTGAGCACAAAACGATTCATTTTTGAAATTGAGGATGAGTTCTCGACCGGGTATTGAGCCTACGATTGAACACAGCGCACTACGACTCAATCAACGGAAAACAAAAGGTAAAATAACCTAAACACAACGAGACACGCTCGGAACGACTCAAAACAAGATTTGAGGCAAACAAACAAAAGACACGACATACAGACGTGCACAGGGAGCCTGTTTCTCTGGGTATCATTTCCCACCCCTTCTTATTTGTGATTCTTACATCACTCGGCCCTCAAGCTCTATTTTTCTGGAAAAGCCCTTTTCTCACTTTTCCTCTCATCGCACATCTCTTCATTATTCAATCTCTCATTTGTAATCCCTCTTCTGGGTAGTTGATGAATAAACAGACAGTTGTGGGCTCTTGCCCTTAGCATTCCGCTAGATTCTTCTTCTTGTTCACAACAGTGAGTTTTTTCCACAGAGGGGCTGTGCTATAACTGGGTGTGTAGCAAATCTGCAGCTGACATCGGTTGACGATGCTCTGTTGGGGAGTTTGGACGTGATCAGATCTATCCAAATAAGGGAGTGGAATGTCTTGTCCCATTCTAGTTCGTGCTTCGCACTTGGCTTGATACCTCGTTGCTTGGAGGATGAAAGAGCATACAGCCCTTTGTTGTTAACTTCAATTGTGCCCTCTTCTGGCAGGTAGAGTGCCTTTCTTGGTGAGTATCTTAAAAATGGGGAAAGACAGGAAGCCTGACTTAACTGTGCCCCTTGTTCATCATTTTGACCATTTTTTGTTTTTGGCTTTCTACTAAAACAACTTTGACCAAAATGAGAGTTAGATTAACATGCTTGTTCGATTTTTGATCTGAAATCATGCAAGTCAGGTTATGAGCACTGAAAATTTTCCTTTTTGGGTCCAAGAAAATGGTCCAGTTTTGGAAAATGGAATAATTTTCGAGGAAATAGTCAACCTCAGTAAAAAAAATTCAAAAACCATTTTTGCAAGCGGTCTATGCTCAACGAGGGCAGAACTTACTCTCGAGAGGCGCAACCTCGGCTCGGAGGTAATGGAAAATTGCCCCTTGTCTGGATGGCATTGCACGGCAACGGAAAGTTGCCCCTGGTTTGAATGGCGACTCATGGCAACGGAAAGTTGCCCCTTGTCTGGATAGTGCCGCAGCATATCGTAAACAGTCCTCATTAGTGATGATCGCTGCCGAACTCTCGGATATAGAGAAGATGAAGATGGTCAAAACCAATATATGGACACAGTCACTTAAAGTGTTTCACGGCTGGACTTCAGAATGAAGTTGCCTACGTATCCCAAACATTGGAATCAAGCCTTACGTAGTTCGGGGTTAAGGTACACTCGGGTATTTAACCTCACCTTTTACGCTCTAACTTTTGTGAAGGCCGCCTTTTCTGGGTTTTCAACCTTGCGAGCTCTGTTTTTCTTTTCTTTTCATTTCTTTTCTTTTTCTTTTTCTTTTTTTTCGTTTATTTTTCCTTCTTTTCTTTTCATTGTCTTCATTTTTTTTCTTCTTTTCTCTTTTTTCTTTTTTTCTTGTTCTTTTCTTTGCTCTAACTTTTGCCCGGGTCGCCCTTCCAGATTTTGGCCCAGCAAGCCTCTCAAGGGTAAAAATGTAGCTTCATCCATGTCAAATGGTTTTGAGATCCTGAAGTCATCTGAATCCAGGAGAATGACTACTGTTCGCTGATGATGCAGGAGTCCATCCAATGGGGGGCTGAATTTGCCCTTAGTGTTGTGGATCGTAACTCAGTTTTTTTCAGCAATACTTTCTTCTTTCCTCCCTCTGGGATTTGGCATTCTTGCCGACCTTCTTTGATTTGTGGAATGATCCATCTTCGGCTCTTCGAGCATATTTGACATTCTTTGCCCCTAGTTCCAGGGGTGCTTCTGATCTAGCTTTGCAAGCTTCTTTTGATGACAACTGGTCTTCTTGATCTGGCTTTCTTGCCTCTTGTTCGAGGGTTGCTTTGAATCTGGCCACACAGGCCTCACGTTGTAGTTGACCATCGAACATTTCTAAACTTATGTCCAAGGTTTGACAATGAGAGGTCGAGTCTTGATGCTGAGAGCGATCCTAGACTGCACAATCTCAAGAGTGATTCCACACAGATCTTCGCAAGATCGCGCAAAACAGTTATTGAAATCTTTTAAGAAAGCGACAAATCGCTTGCGCTGAAGACAATGTAGAACCAATATGTATCAAGTCAGGATCCTTCTCAGTACTCACATTAACAAGCATGATCTTGATCATTAAGGGCTTAGCATGCCTCTCTTTCTCTCAATTGATCAAATTTTGTAAAACCCGAGGAATTCTTTCCTCTTCGTTTTTATCACAATGTTTCGAAAAAAGTTTTGGAAAACTTAAGTCGATGCGATGAATTCAAGGCACAGAAAAGACACAGCTTCTAGTCAAATACTGCCATCTCATTTAGAATTTCTGGCACAACTGGCACACGGTAGAAGCAAACACAAGAGTGTGAAAATCACTGCTGTTCCATTCAGATCTGTTGGCGTAACTGGCTCCAAGGCAGAAACAAACTCAAAAGAAAGTAAAAAGACAAACACAAAACAAGCAAGTAATGTCCGAGGTAAAACCCCCAAAATCACCCAACTTTAACAAAACAGGACTGACTCGATACAACAAGACAGACCCGACTGACTCAGTATGAAAAGACTGACTCAATACAGAATGACAAGTCTGACCCAATACCCCAGTCAGAAAGTACAAAACTAACATTCGCAAATGCTCAAAACAGTGTGTGCCAAATGCCACATCTTGGAATAAACTGAACGCCGCCCGTAGGTGGTTCATCCCCCAATCACAAAGTCACATTATCCCCCAAAAGTTCACTGATCAAGTGCCGATAGACTTTGCAGAGCTTGGTGCGACGATGACCTCATTGTCAATCAGATTTTGTATCTCGTGGCGGAGACGGATGCAACTGTCGGTGTCATGACCGGTTTGTTGATGAAAAGCACAGAACTTAGTCGGGTCATGCTTTGCAGGGAGAGGATCGGGTAGAGGCCATTGTTCTAACGGTTTCAGATGTCCTTTCCTGAGTAGGACCCCTAGAGCTTTAGACAAAGGCATAAAGAGTGGGGTGAAAACCCTCTTGCCTCGGGGTAGATAGTCTGAAGTTCGGGGGTTTAAAGTGATGTACCAACAAAGGGGGTGGCTACTCTTGGTGTGGTGGTAGTGACCATGCCCACTTCAGAAGATTTTGCAGTTGCATCACCGCTGGTGGTCGCACTTGAATTGCGTGAAAACGCCCTTCTAGGCTGCTCATTTTCCTGGTCAATAAGGCCTTGTTTCATAGTGTCCTCGATTTGTACTGCCATCTCATGCAAATCTGAAAAGGTAGAGAAGGGGAGCACGATCATTTTCTGCATTAGTTTGGGCTGGAGGTTGCGCACAACCATCCGTATTTGATCCTTATTGAGGCCTTGGCCCTCCAACGGGCCACGAATTCTGAGAAGCTCTCCTTTGGCTCTTGGTGGGTGATTTCAAGATCATGAGTTGTGACCTCAATTTGTGCGTTGTAGGAGTATTGATCACTAAAGGCCTCAGCCATCTCTTCTCAATTCTATTTCACAGAGTTCTCCAATTTTGCATACCAGATTGCGGCTATCCCAGACAGGGTTCGGCCAAACAATGATAGCTTCTGTAATCTGGTGAGGCCCATCGGCCTTAGTATGTCCGAAAATAGCCGCAAATGCACCATGGGATCCCCAGATCCATCAAAGCGGTCGATGTGAGGCATCTTAAATCTGTCCGGCAGCATCACAGCCGAGTTTGTATACCCATCTTCAACGTCAAGAATGGAGTGGGCCCCCTGAGACTTCTTGAACAAGTTCTCAAGTTTGCTAACTTTCAATGCTGTGGGGTCCGTCTCGACATCCAAGAGGGGGTCTGGTAGGTTGGTGGGTGTTTTAGATAGCTGGGGTAGAACCGGGGGCAGAGCTGGCCCTGTCGGAATGTCCATATCTTCCTGGACAATAGCTGTCTCCCCGAGTGTTGGAACTCTTGGTGGGGGAGGAGCCTGGTGTAAAGTGGATACTCTAGTTTACTGCTCTAACCTGGCAATTGTCTCTGCCTATTGGGCTATGGCCACAGCCTGTTGCTTGGCAAATTCCGCTTGACGAACAGCGTCTTGCTGCATGGCTTTCATACTATCCTGGAGTTGGTACACCATCTCTTCCATACTCGACATATTGTTCTAATCTAACTGAGCAACCAGTATATCTGTGTCGGCAGTAGGATCGGAAATCTCAGCCCGACTGCTCAAAGATCACTGATCTGGTAGCTGTTGTACTGGTGGTCTGTGCCTGACTAGCTTTCTCTGGCCTTGATTACCCTTGAACTAAGTCTATGACCTGATAAAGTCTATCAGTACAAATCCAATGAACCTCGGGGGATATTGGAGCCTTCTAAATCTATAGTTCCAGGACTACCTTGCAAAAGAGAAAACAGGCAGCATCTTAGCCCAATTTCATCAGAACAGGCATAGGCATAACTGAATAACTGTATTCTACTACTGATCACTGTTCCTCAAAATCACTGCCCCAAATCTGAATCTGACACCCGCAGATATAACTGATTCTTAAAACACTGATGTCCGCATGCCTAACACCCAGACTTGCAAACTGATATATGCATTCTTGTAGAGGCCGACTCCAAAAAGCACATAGCAAGCAAATGAGAGCCGAAACACCCCTATGTTGGGGTAGGGTTTCTCTGTCCTATTTTGTCAGGAGCTAGGGTTTCACTACGCACACAGCAGTTTCAAACAACCTAATATCGGGTAAGCAACTTGTCCTAGTTTGGAATAGTCACTATGGATTTCGATATGCACTAGGTCAAATGGTCGAAAAGGGTGCCCTAGTAAAACTGGGGTTTGTGCTCCCATACTGGCAAAGCCCGTAACTGGTCAGCCTTACAGCATGCTTTGACAAAGCAATCCTCCGGCAAACCATTTAGGAATAGCATATGGCAAACACGGTGTCCTAGGCGCACCAATGCACATGCAATGCAAAGAGACACATAAATGAAATCAAAACAGGATATCATGAGTTCGAGTCAAGCTCTCTAAATCCCCAGCAGAGTCACCAGAAACTGTAGACGTCCCCGAACGCCCCGGGAGGATGAGTCCCGTTCTGTTCATATTGGGGTTCACTACAGTTCGGACTCTCAAATTGTCACGGTTCTTAATCTGAACCAAAGAGTCCAAATCCGGCAAATCGTTTTCAGAAAAAGATTTTTGAAAAGAAGTGCCAAACATGGGCTGCTTTGCCAGATACAAAGTCACCACGTAAATATTTTATTTTGGAAAATTTAGGAAACCGCGACTCGGTGCCAAAGGCCACGTGTCCGTCATCACCAAAGTTGCCTCGGCTCAGGAACTTGGGTACGACTGGGGAAGGTCAGCTATGAGCACCCCCTCTCGCCCGATCAAAGATCGGCCTCTACTAACCATGATATCTTGTTTTGAAAACATTATATGCTCTTATTCCGGTTATTAGCCTAGATTTACTATGTTATGTGCACAGCAAACAAGTATAGACCAAATCGCCTAAATTGGAACAAAACATTTCATGTTTATTTTCAAAATGGTTTGCTACTCGCAAGTAGGCTAAAATGCTGATTTTGCCACCCTCAAGTGAGCTTTAGAAAAGATGGTTTTGCCACTATCTACTGGGCTTAAAACTCACAGTTTTAATGCATTATTCCAATTTAGGTAATTCAACCTCCATCCACAGGCATTCAAGCAGTTATATCACATAAGCAACTAGCCTCATGGTAATCATGCTAATATGGCAACACTCACACGCATGCAAGATGGTAAAGCACAAGAGCTTACCTAGTACTCCAAGCCAAAACGGAAACTAGTTAGTAATCAAATCCATGATCCTAGTTCATGTGGAGATGGCTAATGTAACACATACAGAATGCAACTAAGATAGGCTCGGCTAATCTACAATGACATGTGAGATGCTACAACTAGCACGTATTCAATTTGGAATTGAAATACAAATGCAGTTAGAATGATGCGCCGTGCCCGGCGCATGCAAAACGAATGAATGGATGCAAACATGCTATCATACTGTATGCTAATTAAAATATGCCCTAGACTAACCATCAAAAGCTAGTAAATAAAAGGAAAGAAAGACGTGGGGTTGGAAGGCATGCACACACTCACGCACACTTATTCCAAATTCGCCCTCGCTTGGAAGGACCAAAAGAATATACAAATTAATTAACCTGAAAGCTAATTAATCATTACAGACCACTTAATTAATTAATGAATTAACTAAGCTAAGGAAAGCAGCAAAGTCCTCAGGAAGAGGATCCAATGCGCGCATGCTCGGGTTTGCTCGGAAATCCAACTCCATGCACAAGTTTGCCTTTGTTTTCCCTGCTTTGCTCCTCTGAATATTGCACAAGTCCCAGGGAGCACTCTATGGACACTGTGGAATACCACCGGCTAAGACAGAACACCACCGGCCATGTCTGGATGGTCATCAACCATCTGTAAAGCCATCGGCCAACAATGGATGGCTGGTCGGCAGTATAGATGGCCGGCCGGCCAAAGCTTCCTGCAGAACCAGTTTTGACAGCAGCAGAGGGCAAAACATGGCATGACAATGTATTTCAAGCAAATGTGTGCACCAATACATCCTTTATCATGTTTGTGACTCAAAGGGGTATGTTCATTGATTCTTGCACCACAAATCGCGCATTTCAATGCCTGATGGCCTAAAAAAGCAAGTTGTGCATTTTGATTTCAAATGACATGCAAACCAAATAAACACATAAAGCCCTACCTCTATCATGGTGATTCAAGAGGCGAGCCATGCATGCAAAATGCTATGCAACCTAGGCATGGAAGCTAAGTATGAAACATGAACATGTGACTATGTATAGCATGCAACAATCATGCAAAATGGAGCAAGGATGTGACAATATACAAGACAAGCACGCAACATTATGCAAAGATGGACTTAAACCAATATAGGTAGCTCTCAAGCATGCCAAAATCAGCGGCCAAAATGATGCAACAAAGGCATGAAAACACACACACAAGCATGCATGTACAAAGGCCTAAACATGGAGCATAAGCCATCAACTCTCCAAAGCATGAAAGGTATGGAAAATGCAAGTATGCAAGCATGGAACATGGACTGAAATATGGTCTCCAATGATGCCAAATCATGAGAACAAGCCAAGTAAAGCATGCTAGTGACCCACACACCCAAGGCCAACAAGCTAGAATGCAAAGAGGCTATACAAAGCATGGCAAGCATGACCAAAATGACACCAAACAGAACTTAAATATGTTAAAACATGACTAAAAACTTCACAAAGCTAAGCCAAAACATGCAAGCATGGTGGTCCAAATGCAAGGTGCTTTTCTAGGCAAAATAAAGGAATGCAAGGCAAGTGTATGGTGCATGCAAGGGACCATTAAACCAAGCAAAAAAAGATCTAAGGCATGCCAAAATATGACCAAATACCCACTGAAATATGCCCAATACATGCAAGAATGAGGTGCTCCTTTGAAAAGCCATGCAAGGGGTTGTTCTTCACATGCAAGAGGGACACCCAAGGGGACCAAACCAGCCCTAGATAGAGTCTAGGCAGGTCCTGAAAGTCCCCAAAAATGGCCTGAACCAAGCTTTGAAGGCATGAAAATATGGGCTCCTTTGGAAGGCCAAAAAAGCAAGCAAACAAGACAACAAGGAGAGGGGATGACCCTCTCCTTCTTAGGACCTTAAATCACCATCCTCACCACTAAAATCCCTCGAGATTTTAGTGGTGAGGAGGCCCAAACAAGGTGATCCTGGAGCTCACCAAAAATAGCACAAAATGGGGCCAAACAAGGCCTAAGAGGGGGTAAACGACCCCAAACACAAAAGTGATCTTAAACAAACTTAAAAAGGAGCTCAAAATAAGACTTTTTTCAGTTTATGACAAAGCTCAAAACATCATGCAAGATAGGCTAAAAGTGGTGCAAAAATGGGGAATAAAGAGGGTAAGAAGTGTTACCCTTGTAGCCAAGAAGACAGCAGCTTCTTGATCCAAAAAACCAGTCCCTTAGCCTCTGAAAATAGCCTCCAAGATGCTTAGAGTGTTGGTGGAGGTGTTAGGATAGGAGGTGGTGTGTATTGGGGTCAAGAACCAACACTTATGGAGCTTGGATGTGGAGATATAGAGAGATACAACTCTTGTATGCCTTAGACCAATTGTTGGAACCCTTGCAATGGAAGAGGAGCTCTACTTTTATAGAGTAAGAAGGGTCTAAGCTTCTAAGAGAAGCTTGGAGCAAAGGGGCCAAGCTTCTTGGAGAAGCTAGGCAAAGGGGTTAAGCTTCTTGGAGAAGCTAGAAAAGGGTTCAAGCTTCTTGGAGAAGCTAGAAAAGGGTTCAAGCTTCTTGGAGAAGCTAGAACAAAGATTCAAAAGGTTCAAGCTTCCTCAAGAAGCTAAAACCAAGGGTTCAAAAGGTTCAAGCTTCCTCAGGAAGCTAGAATCGAGGGTTCAAAAGGTTCAAGCTTCCTCAAGAAGCTAAAACTAAGGGTTAAATACGGTCAAACCCCCTTAAGAAAATGTCTCAGCCAGAAAAAGTGGCCGATTGACCAAAATCAGTGGCCGGCCGACCAAACACAATGCCGAACGACCATCAATAGTGCCGACCGACCATCACTAATGGCCGGTGGCAAGGAAACAAAGCCGGTGGCCTCAAGCCATGGCCCGTGAGGTGTGGGAATGGCCTACAAGCTATTTCCCAACCTCAAAAGCAAAACAACAAGTGTTTGATGCAAAACCAAACACAAAACAAACAAGTCGAGAGATCTCAAGGTAAGGCGCATAGCCGAAACCTCCGAGAACTCAAGACGAACACAAACAAGGATAATTATCGAGTGTTCAAATGATGACGTCCAAGTCTTAAGGACAGTCAAAAATGGAGTGTCTACAATATGACCCCTCTAAATATTATGCCTATCATCAGCAACACAGTCATAGTACATACCATTGCATCCACCTCCTTCATAAGATTCAGGACATTATTAACAATGAGATCATCACTCTACCAAAAGGACCTCAGGCTACCACTAACCCATCACCTCCACATCTCAATCTAATCTATACACTGCCATCCACCTACAACCCTAGCATATATATCACCCTGGCCTATTTATGCAAGTCTGAGGTATTCATTACAGAGAACTATGGCACCATTTATGCAAGTCTGAGGCCTATTTATGCACTTGAATCCCAATCATCTCAAACCCATGAACCTAGTACTTCTGAGCTAATGAGCATGATTGAAAATTTACAGAGAACTATGGAAAATTTAGCCTTTAGGATTTTGGCTCCATCATCGACCACATCACATGCCAGAAATTTCATGCCAAAAGGCTCCCCAATCTTGGGGCGAGCTGTAATTGAAAATGGCCAACCAGAAGCTATCTCAAGTCTGGGTGATGACTTGTTGACAACAATTAGGTTCTGCTCTGATATAACGACCCAATCCCTTGGAAAAGTGGAAACAAGTCTCAAGATTAAGTCCAGGGCAAGTATTGATCCTTATGAACAGCTTCAGTGGGATATTAAGGCTTTGACGGTCAAAGGGCTGAACAAACAGCAAGTGCTTGCACTTGTTGCAAAGACTGTGGATGACACTTTTGTCGTTCAAGTTAGGGACATTTTGAATCTAGGGATAAACCATAGAAAGGGCTGATGTACCAGAAATGCCCCTTTCAACTCCAATCCTACACCCTTAAGAGGTCATGAAACCCAATCAACATCTGCCAACCCCTCTGTCAACCGTGACAGGACTAAAAACCGCATTTTCAATCCCCTTTTCCTGACCTTGTCCAAAGCTCTCCAAATCCTCATAGGACAAGGCCATCTCAAACCCCTTGACCCTCGGCCTCTCCACGATCCCCTTCCATCCAAGTATAATGTTGTCAAGTATTGTGCCTTCCGTCAACAAACTGTCCATGACACTGACGGTTGTTTTTGTCTTTGCCATGAAGTTCAAGATCTGATTGACAATAAGGTCATCACTCCACCGAGTCCTACAAAGTCTATCGGCACTAGATCGATGAACGTGGGGGATAATGTGACTATGGCACACATTTTTTAGCACTTTGAAAATGCTGTTTAGTTTACTTTTTAGACTTGGGTATTGAGTCAATTTTGTTGTTTTGAGTCAATCTTGTTGTGTTAGAGTCAGTGATTTTGGGCGTGTCAACTCGAACATCAAACCACTGCCGTGTTTTGTTTTTCCTTTTCACTCTTTGAGTCTATTTCTACCATTGAGCCAGTTGCGCTAGAAGATCTAAATGAAATGACAGTACTTTTCCACTTACTTCACTGTGCCTTTAAATCATTGCATTGACCAAAGTTTTTCAAAACTGTTTCCAAAACTGTGATGAAAACAAAGAAGAAGGAACTCCTCGTGATTTGCAAAAAATTGATCAATTGAGAGAAAAAGAGTCCTGTTAAGCCTTGATGAGTGAAATCATGACGGTTAATATGAGTACTAAGAAGGATCCTGGCCAGATCCAAATTGGTTCTATATTGGCTTTAGAAGGGCACGAGCGACTAGTCGCTTTATCAAAAGGTTTCAAAAAATGTTTTGCGTGGTCCTACGAAGACATGCCTAGAATTGATCTTGAGATTGTACAGCATAGGATCACTCTCGGCCTCGAGACTCGACCCTTAATGGAGAATGCACAAACAATCAACCACAATGTGAGGCTTTCATCGCCGAATTCGAAGCAGCCCTTGAACTGGAGGCAAGAAGATCAGATGTCATCAAAGGAAGCTTGCATAGTTGGATAAGAAGAAGCCCTTAAACTAGGGTCAAAAAAGGTCAGATACGCTCACAGAGTCAAAACTGGGTCATTTCTCGAAAAGAAAGCCAAATCCCAGAATCTGAGAAAAGAAAATTTTTACTGAAGGACAATGAAGTTCCTATCTGTGACACTAGGGGTAAATTCAGACCCAATTGGATGGGCACTTACATCATCAAGACTACATCATCAGTGAATAATAGCCATTCTCTTGGATTCAAATGGCTTAGAGATGCTATGACCGATCAACATGGACAAATTAAACTCTTCTATCCTTGAGAGGCTCGCTGGAACGAAAATCCAGAAGGGCGACCCAGGCAAAAGTTAGAGCAAGACAAAAAAAAAGAAAAAATAATGAAAATGAAATAATGGAAACAAAGAACAAAAAAGAAAAGAAAAGAAGAAAAAAGAAAAATGAAAGGGAAAATAGAGCTCGCATGGTTGAAAACCCAGAAGGGCGGCTTTGACAAAAGCTAGAGCCTAAAAGGAGAGTGTTAATACCCGAGTGCACCTTAACCCCCAGAACTGCATACGGCCTGATTCCCATCCTTGGGATACGTAGGCAATTTCATCCTGAAGTTCGACCCCAACCATTTTCAACCTGCTCATCCTGAAGTTCGACCCCAACCATTTTCAACCTGCTTGTCTCCTCCATGTTGAATGGCTTATCCTTATTCAAACTCAGCTATCCTATCCATGTGCAAATTGGCTCATGTTTGTGCTTATCTTCATTCAAAATCTATTGTCTTATTCTGTTGGAAGATTCAATTGCAAAACAAATGAAGTTCAGATCTGAGGCTGCCTATCTTAGCAGTTAATTCCACGTTGGTTGAGCAGTGGCCATTTGCAAAAACATGTTTTGAGGATTTTTAATGAAGTTGACTAATTTTCTCAAAAATTATTCCATTTTTTTCCAAACTTGACCGTTTGTTGAACCCCAAAAAGAAAAATTTTCAGTACTCACAACCTGACTTGCATGATTTGAAAGCAGAAATTTAAACAAGCATGTTAATTTAACTCTCGCGTTAGTCAAAATTGTTTTAATAGAAAGCCAAAAAAAAAAAAAAAATCAAAAAATGGTCAAAATTGATGAACTAGGGGTATAGTCGAGTCGGGTTTTCTGTCTTTTTACCGTTATCAACGTACTCACAAGAAAGGGCACAGCTAAAGCTAGTAGTAGGAGCCGAAGGCTTTCTCATCTTCCAAGCAGTGAGGTATCAAACCAAGTGCGAACCACGAACAGGAAATAGAACAGGATATCTGACTTCCCTCATAGGGTCCACAACTTTTAGCTTGTCTATCAACCACACCTGGGAAGGGATAAAAATCAAATAGATTAAAGAATAGAAAGATGTGCGCTGAGAGAAAAAGTAAGGAAAGGGCTTTTCAGAGAAAATAGAGATTGAGTGCCAAAGTAATGTGAGAATCACAAATAAGAAAGGGTGGAAAACAATACCTGGAGAAGCAGGTTCCCCATAAACTGAGTGGTCTCCCACCGGTGGTAAATATCTGAGTGTTGTGTTTGTTGTTCTTGTTTGTCTCGATTCTTATTTTTAGTCATTTTGAGTATAAGTAGATGTGTTTAGGTTGTTTTACTTTGTTTTTCCTTTGTTGAGTCATGGTGTATTGTGGTCAGTCGTAGGCTCAATACCCAATTAAGAATTCATTCTTGGTTCTAATTTCAAGAAAATAAATTGTTTTGTACTCCCGACATGATGTGCAAAACTACAGGGTCCAGCCCCGAGCAAAAGAGAGAACAATAGAACACGGACCTGTCTGAATCTACATAGGTTCTGGACTACAAAGCAAAAGAAAAGAGGGAAAATTGGGGCCTCTGAGTTTGTTTCAACTTCAGCAATTTCCGAGATTGCATTCTGGATGCACCTTCTCAAGCCTTGTCATTTCTTCAAAGTATGAATGTACCTCGACCTCAAGATCGAGCCTGTTTCAAGTCAGAATGGCGATGAAAGTGCTATCCCCAAAAATCATTCCTTCTCAGAGGCATCTTGGCTGTGTTTATAATGAGTTCCTAGGAGACCAACTGCAACGGTGGAAACTAGAGTTCGAACGGCGATGCCTAAAACACAAAGGTTTGGAATTTCTAAGATTAAAGTATGGTTTAAATACCCAGGGGTGTATCCCCAGCTTGAAATCTATATGGTAGTCCCATAGATTGAGATAGCATGTGTGCACCTCAATTCTGGATACTGAACCAACATAGTCTGTCACCCGGTTGGATAATAGGGAAAGTTATGAATATGATCAAGAAGAAAAGCGGCATCCATGGCTTCTACATGTAGAGGTTACCCCTTGTCTGCATTTGAGGGCCTTTGAACTGTGAGTTGAAGGTAAGAGTTCAAAGAACACAAGCGGGAGATCCCTATGAGAGTAAAGCGATTCATCGCCACTCGCTCTATGAGGTGCTTTCTAAAGCGCCACTTTGCTTGTTTATTGCATTCCCTAAACATCATGCACTACATTGCTTGTAACATGTATCATATCATCGCAGTTATTGCATTTATTTGCATCTTGTGTTATTTTGTATCATTTATCCTTTTACACTGAGCAGCATTTAGGATCGTTGTACCTTGAGGGCTTTTCTTTGGACCTCTTCTCACAATTTCGATGTGGTTAGCGTGTTCTTTTCCTCACACGATTTCAGCGTGTTTGGAATTTAGCTAAGGATGTGTGGAACGCAACCCTAAACAGCTTTTATCAGGACCTCTTCTCACGATTTCAGCATGGTTGGAATGTTTCTTTCCTCACACGATTTCAGCGTGTTTGGAATTTATCTCAAGACAAATGGAACACGACCCTAAGCGGTTTTCTTGGGACCACTTCTCATGATTTCAGCGTGGTTTGAGTGTTCCTTTTCTCACACGATTTCAGCGTGTTTAGAATTTATCTCAGGACACGTGGAACGCACCCCTGAGTGGTTTTCTTAGGACCTTTTCTCATGATTTCAGCATGGTTTGAGTGTTCTTTTCCTCACACGATTTCAGCATGTTTAGAATTTATCTCATGACGCGTGGAATGCGACCCTGAGCAATTTTCTCAGAACATTTTCTCACGATTTCAGCGTGGTTAGAGTGTTCCCTTCCACACCCAATTTCAACATGTTCGGGATTTATTCTGCTTCTTCTAACGATTTCAACGTGGTTAGACTGTTTCCTTCCTCACATGTTTTCAACGTGTTTAGGATTTGTTCGTCATCTTTTCACGATTCCAGCGTGGTTGGAGTATGCACCCTTATTCAGCGTCGTTGGAGTATCCATGTTAAGCTTAGTTTGGCATGTGCTCATACCTTTCCCTCGTTTAAACATGGCTCTGTCATGTGTAAGTACCCATGCTGCGCTGAGGCTAGTATTGAGGGTATCAACACCTTTTCTGTGTTAGACGAGGTTTGTTTTCTGTCCATGCCTTTTCTAGGTAAGATGTGGTTCGGCCTGTGCCTTTTATTCACTTCAATCATTGCATTGTGTTTTGTTTTCTTGTATTCAGCATTTTGGATCATTATCTTTCCCAAGCAGATCATTTCTCACTTATAACAAACCACCCAATTACTTGTACTCTTTCTGTGAAAAACATAGTTTTCCATGTGCTCGCTCCTCTTTCACATTAAAAAGCATCGCTCTATTATGTGTAAGCATCTACGTTGCGTTGAGGCCGGTATTGAGGGTGTTGGCACTTAGCCTGTGTTAAGCGTCGTTTGGTTGTGCCCACTTTTTTTTTTTTTTTTTCTATATAAAACATAGTTTGATTTTGCATCTCTATCCCTTTATGGTATTTCTATGGTTTTGTATTGCTTGTAGTTTGATTATTTCGTTACATTGTATATCATTACATTGTTTTATTGCATTGTGTATCATTTTGCATTCTGCCCCTAAACTACACTAGTTTGATTACTTGCAAAGGGATACATAGGCAACCCTCGGGTTCAATGAACTTCATCTGCATTTTGTTTCTTTGCTCAAGTCTTACGGCCTTGTCAAAATGGGTCGTCTTCAGGCTTTGACATTCACTCACGTCATTTCATGACTCTAAGCTTTGTCAAAGAGGGGCAACTATAGACACCCCATTTTTGACCACCCTTAAGACTTGGGCACCTCAGCTTGATCACTCGATGATGAAGGTTATACTGTATAAACGTTTGATTTCTTCAGCAAAAACACCTTCTAAATCCCAACCTTACACCCCATTTTTGGACCAAAACTATTTTGACCAAAACCATTTTAGACCTTAAAACCCACTCTTTCAAAATATTTTTGAAAATATTTCTACGATATTCCGAGGCTCGTGTTTCGTTTAAAAGTTATACTTTTCAGTAAACCGAGCAAGGATAAAGTGGAAATAAATGAAACAGAGGTGAACTCTTTTAAAAAATTTTAAAACCTCTTATTTATAGGTTTAGAGCTGAAGAAAATTGGAGAAGAGGGAAGAAAACTAGTTGGGAATGAAGTTGGGCATGAAACTGTTAAGAGAGAACTGAGCAGCCTTCATTAAATCAGGCCTATCTCCTTTTTCTCTTAGACTTTAGTTGTGAGGCCACAACCATTGGAAAGTAGACTTATGGGGCTTCAATTTAGAATTAAGAATCTCCTAAAGCAGAGTCCCGATGAGGGACATATGGCTGTTTGACATTAGGCATCAATTTGATTAAGATAGAAATGACCAACTTTTACTAAAATAGGCATATCTCTTTGCACACTTAAAATTTAGATGTAAGGCTTCCACTATTGGAAAGTAGACTTTCAAGGCTTCATTTTAGACTCAAGAATGACCTGAAATTGAGTCCAAATAAAGGAGATATGCCATTTAAAGTCGGGCTTGGAAGCAAATTTTCAACGGCCGGCAATTCACACTTCTGGCATGCTGGCCACTGGTGAAAAACACAGATATTTTTGGCAAGCTATAGACACCCTATTTTTGACCATCCTCAAGACTTGGATGTTCTTGTAGGTACATCCAGTGACAAGTTTGATTGCCCGTTAAGCACTCGAACTCCGCGGCAGAACGCCACAAGTTTGAGCTTTCCAAACCCAGCATCAATTCTATCTCATTTTTGGACCATGTTTTGGTCCTTCCAGCATGTCATTCTTGATGCACTGCCGGCCATGGATTTTTTCTTGCCGACCATTGATGTGCCCTTTCGGCCATCAATGTGCCCCTGCCGGCCATCATTGATGGCTGGCCGGCCACCAGTGTATCAGTAGATATTTTTAGATATTTTATGCTAGCTGTTTGCACAAGTTGGAGCATCTGCTTGCACATGGATGGTTGGATCTCTTTGAGAGGATTTTGTATCTTCTATATATAGAAGCTTTCGTCTTGCATGCTCAAGGTTGGAAATTTTGAAGACAAAAAATTTCTCTCTCTCTCTCTCTCTCTCTAGAATCCTTTCTCTCTCTCTCTAGATATTTTGCCTTAAAGCCTAAATTCTCTGCACTTTTACATAGAACCCCTTGATCAAACTTGATCATATTTGTGTTGAGGTTGCTTGAGGCCCTATTTGAGCTCTAGAAGAGGATTTTTGCTTGGTTTGACTTGCCTTTGTTTCCCTAAATAACATCTTGTCCTTAAAGAGGTAGAATACTTGTATTTCAAGCATAATTTAAATACTTGTTTGGCCATCTTTGCATGTTGTTTTGATGCTGATTTTGACCTCTGAAATCCCTATTTTTATGGTATAAAGTGGTGGTTTGAGGTTTGTTTTGGAGTTAGGGGTGGTCCACCTTTTTTTGTAGCTTGTTTGGTTAAGTGTTGTTCCATCTTTCAAAGCTTTTAAACTAACTTTTTTTTTGGGCTTTTAACCACTGAATTCTAGGGGATTTTCAATGGTAAAAACTTTGTTTTGACGTCCAAAATAGGAGGGGGTAGCCTCCCCTCCTTGTGTCTTGTTTGCAAGTGTAGATAACCTAACATGTGAGCATGATTTTCTACCTTTTTGTGACTTCATCTCAGCATGTTTTAGCTGCTGATTTGGCATGATTTAACTCTGTTTTGGGCTGTCTGGGTCATATGAGCCTTGCCTTGCATGGTTGTAGTGCAAATGGCTTCACTAGCTTGGCATTTTAGGCCTCTAAACTTGATTTGCTTGAGTTGTTTGCATGTTGAAGTGTCGTTTTACATGTAATTTCAGTGTTCATAGCTTTGTCACGTGTTCATTTGTTTCACTCTTTCATTGCCTTTTTAGAGTTGCTCTTAAGTCTTGTTTATAGCCTAACATGTGAGCATGTTTTTCTACCTTTTTGTGACTTAATCTCAGCAAGTTTTAGCTCTTGTTTGGCATATTTTAACTCTGTTCTGCGTTGGTTTAGTCGGTTGAGCTTTGTATTGCATGCCTCTAGTGTAGTGCTCTTCACTACTTTGGTGTTTTTGGCTTTTGAACAAGTTGTGCATGAGTTGCTTGCATGTTGTAGTATCATTTTTCATGCCATTTTAGCACTGAAATACCTGCAACCTCTCTCATTTCTTCACTTTTCCATTTTCTTTGAAGGTTGGTTAACCTTAAGATTGTGTTGAAGCTTAAGACAGAGCTTTTGCTTAATGGTTTGAATCCTCTTTTGAGAGTTTCTACTAACCAACGACATGATCTCTCTCGTGTCTTAAATCATCCTTTGGTTGACCCCTCTCTCATTAGAGGACAATCATCTTGGACTTAACCGGTTAAAGAATGATTTGGTAATGTAAAATGTGCAAATAAAACATGACAAGTAAAACATGAGCAAGTTAAGCATGTTGTGTTTGCATTGCATGTGTTCAATCGGACCTTCTATTAAACACAAGGTAGATTGGAGCATTTCATACTCAAAGTGATGAAATGAGCTAATCTTCTTTCTCGCCATTGCCTTTGATCATTCATGATAAGGTAGTGGTCATGAGTCTTGTTTTGTGCATTTATTGAAAGTGTACAACTTGGATCTTTGGTCATCATGCATTGAAGATGCTTGATTGGTGGTTTTGGATCCAAGAGTGCCACTCCTTGATATTTTGAGATGTTGAGGAAGGGCACAGTATAAACATACCCTTGGAAAACCCGCCATTTTCCTCTGTTTGTGCTCTGTTGCAGTGTGCTGATTCAGCACACCGGTGGCCGGCAGTGGCTCACTGATGGGCGGTAGTGCTTCATCCTTGGCCGGCATGGCACATTTTTGGCCGGTAGTAAGCATTCATGGCCAGCAGGCCACTGGTGTAGTCTTAGCATTGATTTGGTAAGTTGGAGCAGAAGGTTCTGGAGTGTGATCAACCCTGCAAACAGAGCCTCTCAAGGGCAAACCGGAAGGCTTTTTGCGGCGAAAATTGAGTGCATGCATCCTACATTTTCTAAAGCACAGTTGAGGCATCATAGTTCAGTGCTTTAAATCTTTTATTAGTGTACATTGGTTTTGTAATTTAATTAACTAGTTGCTAATTAGTTAAGTGTTGTAATAGTTAGTAATTAGTTAACTAGTTATTCATTTGTTTTGTAATAATTAGTCTAATTAGCTTAATTAGCTTAGCTTAGTGTAGCTTAGCTTATTAATTTGGACCCTCCTTCGAGAGGGCGCAATGTTGTAATAAGTATGCATGCGTCTGTGCATGTCTTCCAACCCCACGTCTTTTTCCCTTTTACTTAACCGCTTTCGATGGTTAGTTTAGGGTCATTTTCAATTAGCATACCTTATGCTTGCATGTTTGCACCCTTCATTTGTCTTGCATGCACCGGGCTCAGCGCATCATTCAAACGGCATCACAATTTCAATACACTTATTTGAATACGTGTTTAAAAGCATGTTATCAAAGTGTTACAAATACCATGATTAGGTAGCCGAGCCTATTTACATAGCATATTGCATGTGTTGCATTAGGCATTTCGAATAGTTAGGATCATGCATATTTTTCTAACTTTGCTTTCCTAGCTTGGAGTACTCAGTAAGCTTTTTCGCCTTGGCATACTTGCACGAGTGTGAGTGTTGCCATATGATAGCGTGCTAGCCATGAGGCTATTTGCTTAAGTGATTAACTGCATGAATGCTTGTGGATGAAGGCTTTGTTACCTAAATTGGAACAATTCGATAAATGTGAGTTTTAAGCCCACTTTACGAAGTGGCAAATCATGTTTAAAGCCCACTTGAGGTGGCAAATCTGCGTTTTAGCCCACTTGAGGGTGGCAACTTCAAACCATTTTTTTTCGAAAACAAACATGAGTTCTTTTGTTGCAATTCTTGCGATTTAGTCTATACTTGCTTGCGCGCGTGTGCCGTAGTAAAGTTAGCTAATAACCGGAATAAGAACACATGTGTTTATAAAAACAACATATCATGCTTGGTAGAGGCCGATCCTTTAACAGGGCGAGCGGGGGTGCTCATATCATGTCCTTCCCCTCTCGTACCCAAGTTCCCAAACCGAGGCAACTTTGGTGATGACAGACACGTGGCCTTTGGCACGAGTCAGGGTTTCCTAAATTTCGTACAAATAAAATATTTAGGTAGCGACTCTGTAATCTGGCAAAGCAGTCCAATTTTGGCATTATTTGATTTAAAATCGATTTTCCAAAATGATTTTCCGGATTCGACTCTTTCGTGTTTATCAGCTTCACATTGCACTTTGTTAAATTTGATTCAGAACCGTGACAGGAGTCCGAACTGTAGGACCAATTCGAGCTTTCAGAAAGGGGGGTGAGAAGAAAGTCAAGCTACAGTTTCTGTTGACTCTGTTGGGGATTTAGAGAACTTGACTCAAACTCATGATATGCTGTTTTATTTACACTTATGTGTTTCTTTGCATTGCATTTGCATCGGTGCGCGTAAGTCACAGTGTTTGCCATCTGCTATTCCTGAATGGTTTGTTGGAGGCTTGCTTGGAAAAGCTTGCCAAAAGGCTTACCGGTTGCAGGCTCTGCCATGATGGGAACACAAACCTTGGATCTAGACTATCGCCGCACCGTTTGATCCACCTTTCACTTCTCGGTGTTAGGAGCGAGAGGTATATTAGGTGGTCTTGCTGAGGCACCCTTTTTGACCAATCGACCTAGTTGCCTATTAGAAGCCATTGAGATTGTTCCAAACTAGGACAGGTTGCTGACCCGAATGCAGGAATTGTATGAAGCCACTTGTTTGCGTAGTGAACCCCTAGTTCTTGAAGAAACTAGGATAGGGTAACCCTACCCTAGCATAGGGTTGTTTTGGCTCTCTGTTGGTTGATATGTGCTTTTAGACAGTGTGACTGTGCAGGAATGCATGTATCAGTTGCAAGTCTGGGTATCAGTTTGAGGGTATCAATTTTCAGGTAGAAATTTAGGGGCAAAAATCAGTGTTTGAGTACAGATTGCGCAGCTTACGATTTCAACTGTGTGTTGTCCTTATCTAAGCCGAGATGTTGTGCGTTTGCTGATTATTGTTTCTTTTTTGCTTTATTTTCTTTTTACAAGGTAGTATTTCAAAATTGCCGAAGAGGATGCGATGAAACAGGGTCTAATTGACCATGAAACAAAGTAGCTCAAGAGGGCCTTTACACGCAGTTCAAATGCGGCTATGAGTAATAACACAGCGGCGAGGGCCTCTGATGTTGGTATGGTCACCACCACATCGAAAACAGCCACCCCTTTCACTGGTACATCCAGAACTACCACATAGCCTGCAAAGTACCCACCCCGGGGCCAGAAGGTTTTCACCCCACTCTACATGTCTCTGTCTGTGACCTTGAGGGTCTTGATTAGAAAGGGGCATCTGAAGCCCCTAGAGCCGCGCCCATTGCCTAATCCCCTCCCTCCTACACACAACCCGGCCAAGTATTGTGCCTTCCATCAGCAACATGGTCATGATACCGATCTATAGTTTAGACTCCGTAATGAGATTCATGATCTCATTGACAACAAAGTGATAGCGCCTCCTGAAAGGCCTAACGTCACCATAAACCCTATTCCACCACATAACCAACCCCCTTCCGCACCCAGGCAAGTAAACCTTATCCAAACAATGGCCGTCCCATACGACCCCAGCATATACATCAGTCCCTCCCACCTACCTAAGTCGGCGATGTTCATCCCAAAAACCACAGACTTGTGCATGATGAGCCATCCATATCCCAACCTGAACCCGTGATGGTGGCTATAGTAGAAGAAGGCATGCTTGAGGGCTCCGTGAGCTTAATGAGGAAGTATACAACCCCTATCGCTTCATTGTGCCAACTGATCAGGCCAAGCCAGGAGTGGAATTGCTGAAGAGGATGGAGGTTAATGTAGTCCAGGAGGATGGGCCAAGCCAGAGGCTGGATAACCTAGCTGAGCTTGAGGACATCAGTAATCTGCAATTCTTTGATGAACAAGATCTGGGAAATGTATAGATTGGCTGGTTTGATATGAACAGATCAACGAGTAATACAGGGTGGCTCAGTGATGAACCAGATGTTGATGAGGGGTCTTAACCGAAGCAGGAACAGTTGGAAATAGGAACATCTGCAACGGCTAGAACGGTCGACAACAAAGGGAAGTTGCCGAGGAGCACCGGTACTAAAACTTTTGCTCAAGAATTGGGTAGCTTGTGTACAGCTGATACAAAATAGGAGGCTGCGCTGAAAGCGGTTTGAGCAGGAAAGAACTGAGACTAATCAGAAAGTTAAAAAAGTGAAAGGCCCCGTGGGTACTGATTGTGTCGTGAACACAGGATGGATTACAGCGGAATCGGATGTGTGTTTGTCAGTTGTCTAAGGAATGTGGTGGCAAGATGAGGATTTGCATCTCGCCCACACGGATGAGGATTGGGGACAAAATCTGCCAGATGGTACATGGTATGCCGAGGAAGTCGATCACCTGACTCGGAGTGGGTGGTACTTTAAGCCCCCACACCTAGACCAACCAAAAGCATCAGGGAAAGATAAGGAAGCTGAGAAATAGAAAGATAAACTATTGGAAGAGGAACCTATATTGAAGCAGCTGAAAAAGATTTAGATAGATATATCCATCTGGGGTTTGCTCATGGCTTCACGGGTGCATAGACAGGCAGTCCTATCAGCAATGGATAAGGCTAAGCTTTCCATCGACACAACCCCTGAGCAGTTAGTGGGATTGGTATTCCCAGGAGGTGCCTCGCTGTAGACGTCCCCGAATGCCCCGGGACGACGAGTCTCTTTCTGTTCATATTGGGTTCACTACAGTTCAGGACTCTCAAATTATCACGGTTCTTATATCCGTTTGTTTTGGAAAAATGTTTTGGAATTTGCTACTCGCAAGTAGGCTAAAACACGGATTTCAATGAGCTATTCCAACTCAGACAATCCAACCTTCACCCACAGGCATTCAAGCAGTTATATCACATAAGCAGCTAGCCTCATGGTAATCATGTTATCATGGCAACACTCACACGCATGCAAGGATGCTAAAGCATAAATACTTACATCGTACTCTGTGCCAAAACAAAGAACTCGTTAGCAATCAATGCATGATCCAAGTCCATGTTGGAATGTCACTAGAGTGGGCTCGGCTAGTCAATGAATGACATGTGAAAATGCACAAGTAGCATGTATTGAAGTTATATTTGAAATACTAATGCAGTTAGCATGATACGCCGAGCCCGGTGCATGCAATACTAACGAATGATGCACGCATGCATAGCATAAGGTATGCTAAATTAAACAAGACCTATTACTAACCATCAAAGCAGGTAAGTAAAAGGGAGAAAGAAGTGGGGGTTGGAAGACATGCACACACTCACCCACACTTATTACAAATTCGCCCTCGCTCTGAGGGACCGAAAGAATAGTACAATTCGAATAATGAATTAACTATCCTAGCTAATTAATTATTACAGACCAACTAAATTAATTAAACAAATTAATTAATTTAAGAAAGCAAGAAAAAGGGCCTCGGGAAGAGGGCTCAATGCACGCGTGCTCGAGTCTTGCTCGGAAGTCCACTGCCATGCACAAGCTGCCTTTGTTTTTCCCTGCTATACTCCTCTGAAAACTGCCAAAGTCTCAGAAATACTTCCTTGGACATTGGGAGACACCACCGGTTGAGGAGAATGGCCACCGGCAGTAAGATGTGATCATCGGCTGTTGATGAAGATATCGGCCACGAATTTATGGTCGGTCGGCACTGAACACTGCCGGTCAGCCAAGAATGTCTGCAGAACCTGCAATTGACAGCAGCAGAGGGCAAGGCACAGCATGGCAATGCATTTCAAGCAATGTATGCACCGACCATATCCCTTATCATGTTTATGACTCAAAGGGACATGGTCCTTGGTTATCGGACCATCAAGCGCGCATTTCAATGCGTGATAGCCCAAGAGACCAAGTTGTGCATTTTTCATTTCAAATGCAATGCACATAGCCAAACCAAGGGGCTTCTACCTCTATCATGACTCACTTCAAGAGGTGAGGCAATGCATGCACAATGCAATGCAACCTAGGCATGTGAGCTAAGGATGCAACATGGCAATGCAATGTGTACATGCAAGTATGCAAGCAACCATGCGAGGTGAGTATGCAAACAAGCAAAGAGATGGACTTAAACATGATTAGGCAATTCTCAAACAAGCCTAAATCAGTGGCCAAAGTGCTCAAACATGGAGGCCAACACACACACACACATGCACATGTTAAAGGGCTAATACTTAAGCACAAAAGGGCAACTCTCAAGTACACTTGAAAGAGGCATAACATGAACAATTAGCATGTAAATTAAGCTTTGAAAATCATGCAAGAACATGGTGCCAAACCAACCCAAACAATGCAATCAAGGTATGCAAGCAAAGTCCAAGATTCAAAGCAAGCTAAAGGGGTATTGAACCACACTTAACAAGACCAAACATGGCATGAATTCAATGACCCAAAACAGAGTTTTAGCACATAAAACAAAGCCCAAAAGATTACTTAGATGGCATCTAAACGACTTGAATTCAAAAGCATGCATAATGACCAAAACATGGAGCATGCAACACAAGCCTTTGACACATCAAAGGGACCATGAAATGCAAGCATACAAGCATACTAAGTGGACTGAAATGACATGGAAAATGGTCCCAACCCACTAAATCAAAGCAAGTAATGCATGCTATACACTAACACCCTTAAGGCCAACAAGCCAAAAATGCAAATGGGCTATACAATGCATGCGAAAGTCGACGCAAACAACTAAGGAAAGAGCTTAATCATGGCAAAATAAACATGAAAGATTCACAAAACCAAGCCTAAAACATGCTAGAACAATGGTTTACAACCTAAGGCATGTTAAGGCAACAAAATGGCATTACAAGGCATGTATGCTAAGAAAGCATGGTGTACCAAAACCAACTTAAAACAATGCTATTTCATGGCAAAATAAGCATAAATAACAGCTAAGGCATGGTCAACAAGAGCCTAAGCTAGGTGCTCCCTGAAGAGGCAAAAACGGTCCTTTTCAAGGACAACAAGAAGAGGGGGTGGCCCTCTCCTTCTTGGGACCTCAAGGCCCAAACACCAAAGTCCCAGAGCTCAGACAAAATAGCACAAAACAAGGGCCAAACAAGGCTTAAGAGGGATCAAGCAACCCCAAATCTTAAAACACTCTTAACAAACTATTTAGAGGCCTTAAAAACAGAACTTTTATGTATTATATGCAAAGCCAAAAAATAGTTGCAAGATAGGTAAAAGTAGTGTGCAAAAATGGGGTAAAAAAGGGGCTAGTTTCTTACCCTTGAAGTCCTCCTTCACAAATGATGATCTTGTTGCCTCCTTGAGATCAAATCCAGTCAAGAACACCAAGAACAACCCTCTGGTCCCCCAACAACCAAGAGAAGGTGTAACACTATGTGTTTGTGTGCAATAGTATGGACAAACACACACTAGACACACACAAGAGAGAGATATAGAGATAGGAAATATGTATCAATCCTAACCCTAATCTAGAACTCCCTCTGAAATTTTTGTAACCCTAATGCCAAGAGAGGAAGCCTCTTCTTATAGGCAACTCCCTCCTGTAAGGCTTCCAAAACAAGCCATCCAAGAGGGAAATCCCTCCACACACGTGTATGGAGGGGAACAGAGTGGGTGCCAGCTATCACAGCTGGCACAAAATATCTACTAAAAGTAGATGAACAGTGATCGGCCATTCAAAATTGCCATTTTGGCAAAATAAATGGCCGACCGGCAACAAAGAGTGCCGACCGGCAATATACATTGCCGATGGCATAAAATCACTGGTCGGTGGCCTCAAGCCATCGCCGGTGATGTGTGGGGATGCCTCACAAGGCATTCCCTGCCCCTCCAAGGAAAAACACAAGTGTTTGGTGCAAAACCAGACACAACACGGTCGAGTCGAGAGATCCTGAGGCAAGGCGCGCAACCGAGACCTCCGGGAACTCAAGATGAACACAAACAAGGGTAATCACCAAGTGTTCCAATGGTGACGTCCAAGTCTTGAGGACGGTCAAAAATGGGGTGTCTACAGTTGCCCCTATTTGACAGAACTCGAAAGTCATAACAATGACGGGAGTGAATGTCAAGGCCCAGAGATGACCCATTTTTTGACAAGGCCGAAGACTCAGACAATCATGCAAGACAAACAAGATATGCGCCCGAAGGCGGGGGCAAGATGCAAGACAATGCACAGAGCCAGACATAACTTATGATCATGCAAAGAAAGCTGTAACGAAGCATAACATGCGACAGTTTTAAGCTAACTTACACCAAACTACACTACAATGCAGAAAGGATGTAAGAGAATTATGCAATTCTCGAAACGTCTCACGCGGAGGATACAAATACCTGTCCAATTTGTCTGGTTGCGCCAGCCTCAAATGAACCGTACATACAATATCGTGCCTGCAAAGAAAACAAACTTAACAGGTACAATGTTATTAGTAACATGCATGACAATACAAAAATGAATGCAAAATGATATGCAATATATACAAAACTATGTATGAACAATGCAAATAAAAATGCAATGCAATTGAATCATGATCCAATCATGAGCGGTTCGAAACCACACCTATGTCAAATAGATTGATGGAGGTAACAAGTCCGTCTACCATAGAACGGGCAACAAAACTATGAGTAATGTAGACGGACACAAAAACAAGTATTGGGGGGAATGACAAAGGTGGGGAAACGACCCGCTGGGGAAAGGACTATGATCCTAATGCTGGATGCAACAATTACACTACAATGTAATATATAATGAAAATGCTGGGGAAATGGCAATGGATATGGCACGCGGGCAAAACCAAATCTTGCATAGGCAAAGCATGTACGCATACAAGCCACCTCTAACATAGAACGGTCCACTGAATTATGCTTCGACACGAGAAGTATGGGCACATACCGGACCAAGCTCAACAAGGAAAGGCGCAGGCCATAAATGGAAGGTGATGCAATGAATGCATGCAAATTACAATGCAATGTGCACTGGGATGGAAAAGATACGATGGATAAGGCACGCAGGCCAAACCAAATCTTGCCTAGGAAGGGCATGTACACGTACAAGACGCGTCTAACATAGAACGGTCCACTGAACTATGCTTCGACACGAGAAGTATGGGCACATACCGGACCAAGCTGAATCATGGAAAGGCGCGAGCCATAGATGGAAGTGATGCGGTGAATGCATGCAAGCTACAATGCAATATACACTATATTACAATGATGCATGTCAATGCAACTATTTACGATGGTGCATGACAATGCAACTATTTACGATGATGCATGACAATGCAATTATATTTTTTGTTTTGTTTTTGTTTTTGAAATACAAATGCATGATGATGCATGATTTCGAAGTGCGCGACAACGCGCGGCTTTTAAGATGCACGTGAACTTGAATTTGCGACGACGCGAGTCGCTTGAAATACATGTATAATGCAACTTATCAAAAGTCGTTCGGGCATGACAAACACTGAAGGACTTGCACCTTCAGAGGATTTAGGGTCTCCTAGACCGTCGTATGTACCGGACGGTGTGATGTGCAAAATAACGCGATTGAATGCATGCAAAATGCAATGAGATGCGCAAGATAGCGCGATTAAATGCATGCAAAATGCAATGAGATGCGCAAAATAGCGCGATTGAATGCATGCAAGATGCAATGAGATGCGCAAGATAGCGCGATTGAATGCATGCAAAATGGAATGAGGTGCGCAAGATAGCGCGATACGTTAGACAACGCGAGTGCACAAGACAGTGCGATGCGCAAGATAGCGCGATGGAATGCATGCAAAATGCAATGAGATGCGCAAAACAGCGCGATGCGTTAGACAACGCGAGTGCACAAGACAGTGCGATGCGCAAGATAGCGCGATGGAATGCATGCAAAATGCAATAAGATGTGCAAAATAGCGCGATGCATTTGACAACGCGAGTGCACAAGACAGTGCGATGCGCAAGATAGCGCGATGGAATGCATGCAAAATGCAATAAGATGCGCAAAATAGCATGATGCGTTAGACAACGCGAGTGCACAGGACAGTGCGATGCGCAAGATAGCGCGATGGAATGCATGCAAAATGCAATAAGATGCGCAAGATAGCGCGATGCGTTAGACAACGCGAGTGCACAAGACAGTGCGATTGATTTGAAATGGACAAGACAATGCGATTGATTTGAAATGCACAAGACAGTGCGATTGACATGTGATGCACATGGGGCAACTTTTGAGTTTTGTAAAAGCCAAAAGGATACGGAAAGGATACACCTTGCACGAATTCGAGTACCACGCACAGAAGACACAATTCGAGGTCAAAACGGAGGCCGGTTGAGCGTCGGAGATGCACGTTTCTTGCACCGTCTTGAGCAATGAAGGCCCCGAACCACACATATAACCCAAAAAAAGGATGTAGTGGGCTCCAGAACCACTGTAAGAGACCACCGGATACCCACCGGCCATCAAAATGCATCACCGGCTATCCATCGGCCATCATACAATTTCCATCGGCAAACTATTTTGCCGACTGGCAAAGAGTGTGGCCGACCGGCAAAAAGTCCCTGTATCGGGGCAATTTTGGCATTTCGCTACGGGCCTTTTAAAATAGGGCTTCTAGCCCTATTTTCTTTACTTCTCCTTGCTCGAAATCTTCTCCTTTCTCTCTCTAAAATATTTTTCGAGCCTTATTTCCTCGTTTTCCGTAGTTTTTGGCTCCGTTTCGTCGTTCGATTCGCGTTCACCCTTGCGTTTTGAACGTTTTGAACCGATTGAAATTTCATTTCGGTGTTGTTTTTTCGATTTCCGCCACTCGGGGCTTGTTTTCCTTGAGTTTTTCTCATTATCTGTGCCTTTTCCGCACTTCGGCTTTTCCAGCCCTCTCGGGGTTAACTTTTTGTTGACTCTTCACATTCTCGCCCGGTTTTTCGTCTTCCAACCATTTTCACATTCTCTTCGAGATGGCGGACGATCTTCCACAGGGCAGGACCCCTCCAGAGCACGAGATGGATCCCGAGGCCGACCCCTTGCCACTTCATATCCGGCCGTTCGATCTGGAGATCTACAGGCCTGCGGTTCATGTGATGCTCCCCGATGGACTACGCCAGTTACGGAGCTTCGAGAGGGGCGTGGCCCCCGAGCTTCTCCTGCGTGAGCCTACCTCCCATCTGTCCTTCGACGCTTCTGAGGTAACATTCTTTCTTCTGTTTTATTATTTTTCGCAACGTAGAACATAATTGCCATTAGTTGATTCTGTTCTCTAACTGCTTAGCCTGGATGCACCGATACACTGTACACTGTAGTTGATTGCAAACAAACTTACAACCGATATCTGTTTGAAACTTACACGTGCACACACACTGCACTGACCCTGAATCACCCAAACACACGACGCACACTGTATTTCACTGCATACACACTGGTACCCGGTATCTGCTTCAGTCTGAAAACATGCACACATGCTGTATTTGCCCTGAACCACTCAAACACGCTGACACATCACACGTTGCAGTTCACTGTAAGTACACCGGCACCCGATGTCTGTTCGAATTTGAAAACATGCACACATGTTGTATACCTGTATGCTTCTTAAAATTACGTTTTGAATATTGCCTCGCAATTGTTCTTTTTGATTACAGGGGGATTCCCATACCATCCGCGGGTATGGGAATGCCGTTGCTCGGGATTGGTACATAGAGCTGCCAAACGGGCTTCGTCATATCGTCGACGAGGCCAGTTTCGGCATTTTTTGCAGGGGGCTCTCCCGGCTTACGACCTGTAGGTCCTTGCTTGCCGCTTTAGTGGAGAGGTGGTGGGATACCACCAACTCCTTCCACTTCTCCGTTGCGGGGGACATGACGATGACCCCTTATGATTTCTCGATGCTCACCGGCATCGGGGTAGGGGGTGATCTGATCCCTTTTGACACCGATATGGATGAGTGGGACGCCGCCCAGCTGTACCTACTCGGCACTCAGCCTCCCCTCACTCGAGCAGGGTTTGTCAGGTACTCTTGGTTCGAGAGCCATTTTCGGATTCAGCCAGCCTTGGCGGAGGAGGCCCAGATGACCCCAGAGGAGATGGATCAGTATGCACCGGGGCTTCATCTTGTTCCTCTTCGGGACGACTCTTTTCGCCGACCGGGCGAACACCGTGCCTCTATGTCAGTTGAGCGCACTGGTGGATGCCAGGCGGATCCGCCGCTATGACTGGGGTGGCGCTGGCTTGGCCACTTTGTATTGTTACATGAGCTCTTCTTCCCACCTCAACGGACAGCTTCTCGGCGGCTACTGGCGAGCTTGGGAGGTACATCTTCTTTCCCTTTTACATTTCTGCTTCACGTTTTCTGTATTCTGTACACTGGACACACAACGGTCTGCCTCTCACTGACTATATACTGCGCACGCGGCACACATATACTCTGCTTTACTTTGACTGTATACTGCACACACTGTATACTCTGTACAATACACTGCACAACACACGGCTCTGCCATTTCTGCTTTATTCTGTATTTTTCTTTATCTGATAGGCATACTTATATCTGTTCTGCAGTTGTGGGTGTATGCGTACTTTCCCAGGCTTGCCCCAGTACCTGATGTGGAGACCCCACTCGGCGTCCCCTTTTCTCATCGCTTTGATGTGCGATGCGTGCGGAGACCACGGGAGTCTTTTATTTTCTTCTGCCGCTACTTCGACACCATCACCGCCGCGGAGATATGTTCAACTTTAGAATTTGATTAGGCTTCGCTTAGCATTGTATGTTTGATAACAGATAGATAACAAACTGCATATTTACCCGTAGATCACCTGGCAGCCCTGGGCTCCATTGCCAGCCGTGGTGAGGGATCACTACGAGGGCGTAGAGGAGACTGCCCGTTGCCGGATTCTGTTGGAGGGCCCGGTCTGTCGGGCTTGGTACCTGGGCGAGCGTTTCTTGCGTCAGACCCTGGGTTTACCGGAGCAAATAGTTTCGGGTCCGCCTCCTACACATATGAGGCATACAGAGGGGTTCTCTTTTGAGCACATGAGGGACTACACCGTCGGCTGGGGTGCAGAGCGTCACAGAGGCGAGGGCGACGACACAGAGTACGTCCGGACCTACATTCTGCGACTCTTGAGCGGTGGTCGCCGAGCTGAGAGAGGGGGACCTGCGGCGCCAGTAGCTGGAGCAGGAGCTGGGGCAGGGACGTCGAGGACGGCTCGTATCCGTGGCAGGAGCGGAGCTCGGATGGGTTGTGCGGTTAGCTGGCCAACACTACCCGCGACGATGACATGTCGAGGGTAGGGTGGGGCGACGTACCAGATTCCCTTTGCTCCTCCTCCGGCTGACCATGAGTTGGTCGGGTGCTACGACTTACCTCCGGTATGTACTACTTCATCTTGCATCTTGCATTGTCATTTTATTTCAGTTTATTTTGATATTCCGCAGAATACTGATGCCTTTGATACTTTTGCAGGCGTCCTCCGAGTACACCCAGCAGTCCCTGGAGTTGAATGCCTCCATGATGGGGATGCTACAGCGGACCTTCGACCTCCTAGCCCTCTATAGTATTCCGGTATGTCCTCCTAACGACGGTCTCAAACCATTCATAAACTAATTCGCGTAATCTGATGCACGACACAACACCTGACACACTGATCTCACAGCATCTGATACACTGCATACACTGCATTTATACATTGCACTCTGCACTTGATATACTGCTCACGGCATTTGCACACTATATTGCACACATTGCATTCTATACTGATAAACTGCTCACGGCAATGTAGACACCCCTTTTTTGACCGTCCTCGAGACTTGGACGTCACCATTGGAACACTTGGTGATTACCCTTGTTTGTGTTCGTTTGGAGTTCCCGAAGGTCTCGGCCATGCGCCTTGCCTCAGGATCTCCTAACTTGACTATTCAGTGTCTGGTTTTGCACCAAACACTTTCACTTTGCCTTGGAGGGGCAGGGAATGCCTTGTGAGGCATCCCCACACACCACCGGCCATGACCAGAGGTCACCGGCTGGTTTTTGCTGCCATCGGCATTGTATATTGCCGGCCGGCACTATTTGTTGCCGGTCGGAACTCCCTTTTGCCAAAATGGCATCTTTGGCCGGCCGACTACTATGCATCTGCTTTTGCAGATATTTTATCACAGTTGTCTTGCATTTGGCTCCCCTCCATACACGTGTATGGAGGGATCTCTCTCTTTAGAAGCTTGTCTTGTAAGCTTTACAAGACAAAAGGCTCTATAAGAGAATGTCTTCTCTCTTGGGTTGAGGGTTAGACACTTTAGACACTTGAGACATTTTAGAGAGTTTAGACAGCCATTTTAGGGTTTGAGTTCTAGGGTTAGGGTTTCATACATATCCTATCTCTATATCTCCCTCTTGTGTGTGTTAAAGTGTGTTTGTGTCTTACTATTGCACACAAACACATAGTGTTTCACCTTCCCGTATTTTCTGAGGTTCCAAGAGGTTGTTCTTGAGTGGTTTCAAGCTTGGAGGGGCTGTTGGAGCTTCATCTTTGAAGAAAGTCAACAAGGGTAAGAAACTTGCCTTTATATTCCCTATTTTTGCATTGTATTTTTACCTGTCTTAAAATCGTTTTTGAGCTTAGTGTATAATACAAAAACGTTCTGTTTTTAGCCCCTCTAAATTGTTTGTTTAGAGTGTTTTGTGGTTTGGAGGTGTTTGACCCCTCTTAGGCCTCAAAAGGCTTCCATTTTGTGCTATTTTGGGTGAGTTTCGAGACTTTGGTGTTTGGGCCTCTTCACCACTGAAATCTTGAGGGATTTTAGTGGTGGAGATGGTGCCTTGAAGTCTCCAAAAGGGGAGGGCCACCCCCTCTCCTTGTTGTCCTTGAAATGGACCATTTTTGGCCTCTTGAGGGAGCATCATGTTAGAGTGTGTATTGATCATGTCTTGGCTATTTTCCATGCTTATTATGCCATGATATAACCGTGTTGTGTGTTGGTTTTGGTACACCATGCATGCTTAGCATACCTACCATGTAATGCCACTTTATTGCCTTAACATGCCTTAGGTTGTAAGCCTTTGTTCAAGCTTGTTTTAGGCTTAGTTTTGTGAAGCTTCTATGCTTATTTTACCATGCTAGAGGTCTGTCCATAGTTTTTTGGGTCGGCCATGGCATGCATTATATGCCCCCTTTGCATTTTGGCTTGTTGGCCTCAAGTGTGTGAGTATGTAGCATGCATTACTTGCTTTATTCTAATGATTTGGCATTATTTATAGCATAATTTCAGTCCCTTTGACATGCTTGTATGCTTGCTTTGGACACCTCTTTGAAGCTTTGGAAGCTTGGCTTGCATGCTCCATGTTTTGGTCATTGTGCATGCTTTTGATTTTAAGCCATTTAGATGCCATCTAGGTGTCCCTTGGGTGTTGTTTAGGTCTGCACTAGACCTATTTTAAGTTATCTTAGCCTTGTAAGGCTTGGTTGATTTAGTCTTCGTTTAAGCCTCTTGGCTTGCCTTGGGTTTTTGGTTTCGTTTGCATGCCTTGTTTGTCTTGTTTAATTGGCTTAATACCCTTTGTAACATGATTTTCAATGCTTACCTTGCATGCCATTAGTCCATGTTATGCCTCTTTCAAGTGTGCCTTAGAGTTGCTTATTTAATGCCTAAGTGTTGGTCCAACTTACTTGCATGTGTGTATCTATGTTCGATCCCAATTCCTTCATTTTTTTTTGGCTACTGTTTTGGGCCTATTTAGAGTTGCCCAAATCATGTATAAGTCCACCTTTTCATCGGTTTGCATTGCCTCATGTTTGCTTGTATGCTTGCATAAGTGTCTTGCCATGCCATGTTGCATCCTTAGCTTGCATGCCTAGGTTGCATTGCATCTTGCATGCATGCCTTGTTCCTTGACTTGGTGAAAGGAATTGGGCCTTGGTTCGTTTGATTGGTTTGCATTACATTTGACATCAAAATGCGCACACTTGGTCCCTCGGGCCATCACGCATGGAAATGCGCGATTGATGGTCCGAGAACCAAGGAGCATGTCCCTTTGAGTCACAAACATGATAGGGGACATGATTGGTGCATACATTGCTTGAATTGTATTGCCATACAAGTTCTGTCCTCTGCTGCTGTGAGTTGCAGGTTCTGCAAGCATTCTTTGCCGACCGGCAGTGTACATCGCCGACCGGCAGTAAATCACCAGCCGATGGATTAATTTTGTGCCGATGACCACATACCACTGCCGGTGGTAATCTTACTCAGCCGATGGCATTCCCCAGTATCCAGGGAAGCAATCCTGAGGTTTTGGTAGCCTCCAGAGGAGCACAGCAAGGAAAACAGAGGCAGCCTATGCATGGCGGTGCACTTCCGAGCAGGACCGAGCATGCATTGCATCGAGCTCTCCTCCCGAGGCGGTTTACTGTTTTTCCTAGCTTAGTTAGTTGGTTAGCTGATTAGGCAATTTGTAATATTTAATTAGCTCGCGAGTTAGTTAATTTGTAATATTTATTCGGTCCCTCCGAGCGAGGGAAAACTTGTAATAAGTGTGTGTGAGTGGTGTGTATGTCTTCCAATCCCCACTTCTTTCTTCCCTTTTGTTTACCTACTTATGATGGTAGATTAGGGCATGTTTAAATTAGCATACCTTATGCTATGCATGCATGCATCCATACATTTGTCTTGCATGAACCGGGCTCGGTACATCATGCTAACTGCATTGGTACTTCAAATTCCGAATTGAATACATGCATTGACTGACTGCATTTCACATGCCATCCTTGGATTAGCCGAGCCCATTCTATTAACATTTTGTATGCGATGCATTAGGCACTTAACATGGACTTGGATCATGCACTGATTGCTAACATGTCCTTGTTTTGGCACGGAGTACGATGTAAGTATTTATGCTTTAGCATACCGCATGCGTGTGAGTGTTGCCATGACAGTATGTTTGCCATGCGGCTAAATGCTTACGTGATATTACTGTTTGAATGCCTGTGGGTGAAGGTTGGGTTGTTTGAGTTGGAAAAAACTCGTTGAAATCCGTATTTTAGCCTACTTGCGAGTAGCAAACTCCAAAACATTTTCCAAAACAAACAGATATGCAATGCTTGTTTCCAAATTAGGCAATCTAGTCTATACTTGTTTACTGTGCGCATAACATAGTAATTCTAGGCTAATAACCGGAATAAGAACACATAACGTTTTCAAAAATGGATATCACGGTTAGTAGAGGCCGATCTTCGGACCGGGCGAAAGGGGATGCTCATAGCTGACCTTCCCCGATCGTACCCAAGCTCTCGAGCCGAGACAACTTCGGTGATGATGGACATGTGGCCTTCGGCAACGAGTCAAGGTTTCCTAAATTTTCCCAAAATAAAATATTTAGGTGGCGACTCTGTATTTGGCAAAGCAGTCCATTTTTGGCACTTCGTTCAAAAAATCTGTTTTCTCAAAACGATTTGCGGGATTTGGAGTCTTTGGTTCAGACTTAGAACCGTGACAATTTGAGAGTCCTGAGCTGTAGTGACCCCAAATGAACGGAACGGGAGCTCACCCTCCCGGGGCGTTCGGGGACGTCTACAGTTTCTGGCGACTCTGCTGGGGATTTAGAGAGCTTGACTCGAACTCACGATATCCTATTTTGATTCCATTTATGTGTCTCTTTGCATTGCATGTGCATTGGTGCGCCTAGGAACACAGTGTGCCATCTGCCATTCCTGAACGGTTTGCCGGAGGCTTGTCTTGTCAAGGCATGACCATAAGGCTGACCGGTTATGGGCTCTGACAGTATGGGACCACAAACCCCAGTTTTCACCGGGGCACCCTTTCGACCATTCGACCAAGTGCATATTCGGAATCTATAGTGACCATTCCAAACTAGGACAGGTTGCATACCCGATGTTAGGTTGTCTGAAAATTGCTGCATGCATAGTGAAACCCTAGCTCCTGACAAAATAGGACAGGGAAACCCTACCCCAACATAGGGGTGTTTTGGCTCTCTTTACTTGCTATGTGCTTTTAGAGTGTTTCTCTACAGAAAAGTACATATCAGTTTGCAAGTTTGAGTATCAGGCCCGAGGGCACCAGTATCAGTGTTGTTGGGAAACCAGTTATCCGCAGGTATCGGGTTCAGTTTTTGGGGACAGTGATTTTTGAGGAACAGTGATCAGTAGTAGAGTGCAGCTGCTCAGCTACACCCGTGTTTGATCCGTTCGGGCTGAAATGCTGTTTGTTGTCTCTTTCAGTTCAGACAGTTGGTACAGAATAGCTAGTGCTCCCCCTTTGCTGAGGCAGGACTTATGATGACGCAGAATTCAGAAGAGATCGTGGTTATGACTGCTGCATTGGATCAAGGGATCACTCTGGAAGGTGAGACCAACATTGATATGCCAAATCCACCCAGGTCGCCTGTTCCGCACCCGGTTTGGGCCCCCCAGCTATACCAAGCTCGCGAGCCTACTACATTTGAACTAATGGGGATGATAGGTGATGTCCAGAGGTCTTTGGTGGATCTCGCCTACGGAATGTCAGCTTCACCTCCAACCGCACCATATGCCGGGAGTTTCGTACCACAGGAGCCCCCGCTGTTGGGGCGAATTGTGATCGAACTTAGCCAACCGGAGATGGCCTCCAGCTATGGTAATGACATATCAACATCAACTCAAACCCTCGATCAGGCTGAGGCCAGAGGAAAAGACAAAGTAAAGGTAGATGCCGATCCCATTGAACAACTGATGTGGGCAGTCGAGGCTTTGAAAGCCGGAGGGATGAACAAGCAACAGATATCCGCAGTTATGGCAAAAACTGTGGAGGATGCTTTCCCCACTCCACCTGAGGGTAGTTCAAGCCAGTCAGAAAATCGGGATAGGCCCCGTCATGCCAAAACAGTTCCTCCTGTTCCTGCCCCTGCACCCGGGAAAGATCAGAAAGCTAAGGTGGCGCTTGCCGACCCTTTCGCTTGTGCGGCTAGTAAGAGCGCTCAGACTCCAAAGTACCTGCCCCGGGGGCGTAGGACGTTTCATGCTCTCTACATGCCTCTGTCCAAGGCACTTCAGATCCTTGCCGAGAGGGGGCACCTTAAACCCTTGGAGCCTCGTCCTCTCCCGAAGAATCTCCCCGCTACGCATGATGCTGCTCAGTACTGCGCGTACCACCAGCAGACAGGCCATGCCACCGACAATTGCTTCCGCTTCCGCCATGAGGTGCAAGATTTGATTGACAACGAGGTTATCCTCCCGCCCACCTCAGCCAAGTCCGTTACCACCCAGTTATTGGATTTTGAGGACACAGATACTGCAAGTATGTAATCAGAAGGTGAACCACCTGCGAGCGGCATCTGGTATATTTTGAATGTGGTGTCTGGCACGCATTTTTGAGCGTCTGTGAACGCTATCTTTGTAAATTCTGGTTCGGGTATCGAGTCAGTCTTTTGTTTTGAGTCTCTCTCTTTGTCTCGAGTCAGTCTTTTTGCTTAAGGGTCTGTCTTGTTGTAGCGAGTCAGTCCCCTTTGTATAGAATACCAGGTGATTCTAGGGTTGTTGCCTCGAACACCTTCTTGTCTTGTAATTACCCGTTTTTGTTTTTTGAGTCTGTTTCTGCCAAGGGGCCAATTATGCCAACAAATCTGAATGAAACAGCTGTGGCTACCTCATTTTCATGCTTGCTTCCAGTGTGAGTTATTTGTGCCAGAGAATTTGATTGGGCTGACAGTACATCTTGCCTGCTCTCCTACGCGCCAAACTCATTGCATTAACCTAAGTTTTTCAAAAAACTCTTTTTGAACACTGCGGTGATAAAAACAAAGAGGAAGGAATTCCTTGGGTTTTGCAAAATTTTGATCATTTTAAGAGAAGGGGAGGCATGCTAAGCCTTTTAATGAATGAAATCATGCTTGTCGGCATGAGTACTGGGAAGGACCCTGGCTCGATCTAGATTGGTTCCACACTATCTTCGGCATGAGCGATTCGTCATTTTCTTAAAAACTTTCAAAAACAAATGTTTTACACGGCCCTGTGAAAACCTGTGTGAAACCGCTCTCGAGATTGTGCAGCCTAGGATCGCTCTCGGCCTCAAGATTCAACCCGTTTGTTTTCAAACCTTGAACTCATTCAGAAAGTTCAACGGTCAAACGTCATGCAAGGTCTGTATGGCCAGATCAGGAGCAACCCTCGAGCAAGAGGCACCAAAGCCGAATCAAAAGATTAGATCTCACCAAAAGAAGCTCGTGGAGCAACCATGGTGGATTCTTCCGCAAATCAGTGCAACAGTCGTTCTCCTAGATACACAGAGGCTTCAACTTCAATAACCATTTGGCATGGACTTGTTGCACTTTTACCCTTTGAGAGGCTCGCTGGGCCGAAAACCCTGAAGGGCGACCCAGGCAAAAGTTAAAGCAAAAGAAAAATACAAAAAATGCCAAAAAAAAAGAGCAAAAGCAAAAAATACAAAAAATGAAAACAAAAGAAAAAATGCAAAAAAAAAGAGAAATGGAAAATAAAAAGAAGCTCGCAAGGTCGAAAACCCGCATCGGGCACCTTGGCAAAAGTTAGAGCCAGAAAAAGTGAAGGTTAAAATACCCGAGTGTACCTTAACCGGAACTACGTAAGGCTTGATTCCCATGTTTGGGATACGTAGGCAACTTCATCTTGAAGTCCAGCCCCCAACGCTTTCATAGCGTCTCAGTCCATGCAATGGTTTCAATTTCATCCCAAAGTCCAGTCGCCAACACCTTCCAAGGTGACTGTGTCCATATATTTGTTGTGGCCGTCTTCGTCATCTCTGTGTCCAAGAGCTCGACCACCGCCAATGAAGACTGTTTGCGGACTGCTATGGCATCATCCAAACAGGGGGCAACTTTCCGTTGCCACGAGCCGTCGCGAGACGCCATTCAAACCAGGGGCAACTTTCCGTTGCCATCCACCCCCTTCAAACCAGGGGCAATTTTCTATTGCCTCCGATCCGAGGTTGCGCATCTCAAAGAGTAAGTTCCATGCTCGTTGAGCATTGACTGTTCGCAAAATAGTTTTTGAAAATTTTTACTAAGGTTGACTATTTTCTCGAAAACTATTCCATTTTCCAAAACTGGACCATTTTCTTGGACTCAAAAAGGAAAAATTTCAGTGCTTACAGCCTGACTCGCATGGTTTTCAAATCAAAAATCGAACAAGTACGTTAATCCGACTCTCATTTTGATCAAAACTGTTTTAGTAGAAAACCAAAACGAAAAAATGGTCAAAATAATAAACTAAGGGCACAGTTGAGCCAGGAGTCCTGTCTCCCCCCCCCCCCGGTCGTCAACATACTTGCCAGAAGGGCACTCTACCCACCAGAAGAAATAGCCGTGAGCTAACGGTGTTGAGCATGAACCCACATCTTTCTATTCATTCATTAATCACCCTGGGGAGGGACGAAAAATGAGAGAATGAAGAATAGAGAGGTGTGAGTTGAGAGAAAAATGAGGAAAAGGGTTTTGAGAGAAAATCCGAGCTTGAGTGCCAGAGTGATGTGAGAATCACAAATGAGAAAAGGGTGGAAAACGATACCCAGAGAAACTGGCTCCTCGTGATCTGAGGTCCCTCGTCTTCGTTGACGCGTCTGTGTGTTGTGTCTTTTCAATTTGTCGGTCTCAACCTTTGTTTTAGTCTTTCCCGAGCGTGTCTCGCTGTGTTTTGGTCGTGTACCTTTGTTGAGTCCTCCCCGCTGTGTCTAGTTGTAGGCTCGATACCCCGGTTGAAAACCCTTATTTAATTTCAAAAATCATTTATACCCAGAATGCTGTGCCATTCTCTATATTTGAGTATGCTTCAACTCCAACTGGTTCCATCTTTGAGCTCCGTCTTGTCAGATTGGGCTGTTTTGTTTAAAATTTGCTGTGCCCAAAATGAACTGAATTCTGTGTTATGGGCTGTATGTAGATTAATCCCCAGTAGAGTAAGGGCTATGTGTCTAGAATCAGGCAGTGGGCTACTTGTGTTATTTTGCTATTGGCTGTTTAGTTATCTGATTATTACCGTGCAAATTTTTCAGACCACAGATCAATTCCATTTACATTGAGGTGTAACATGATGTGATGCGATGCAATACGTGAGATATGTAAATGTAACACTTTTTAAGCAAAAAATTTGTTCATTTCATAATCTTTTTTAAGTACAAAGTTTTAAGGAAAACAAAAATCTGCCTGCGGCAGTACAAAGTATCCTGACTACTAACAAAAGGGAAAAGTACAAGAAAGAAAAAGAAACAAAAAAAAACAACAACAAAAATCTGTATCCATGTCAAGCGACTCCGAGGGCTATCGGTCTGTCCTAGTCCTCTTCCTGGACGAGGGTCCAGGAGCATCATCAGCATCGTCGTCAGAGCCCGAGCTAGTGCCGCCTCCGGTCTCCTCCTCCGATGACTCCGCCTCCGACTCTGCCTCCGCCTCCGACTCGTCATCATCATCATCGTCATCATCAGGGATGGGAGCCCGCGAGCTATTCCTGACATGAGTGTGCCCCGCCTTGGTGCGGGGGAATACTCTGCCCTCCTCATCTCTCCCTCGGGCGGGGACGAAAGGTCCAGCTGGAGCACCTCCTACCCCGGGAATCTAGAAGGGAGGCTGAAAAGGTACACAAAAGGCAAATGCATCAGTATACTGTGGACAGTTTGACAGTGCAGAATGCAGTGTATGAGTATAGTGGACAGTTTATCAGTGCAGAATGCAGTGTATGAGTACAGTGTGTGAATACGGTGGGCAGTTTATCAGTGCAGAATGCGGTGTATGAGTACGATGTATGAATACCGTGAGCAGTTTATCAGTGCAGAGTACAGTGCAGAATGCAGTGTATGCAGTGTATCAGACGCTGTGAGATCAGTGTATCAGGTGTTGTTTCGTGCATCAGATTGCGTGAATCAGCTTGTGAGTGATTTGAGGCCGTGATTAGAAGAACATACCGGAATGCTGTAGAGGGCCAGGAGATCAAAGGTCCGCTGTAGCATCCCCATCATGGAGGCGTTCATCTCCAATGACTGCCTGGTGTACTCAGAAGAAGCCTGCAAAAGTATCAGATGCATCAATATTCTGTGGGATATCAAATAAACTGAAATGAAATGACTGTATAAAAATGCAGTAATACGTACCGGAGGCAAGTCGGGGACACCGACAAACTCGTGATCAGTCGGCGGAGGGGCAAAGGGGATCTGATAGGTCGCCCCACCCTGCCCTCGGAAAGTCAATGAAGTGGGCAGAATAGGCCAACCGGTCCCCTGTCCTCCCTGAACTCCGCCCCTGCCACGGACTCGGGCCCTCCTCGAAGCTCCTGCTCCAGCTCCCGCCCCTATCCTAGCTGCTGGCGCCACGGGCCTGGCTCCCTCGGCTCGACGGCCGCCGCTCAGAGACCGCATAATGTATGTCTGCATGTACTCTCGGTAATCGCTGATGCCTCTAAAGCGGGTCGCCTCCCAGCCGATAGTATAATTGGCCATCTGCTCGGTAGTGAGCCTCTCGGTCTCCCTTATGTCCTCAGGAGGGTGAACCGGGACTATCTGCTTCGGTAACCCTAGGGTCTGGCGTAGGAAACGCTCACCCAGGTACCAAGCCCGACAAACCGGGCCCTCCAGTAAGATCTGGAAACGCGAGGTCTCCACAGCATCGGCAAACCGATCCCGCGTCATGGCTGGCAAAGGAGCCCAAGGCTGCCAGGTGATCTGAAAATGCAATACAATTTGTTATCTACTGTTATCAAAATATGCAGTGGAAAGGCGAAGCTTAAATGAACTGCAAGTAAAACGTACCTCTGCGGGGGTGATGGTGTCAAAGTAGCGGCGAAAGAAGTTGAAAGTCTCTCGCGGCCTCCGGGTGCATCTCCCGTCAAAGCGATGCGAAAAAGGGACGACCAGAGGAGTCTCCATGACTGGTACGGGAGCAAGCCTAGGAAAGTAGGCATAAACCCACAACTGCAAGATAAATACCAGTGCATTTATCAGATAAAGCAGAATACAGAATAAAGCAGAAATGGCAGAGCCATGTGTTGTGCAGTGTATTGTGTATAGTGTACAGTGTGAGCAGTGTATAGTCAGTGTAAAGCAGAATGTATGTGTGTGCCGTGTGTACAGTATACAGCAAGTATAAAGCAGACTACAGTGTGTGCAGTGTAAAGAATACAGAAAATATAAAGCAGAAATGAAAAGCGGAGAAGAAACGTACCTCCCAAGCCCGCCAGTAGCCTCTGAGCAACTGTCCGCTGCTGCGCAAAGCTGAGCTCATATATCCGTAGAGAGTGGCCAGAGCGGCGCCACCCCAGTCGTAATGCAAGAAGTCTCTGACGTCCACTAGTGCGCTGAGCAGGCAGAGAGGCACGGTGTTCGCCCAGTCGGCGAAAATGGTTGTCCCAAACAAGAACATGAGGAAGTCGTGTGTGTATCTCTCCACGGCCCCCGCGGTCATCGGGGCTGCATCAACAAGGGTGGGCTGGACCCGGAACTGCACCTCGAACCAAGAATATCGGACATAGCCAGGACGCGCCAAAGGCGGCAGCTCGCCGAGCAAGTAAATCTGAGCGGCAGTCCACTCGTCCATTTCAGTATCAAAGGGGATCGGATCACCCCCTACCCCGATACCTGTGAGCATCGAGAAATCGTAAGGGGTCATCGTCATGTCCCCTGCCGCGGAGAAATGAAATGAATCGGTGGTGTCCCACCACCTCTCCACCAGAGCAGTGAGGAGAGGTCTGCATGTAGTGAGCCTGGAGAGTCCTCTGCAGAATGCACCGAAGCCCGCCTGGTCCACTATGCGACGGACCGCATCGGGAAGCTCGGCATACCAGTCCCGAGCGCCGGTGTTCCCATACCCACGGATGGTATGCGAATCCCCCTGTAAATAGAAAACAACAATTGCGAGGCAACATTCAAAATGCAGTTGTAAGAAGCATATAGATGTAGCATGTGTGCAAGTTTAACAGATTCAAGCAAATACCGGGTGCCGGTGTGCTTACAGTGAACTACAACGTGTGATGCGTCAGCGTGTTCGGGTGGTTCAGTACAGTGTAACATGTGTGCATATTTTCAGACTCAAGTAAATATTGGGTACCAGTGGGTATGCAATGAAATACAGTGAGCGCCGTGTGTTCAGGTAATTCAGGGTTAGTGCAGTGTGTGTGCATGTGTCAGTCTCAAGCAGATATCAGTTGTACGAATGCTTGCAATCAACTACAGTATACAGGGTATCTGAGCTAAAGCAGTTAAAGAGTACAACTAGTTGCGACAGTTTTGTATCCTATATTGCAGAAAGTAAAGCAGTGAAAAGAGAGTTACCTCGGAAGCGCCGAAGGACAGGTGGGAGGTAGGCTCACGCAGTAATAGCTCAGGCAGAATGTGCCTGTCGAAACTCCTGAACTGGCGCAGTCCGTCAGGAGGTAGCGCATGAATCGCCGGCCGGTAGGTCGCCGAGTCGAACGGGCGCTCGCTCAAAGGTAGGAGCTCGACCCTGGGATCCATCTCATGATCCGAGGGAGTCCCACCGCGTGGAATGTCATCCGCCATGTCAAGAATGATGAGAAAATAGCCGGAGAGAGGAAAACGGGGCTAGAATATGGAAAGTCAACCGAAAAGTCAACCTCCGAGAACATCGAAAATGGCCGAAAAGGCCGGGATGTGAAAAGGGTACGGAAATCAAGAGGAAAGCAAGGGGAACAAACCCCAAAAAGGTGGGAACGGCAAAAGAGGCACCGAAACAAAGATTTGTTCGGTTGAAAATGTCCGAAACGCGAAGAAAATCGCGAATCCGACGACAAAACGGGCGTAGAACGCAAAGAAACGGAAAAAAGAGGAGAGGAAAACACTCTAGAGAGAGAGGGTGTGGAATTTCGGCGAAGGAGGAAGTGAGAAATAGGGTTTAGAAACCCTATTTTAAAACACCCATGGTGAAATGTCGAATCTGCCTCGACTCAGGAACTTTTTGCCAGTCGGCAACATTTTGTGCCGGCCGGCATAATATTGTGCCGATGGAATTATTTTGCAGTCGGTGGACAGCCGGCGGATTCCCCTCCCGGCCGGTGGTGTTCCCACGACCTTGTTTAGGCCATATGAGTAGTTTTTGGTCTTCATAGCTCAAGAAAGTGCAAAAAGTGTATCTCCGACGCTCAACCGGCCTCCGTTTTGACCTCGGACCGCGTCTTCTGTGCATAGCACTCCAACTCATACAATGTTGTATCCTTTGGTATCCTTTTTGCGTTTTACAAGATCCAAAAGTTACCCGTGTGCGTTGCACGCGTTCATCGCACTATTTCGGTGCATTACGTCGTGCTATCATGCGCCTCACAGTTGCATTGTTATGCACATACTACATGCGTTGTAACACGCACCCCTTGCATTGTCATGCACGTCTCTCATGCATTCTCATTGCATTTTTATTACAAGCATTGTCACGTATTTCAATACATACCTCGCCTCGCGCATCGTTCGCGTTGTCGTGCATCCTCTTACCATGCATTGTCATGCATTCTGAAACACGTGCGTTGTTACACATTTAAGTCTGTTCGTATCATTTTACATTCCGTGTGGCATGTGTGTCACACTTTGCATCATTTTGCATCTTATGAGGCATGCGTGTCTCATTTGTATCATTTTGCATTCTTATGAGCCATGTGTGTCTCATTTGTATCATTTTGCATTCTTATGAGGCATGCGTGTCTCATTTGTATCATTTTGCATCTTATGAGGCATGCGTGTCGCATTTGTATTATTTTGCATTCCTATGAGGCATGCATGTCTCATTTGTATCATTTTGCATTCTTATGAGGCATGCGTGTCTCATTGGTATTATTTTGCATCTTATGAGGCATGCGTGTCTCATTGGTATTATTTTGCATCTTATGAGGCATGCGTGTCTCATTTGTATCATTTTGCAATCTTATGCGGCATGCGTGTCTCATTTGTATCATTTTGCATCCTATGAGGCATGCGTGTCTCATTTGTATCATTTTGCATCTTATGAGGCATGCGTGTCTCATTGGTATTATTTTGCATTCTTATGAGGCATGCGTGTCTCATTTATATCATTTTGCATTCTTATGAGGCATGCGTGTCTCATTGGCATTATTTTGCATCTTATGAGGCATGCGTGTCTCATTTGCATCATTTTGCATCTTATGAGGCATGCGTGTCTCATTCGCATCATTTTGCATCTTATGAGGCATGCGTGTCTCATTTGCATCATTTTGCATCTTATGAGGCATGCGTGTCTCATTTGTATTATTTTGCATCTTATGAGGCATACGTGTCACACTTGCATCATGCCTCATTGGCATTGGCACGTGTGCCTCATTTGCATTAGCATGCGTGCCTCATTTGCATTGTCTTACATTCCTTGCGACCTGCGTTGTCTTGCTTTCATTTGCATTGTCATGCATGTTGCTAACGATATTGTACCTGTTAAGTTTGTTTTCTTTTCAGGCACGATATTGTATGTACGATTCATTTGAGGCTGGAGCGACCAGACGAACCGCACAGGTATTCAGATGGTCTAGGAGACCTTAAATCCTTGGAAGGTGCGAAATCTTCGGTGCACTGATGTGTGCAGTTCACTTGCATTGTTATGCATTTCTTGTGCAAATATACACGGTCTAGGAGACCCTAAATCCTCTGAAGGTGCGAGTCCTTCGGTGTTTGTCGTGCCCGAACGACTTTTGATAAGTTGCATTATCGTGTATCTTACAGCTGCGTGTTGTCGCGCATTTCATGCAACATGCATTTTATACATCATTTGCATTTCAAAAACAAAAAAAAAAAAAAAACACAAAACAAAACATGCATTGTCATGCATCATCGTAAATAGTTGCATTGTCATGCATCATTAGAACGTAGTGCATATTGCATTGTAGATCGCATGCATTCACTGCATCACCTTCCATCTATGGCTTGTGCCTTTCCATGTTAAGCTTGGTCTGGTATGTGCCCATACTTTTCACGTCGAAACATAGTTCAGTGGACCGTTCAATGTTAGACGCGGCTTGTACGCGTACATGCCTTGCCTAGGTAAGATTTGGGTTGGCCCGCAGGCCATATTCATTGTATCCATTTCCATTGCATTGTAGATCGTATGCATTCACTGCATCACCTTCCATTTATGGCTTGTGCCTTTCCAGGTTGAGCTTGGTCCGGTATGTGCCCATACTTTTCACGTCGAAACATAGTTCAGTGGACCATTCTATGTTAGACCTGGCTTGTACATGTACATGCCTTTCCTAGGCAAGATTTGGTTTGGCCCGCGTGCCATATCCATTGCATTGTATTCTGCATGCATTCATTGCATTACTTCCACCTATGGCTTGCGCCTTTCCATGTTGAGCTTGGTCTGGTATGTGCCCATACTTCTCGTGTCGAAGCAGAGTTCAGTGGACCGTTCTATGTTAGACGTGGCTTGAATGTGTACATGCCTTACCTAGGCAAGATTTGGTTTGGCCCGCGTGCCATATCCATTGCCACCTCCCTAGCGTATCCATATATATATATATATATATATTACATTGTAGTGTAATTATCGCATCCGGCATTAGGATCATAGTCCTTTCTCCAGCGGGTCGTTTCCCCACTTGTGTCAATCCCCCCCAATACTTGTTCTTGTGTCTGTCTACGTTACTCATAGTTCAGTTGACCGTTCTATGGTAGATAGACTTGTTACCTCCATCAATCTATTTGACATAGGTGTGGTTTCGAACCACTCGTGATTGGATCGTGATTCGATTGCTTTGCATATAGTTTGCATTGTTTCAATTGCATTGCATCTTCATTTGCATTATTTATACATTGTTTTGTATATATTGCATATCATTTTGCATCCATCTTTGCATTATTATGAATGTTGTTAACAACATCGTACCTGTTGAGTTGTTTTCTTTGTAGGCACGATAATGTATGTACGGTTCATTTAAGGCTGGTGCAACCAGACGAGCCGCACAGGTATTGTATCCTCCGAGTGAGACGTATCGAGAATTGCATAATTCTCTTGCATCCTTTCTGCATTGTAATGTAGTTTGGTAAATACTAGCTTAAAACTGTCGCATGTTATGCTTCGTTACAGCTTTTCTTTGCATAATCATAAGTTACGTTTGGCTTTGTGCATTGTCTTGCATTTTGCCCCTGCCTTCGGGCGCATACCTTGTTTGTCTTGCATGATTGTCCAAGTCTTCGGCCTTGTCAAAAATGGGTCGTCTCTGGGCTTTGACATTCACTCCCGTCATTGTTATGACTTTCGAGTTCTGTCAAAGAGGGGCAACTGTAGACACCCCATTTTTGACCGTCCTCAAGACTTGGACGTCACCATTGGAACACTTGGTGATTACCCTTGTTTGTGTTCGTTTGGAGTTCCCGGAGGTCTCGGCTACGCGCCTTGCCTCAGGATCTCTGAACTTGACTGTTCAGTGTCTGGTTTTGCACCAAACACTTGCATTTTGCCTTGGAGGGCAGGGAATGCCTTGTGAGGCATCCCCACACACCACCGACCATGACCAGAGGTCACCGGCTGGTTTTTGCTGCCATCGACAATGTATATTGCCGGTCGGCACTATTTGTTGCCGGTCGGCACTCCCTTTTGCCAAAATGGCATCTTTGGCCGGCCGACTACTGTGCATCTGCTTTTGCAGATATTTTATCACAGCTGTCTTGCATTTGGCTCCCCTCCATACACGTGTATGGAGGGATCTCTCTCTTTAGAAGCTTGTCTTGTAAGCTGACAAAAGGCTCTATAAGAGAGAGTCTTCTCTCTTGGGTTGAGGGTTATACACTTTAGACACTTGAGACATTTTAGAGAGTTTAGACAGCCATTTTAGGGTTTGAGTTCTAGGGTTAGGGTTTCATACATATCCTATCTCTATATCTCCCTCTTGTGTGTGTTAAAGTGTGTTTGTGTCTTACTATTGCACACAAACACATAGTGTTTCACCTTCCCTTAGTTTCTGAGGTTCTAAGAGGTTGTTCTTGAGGTTCTTGAGTGGTTTCAAGCTTGGAGGGGCTGTTGGAGCTTCATCTTTGAAGAAAGTCAACAAGGGTAAGAAACTTGCCTTTATATTCCCCATTTTTGCATTGTATTTTTACCTGTCTTAAAATCGTTTTTGAGCTTAGTGTATAATACAAAAAAGTTCTATTTTTAGGCCCTCTAAATTGTTTGTTTAGAGTGTTTTGTGGGTTGGAGGTGTTTGACCCCTCATGGGCCTAAAAAGGCTTCCATTTTGTGCTATTTTGAGTGAGCTTCGAGACTTTGGTGTTTGGGCCTCTTCACTACTGAAATCTTGAGGGATTTCAGTGGTGGAGATGGTGCCTTGAGGTCTCCAAAAGGGGAGGGCCACCCCCTCTCCTTGTTGTCCTTGAAATGGACCATTTTTGGCCTCTTGAGGGAGCATCATGTTAGAGTGTGTATTGATCATGTCTTGGTTGTTTTCCATGCTTATTATGCCATGATATAACCTTGTTGTGTGTTTGTTTTGGTACACCATGCATGCTTAGCATACCTACCATGTAATGCCACTTTATTGCTTTAACATGCCTTAGGTTGTAAGCCTTTGTTCAAGCTTGTTTTAGCCTTAGTTTTGTGAAGCTTCTATGCTTATTTTACCATGCTAGAGGTTTGTCCGTAGTTGTTTGGGTCGGCCATGGCATGCATTATATGCCCCCTTTGCATTTTGGCTTGTTGGCCTCAAGTGTGTGAGTATGTAGCATGCATTACTTGCTTTATTCTAATGATTTGGCATTATTTATAGCATAATTTCAGTCCCTTTGACATGCTTGTATGCTTGCTTTGGACACCTCTTTGAAGCTTTGGAAGCTTGACTTGCATGCTCCATGTTTTGGTCACTGTGCATGCTTTTGATTTTGAGCCATTTAGATGCCATCTAGGTGTCCCTTGGGTGTTGTTTAGGTCTGCACTAAACCTATTTTAAGTCCTCTTAGCCTTGTAAGGCTTGGTTGATTTAGTCTTGGTTTAAGCCTCTTGGCTTGCCTTGGGTTTTTGGTTTCGTTTGCATGCCTTGTTTGTCTTGTTTAATTGGCTTAATACCCTTTGTAACATAATTTTCAATGCTTACCTTGCATGCCATTAGTCCATGTTATGCCTCTTTCAAGTGTGCCTTAGAGTTGCTTATTTAATGCCTAACTGTTGGTCCAACTTACTTGCATGTGTGTATGTATGTTCGATCCCAATTCCTTGGTTTTTTTTTGGCTACTGTTTTGGGCATATTTAGAGCTGCCCAAATCATGTATAAGTCCACCTTTTCATCGGTTTGCATTGCCTCATGTTTGCTTGTATGCTTGCATAAGTGTCTTGCCATGCCATGTTGCATCCATAGCTTGGATGCCTAGGTTGCATTGCATCTTGCATGCATGCCTTGTTCCTTGACTTGGTGAAAGAAATTGGGCCTTGGTTCGTTTGATTGGTTTGCATTACATTTGACATCAAAATGTGCACACTTGGTCCCTTGGGCCATCACGCATGGAAATGCGCGATTGATGGTCCGAGAACCAAGGAGCATGTCCCTTTGAGTCACAAACATGATAGGGGACATGATTGGTGCATACATTGCTTGAATTGTATTGCCATGCAAGTTCTGTCCTCTGCTGCTGTGAGTTACAGGTCCTGCAGGCATTCTTTGCCGACCGGCAGTGTACATCAGTAAATCACCAGCCGATGGATTAATTTTGTGCCGGTGACCACATACCACTGCCGGTGGTAATCCTACTCAGCCGATGGCATTCCCCAGTATCCAGGGAAGCAATCCTGGGGTTTTGGTAGCCTCCAGAGGAGCACAGCAAGGAAAATAGTGGCAGCCTATGCATGGCGGTGCACTTCCGAGCAGGACCGAGCATGCATTGCATCGAGCTCTCCTCCCGAGGCGGTTTACTGTTTTCCCTAGCTTAGTTAGTTGGTTAGCTGATTAGGCAATTTGTAATATTTAATTAGCTCGCGAGTTAGTTAATTTGTAATATTTATTCGGTCCCTCCGAGCGAGGGCAAACTTGTAATAAGTGTGTGTGAGTGGTGTGTATGTCTTCCAATCCCCACTTCTTTCTTCCCTTTTGTTTACCTACTTATGATGGTAGATTAGGGCATGCTTAAATTAGCATACCTTATGCTATGCATGCGTGCATCCATACATTTGTCTTGCATGCACCGGGCTCGGTACATCATGCTAACTGCATTTGTACTTCAAATTCCGAATTGAATACATGCATTGACTGACTGCATTTCACATGCCATCCTTGGATTAGCCGAGCCCATTCTAGTAACATTTTGTATGCGATGCATTAGGCACTTAACATGGACTTGGATCATGCACTGATTGCTAACATGTCCTTGTTTTGGCACGGAGTACGATGTAAGTATTTATGCTTTAGCATACCGCATGCGTGTGAGTGTTGCCATGACAGTATGTTTTCCATGCAGCTAAATGCTTACGTGATATTACTGTTTGAATGCCTGTGGGTGAAGGTTAGGTTGTTTGAGTTGGAAAAAACTCGTTGAAATCCGTATTTTAGCCTACTTGCGAGTAGCAAACTCCAAAACATTTTCCAAAACAAACGGATATGCAATGCTTGTTTCCAAATTAGGCAATCTAGTCTATACTTGTTTGCTGTGCGCATAACATAGTAATTCTAGGCTAATAACCGGAATAAGAACACATAACGTTTTCAAAAACGGATATCACGGTTAGTAGAGGCCGATCTTAGGACCGGGCGAAAGGGGGTGCTCATAGCTGACCTTCCCTGATCGTACCCAAGCTCCCGAGCCGAGACAACTCCGGTGATGACGGACATGTGGCCTTCGGCAACGAGTCAGGGTTTTCTAAATTTTCCCAAAATAAAATATTTAGGTGGCGACTCTGTATCTGGCAAAGAAATCCATGTTTGGCACCTCTTTCAAAAAATTTGTTTTCTCAAAACGATTTGCCGGATTTGGACACTTTGGTTCAGACTTAGAACCGTGACAAATTGAGAGTCCTGAGCTTTAGTGGCCCCAAATGAACGAAACGGGAGCTCACCGTCCCGGGGCGTTCAGGGACATCTACAGGCATACTGATGCGTTTGCCTCTTGTGCTTTTCAGCCTCCCTTCCAGATTCCTCTGGTGGGTGGCGCTCCGGCTGGGCCCTCTATTCCTGCTCGAGGAGGGCGTGTTCATGTCGGGAGTAGCTCTCGGGCGCCGACCCCTGATGATGACGATGATGATGATGATGAGTCCGAGGCAGAGGCAGAGGCCGGGTCATCTGAGGAGGCTGGAGACGACTCAGACTCAGGCTCAGATGGCGATGATGATGACGATGCCCCTAGACCTTCGTCCAGGAAGAGGGCGAGGACAGATCCCCGGGCCCGAGACTACTGATGATGATCCAGATTGCTGCTTTTCTTCTTTTCTGTACTTTTTTTTTCTTTTTCTTCCTTCTCTTTGCTGGTAGTTAGATTACTTTGTATTGCTGCAGGCAGATTTTTGTTTTCAAAGCTATGTACTTGAAAAAGATAATGAAATGAACAAACTTTTTGTTTAAAAAGTGTTACATTTACATATCTCATGTATTGCATCGCATCACATCATGTTACACCTCAATGTGAATGGAATTGACCTGTTGTCTGAAAAATCGAGCATTTGTACTGTAATGATCAGATAACCAAACGACCTCATAGCAAAACAGTCCAAGCAACACACTGCTCAAATTGAATGCACAGCCCATACTCTGTTGGGGATTAGTCTACATACAGCCCCTAACACCTCACTCGGTTCATTCTGCACACAGCAAATCCTGAACAAACGGCCCAATCTGACAAGACGGAACACAAAGATGGAACCAGTTGAAGTTGAAGCACGCTCAGATGCCCCAAATTTTTTTCTTCTTCTTTTGCTTCTCACAGATGTAGAGAATGGCACAGCACTCTGAGCATAAACGATTTTCGAAATAAAAAAGGATTTTCAACCGAGGTATCGAGCCTACAACTGAACACAGTGGGAAGGACTCAAACAAAAGGGTACACGACCTAAACACAACAAGACACGCTCGAAAAAGACCCAAAACAAAAGTTGTGGTGAACAAAACGAAAGACACGACACGCGGACATGTTCAACGAAAGACCTCAAATCTCGAGGAGCTAGTTCCTCCGGGTATATTTCCCACCCTTTTTGATTTGTGATTCTCACATCACTCGGCCCTCAGACTCGGTTTTTTCCTCTCAAAACCCTTTTTCTTACTTTTCTCTCAACTTACACCTCTCTATTCTTTTTTCTCTCATTTTTCATCCCTCCCCAAGGTGATTGATGAACGAATAGGAAGTTGCGGGTTCATGCCCAACGCCGTTAGCCCACAGCTATTTCTTCTGGTGGGTAGAGTGCCCTCCTGGCAAGTATGTTGACGATGGGGGAAAGACAGAACGCCTGACTCAACTGTGCCCCTAGTTCATCATTTTGACGATTTTTTGTTTTGGTTTTATACTAAAATAGTTTTGATCAAGATGAGAGTCGGATTAACGTACTTGTTCGATTTTTGATTTGAAAATCACGCAAGTCAGGCTGTAAGCACTGAAAATTTTTCTTTTTTGGGTCCAAGAAATGGTCCAGTTTTTGGAAAAGATGGAACAATTTTCAAGAAAATTAGTCAACTTCAGTAAAAATTCTCAAAATCTATTTTTGCAAACGGCCAATGCTTAACAAGCACGGAACCTACTCTTGAGACGCACAACCTCGGATTTGGAGGAAAATTGCTCCCTTGCTCAAAGAGAGCTGCATGGCAACGGAAAGTTGCCCTTGGTTTGAACGGCGACTCGCGACGACTCGTGGCAACGGAAAGTTGCCCCTTGTTTGGATGATACCGCAGCAATCCGCAAACAGTCTTCATTGGTGGTGGTCGAACTCTTGGACATGGAGATGACGAAGATGGTCATAATCAATATATGGACACAGTCACTTTGGAAGTGTTGGCGACTGGACTTTGGGATGAAATCGAAACCATTGTATGGACTGAGATGCTATGAAAGCGTTGGGGGCTGGACTTCAGAATGAAGTTGCCTACGTATCCCAAACATGGGAATCAAGCCTTACGTAGTTCCGGTTAAGGTACACTCGGGTATTTTAGCCTTCACTTTTCAGGCTCTAACTTTTGCCAAGGTGCCCGATGCGGGTTTTCGACCTTGCGAGCTTCTTTTCATTTTCTTTTTTTTTTCTTCTTTTTTTTATTGATTTTTTTGTATCTTTTCATTCTCTTTTTTTTTTCTTTCTTTTTTTTGATTTTATTTCTTCTCTTTTTTTGCATTTTTTGTATTTTTCTCTTGCTCTAACTTTTGCCTGGGTCGCCCTTCTGGGTTTCCGGCCCAGCGAGCCTCTCAAAAGGGTAAAAGTGTAACAAGTCCATGCCAAATGGTTTTTGAAGTTGAAGCCTCTCTGTATCTAGGAGAACGCTGTTGCAATGATTTGCAGAAGAATCCATCATGGCTGCTCCACGAGCTTCTTCTGGTGAGATCGAATCTTTTTTATTCGACTTTGGTGCCTCTTGTTCGAGGGCTGCTTCAAAACTAGCTACATGGGCCTCCTCTGACAGTTGACCGTTGAATGTTCCGAATGAGTTCGAGGTTCAAAACAAACAGGTTGAATCTTGAGGTCGAGAGCGATCCAAGGCTGCACTATCTTAGGAGCGATTCCACACAGGTCTTCACAGGATCGCGCAAAATATTTTGTTTTTGAAAGTTTTTTTTTTAAAGAAAGCGACAAATCGCTCGCGCTGAAGATGGTGTGGAACCGGTCTGGATCGAGCCAGGGTCCTTCCCAATACTCATGCTGACAAGCATGATTTCATTCATTAAGGGCTTAGCATGCCTCTCTTTCTCTCAATTGATCAATTTTTTGCAAAACCGGAGGAATTCCTTCCTCTTCGTTTTTATCACAATGTTTCGAAAAAAGTTTTGAAGAACTTAGGTCAATGCAATAATTCTCAAGGCACAGAAGAACAGGTAGAATGTGGGGCCGTTCCATTCAAAACCTCTGGCACAACTAGCCCAAAACAAACAATAAGCATGGAAGCATGATAGCCGCAGCTATTTCATTCAGGTTTCTCAGATGTAACTGGCTCCACAGCAGAGACAGACTCAAAAAGAAAGCAAAAAGGTTAAATACAAAAACGGTGTTCGAGGAAACAACCCCGGAATCACTCGACATCTTATACAACGGGACTGACTCGGTACCACAAGACAGGCCCAAAAACAAAAAAGACTGACTCAAAGCAAAGAGGCAGACTCAAAAACAAAACAGAGAACTGACTCAAAACCCAAGCCAGAAGCTACAAATCAGCATTTACAAATGCTCAAAAAGTGCATGCCAGACGCCATATCTGAAATATACCGAGCGCCGCCCGCAGGTGGTCCAACCCCTGATCACATACTCGCAGTATCCTCAAAGTCCAACAGCTCGGTGGTAACAGTCTTCGGTGAGGTAGGTGGAAGAATGACCTCATTATCGATCAGATCCTGCACTTCACGGCGAAGGCGGAAACAGTTATCGGTGGCATGACCGGTCTGTTGGTGGTACGCGCAGTACAAAGCAGCATCATGTGTGAAAGGGAGATTCTTCGGGAGAGGCCGAGGTTCAAGGGGTTTGAGGTGCCCCCTTTCGGCAAGAATCTGAAGTGCCTTAGACAGAGGCATGTAGAGAGCATGAAAGATCCTGCGCCCTCGGGGTAGGTACTTTGAAGTCTGAGTATTCTTACTAGACACACTAGCAAAAAGGTCGACAGGCACTGCCTTGGTTTTCTGATCTTTCCCAGGTGCAGGGTTGGGAATAGGAGGAACTGTTCTGGCATGACAGGGCCTATCCCGATTTTCTGACTGACTTGAACTACCTTCAGGTGGAGTGGGGAAAGCATCCGCCATAGTATCCCCCCGGCTTTCAAAGCCTCGACTGCCCGCAATAGTTGTTCAATGGGATCGGCATCTGCCTTCATTTTGTTCTTGCCTCTAGCCTCGGCCTGATCAAGGGTTTGGGTTGCTACATCAGAGCGAAGCCCGGTTGTTCCTGGCATGTCGTTGCTGTAGCTGAAGGCAACCTCTGGTTGGCTAAGCTCTATCACAATCCGTCCCAGTAGCGGGGGCTCCTGTGGTATGAAATTCCCGGCATACGGTGCCGCTGGCAGTGAAGCCGACATTCCGTAGGCCAGATCGGCCACGGATCTCTGGAGGTCACCTATCATTCCCATCAATTCAAATGTGGTGGGCTCACGAGCCTGATACAACTGGGGGGTCCAGACTGGGTGCGCGGCAGGCGACCTAGGCAGATGCGATACATCAACATTGGTTTCATCCCGCAGGGTGATCCCTTGATCAAGCGTAGCTGTCATAACCACAATCTCTTCTGAATTCTGCGTCATCATAAGTCCTGCCTCAGCAAGAGAGAACACTAGCTATGATGTATGAATTCTCTGGACACTCTGAACTGAAAGGAAAAACAAACAGCATTTCAGCCCAAACAGATCAAACACAGTTGTAGCCGAACAACTGCACTCTACAACTGATCACTGTTCCCCCGAATCACTGTTCCCAAAACTGAACTTGATACCTGCAGATAACTGATTTCTCAACAACATTGATACTGGTGCCCTCAGGTCTGATACTCAAACTTGCAAACTGATATGTGTGTTCCCCTGCATAGATACACTCTAAAACACATAGCAAGTAAAGAGAGCCAAAACACCCCTATAGAGGGGTAGGGTTTCCCTGTCCTATTTTGTCAGGAGCTAGGGCTTCACTATGCATGCAGTAGTTTTCAAACAACCTAACATCGGGTAAGCAACCTGTCCTAATTTGGAATGGTCACTATGGATTTCGATATGCACTAGGTCGTATGGTCGAAAGGGGTGCCTCGGTAAAACTGGGGTTTGTGTTCCCATACTGTCAGAGCCCACAACCGGTCAGCCTTATGGTCATGTCTTGACAAGACAAGCCTCCGGCAAACCATTCAGGAATGGCAGATGGCAAACACAGTGTCCTAGGCGCACCAATGCACATGCAATGCAAAGAGACACATAAATGAAATCAAAACAGGATATCATGAGTTCGAGTCAAGCTCTCTAAAATCCCCAGCAGAGTCGCCAGAAACTGTAGACGTCCCCGAACGCCCCGGGAGGACGAGTCCCGTTCTGTTCATATTGGGTTCACTACAGTTTAGGACTCTCAAATTGTCACGGTTCTTAATCTGAACCAAAGAGTCCAAATCCGGCAAATCGTTTTGAGAAACAGATTTTTGAAAAGAAGTGCCAAACATGGACTGCTTTGCCAGATACAGAGTCGCCACCTAAATAATTTTTTAAGGGGAAATTTAAGAAATCCTGACTCGGTGCCAAAGGCCACGTGTCCGTCATCACCACAGTTGCCTCAGCTCGGGAGGTAGCGTACGATTAGGGATGGTCAGCTATGAGCACCACCTCTCGCCCGATCCGAAGATCGGCCTCTACTAACCGTGAAATCCGTTTTTGAAAACGTTATGTGTTCTTATCCCAATTATTAGCCTAGAATTACTATGTTATGCGCACAACACAAAAGTATAGACTAGATTGCCTAATTTGGGAATAAGCATTGCATATCCGTTTGTTTTGGAAAAATGTTTTGGAATTTGCTACTCGCAAGTAGGCTAAAACACGGATTTCAATGAGCTATTCCAACTCAGACAATCCAACCTTCACCCATAGGCATTCAAGCAGTTATATCACATAAGCAGCTAGCCTCATGGTAATCATGCTATCGTGGCAACACTCACACGCATGCAAGGATGCTAAAGCATAAATACTTACATCGTACTCCGTGCCAAAACAAAGAACTCGTTAGCAATCAATGCATGATCCAAGTCCATGTTTAAATGTCTAATGCAACGCATACGGAATGTCACTAGAGTAGGCTCGGCTAGTCTAGGAATGACATATGAAAATGCACAAGTAACATGTATTCAAGTTAGATTTGAAATACTAATGCAGTTATCATGATGCGCCGAGCCCGGTGCATGCAATACTGATGAATGATGCACGTATGGATAGCATAAGGTATGCTAAATTAAACATGACCTATTACTAACCATCAAAGCAGGTAAGTAAAAGGGAGAAAGAAGTGGGGGTTGGAAGACATGCACACACTCACCCACAATTATTGCAAATTCGCCCTCGCTCGGAGGGACCGAAAGAATAGTACAATTCGAATAATGAATTAACTATCCTAGCTAATTAATTATTACAGACCAACTAAATTAATTAAACAAATTAATTAATTTAAGAAAGCAAGAAAAAGGGCCTCGGGAAGAGGGCTCAATGCACGCGTGCTCAGGTCTTGCTCGGAAGTCCACTGCCATGCACAAGTTGCCTCTGTTTTTCCCTGCTATACTCCTCTGAAAACTGCCAGAGTCTCAGAATTGCTTCCCTGGACATTGGGAGACACCACCGGCTGAGGAGAATGGCCACCGGTAGTAAGATGTGATCATCGGCTGTTGATGAAGCTATCGGCCATGGATTTATGGTCGGTCGGCACTGAACACTGCCGGTCGGCCAAGAATGTCTACAGAACCTGCAATTGACTGTAGCAGAGGGCAAGGCATAGCATGGCAATGCATTTCAAGCAATGTATGCACCGACCATATCCCTTATCATGTTTATGACTCAAAAGGACATGGTCCTTGGTTCTCGGACCATCAAGCGCGTATTTCAATGCGTGATAGCCCAAGAGACCAAGTTGTGCATTTTTCATTTCAAATATGCAAGCAGCCATGCGAGGTGAGTATGCAAACAACCAAAGAGATGGACTTAAACATGATTAGGCAATTCTCAAACAAGCCTAAATCAGTGGCCAAAGTGCTCAAACATGGAGGCCAACACACGCACACACATGTACATGTTAAAGGGCTAATACTTAAGCACAAAAGGGCAACTCTCAAGCACACTTGAAAGAGGCATAACATGGACAATTAGCATGTAAATTAAGCTTTGAAAATCATGCAAGAACATGGTGCCAAACCAACCCAAACAATGCAATCAAGGTATGCAAGCAAAGTCCAAGATTCAAAGCAAGCTAAAGGGGTATTGAACCACACTTAACAAGACCAAACATGGCATGAATTCAATGACCCAAAACAGAGTTTTAGCACATAAAACAAAGCCCAAAAGATTACTTAGATGGCATCTAAATGACTTGAATTCAAAAGCATGCACAATGACCAAAACATGGAGCATGCAACACAAGCCTTTGACACGTCAAAGGGACCATGAAATGCAAGCATACAAGCATACTAAGTGGACTGAAATGACATGGAAAATGGTCCCAATCCACTAAATCAAAGCAAGTAATGCATGCTATACACTCACACCCGTAAGGCCAACAAGCCAAAAATGCAAAGGGGCTATACAATGCATGCCAAAGTCGACCCAAACAACTAAGGACAGACCTTAATCATGGAAAAATAAACATGAATACTTCACAAAGCCAAGCCTAAAACATGCTAGAACAATGGTTTACAACCTAAGGCATGTTAAGGCAACAAAATGGCATTACACTGCATGTTTGCTAAGCAAGCATGGTGTATGAAAACCAACTTAAAAAAATGCTATTTCATGGCAAAATAAGAATAAATAATGCTAAGGCATGGTCAACAAGAGCCTAAGCTAGGTGCTCTCTCAAGAGACAAAAATGGTCCTTTTCAAGGACAACAAGGAGAGGGGGTGGCCCTCTCCTTCTTGGGACCTCAAGGCACCATCCTTACCACTGAAATCCCTCAAGATTTCAGTGGTGAGGAGGCCCAAACACCAAAGTCGCGGAGCTCACACAAAATAGCACAAAACAAGGGCCAAACAAGGCTTAAGAGGGGTCAAACAACCCCAAAGCTTAAAACACTCTTAACAAACTATTTAGAGGCCTTAAAAACCGAATGTTTATGTATTATATGCAAAGCCAAAAAATAGTTGCAAGATAGGTAAAAGTAGTGTGCAAAAATGGGGTAAAAAGGGGCTAGTTTCTTACCCTTGAAGTCCTCCTTCACAAATGATGATCTTGTTGCCTCCTTGAGCTCAAATCCAGTCAAGAACACCAAGAACAACCCTCTGGTCCCTCAACAACCAGGAGAAGGTGTAACACTATGTGTTTGTGTGCAATAGTATGGACAAACACACACTAGACACATACAAGAGAGAGATATAGAGATAGGAAATATGTATCAACCCTAACCCTAATCCAGAACTCCCTCAGAAATTTTTGTAACCCTAATGCCAAGAGAGGAAGCCTCTTCTTATAGGCAACTCCCTCTTGTAAGGCTTCCAAAACAAGCCATCCAAGAGGGAAATCCCTCCATACACGTGTATGGAGGGGAACGGAGTGGGTGCCAGCTATCATAGCTGGCACAAAATATCTAATAAAAGTAGATGAACAGTGATCGGCCATTCAAAATTGCCATTTTGGGAAAATAAATGGCCGACTGGCAACAAAGAGTGCCGACCGGCAATATACATTGCCGATGGCATAAAATCACTAGCCGGTGGCCTCAAGCCATGGCTGGTGATGTGTGGGGATGCCTCACAAGGCATTCCCTGCCCCTCCAAGGCAAAACACAAGTATTTGGTGCAAAACCAGACACAACACGGTCGAGTCGAGAGATCCTGAGGCAAGGCGCGCAACCGAGACCTCCGGGAACTCAAGACGAACACAAACAAGAGTAATCACCAAGTGTTCCAATGGTGATGTCCAAGTCTTGAGGATGGTCAAAAATGGGGTGTCTACTCTCACTAACTTTCACCTTTATCGATAAAGAATTGCTGCTTGAGGGCTCTGAACACAGCAAGCCACTATACATCTTTGTGGAATGTAAAGAGAAGTGGATACCAGTTGTTTTGGTTGATACCGAGTCTGCAATTAATGTGTGTTTGTCGCGCACAGCCTATGCTATCGGTTTGAAACCCGCACACTTCGTACCAATGGCCCATGTGATTCGGGCTTATGACAATACAAGTCAAGAAGTGATGGGGGCTGTCCGGATCAGAACTCAGGCTGGCCCAGCACAATAGGATATGGAATTCCACATCCTAGATGTCCCAGCCACCTTTAATTTACTCCTTGGATGGTCGTGGCTGCACCAAGTAAGAGCTATCTCTTCCACTCTGCATCAGATGCTGAAATACCCCCATGGAAAGGGGGTAGCTATTGTTTTTGGGAACTCTTCCACACATCTGCCACTGGAGGTTACTACACCCGTCTTCGAAATTGTACATGGTGAGGTGGATATCTTTTTGTCTGGGTTCACCTTGGCCGAGGCCCGGGTGGTGCAAGATATTATGGCTGTTGATGAGGGGTTATATGTTAGTGCGCAATCCATGTACCTCATAAATAAGCTACAACATGTACCCGTAATGGGATTGGGAAGGAGCGGCAAGAAGGGCATCACTACATTGGCCGAAGTGCCACACAACCCTTATACCTTTGGTCTAGGTTACACGCCTACCAAAGAGGATTGGGTAAGGAAGGGAAAGGAAATGGCAGGAAGGGCCAAGGCTAAACAAAATGGAAAGCACTATGGGTTGGTGCATAGACCTATTCAAGGAACCCTGAACGGTCGCTTTGTCTGGGAGAGGGAGGATTTCCCATTTTGTGGCTTTCTTGAGCCCTGGCTGAATTTTGAAAAGTGGCATTTGCCCTGCTTTGAGATCTTTTTTGACCTACAGTTGCAAGGGGATGAAGTTGCACAAGAGCAGACTGACCTACCAGTTGAGGCTGAATAGTGTATAGAGGATAAGTCCGATGGCACAGAACTTGAGATAGGAGCATCATTGGCTTGTCTCCTCTCAGATCCTCAGATCACACCAGAGAGCTTGGAGGATGACTTCTTTGTTTCCATGATTGGAGATCAATCGGCTGTGGGCTCTTCTTCTGGCATTCTGGATGCATCTATCGCACCCTCCCTCATTTGGAAATTCGAGGAGGGCTTTTTGCCCAGCAGTTCTGAATTAGGTAGTGAACCAAAATCTGATTCCACGGAGTCTGTGGAGTCAAAATCAGATTTTAGTTCGTCTGGGTCAGAGTCCGATATTCCTGGGGTTGATAACCCGGATGCCGTTGTTTTGTCTAGCTCGTCTTTTTCCTTTTCTTTTGAGTCGGTTGTGATCGAGGAATTGGACAAACTGGAAGTTGTGAATGAGAGTGGTACCACTGCTGTTTCTGAGTACTTTTTTATGCCACTTGTTTGTTGCATTAATCACTTTGATAAAAGTGACAAGGAAGAAATTCCTTCGGTTTTGAAACATTTGATTGATCGAGAGGAGAAGAGGTTTGTAAAACCCCTGGTTGATGAAATCACTTCAATTAATGTTGGTACTGAAAAGGATCTGCATCTGGTCTAGATTGGGTCCACGTTGTCTTCGGAGGATCGCAACCGCTTAGTCGCTTTATTAAAAGATTTCAAAGATGTTTTCGCGTGGTCCTACGAAGACATGCCTGGAATTGATCCCGAGATTGTACAGCACTGGATCCCACTTGACCTTGAAGCCCGAACTGTCAAGCAGAAGCTTCGAAGAATACGCCCAGATTGGGCTATGAAAATCAAGAAAGAGGTCACCAAGCAGATAGATGCAGGGTTCTTGCTAGCATCGGGGTATCCTACTTGGTTGGCCAATATTGTTCCGGTGCCGAAGAAAGATAACAGAATTCGGGTGTGTGTGGATTTCAGAGATCTGAACAAAGCTAGTCCGAAGGACGACTTTCCTTTGCCGCACATCGATGAATCAGTGGACTTCATCGCAGGCCATGTGCTGTTTTCCTTTATCGATGGGTTTTCTTGATACAACCAAATCATGATGGCACCCGAGTACAGGGAGAAGACTACCTTCACCATGCCGTAGGGAACCTACTGCTATAGGGTGATGCTGTTTAGTTTGAAGAATGTTGGGGCTACTTATAAACCAGTTGCAACCACTATCTTGCATGATATGGTCCACAAAGAGGTTGAGGTGTATGTGGACGGCATGATTGTCAAGTTCAAGGAAAGAGAGGGCCACTTCACCGCCTTGAAGAAATTTTTCCAACGGATCAGAGAGTATCAGTTGCGACTGAATCCTCAGAAATGTACTTTTGCCGTCACAGCAGGAAAAATACTGGGTTCTTGATTACACAAAGGGGTATTGAGGTTGATCCTTCCAAAATCAAGGCCATCCTAGAAATGCCACCACCAAGGACTAAAAAGGAGGTGCGTGACTTTTTGGGTAAAGTGCAATTCCTAAGGTGGTTTATTGTAAAATTAACCTTGACTTGTGAACCATTATTTGGTCTCCTAAAGAAAGGAAAGAAATTCCAATGGGATGACCGATGCTAGGTTGCTTTCGAACAGGTCAAGCAGTATCTACAGAACCCGCCGGTGTTGTCACCGCTAGAGCCGGGGAAGCCGTTGATTTTGTATGTATCAGTAACCGACACGACAATGGGCTGCATCCTTGCATAGGAATCTGAGGATAGAGTGGAGAAGGCCATCTATTACTGGAGCAAGAAGATACCGGAATGTGAGACCCGTTACACTCCATTAGAGAAGGCTTGCTTGGCCTTGGTATGGACTACCAGAAAGTTGAGGCACTACCTGTTAGCTCACTCTGTAATTCTGGTTTCAAGATTAGATCCCATCAGATATCTCTTCGAGAAACCGGCGCTTACGGGTAGGCTAGCCCGTTGGTTGCTTCTTCTCTCCAAATTCGATTTGAAATATATGACCCGTAAGTTTATACATGGGAGAGCGGTAGTGGAGTTCCTAGCCGATCACCCAGTAGAGTGAGACAAAGCAGTAAGGTATCTGTTCCTAGATGAGGCCATTCTGCAGGTTGAAGGAGAGATTTGGACTATGTACTTTGACAGAGCATCTAATCGGTACGGGTATGGGATAGGGTGTTGCTGATAGCGCCCAACAATTTCCACATACCTTTAGCTTTCAAACTCCGATTCAAAGTGTCAAACAATGAAGCATAATACAAGGCATGCATCGCTGGCTTGGAAGTCGCCTTGGAACTAGGCGCAAAACAGTTGGACGTCATTGGGGACTCGAACCTGGTTGTGTCTCAACCGAAAGGAGACTGGAAGGTTAAATAAGAAAGGATGAAAATCTATCACCAAACCTTGGACGTTCTAATTCCTAGGTTTGAGAAGCCAACCTTCACGCATCTGTTAAAAGACAACAACAGGCTCGCTGATGCTTTATCAACTCTATCTTCCATGATAGACATCCCTTTGGAAGTTTGGATGTGTCTGATCATCATTGAACTGAGGTATGTGCCGGCCTACGAGTTGATCACCATAATAGATGAAGTACAAGATCAGAACTCCTAGTATCATGATATCTGGAACTTCTTGGAAAAGGAGGCTTATCTACCAGGGGAAAATGCCAAAGCTAAAAGGGTGATACGGTGAATGGCTGCTCAGTTTATCATCTACGGAGGTAAATTGTATAAACGATGCCATCTGGGAATGCACATGTTGTGCGTCGATGAAGAAGAGTCAAAGTGCCTAATGAAGGCCATCCATAAAGAAGAATGCGGTTCACACATGAGCGGAGTAATGCTGGCTTGGAAGGTTCTCGGGCATGGTTCCTACTGGTCAACCATGGAGGAGGATTGTATCGATTTTGTTCGGCGATGCCACAAAAGCCAGATCCATGCAAATTGCATGAACATCCCACCGTCAAAGTTGTACAACATGACTTCACCGTGGCCATTTTCAGTTTGGGGAATTGATGTTATTGGGGCAGTTACACCGAAGGGGTCAAACAGGCATAAGTACATCCAGGTGGCAATAGACTACTTTACAAAGTGGGTCGAGGCCCAATCCTACGCAGTGCTGAAAGCGTCACATGTAGCCAAGTTCATCAGGAATAATATCATCTGTCGTTATGGGGTCCCAAATGAGATTGTAGACACCCCATTTTTGACAACCCTTAAGTCTTGGGCACTACTGATTGCTTACTTGATGGTGCAGGCTATGCTATGCGAATGTTCGATTTCTTCGGCAAGGAGAGAGTCAAATCCCAACCTTACACCTTTTTTTTGGACTAAAACGATTTTGACCAAAGATTTTAGATCTTAAAACTGACTTTTTCAAAATATTTTTGAAAAGGTTCCTACGATGTTCTGAGGCTCGCATTTCGTTAAATGTTGTGTTTTTTATAAACCGAGCAAGGACAAAGTGGAAATGAATGAAAGTGAGGTGAAATCTCTGAAAAATCTTTCAAAAAACCTTATTTAGGGGTTTGGTGTTAAAGAAAAGAGGAGAGGAGGGAAGAAACCAAGTTGGGGAAGAAGATGGGCATGAATCGTTAAGAGAAAGAAGACTTCTGGGTCTATCTCTTAGCATACTTGGAATTTTTCTATGAGGCAGCTACGGTCGGAAAGAAGACTTCTGGGGCTTCAATTTTGGCACAAGAATGACCTGAAAAGGAGTCCATACGAAGGAGATATGCCCGTTTGAAGTCGGGCTTGGAAACAAATTTTCGGTGACCGGGCGGCCACCTAAAGTGGCTGACAGCCATTTTTCGCCTTTTTCAACCTTGTTGGCCACCTTTTGGCAATTTTCGGCCACTTGTTCCCCTCACCGGCCACTTGAAGTGGATGTGCGGCTAAAGGAGGCGGTCCGCTGACCACCTGGAGTGGCCGACGCCCATTTTTCTACGTTTGTAGATATTTTCTTTGCCAGTTGTGCCAACTGTTGGACACTGAATACCATCTCCAGACATGTGTATGGAGGGATTCAAGAAACCTTTGGCTTGCATTTTCTATATAAGGGGAGGTCCCTCCCACTTTGTGAGGGTTCAGAATTTTTAGGAGCAAATTTTACTCTCTCTAGAATTCTCTATCTCTCTCTATATTGTGTTTGAAAGTGAGTTTTCTTCACATATTTGCATACAACCCCTTAGGCAAACATCTTGACCTTGGAGATGAGGTTCCTTAAGGCTTGTTCGGAGCTCCTAAAGTTGGTTTTGGCTCAGAAATTGTGTTGTTTGTTGCTGTGCTTTAAGGGTAAAGCCTTACCCTCTTTAAAGCTTTGTTTTAGTTGCTTACTGGGGCACCTTTGCATGCTAGTTTTAGGCCGGTTTTAACTTTTGAAAAACACTCTTTTTATGGTTAAAATAGTGGTTTGAAGTTAGTTTTGGAGTTAGGGGCGGTTCACCCTCTTTTGTTGCTTGTTTGCTAAGTATTGTGCCATCTTTTAAAGCTTTTCAAACAACTCTTTCTTGGCCTTTTAACCAATGAATTTCAGTGGAAAAAACTTGGTTTTGAGGTCCAAAATAGGAGGGGGTGGCCTCCCCTCCTTGTGTCTTCTTTGCATGTGTTGATGGCCTAGTATTTGAGCATGCTTTTCTACCTTTTTGTAGCTTATTTCAAGCATGTTTTTGGCTTTATTTTGACATGCTTCAACTCTATTTTTGGCTGGTTAGGTCCCTTCTTGCATGCTTTTGGTACTTGTAGTGCAATCATGCTTACTAGCCTAGCTTACTTGATGACCTGGCCTATCATTCTAGCCTGTGTTAGTTTGATTCCAGCATGTTTTTGCCACTGATTTAGCATGCTTTAACTCTATTTTGAGTGGTCTTTGTCATATGGGACTTGTCATGTATGGTTGTAGTGCAAAGGCCTTTACTAGCTTTAAGTTTTAAGGCCTCTAACATGTTGTGCATGTGTTGATTGCATGTTTTGGCATCATTTAGCATGTAATTTCAGTGTTGATGGCTCTGTCACATACTCATTTGCCTTGCTCTTCCATTACTTTTTAGAGTTGCTTTAAGCCTTTTTTGTAGCTTAACATGTGAGCATGTGTTTCTACTCTTTTGTGCATTAATTTCAGCATGTTTTAGCTACTGATTTGGCATGTTGAAGCTCTGCCCAAAACCGGTTTGGTCATTGAAGCTTAGTATTGCATGCCTCTTGTGTAATGCTCTTCACTAGCTTTGATGTTTTTGATTTTCAACATGTTGTGCATGTGTTACTTGCATGAGTTAGTGTCCTTTGCATGCCATTTTAGCACTGTTTTGGTAATTTCTTCATCTTCTTTTTTTTCCATTTGTTTTGAGGGTTGGTTAACCTTATGATTATGTTTAAGCTTGAGATAGAGCTTGTGCTCAATAGCTTTAACTCTCCTATGAGGGTTCCTCCTAGCCAAAGGCATGATCTCTCTCATGTCTTAACCAATCCTTTGGTTGACCCCTCTCTCATTAGAGGACAATCACCTTGGACAAATTGACTAAATAAGGGTTTGGTAACGCTAAAATGAGTAAATAAAATGAATCAAAGAAAACTTCAGTAAGATAAACATATGTGTGTTGCGTTGGTTGTGTTTGGATCAGACGTAAATCCAAACACAATAAATGTGGCACGTTTCATACTCAAAGTGATGAAACGTGTCACGTTTCTTGGTCATTGTCACCCTTGATCATGCATGATAGGGTCGTGATCCTTTGGGTCTTATGTGCGCATTCATTAAGCTTATACAAGCTTGGTCTTTTGACCATCATGCATGAAAATGCTTGATTGGTGGCTTGAGAGCCAAGTGCCACACTCCCTTAAGCTTGAGAAATGATAAGGAGGGTGGCAGTACACACATTCCTTGAAGAATACATTGTTGTGCCTCTATTGTTCTCTGTTGCAGCAAAGCTAGAAGCCTGGAAAAGTAGGTGGCCGACCGGCCACTTAAGGTAGCCGACCGACCACTCTGACTGGCTGGCCGGCCAGTTCAGGTGGCCAGTAGCCACTTTTTGGGGCCGATCAGCCACCAGTTCATTTTTTGTGCAAAAATGATTCTGTTTTGGAGCAGAAGCAGTCTAGAGTGTTGGTTCGATGTTCAAAGACCAAGGCAAGTGTCAACAGAGGCAACCGATGGCAAAGTGACAGATTTTCAGGGGGACGCAACCGAGCATGCATATCTCCCTCGCCCACGAGGCTAATTCATTGCTTTGTTAGCTAGTTGTAGCTGATTATTTACATGTGTTGTAATTAATTAGTTTAATTCAAGTGTTGTAATATTTTAATTAGTTTCTATTGCTAGTTATTCAAATTCAATTGCATTGTAATTAACTAGCTAGCATAGTGTAGACGCGCCCTCGGGCTTTGTGCTCTTCCACAGTACAGACTCCTTTTGTGTCGGTTCTTAATCTGATCTTGCAATGTGCAATGCAAGACTGATAAATCACCAAAGAGTCCAAATCTGGCAAATCGTTTTGGAAAACAGATTTTTAGGAAGAAGTGCCAAACATGGACTGCTTTGCCAGATACAGAGTCGCCACCTAAATATTTTGTTTTTGGGGAATTTAGGAAACCCTGACACGTTGCTTGAGGCCACATGTCCGTCATCATCAAAGTTGCCTCGGCTCGGGAACTTGGGTACGATTGAGGAAGGTCAGCTATGAGCACCCCCGCTCGCCCGATCAAAGATCGGTCTCTACTAACCATGATATCTAATTTTGAAAACATTATGCGCTCTTATTCTGATTAATTAGCTAATCTTACTATGTGATACGTACAACACAAAAGTATAGACTAGATCGCCTAATTTGGAACAAAATATCGCATATCCATTTTTTGGAAATGATTTGAGGTTTGCTACTCGCAAGTAGGCTAAAATACGAATTTCAATGAATTATTCCAATTCAAACAATCCAACCTTCACCCACAGGCATTCAGACAGTAAATCAACTAAGCATTTAGCCTCATGGCAAGCATGCTGTCATGTTAACACTCACATACATGCAAGGTCCCAAAGCATAAAAACACTTACAGTGTACTCCGAGCCAAAACAAGAAACTAGTTAGCAATCATGCATGATTCTAGTTCATGTTAAAATGGCTAATGCATCAAATACAGAATGTCACTAGAATAGGCTCGGCTAATCTGTGGATGGCATGTGAAATGCATAAATAATATGTATTCAAGTTAGATTTGAAATACCATGCAATTAGTATGATGCGCCGAGCCCGTTGCATGCAATACAAATGAATGGATGCATGCATGCATAGCATAAGGATGATAAATTAAATATGCCCTAATACTAACCATCAAAAGAAGGTAAGTAAAAGGGACAAAGAAGTGGGGATTGGAAGACATGCATCACACGCACGCACACTTATTACAAATTTGCCCTCGCTCAGAAGGACCGAAAGAATAATACAATTTAATCAACTAACAAGTTAATTAAATTGTTACAAACCAATTAACTAGTTAAGCAAAGTAACTAAGCTAATAAAGCAATAAAACAGCCTCGGGAAGAGGGTCCAATGCATGCGTGCTCGACACCGCTCGAAAATCCACAACCATGCACAAGCTACCTCTGTTTTCACAATTTTATGCCTCTGAAAATTGCACAAGTCCCAAGGAGAACTCTTTGAACACTGTGGGGTGCCACCGGCCATAAGGAATGGTCACTGGCCATGGAAAAGTGGTCATCGACCATTGGTATGGTTCTCAGCCAGAGATTTGTAGTCGGCCGGCACTCAATGTGGTCGGTCGGCCATCTATGCCTGCAGAATCCTATTTTGACAGCAGCAGAGGACAAGACAAGGCGTGCCAATGCATTTCAAAGCAATGTTTGCACCGCCACACCCATTATCATTTTTATGACTCAAAGGGGTATGGTGTTCGACCCTCGGGCCATAAATCGCGCATTTCAATGCGTGATGGCCAAATAGGCCAAGTGTGCCGTTTTAATGTCGAATGAAATGCACATAAACAAATAATGGACCTAACCTCTATCATGGTGATTCAAGAGGCAAGGTATCCATGCAAAATGCAACCTGAGCATGCGAGCTAAGTATGCAATATGAGCATGCAAATAAGCAATGTGTACTAGGCATATAACCTAAGCAAACAAGCATGCTAGACATGTAACAATAATGCTAATGACCAACATGCAACAACATGTGAGGGGGACTTAGCGTAGGAACATGTAAAGCAACTTAACACAAGATGCATGCCAAATGCAACACCACTTAAACATGCAACAACATGTTAATAGGCTAAGCATCTAAACATACAAACATGTATAGCATGCAACAACATGCCAAAGGCCAAGTGTGTAACAACATACAAGGAAAGCATGCAACAACATGCGAATGATGGACTTACACCAAGATGGACAGCTCTCTACTAGGCCCAAAACAGTGGCCAAATGCTATGGAAATGAGGTCAAATTTACATACAAACATGCATGCAAACATGGTCCAACACTTAAGCATAAAAGAGGGACTTTTAAGCACACTTAAAAGGAAAAAAATATGGACAAATGGTAAGCATGATAAACTCTGAAAATCATGTCAAGGATGGTGCCAAACCAACTAAACAAAGAAAGCAAAGCATGCAACCAAGCCCAAAACTTGAAAAATAGCCACAGGGACCTAAAACAGTCCCAATGCAGATCTAAACAAGGCCAAAAACACACCTAAATGGCATTCCAAATGCCTAAGTCTAAAGGCATGCACAATGACCTAAACATGGAGCACAAAACACAAACCTTTTGAAACATCAAAGGAGCCATAAATGCAACTATACAAGAATGCTATATGGACTGAAATGACATGACTAATGGTGCCAAACCACTGAAATGATGCAAGTAGAGCATGCTAGATGATCCAATACTCAAGGCCTACAAGGGAGATTGCATGGTAGCTATACAAAACAAGTCATGGATGACCCAAATGACCAAAATCAGACCTCAAGCATATCAAAACATGCATAAAAGCTTCACAAAGCTAAGCCAAAACCATGCTAAAAACAAGGCTCAAAGCACAAAGCATGTTAAGGCAATTTCATGGCATTACAAGACAAGTATGCTAAGCATGCATGGTGTGTCTAAACCAACTTAAAATAGTGCTATATCATGGAAAAATAAAGCACAAATACTACCTAAGACATGGCCAACATGAACTTAAGAGAGGTGCTCACACATGAGGCTAAAATGACAAGTTTTGAAGATAACAAGGAGAGGGGATGACCCTCTCCTTCCTAGGACCTTAAAGCACCATCCTCGCCACTGAAATACCAAAACAAGGTGGTCCTGGAGCTCACGAAAAATGCAGAAAAATGAGGCCAAACAAGGCCTAAGAGGGGTCAAACAACCCGAAACACCAAAACAGCCTAAAACAACTATTTTAAGCACTCAAAATTAGAACTTTTATTATTTATACACAACGCTTAAAAATAGATGCAAGGATGGCTAAAAGCCTATGCAAAAATGAGGAATAAAGGGGTAAAGTTCTTACCCTTGAAGACCTCTTTCAAGAATAATGCTCCAGCAGCCTCTCCAAGCTTAGATCAACTCCAAAACTCTGAAAATAACTCCTTAGTACCTCAGTAGCTAAAAGAAAGTGTAGCACTAGGTGTTTGTATGCAAAACTATGAACAAAAACACCGTAAACACAGACAAAATGGAAGGAGAAAGAGATATAGAGATAGAATAGATACACAATCCTCTAACCCTAATCTCAAAGCTTTGTAACTTTTTTTGGAACCGTTGAGGAGGGAGGAGAAGCCCTCCCTTTACAGAGATTCCATCTTCCAAAGCTTACAAAACAAGCTAAGCAAGAGGGAAATCCCTCCATACACGTGTATGGAGGGGGTGCAAAGTGGATGCTAGCTATCACAGCTGGCATAAATTATTTGCCAAAAGCAGATGAACAGTGATCGGCCAGCCAAAAATGACAAATTGACCAAAACAATGGTCGGCCAACCACAAAGAGTGCCGACCGGCCATAACCAATGGCCGGTAGAAACAAAACATTGCCGGTGGCCTCAACCCATGGCCAATGAGGTGTTGGGATGGCCAACAAGCCATTTCCCACCCTCAAAAGAAAAAACACAAGTGTTTGGTGCAAAACCAAACATAAAATAGGCAAGTTGAGAGGTCTTGAGGCAAGGCGCGTGGCCGAGACCTCTGAGAACTTAGGACGAACACAAACATGGATGATCACCGAGTGTTCAAACGGTGACGTCCAAGTCTTGAGGACGATCAAAAATGGGGTTTCTACAGTTGCCTCTCTTTGACAGAACTCGAAAGTCATGACAATGACGGGAGTGAGTGTCAAAGCCGAAAGGCGACCCATTTTTGACAAGGCCGAAGACTTAGACAAAGCATACAAGCTACAAACAAAGATATACGCCCGAAGCCAGGGACAAATGCAAAACAATGCACAAAGCCGAGCATAACTTATGATCGTGCAAAGAGAGCTGTAACGAAGCATGCCAATGCAACAGTTTTAAGCAAGCCAAAAACCAAACTACATTACAATGCAGAAAGGATGTAAGAGAATTATGTGATTCTCGCTACATTTGACGTGGAGAATACAATACCTGTGCGGTTCGTCTGGTTGTGCCAGCTTCAAATGAATCGTACATACAATATCGTTCCTGTCCTGTTCGTCTGGTCATGCCAGCCTCAAATGAACCGTACATACAATATCATGCCTGAAAAAAAAAAGAGAACTTAACAGGTACAATATTGTTAGAAACATACATAGCAATGCAAGTGAAAAGTGCGTAACAATGTGAGTGAGAGGGTGCATGACAATGCAGGTGGAAGGGGTGGATGACAATGCAACCCGAGTGTGTGCAGAACAATGCAATTTAAAATAGGCATAACAATGCTACGAAGGAACAAACACATATAAGCAAAGTACACGTGACAACGTGTACAATGTGTGGAGGCGAGGAAGAGCATACACATGTAAGTAAAGCACATGCGACAACACGTGCAATGTGTGAAAATAAAGGAATTTGAACACATATAAGTAAAGCATAACGCGACAACGTATGCAATGTGTATAGTAGGAATAAAACGTACACATGTAAGTAAAGCACATGCGACAACATGTGCAATGTGTGAAAATAAAGGAACTTGAGCACATATAAGTAAAGCATAACGCGACAACGTATGCAATGTGTATACAAACAAACTTGAACACATATAAGTTAAGCATAACGCGACAACGCATGCAATGTGTATGGAAACTTGAACAGATATAAGTAAAACATAACGCGACAACGCATGTGTAGGCGCGCCCGCGTGGGGGCCCCGCTACTACAGTTCAGACTCGATTTGTGTCACGGTTCTAAGTCTGAACTAAAGAGTCCAAATCCGGCAAATCATTTTGAGAAACAGATTTTTTGAAAAGAAGTGCCAAACATGGACTGCTTTGCCAGATACAGAGTCGCCACCTAAATATTTTAAAATGGGGAAATTTAGGAAACCCTGACTCGGTGCCAAAGGCCACGTGTCCATCATCACCAAAGTTGCCTTGGCTGGGGAGCTTGGGTACGATTGGGGAAGGTCAGCTATGAGCACCCCCTCTCGCCCGATCCGAAGATTGTCCTCTACTAACCGTGATATCCATTTTTGAAAACGTTATGTGTTCTTATTCCAATTATTAGCCTAGAATTACTATGTTATGCGCACAGCAAACAAGTATAGACTAGATTGCCTAATTTGGAAATAAACATTGCATATCGGTTTGTTTTGGAAAAATGTTTTGGAATTTGCTACCCGCAAGTAGGCTAAAACACGGATTTCTACGAGTGTTTCCAACTCAGACAATCCAACCTTCACCCACAGGCATTCAAACAGTTTATCACATAAGCATCTAGCCACATGGTAAGCATGCTGTCATGATAGCGTTCACACGCATGAGATATGCTAAAGCATAAATGCTTATCGAGTACTCCGAGCCAAAACAATAACCTAGTTAGCCAACATGCATGGTCCTAGTCCATGTCAAATTGACTAATGCAACACATGCAAGATGCAATTAGGATAGGCTTAGCTAACCTAAACAGGGCATGTGAAAATGCACAAGTAGCATGTATTCAAGTTAGATTTGAAATACTAATGCAGTTACCCTGATGCGCCGAGCCCGGTGCATGCAATACTGATGAATGATGCACGCATGCGCAGCATAAGGTATGCTAATTTAAACATGACCTATTACTAACCATTAAAGCAGGTAAGTAAAAGGGAGAAAGAAGTGGGGGTTGGAAGACATGCACACGCTCATCCACACTTATTACAAATTTGCCCTCGCTCGGAGGGACCGAAAGAATAATACAATTCGAATAATGAATTAACTATCCTAGCCAATTAATTATTACAAATTACCTAATTAGTTAACAAATTAACTAAGCTAGGAAAGAAAAACAGATAAGCCGCCTTGGGAAAAGAGCCCAACGCGATGCATGCTCGGTCCTGCTCGGAAGTACACTGCCATACATGAGCTGCCTTTGTTTTCCCTGCTATACTCCTCTGAAGACTGTCAAAGTCTCAGAATTGCTTCCTTGGACACTGTGTGACGCCACCGGCAGTGGTATATTGTCACCGGCTGTTGGTGAAGATATCGGCCTAGGAGGGATTGCTGGTCGGCACTGAACACTGCTGGTCGGCAGAGAATGCCTGCAGAACCTGCAATCGATAGCAGCAGAGGACAAGGCAGAGTATGGCAATGCAATTCAAACAATGTATGCACCAATCATATCCCTTATCATCTTGGTGACTCAAAGGGACATGGTCCTTGGTTCCAGGACCATCAATCGCGCATTTCCATGCGTGATGGCCCGAGGGACCAAGTGCGCACATTTTGATGTTAAGTGCAATGCAAACCAACAAACCAAAGGGGTCCAATCCCTATCACTAAATCAAGGGACAAGATATGCATGTTCAATGCAACCTAAGCATGTTAGCTAGGGATGCAACATGGCAATGCAAACAAGCAAGCAATGAACAAGCATGCAAGCTAGTGGACATGCAAGACATGGTGCAATCAAAGCATGCAAAGTGTAAGACATGTAACAACATGTAAAGATTGGACTTAAACATGATTTGGGCAGCTCTAATTAGGCCCGAAACAGTGGCCATAAGTGCCCAAAATGAAGGACTAATGGCATGCAAGCATGCATGTATACAAGGACCAACACTTAGGCATGAAGGGACAATTCTCAAGCACAGTTGAAAGAGGCCTAACATGGACTAATGGCATGCAAGGTAAGCAATGAAAATCATGTTACAAAAGATGCTAAGCCAATTTAAACAAGACAAACATTAGCATGCAAACAAAGCCAGAATCCAAGACAAGCCAAGAGGCTTAAACCAAGTCTAAATCAACTGAGCCTCACAAGGCTAAGAGGATTTAAAATAGGTCTAAGGCAGGCCAAAACAACACGCAAGGGGACACCTAGATGGCATCAAAGTGGCTGAAACTCAAAAGCATGCACAATGACCAAAACATGGAGCATGCAAGACAAGCTTTCAAAGCTTCAAAGAGGCATCCAAGGCAAGCATACAAGCATGCTAAAGGGACTGAAATAACATGGCAAATGGTCCCAACCCACTAAATTAAGGCAAGGATGCATGCTATACATTCACACACTTAAGGCCAACAAACCAAAATGCAAAGGGGCTATACTAAGCATGCCAAAGTCAACCCAAACAACTATGGACAGACCTTAAACATGGCAAAATAAGCATGAAAGATTCACAAGGCTAAGCCTAAAACATGCCAGAACAAGGGTTTACAACCTAAGGCATGTTAAGGCCTAAACATGGCATTACAAGGTAGGTATGCTAAGCATGCATGGTGTACCAAAACCAACAAAAAACAGAGGCATATTATGACATAATAAGCACAAAAAATAGCCAAGGCATGGTCAACAAGAAGCTTAGCTAGGTGCTCCCTCAAGAGGCCAAAAATGGTCCATTTCAAGGACAACAAGGAGAGGGGTGGCCCTCTCCTTCTTGGGACCTCAAGGCACCATCCTCACCTCTGAAATCCCTCAAGATTTCAGTGGTGAGGAGGCCCAAACACCAAGGTCTCGGAGCTTACGCAAAATAGCACAAAATGGGGCCTCTCAAAGCCTAAGAGGGGTCAAACACCTCCAAACCACAAAACACTCTAAACAAACTACTTAGAGGGCCCAAAAACAGAACTTTTTTGTATTATACACTAAGCTCAAAAATAGTTCTAAGATAGGCAAAAATAGTATGCAAAAATGGGGAATAAAGGGACAACTTCTTACCCTTGAAGACCCTCTTCAGCAACGAAGCTCCAGCAGCTTCTTTGTGCTCAAAACAGCCCAAGAACCTCAAGAACAACCTCTGGTCCTTCAAGAAACCAAGGAAAGGTGTAACACTATGTGTTTGTGTGCAATAGTAAGACACAAACACACTTATACACACACAAAGGCCAAATGAGAGAGAGGTATAGAGATAGAATATGTATGGAACCCTAAACCTAAAACCAGAGCTCTCACACAACTTTTCTCTCTAAAATGTCTAACCTAGAGCCAAGAGGGGAGGCCTCCTCTTATAGAGGAGCTAATCTTGTAAAGCTTACAAGGTAAGCTAATAAGGAAGCCATCCCTCCATACACGTGTATGGAGGGGAACAAAATGCCATACAGCTGTATTAAAATATCTGTAAAAGCAGATGAACAGTAGTCGATTGCTCAAAATTGCCATTTTGTCAAAATGGAGTGCCGACCGGCAACAAAGAATGCTGACCGGCAATATATATTGCCGATGGCATCAAAACACTAGCCGGTGGCCTCTGGCCATGGCCGGTGATGTGTGGGGATGCCTCACAAGGCATTCCCTGCCCCTCCAAGGCAAAACACAAGCGTTTGGTGCAAAACCAGACACTAAACAGTCGAGTTCGTAGATCCTGAGGCAAGGCGCGTAGCCGAGACCTCCGGGAACTCTAAACGAACACAAACATGGATGATCACCGGGCGTTCAAACGGTGACGTTCAAGTCTTGAGGACGGTCGAAAATGGGGTGTCTACAGCATGCAATGTGTATAAAAAGGAACTTGAACACATATAGGTAAAGCATAACGCGACAATGCATGCAATGTGTATGGAAACTTGAACACATATAAGTAAAGCATAACGCGACAACACATGCAATGTGTATAAAAAGGAACTTGAACACATATAAGTAAAGCAATACGCGACAACGCAGGCAATGTGTATAAAAGGGAACTTGAACACATATAAGTTAACCAATATGCGACAACGCATGCAATGTGTATAAAAAGGAACTTGAACACATATAAGTAAAGCAATACGCGACAACGCGTGCAATGTGTATAGAAACTTGAACACATATAAGTAAAGCAATACGCGACAACGTATGCAATGTGTATAGCAGGAATGAACACATGCAAGTAAAGCATAGGCACTAACGTAAACAATGCGTAACCTTCTGAAAATATGCATGAACACATGTAAGTAAAGCACACGCGAAAACGCATGCAATGTGTAAAGCAAGCAAGGTATTAACACATGTAAGTAAAGCATGCGAGCTAACGCAAGCAATGCGTAACCTCCTGGGGGGATGCGTAAACACATATAAATAAAGCACACGCAGAAATGCATGCAATGTGTAAAGCAAGCTAAATATACACATGTAAGTAAAGCACGCGCAGAAACGCATGCAATGTGTATAGCATGAACAATGCAAATGAAACGTGTATGACAATGCGAGGTAGAAAAATGCATGACAATGCATATACTGAAATGCATGACAATGCATGTAATTGAAATGCATAACAATGCAAAGTAAGGAGATGCATGACAACACATGATAAGGAAATGCATGACAAGGCGTGATAAAGGAATGCATGACAATGCATGTACTGAAATGCATAACAATGCAAAGTAAGGAGATGCATGACATTGCATGATAAGGAAATGCATGACAATGCGTGATAAAGGAATGCATGACGATGCATGTACTGAAATGCATAACAATGCAAAATGAGACACGCATGACAATGCATGGATTGAAATGTATGACTATGCATGTAATTGAAATGTACGACGATGCGTGTAATGCATAACAATGCGTGATAAGGGAATGCATGGTAATGCATGTACTGAAATGCATAACGATGTGCGATATAGAGATGCATGACAATGCGAAATGAGACACGCATGACAATGCATGAATTGCATGACAATGCATGTAATTGAAATGCATGACAATGCTTACTATTGGGATGCACGACAATGCAAATGAGGTGCACATGACAGTGCGTGGTAGGAAATATGCATGACAATGCATGTAATTGAAATGCATGACAATGCGAAATGAGACACGCATGACAATGCATGGATTGAAATGCATGACAATGCATGTACTAAAATGTAGATGAAAGATGCATGACAATGCAAATGAACTTGAATGCATGACAACGCACGTCTTTTGAAATGCATGACAATGCAAATGAGGAGTGCATATCAATGCAAGTTGTGCACGTTACAACGCGTGTAGACATGCATAACAATGCAAGGGATGATATGCGCTACAACGCATGCAGATATGCATAACAATGCAAGAGGTGGTGTGCGCTACAACGCATGCAGACATGCATAACAATGTAACGTATTTGAAGTAGTTTCCGAACCTTTGCAAGATACATAAAGGATATGAAAAGGATACACCTTGCACGTATTCGAGTGCTACGCACAGAAAACACGGCATAGAGACCGGTTAAGGTTCAAAATGCAATTCCTTGCACTATCTTGAGTAAAGAATGTCCCAAATCACATCAACAACCCAAACAAGGGGGTAGGAGATTCACCGGCCACCGGGGGAGGTGACCGGCTATCCACCGGCTACAAAATAAGGCCATCGGCCAACTTTTTGGCCGACTGGCCAAAAATGCCTGTGTTGGGGCAGTTTTGACATTTCGGCACGGGTCTTTAAATATAGGGCTTCTAGCCCTATTTCCTCATTTGCCTCTTGCTCGAAAAACCTTCCCAGATCTCTCTAGGTGATTTTCTTTCCTTCGATCCATCATTTTCCTCAGTTTTCGGGCCCATTTCAATGTTTGATTCGCGAAACCCTCGTCGTTTCGAACATTTTGAACCGAACAAAATTTGTTTTCGGTGTCTCTTTCTCGATTTCTACCACTCAGGGTTTGTTTCCTTCGAATTTACCTTGATTCTCGTGCCTTTTCTGCACCCCAACCTTTCCGGCCATTTTTCACCCTCTTGGGGTTGACTTTTCATATTCTCGCCCGGTTTTCACCTTTCTAGCCACTTGCACGCTACGCTTGAGATGGCAGACAATATTCCAGGCGGTGGGGCTCCCCCGGAGATGGATGTGGACCCAGAGGCCGAGCTCTTGCCTCATCACATCCGACCGTTTGATCCGGTGGCCTACTAGCCGATGATTCACGCGTTGCCTCCTGACGGACTTCGCCAGTTCAGGAGTTTTGATAGGGCCGTGCCACCAGAGCTTCTTCTACGCGAGCCAGAGTCACATCTGTCCTACGGCGCTTTCGAGGTACACTCTTCCCCATTTTATTTTCTGCAAAGTAGAATACATAATTGCAATACTTGAGTCTGTCTTTTAAATGTTTGGCCCGGATACACCGATATACCATATGCTGTAGTCCGCTGTGAACACACTTGCACCTGATAGCTGCTTGAAACTGAAAATGTGCACAAACGCTGTATTTCGCTGAACCACTCAAACACACTGATACATCACATGCCGTAGTTCACTGTGAGCACACCGGCACCTGATGTTTGTTTGAATCTGAACACGTGCACACATGCTATATTTTTGTTGATTCTGAATGTTCTTCAAAATTGTATATTTAACATTGCTTCGCAACTGTTTGCTTTTGAATACGCGGGGATTCCCATGCCTTCCGGGGGTATCGGAATGTTGTCGCCCGTGGATGGTACTTGGAGCTGCTTGACGCAATATGCCACATCGTTGACCAGGCCGGCTTCGACCCTATCTGCAGGTGTAACAAGCCCGCGGGGGACCTCGCTACAGCTCGGACTCGACTTTTGTAGTCACGGTTCTAAGTCTGAACCAAAGAGTCCAAATCCGGCAAATCGTTTTGAGAAAACAGATTTTTGAAAGAAGTGCCAAACATGGACTGCTTTGCCAGATACAGAGTCGCCACCTAAATGTTTTTTTAATGGGAAATTTAGGAAACCCTGACTCGTTGCCAAAGGCCACGTGTCCGTCATCACCAAAGTTGCCTCGGCTCGGGAACTTGGGTACGATTGGGGAAGGTCACTTCGTGAGCACCCCCGCTCGCCCGGTCATAGACCGGCCTCTACTAACCATGACATCTATTTTTGAAAACATTGTGAGTTCTTATTCCGGTTATTAGCCTAGGTTACTATGTGATGCACACAGCTTATAAGTATAGACTGGGTCGCCCGAATTGAAACAAAACATTTCATGTTTGTTTTTTGAAAGATGGTTTGCTACTCGCAAGTAGGCTTAAAATACAGATTTTGCCACCCTCGGGTGGGCTTAGAAAAGATGGTTTTGCCACTATCAAGTGGGCTTAAAACTCACAGTCAATGATTTGTTCCAATTCAAACAACCCAACCTTCACCCACAGGCATTCAGGCAGTTATATCATATAAGCATATAGCCTCATGGTAAGCATGCTATTCATGGCAGTCACTCACACACATGCAAGGATGCTAAAGCATAAAACTTACCGAGTACTCCAAGCCAAAACAGAAACTTCATTAGAAATCATGCATGATCCTAATTATACAGAAATGCCTAATGCAACACATGCAAAATGCAACTATAGCAGGCTCGGCTATTTTAAACATGGTGTATGGAATGCTGCAACTAACATGTATTCAATTTGGAATTGAAAGTACAATGCAGTTAGTATGATGCGCCGAGCCTGGTGCATGCAAAAACAGATGAATGATGCAAACATGCTATCATACTGTATGCTAATTGAAAATATGCCCTAATCTAACCTTCATAAGCGGATAAATAAAAGGGAGAAAGACGTGGGGTTGGAAGACATACAACACACTCACGCACACTTATTACAGTTATGCCCTCGCGCAGAGGGTCCGAATAAATAATACAGTCCCGAATGAAAGAATATTACAGTCCGAATATTACAGTCCAAATAATATACAAATTTCTAATTAATTAACAAATTAACTAAGAAAGCAGTAAAACTGGCATGCAAGCCAGGGACTGCCTTGCTTCTGATGGATGATGCATGTCTGGGTTGCCTTGCGCGGAAATCCACTAGGATGCCCCGATTAGCCTCTGTTTTACAATTATTCTTGAAAAGCGTGCCAAGTCCCGGAAAGTTGCTAATTCCTGATTTTGCTGCAACAGAGAGCAGGAAAGGGGCATAGTAGTGTATTTTCACAAATATATGCATGCCTCGATCCTCGTGCCACCAATCACGCATACCGAAGCATGATGGCCGAGGAGTCGAATTGCACAATTTAATGTAGGATGAATGCGCATGAAAACGCAGCTAAAACCTAACTCCATCATGGATAATCCGGAGTGTCAGTGATTGGGAATTGAGACACATTCCGTCACTCGGAGTACGAAATGTACCTCGTTTCCCGTGCCCGGGCTAACCCCTATCCCGAACACGATGCAATATGCATGACATGCAACTAAGATGCAATCCTAACATACACCATGCTATGAAAGCGAGATGCCTCGAAATGCGTGCCCACGGGCACGCAAACCGAGAAAATGACAGAATGCAATCTAAGATACAACCTAGTATGCACTATGCTATGAAAATGAGATGCCTCAAAATGCGTGCACACGGACACGCAAACCGAGAAAATGACAGAATGCAATCTAAGATACAACCTAGTATGCACTATGATGTGAAAATGAGATGCCTCGAAATGCGTGCACACGGGCACGCGAACCGAGAAAATGACAGAATGCAATCTAAGATACAACCTAGTATGCACTATGATGTGAAAATGAGATGCCTCGAAATGCGTGCACACGGGCACGCAAACCGAGGCGATGGTATACGCAATGTAAATGACATGGAAACATGATATGGGAGATGTAACATGGACTTATACCAACATGAGTGAGCCTCAGCCACACTCACATAGGATGCCGATGGATGAAAAATGAAGTGCCTCGAAATGCGTACAGACGGGCACGCAAACCGAGGCGATGACAGAATGCGATGCAATGACATGGAAGCATGATATGGGCTTATACCAACATGAGTGAGCCTCAGCCACACTCACATAGGACGCCGATGGATGAAAAATAAAGTGCCTCGAAATGCGTGCACACGAGCACGCAAACCGAGGCGATGACAGAATGCGATGCAATGACATGGAAGCATGATATGGGCTTATACCAACATGAGTGAGCCTCAGCCACACTCACATAGGATGCCGATGGATGAAAAATGAAGTGCCTCGAAATGCGTGCACACGGGCACGCAAACCGAGGCGATGACAGAATGCGATGCAATGACATGGAAGCATGATATGGGCTTATACCAACATGAGTGAGCCTCAGCCACACTCACATAGGATGCCGATGGATGAAAATGAAGTGCCTCGAAATGCGTGCACACGGGCACGCAAACCGAGGCAATGGCAGAATACGATGCAATGACATAGAAATGGAAAGCAATCATTCTAATAGAATTTCAGCAATGAAATATGGGGGAAAACAGTCCCGAAATGAGGCGAAATGACACTAAATGCATGGAATTGTCCCGAAATGCAAATTTAGGCACCCGAAATGGCCTATAGCTATGCCAAACATGCACAATATGGACATGTAATGCAAAGACAGAAGCTAGGCAGTCCCAAAAAAGGCACTTTCACAGTTATAAACATGGCCAAACAGCAAGCATAGGTAGGGCAAAAATGGCATGCAAGAATAGGGGCCAAGAGAGGGGTAATGAAGCAAGTGATACAAGAAAAATCCAAACTGAAAAATTCCCTTCTACAACACTGAAGAGGGACCAAATATATGAATGTTTACAGTATATGGCAAGCCTCGAATCAATATACAAGCATGATAAAAAAAAAAGCACAAGATTGAGGCTCAAAAGGTACTATAACATGAAGTATACAAAATAATCACCAAACAGAAAAAAAAATGTTAATGAAACATGAAGTATAGGCCAAAATAAGGCCACTTTCAGTTCTGTGGAAAAGCCAAAAACAGAAGCAAAGGGGGCTGCCAATTTATGCAAAAATGGGGCCAAATAAGGGATATAACTACAAGTGACACATGGAGGCATCAAATTGTTAGGGGCCCTTCAACAATGTTGAAGAAGGGCCCAAAATAAGCACATTCACAGATTACATTATGCTCAAAAACAGATTATTCATGGGCCAAAAATAGCATGCAAGATTATGACATATAAGAGGATCAATGAAGCAAGTGCATCATGGAGGGCTCAAACAGGGTTGAGCCCTAAATGAAAAGTGAAGATGAGCTCAAAAGAGGGCCTCTTTCAGTTAGGGCTGGAGCTTGAAACAAAAAGCATATGGGGCTTACAAATTGATCAAGAAAAAGGGTCAAAGAAGAGAAATGTTACTCACCCTTGAAGAGTAAAGCTTTTGTTGCTTCTTGGACCAATTTGCAGCTCCTTTAGCCTTTGAGAAGCCCTCCTTGTTGCTGGAAATGAAGTGGTGATGGTAGAGCTTGGTGGTGTAGAAGAAATGGTGATTAGGGACTTGGAGGTTTTTTAGGAAATGAGAGGGATAGAGAGGGATTTGTCTATGGAAGCTTGAAGACAATTTTTTCTAACCCCAACATATGATATGGCTTGCTGGTTATAAGGGCCAAAAAAGGGGTGTAAAGGTGGGGGAAAAGGAGGGCAACTTTCACCCACAAAATATCCCCCGGATATTGATATTTTCTGGGGGATAAAGCTCTACAGCTGTAAAGTGAACAATGCAAGGATCTCGGCCGACCAGTTACTTTGGTTGCAGGTGGCCGGCCGGCCACACCCCCTAGCCGGCCGGCTAGGGGTCAAAAGGGTCAAGCAGATTTAGTGGCCGGCCACCACATGATGGTGTCCTCCCATGTGTGTACATCACAAATATGTGGTTGAAAGTTCAAGAATGTGGGTCCAAGGGGTTCAACATTAGCCCGGAAAGAGGGGTTCAAAAGGGTCAGGTGGAATTACTGGCCGGCCACCAATTTTTAGGGTCCTCCCATGTGTGTACATCACAAATATGTGGTTGAAAGTTCAAGAAAGTGGGTCCAAGGTGTTCAACATTAGCCCGGAAGGAGGGGTTCAAAAGGGTCAAATGGAATTACTGGCTGGCCACCATTTTTTAGGATCCTCCCAAGTGTGTACATCACAAATATGTGGTTGAAAGTTCAAGAAGATGGCCCCAAGGTGTTCAACATTAGCCCGGAAGTGTGAAAAACGGGCGCTGGAGGGCGTCGGAGGATGTATAACTGGTTGCTGCAACAATTACTGGCCTTTCACCCTTCAGTGACCTCCCTAGTGATAAAACAGAGGTACCTGCCAAAAGTGAACGAAAACCGTTGCAAAACGAATGCTCGGGGACCAAAACACGCAGTTCGGGGTCCCGAAAATGGGCTGTTAAGCACCGAAAGTGGCATTCGGCCACGAAGGGGGTTTCTCAGACCCCAGTGTCCCTCAAAAGGGAGAAAATAGGAAGTATACCAGAAATCAGAACAAACGGAGATGGTTAGGCGGTCCCGAACCGAGGCACACGGCCAACGATCCCGAAAAATCGGAAACCGGACTCCGAAATGGGCAAAATGGCCTACGACCACAAAATGTAGCCTACGGACATTGAGAGATGGTCTACGGGACCTCTCCCTTCCCTCAGGAAAAGAAACCGAGAAAATTGAGCCTGGTTCGCAAACCGAGGCAAAGTACAAAAGAGGGTTCGGAAGTCCGGTGGCAGGGCTCACGGCCGCAACTCTGAAACTTCTGAACGAGCACATTATGCAACATCACCAAGCGCTCAATCAGTGACGTCTGAGTCTTAAGGTCGGTCAAAAATGGGGTGTCTACAGCAGGGAACTCTCGCGCCTTACTGCGAGCAGGCCTCTCCTTGTTGCTCTGGTAGAGAGGTGGTGGGACACCACCGATTCGTTCCACTTCTCTACCACGTGAGACATGACGATGACTCCCTTCGACTTCTCGATGCTCACCGGCATCGGGGTAGGGGGTGATCCGATTCTCTTCGATATAGATATGGACGAGTGGGAGGCCGCTCAGATGTACCTGCTCAGCAACCTACCGCCTCTTGCTCGTCCAGGATTTGTACGATACTCGTGGTTCAAGGACCACTTTAGGATCCAGGCGACTACAGCTTAGGAGGAGGTGGAGCAGTATGCATGTGGCTTCCTCATGTTCCTGCTGGGGACTACTCTCTTCACCGACCAGGCGAACACTGTGCCCCTTTGCCTGTTGAGTGCACTGGTTGACGTGACCAGGATCCGCGGCAGTGACTAGACAGGCGCAGGCTTGGCCACACTGTATCGATATATGAGTTCTTTCTCTCGCCTCAGCGGACAGTTGCTCGGAGGCTACTGGCGGGCTTGGGAGGTACATCTTCTTTTCTGTTTTACATTTCTGCTTTACATTTTCGGTACTTTGTACACTGCACACACTGCAGTCTACTTTACGCTGGTTATATACTGCACACACGGCACACATATAATCTGCTTTACACACTGCACACATCGCACCATACACTTCGTATATTGCACAATCTGCTGCCAACTGGCTGTACACTGCACACACTACAAACATGCAATCTACTTTACACTGACTGTATACTGCACGTACTGTACACTCTGCACGATGCACTGTACACTATACGATTCTGTGATTTCTGCTTTATTTTGCATTCTGCTTTATCTGATAAGCATACTGATATTTGCTCTGCAGTTGTGGGTCTATGCCTATATCCCGAGGCTTGCCCCAGTTCCATATGAGGAGACCGCCCTCAGCGTTCCATTCTCTCAACGCTTCGATGTGAGATGCGTGCGGAGACCACGAGAGTCATTCGTATTCTTCTATCACTACTTCGATACCATTACCGCCGCAGAGGTATTTTAGAATTTGTAGTTCATTTAAGGTTTGCTTTACATTATTCTTTCGATAACAGTAGATAACCAACTGTGTATCATTTACAGATTGCTTGGCAGCCATGGGCTCCGTTGCCAACCGCAGTTTGGGAGCAGTATGCTGGTGCTGAGGAGACTGCCTGATTTAGGATTCTTCTAGAGGGCCCGGTCTGTCGGGCTTGGCACCTGGGCGAGCACTTCCTACGCCAAACCTTAGGTTTACTAGAGCAGATAGCTCGGGGTCCACCTCCTACTCACATGAGGGATTCTGAGGGGTTCTCCCTTGAGTAGATGGCGGATTACACAATCAACTGGGATGAAAATGGCTTCAGGGGCGAGGGCGACTACACGGAGTACATCCAGACCTATATCATGCGACCTCTGAGTGTTGGCGATCGAGCTGAGAGGGATAGGCCAACAGTGCCGGCAACTAGAGCAGGAGCAGGAACAGGAGCAGCGAGGATGGCTCGGGCCCGTGGTAGGAGTGGGTCCCAGAGAGGGCGAGGAGCGGGTGGCTAGCGCTGCCTACGATGATGACATGCAGAGGGCAGGGTGGGGAGACTTATCAAATCCTCATCGCTCCCCCTCCGGCTAATCATGAGCTAGTTGGGTTCTACGACTTGCCTCAGGTATGTATTATTGCATTTTGTATTTTGGACGATCATTTCATTTCATTTCATTTGATATTTTGCAGAATACTGATGTTTCTAACACTTTTGCAGGCTTCCTCCGAGTACACTCGCCAGTCCCTAGAGTTGACCGCCTCTGTGATGGGGATGTTCCAGTGGAGCCTCGACCTGCTGGCCATTTACAGTATCTCGGTACACTTTTCTGACCACAGTCTCAAACTCTACATAAACTGTTTCGCATAATTTGATGCATCGCACTATCAACACAACACTTGATACACGGCCCTCACAGCGTTTGATACACTGCAACCCACAGACTGTTCACAGCATTGCTCATGACATTCATACACTGCACTCAGTCACTACATTCTGTATTCATACACTGCTCACAACATTCATACATGGCATTCATACACTACATTCTGTACTGATACCCTGCTCACAGCATTCATAATCAGCTTTACTTAGCCTACTGATGCGTTTGTCATTTGTGCTTTTCAGGCCCCATTCTAGATTCTGACCGCAGGAGGTGCTCCAGCAGGACCTTCTGTTCCTACTCGAGGAGGAGGGTGAGGAGGCACAGTATATCCCTGCACCAAAGCGGGGCGCACTCATGTTGGGAGCAGCTCTCGGGCACCGATCCCTGACGATGATGAGTTCGAGGCAGAGTCAGAGGCGGAGGCAGAGTCGTCCGAGGAGCAGATCGGAGATGACTCGGGCTAGAGCTCAGATAGTGGAGCTGGCGATGATGCTCCTAGACCTTCGTCCAGGAAGAGGACGAGGACAAACCCTCAGACCTGAGACCAATTGATATTGACCCAGACTTTTGTTGCCTGTCTTCTTTTTGTTTTACTTTTCTTTTTGCTGGTAGCTTGAGCACACTGTACTGCCGGAGACAGGTTTTATTTTCTTCAAAGTTATGTACTTGAAAAGATGATGAAATAAAACAAGCTTTTTTTCTAAAAAAGTGTTGCATTTGTACATTTCATACATCGCATCACATTGCATTATATCACATAACAATGTAAATGAGGTTGATCTTTTGTTTGAAAATTGGAACACTTGCATCGTAATAACCAGGTAATGAACCGGCCAACGACAAAACAACTCATACAACAATACTGTTCATTCTGAACATACAGCCCATAACACAGCGCTTGGTTCATTCTGCACACGGCAAATCCTGAACAAACAGTCCAATCTGAAAAAGACAGAATACAAAGGTGGAATCAGCAGAAATTGAAACACACTCAGATGCTCCAAATTTTCCTTTTCTTCTTTTGCTTCGTAGCCCGGAACCCAAAAAAAGCTTCAGATTGGTCCAGGTTTTACTATTCTGACATGACCTGGGTCCAAACCCTACGATCATTGAAAGAACTAGTCTTGCTTTGCACAAATGTGGAGAATGGCACAGCACTCTGAGCACAAAACGATGTTTCGAAAATGAGAAAAGGGTTCTCAACCGAGTATTGAGTCTATAACTGAACACAACATACTACGACTCAACAAAATGTACACGACCTAAACACATCGAGTAACACTTGAAAAAGACTTAAAACAAAAGTTGAGGTAAACAAAACAAAAGACACGACACACAGACGTGTTACAAAGGCAAGAGACCTCTCAATTCGCGAGGAGCCAGTTTCTTTGGATATTATTTCCACCCTTTCTTATTTGTGATTCTCATATCACTCGGCCCTCAGGCTCTGTTTTTTCTGAAAAAAGATGTTTTCTCACTTTTTCTCTCAACGCACATCTCTCTGTTCTTTAATCTCTCAATTTTTATCCCTCACTAGGTGTTTTGATGGATAAACAAGAGGTTCTGGGTTCATGCCCAACACTATTAGCTCGCAGCTACTTCTTCCAACGACATCTAGTCGATGCTTCGGATGAGGGAATGTAGTATCTTAATCCATTCTGAGTCGTGCTTCATACTTGGCTTGATACCTCGTTGCTCGGAGGGTGAGAGAGCTTTCAGCCCTTTACAGACAGCTCCAGTTGTGCCCTTTCTGGCAAGTATGCTGGCAATGGGGAAAGACCGGAAGCCTGACTCAACTGTGCCCCTTAGTTCATTATTTTGACCATTTTTTGTTTTGGTTTTCTACTAAAACAATTTTGACCAAAATGAGAGTCAGATTAACATACTTGTTCGATTTTTGATTTGAAAACCATGCAAGTCAGGCTATGAGCATTGAAAATTTTCCTTTTAGGGTCCAAGAAATGGTCCAGTTGTGGAAAAATGGGATAATTTTTTAGGAGATAGTCAACCTTAGTAAATTCTCAAAAATCGTTTTGGAAAACAGCCAGTGCCCAACGAGCATGAAACTTACTCTCGAGATGCACAACCTCAGATCCGAAGGAAAATTGCCCCTTGCCTGAAGAGGGTTGCATGACATCGGAAAGTTGCCCCTTGTTTGAATGGCGACTCATGGCAACGGAAAGTTGCCCTTTGCCTAGATAACGCCACAGTATACTGTAAACAGTCGTTGTTAGTGATGATCACAACCGAACTCTCGAATGAAGAGAAGACGAAGATGGTCAAAACCAATAAATGGACACAGTCACTTTGAAAGTGTTGGTAGCTGGACTTCAGGATGAAGTTGCCTACGTATCCCAAACATGGGAATCAAGCCTTACGTAGTTCCGGTTTGGGTTCACTCGTGTATTAACCCTCACCTTCTATGCTGTAACTTTTTCTAAGGCCGCCCTTTCTGGGTTTTCAACCTTGTGGGCTTTGTTCTTTTTTTTTTATTTCTTTTCTTCTTTTTTCTTTTTCATCTTTTTTCTTTTTCATCTTTTTTATTCTTATTTTTTGTGCATTTTTCTCTCTCTTTTTTTCATTTTTTTTTACTTATTCTTGCTTTAACTTTTGCCTGGGTCGCCCTTCCAGATTTTCGGCCCAGCGAGCCTCTCAAGGGTAAAAATGTAGCCTGGTCCATGCCAAATGGTTTTTGAGATCCTGAAGTCATTTGAATCCAAGAGAGCGGCTATTGTTCGCTGACGATGCAGGAGTCCATCCAATGGGGGGCTGAATTTGCCTCTAGCGTTGTGGATCGGAACTCAATTGTCCTTCAGCGATACCTTTTTCTTTCTTTCCTTCTGGGATTTGGCATTCTTGTCGATCTTTGTCGTGGACTCTTCGAGTGCATTCTCTAACATCTTTTGCCCCTAGTTTCAGGGGTGCTTCTGACTTGGCTTTATAGGCCTTACATTGCGGTTGGTCGTTGAACATTCTAAATTCACGTTCATGGTTTTGAGAGGAAGGGGTTGAATCATGAGGCTGAGAGTGATCCTAGGCTGTACAATCTCAAGAGCGATTCCACACAGGTCTTCGCAGGACTGAGCAAAACATTTTTTGAAAACTTTTAAGAAATCGACTAATCGTTCGCGCTGAAGATAGTGTGGAACCAATCTAGATCAAGCCAAGGTCCTTCTCAGTACTCACGTTAACAAACATGATCTTAATCATTAAGGGCTTAGCGTACCTCTCTTTCTCTCAATTGATCAAAGTTTTGCAAAACCTAAGGAATTCCTTCCTCTTCGTTTTCACCACAATGATATCCGAGGCAACAACCCTGGAATCACCTGAGTTCTATACAATGGAACTGACTCGATACAACCAAACAGACCGTTAAGCAAAAAGACTGACTTAAGACAAAGAGACAGACTCAAAACAAAATAAAGAACTGACTTGACACCCAAGCTAGAAATTACAAAAACTGCATTCACAAACGCTCAACATAGTGTGTGCCAAACGCCACATTTGAAATACACCAACTGCCACCTGCAGGTGGTCCAATCCCTGATCACATACTGGCACTATCCTCGAAATCCAATAACCGAGCGGTGACAGACTTTGCCGAGCTTGGCTGGAGGTTGACTTCATTGTCAATCAAATCTTGCACTTTGTGGCGGAGACAACAACAGTTGCCGGTGCTGTGACCGGTTTGCTGATGATACGCGCAGTATTGAGTAGCATCATGGCCTGCCGAAAGATGACTGGGGAGAGGCCGAGGCTCAAAAGGTTTGAGATGACCCTTTTCTGCTAGGATTTGAAGTGCCTTAGGCAAAGGCATGTAGAGGGCGTGAAAGGCTCTGCGCCCTCGGGGCAGACACTTCGAGGTCTGCGGACCTCTGCTGGATGTACACAAAAAAAGATCGGCAGGTGTTGCCTTGGCTTCCTGATCTTTTCCTGGTGCAGGGCTGGGATTGGATGGAACTGTTCTGGCATGACGGGGTCTATCCCGATTTTTCGCCTGGCCTGAACTGCCCTCGGTTGGAGTGGGGAAAGCATCATCCACAGTCTTAGTCACAACTGCGAATACTTGGTGTTTATTGAACCCCCGACTTTCAAAGCCTCGACTGCCCACAGCAATTGTTCAACGGGATCAGTATCTGTTCCCACTTTGTTCTTACCTCTAGCCTCAACTTGATTGAGGGTTTGGGTTGCTATATTAGAGAGAAACCCGGTTGTTGTTGACACATCACTGCTATAGCTTGAAACAACCTCAGGTTGGCTGAGCTCGATCACAATTTGCCCCAGTAGCGGGGGTTCCTGTCGTACAAAATTCCCTGTGTATGACGTGGCTGGTGGTGGAGCCGACATCCTATAGGCCAGATCGGCGACAGATCTCTGGAGGTCGCCGATCATTCCCATTAACTCAAACATGGTGGGTTCACGAGCTTGAAACATCTGGGGCTCCCAAATGGGGCATGCGGCAGGCAACATGGATGGATGTGGTACTTCGACATTGGGCTCATCCTGCAAGATGGTTCCTCGGTCCAACGCGGCTGCCATAACCACAATCTCCTCCGAATTTTGTGTCATCATAAGTCTGCTGAACTTGAACGGTGACTGACGCAACCAGTTGATTGACGGATCAAATATCCGTCTTGCCTCAGCAAGGGAGGACACTGGCTATTCTGTACTAAATCTCTGAACTGAAAGAGAAAACACGCAGTATTTCAGCCCTAATCAGAACAGACACAAGCGTAGTTGAATAACAGTACTCTACTACTGATCACTGTTTCCCAAAATCACTGCCCCAAAACTGAATCCGATACCCGCGGATATAACTGATTCTCAGAATACCGATACTAGTGCCCACAGGCCTGGTACTCAGATTTGCGAACTGATATGTGCATTGCCTGTAGGGATACACTCTAAAAGCACATAGCAAGTAACGGTTTCCCTATCCTCTTTTGTCAAGAGCTAGGGTTTCACTACGCACGCAACGGTTTCAAACAACCTATCGGGTAAGCAACCTGTCCTAGCTTGGAATGGTCACTATGGATTCCAAAAATGCACTAGGTCAAATGGTCAAAAGGGTACCCAGTGACAACCAGGGTTTGTGTTTCTATCATGGCAGAGCCCGTAACCGGTCAGCCTTATGGCACGTTTCTTGAAGCGAGCCTCCGACAAACCGTTCAAGAATAGCAGACGGCAAACACGGTGTCCTAGGCGCACCAATGCAAATGCAATGCAAAAGAAACATGTAAGTGTAATCAAAACAAGATATCATGAGTTCAAATCAAGTTCTCTAACCCCCCAGCAGAGTTACCGGAAACTATAGACGCACCCTCAGGCTTTGTGCTCTTCCACAGTTCAGACTCCTTTTGTGTCGGTTCATAATCTGATCTGGCAATGTGCAATGCAAGACTGATAAATCACCAAAGTGTCCAAACCTGGCAAATCGTTTTGGAAAACATATTTTTAGAAAGAAATGCCAAACATGGACTGCTTTGCCAGATACAGAGTCGCCACCTAAATATTTTGTTTTTGGGAAATTTAAGAAAACCTGACTCGTTGTCTGAGGCCACATGTCCGTCCTCATCAAAGTTGCCTCGGGTCGGGAACTTGGGTACGATTGGGGAAGGTCAACTATGAGCACCCCCACTCGCCCAACCAAAGATCGGCCTCTACTAACCATGATATCTAGTTTTGAAAACATTATGCGTTCTTATTCTGATTAATTAGCTAATCTTAATATGTGATACGCACAACACAAAAGTCTAGACTAGATTGCCTAATTTGGAACAAAGCATCGCATATCTGTTGTTTCGAAATGATTTGAGGTTTGCTACTCGCAAGTAGGCTAAAATACGGATTTCAATGAATTATTCCAATTCAAACAATCCAACCTTCACCCACAGGCATTCAGGCAGTAAATCAACTAAGCATTTAGCCCCATGGCAAGCATGCTTTCATGTTAACACTCACATACATGCAAGATGCCAAAGCATAAAAACACCTACAGTGTACTCCGAGCCAAAACAAGAAACTAGTTACCAATCACGCATGATCCTAGTTCATGTTACAATGGCAAATGCATCACATACAGAATGTCATTAGAATAGGCTCAGCCAATCTATGGATGGCATGTGAAATGCACAGATAACATGTATTCAAGTTAGATTTGAAATACCATGCAATTAGTATGATGCGCCGAGCCTGGTGCATGCAATACAAATGAATGGATGCACGCATGCATAGCATAAGGATGCTAAATTAAATATGCCCTAATACTAACCATCAAAAGTAGGTAAGTAAAAAGGAGAAAGAAGTGGGTATTGGAAGACTTGCATCACACGCACGCACACTTATTACAATTCGCCCTCGCTCGGAGGGACCGAAAGAATAATACAATTTAATCAACTAACAAGTTAATTAAATAGTTACAAACCAATTAACTAGTTAAGCAAAGTAACTAAGATAAATAAAACAACCTCAGGAAGAAGATCGAATGCATGCGTGGTCGACTCCGCTTGAAAATCCACTACCATGCACAAGCTGCCTCTGTTTTCACTATTTTATGCCTTTGAAAATTGCACAAGTCACAAGGAGCACTCTCTGAACACTGTGGGGTGCCACCGGCCATGAGGAATGGTCAGTGGCCATGGAAAAGTGGTCATCGACCATTGGTATGGCTCTCGGCCAGAGATTTGTAGTCGGCCGGCACTCAATGTCGTCGGTCGGCCATCTATGCCTGCAGAATCCTGTTTTCACAGCAGCAGAGGACAAGACAAGGCGTGGCAATGCATTTCAAAGCAATGTTTGCACCACCACATCCCTTATCATGTTTATGACTCAAAGGGGTATGGTGTTCGACCCTCGGGCCATCAATCACGCATTTGAATGCATGATGGCCAAAGAGGCCAAGTGTGCCGTTTCAATGTCAAATGAAATGCACATAAACAAATAATGGACCTAACCTCTATCATGGTGATTGAAGAGGCAAGGTATGCATGCAAAATGCAACCTGAGCATGGGAGCTAAGTATGCATTATGAGCATGCAAATAAGCAATGTGTACTAGGCATACAACCTAAGCAAACAAGCATGCTAGACATGTAACAATAATGCTAATGACCAACATGCAACAACATGTGAGGGGGACTTAGCATAGGAACATGAAAAGCAACTTAACACAAGATGCATGCCAAATGCAACACCACTTAAACATGCAACAACATGTTAATAGGCTAAGCATCTAAACATACAAACATGTATAGCATGCAACAACATGCCAAAGGCCAAGTGTGTAACAACATACAAGGCAAGCATGCAACAACATGCGAATGATGGACTTACACCAAGATGGACAACTCTCTACTAGGCCCAAAACAGTGGCCAAATGCTATGGAAATGAGGTCAAATTTACATGCAAACATGCATTCAAACATGGTCCAACACTTAAGCATAAAAGAGGGACTTTTAAGCACACTTAAAAGGAAAAAAATATGGACAAATGGTAAGCGTGATAAACTCTGAAAATCATGTCAAGGATGGTGCCAAACCAACTAAACAAAGCAAGCAAAGCATGCAACCAAGCCCAAAACTTGAAAACTAGCCACGGGACTCAAACCAAGGATAAATGAAGCAAGCCCCAAAGGGCCATAGGGACCTAAAATAGTCCCAATACAGATCTAAACAAGGCCAAAAACACACCTAAATGGCATTCCAAATGCCTAAGTCTAAAGGCATGCACAATGACCCAAACATGGAGCACAAAACACAAACCTTTTGAAACATCAAAGGAGCCATAAATGCAAGTATACAAGCATGCTATATGGACTGAAATGACATGACCAATGGTTCCAAACCACTGAAATGATGCAACTAGAGCATGCTAGAGGATGCAATACTCAAGGCCTACAAGGGAGATTGCATGGTAGCTATACAAAGCAAGTCATGGATTATCCAAATGACCAAAATCAGACTGGAAGAACATCAAACCATGCATAAAAGCTTCACAAAGCTAAGCCAAAACCATGCCAAAAATAAGGCTCAAAGCACAAAGCATGTTAAGGCAATTTGATAGCATTACAAGACAAGTAAGCTAAGCATGCATGGTGTGTCTAAACCAACATAAAACTATGCTATATCATGGAAAAATAAGTAGAAATACTACCTAAGACATGGCCAAAATGAACTTAAGAGAGGTGGTCAAACATGAGGCTAAAATGACAAGTTTTGAAGGTAACAAGGAGAGGGGATGGCCCTCTCCTTCCTAGGACCTTAAAGTACCATCCTCACCACTGTGAGGAGGCCAAAATAAGGTGGTCCCAGAGCTCACTAAAAATGCACCAAAATGAGGCCAAACAAGGCCTAAGAGGGGTCAAAAAACCCCAAACACCAAAACAGCCTTAAACAACTATTTTAAGCACTCAAAATCAGAACTTTTATTAGTTATACATGAAGCTTAAAAACATATGCGAGGATAGCTAAAAGCGTATGCAAAAATGGGGAATAAAGAGGTAAAGTTCTTACCCTTGAAGGCCTCTTCCAAGAACATTGCTCCAGCATCCTCTCCAAGCTTAGATCAACTCAAGAACTTTGAAAATAACTCCTTAGTACCTCAGTAGCTAAAGGAAAGTGTAGCACTAGGTGTTTGTATGCAAAACTATGAACAAAAACACCTTAAACACACACAAAATGGAAGGGAAAGGAGATATAAAGATAGAATAGATACACAATCCTCTGACCCTAATCTCAGAGCTCTGGAACTTTTTTTGGAACCCTTGAGGAGGAAGGAGAAGCCCTCCCTTTATGGAGATTCACTATTGCAAAGCTTACAAACAAGCTAAGCAAGAGGGAAATCCCTCCATACACGTGTATGGAGGGGGTGCAAAGTGGATGCCAGCTATCACAGCTGGCATAAAATATCTGCCAAAAGTAGATGGACAGTGATCGGCCAGCCAAAAATGAAAAATTGACCAAAACAATGGTCGGCCGACCATAAAGAGTGCTGACCGGCCATAACCTATGGCCGATAGCAACAAAATAGGCCGATGGCCTCAAGCCATGGCCGGTGAGGCGTGGGGATGGCCAACAAGCCATTTCCCACCCTCAAAAGCAAAAACACAAGTGTTTGGTGCAAAACCAAACATAAAAAAGGCAAGTCGAGTGGTCTTGAGGCAAGGCGCATGGCCGAGACCTCCGAGAACTCAGGATGAATACAAAGATGGATGATCATTGAGTGTTCAAACGGTCACGTCCAAATCTTGAGGACGGTCAAAAATGGGGTGTCTACACATAGTTAATTAGTTTCGTTGTGTAATAATTTGCCTAGCTTAGAATAGCTTGGCTTATTTATTCGGACCCTCCTTCGAGATGGCACAATGTTGTAATAAGTGTACGTGTGTGTGTGCATGTCTTCCAAGCCCACGTCTTTCTCCGTTTTATTTATCTACTTTCGATGGTTAGATTAGGGATCATGTTTTGATTAGCATACCTTATGGTTGCACGTTTGCATCATTCATTTGTCTTGCATGCACTAGGGTCGGCGCATTATTCAAACTGCGTTGTATTTCAATACTTTTTTGAATACATGTATCAAATTATCGCATTCATATGCCATCTTAGATAGCCGAGCCTATTTAAATGCATTATTACATGTGTTGCATTTGGCATTTTGTATAGTTAGGATCATGCATATTTCTAACTAGCTTTTGTTTTGGCTCGGAGTACACTATAAGTCTTTACCCTTTAGCATACTTGCATAAGTGTGAGTGTTGCCATGATAGCATGCTTGCCATGAGGCTATTTGCTTAAATGCTAAACTGCATGAATGCCTGTGAATGAAGGCTTTATTGCTTGAATTAGGACAATTCGATAAATGTGCGTTTTAAGCCCACTTTGCGAAGTGGCAAATCATGTTTTAAGCCCACTTGAGGGTGGCATTTTCAAACCATTTTCGAAAACAAACATGAGTTGATTTGTTCGAATTCTCGCGATTTAGTCTATACTTGTGTGTGTGCATCACATAGTAAAGTTAACTAATAATTAGAAAAGAACACTTGAGGTTTATAAAACAATATATCATAGTTAGTAGAGGCCGATCTTTTGTTCGGGAGAGCGGGGGGGCTCATTTAAGGACCTTTTCCTCTGGTACCTAAGTTCTCGAGCCGAGACAGCTTTGGTGATAACGGACACGTGGCCTTTGGCACGAGTCAGGGTTTCCTAAATTTCCCAAAATAAAATATTTTGGTGGCGACTTTGTAATCTGGCAAAGCAGTCCATGTTTGGCACTTCTTGATTCAAAATTGATTTTCTAAAATGATTTGTCGGATTGGACTCTTTGATGTTTATCAATTTCACATTACACTTTGTGAGATTAAATTTAGAACCATGACAGGAGTCCGAACTATAGGTGTAATAACCCGACCCTCGTACATGTTTTTTGATATTCTTTAGTCCCCTACGTTGTGCATTACGTGCTCGCTGTGAAATTACTTTTAAAACTAATTTAAATTGAGTGAATTTCATGATAATAAGTTCATATCTGTTTAATAAGAAAAATATCTGTCACAATTGGAATGTTTGAATCAAAAATTGAGAGCCTTAGAGGCTTACTAATCTGAAATGGACCGTATATCTGAGATCAACATAATTTTTAGGTAATAATGAGCAATTTTGTAGAAATTTGATTTGGGATGATTAAACTGTTTAAATTTTATTTTATTCACTTTATATATCTAGCTATGTCCATTCGTTTGGTTGATTTAGAGCTCTACAAAAATATCTTGAGAGAGAGAGAGAAGAGAATAAATTGAGAGAAGGAGTTCTTCAAGCTAGGAATTTGGGGGAAATCTAGAATATTGTAGGGTTTAGAGCTCCAGGTATGTGAATTTTATCTGAATGAATTGATAATCCTGCAAGTTAGGGTGTGTATTGGTTAAATTTAAAGATGTGTTATCATAGAAGTGATATGGGGTTAAGTTAGGTTATAAGGAGTAGGAGTTTATTCTATCTTTTATCATTCTATTCCTTACCTTCACATATTTGAACTAATCTTTGGCTTTGAAGGATTGTGTATATATTTGGTAATTATATATGTGGTAATTATATGGAAGGGATTCAAAGTGTCTAACTTGTGTTTATGATTATGAGGAATTAAAGAATCAATTAATGTTCAAATTGTTACGTGCTTGGAGTGTCTTTGTACATAAATTTTGAACCATGTTACATCAATTAAAAGGCCTATTTCAAGCCTTAGAAAAGCTTACCAAAAGATGGGTTTTATAGGTATTTCAGACGGCAAGATTGAGCAAATCGCCGTACGTGCGGGGGTCATGGCCGCACGTACGGGAACCCCAGCCACACGTGAGGGAGTCATGGCCGGATGTCCGGGAAATGAGAGATTTTGGCACTTTGGATACTGTCTAAAAAGCACGTGCAGGGCATCACTACCGCATGTACCGGAGTCTTGGCCTCACGTACGAGGCTCACAGCCGCACATGCGGCCCATGCCAGAAAAATCTGTCTGCTCCGTTTTACGTGTTTGACCCTTCGATATTTTTGAAATCTGTATTTGATGCCTTTTGATGTTTCTAAATTTTTTCGAAATAAAACAAGTCAGGAAATAGTTTTAAAAAGGAAACGAACTAATTCTTGAATGACGTGCATATGTAGGGCACCTACTGGGAGGGACTATTGCTCCATTAACGTACTGTGACTAGTAGTACTGTAATCGTACATTTACTTACCGTTAATAACTCTTATTATTAATGCTCTGTCCCTTGCAAGTAATTACGTTAACATTTATGTGAATAGAAATCGGTGTAAACTTATGTGTACGTTGAAAGATTTTCTGTACATCTGTATGACTCTAGAACTACTTGCATTTCGATTATGGTCAATGGTTATCATTAATGTGCTACAATCTGTAAATTACCTATGACCCTGCATAGGAATTGCATGCATGATATTAATTCTATGGAATTGGTTGATAGAAAGACCTTATGAATGTAAACCCCACTCACCGGGAACATAACATCCTGAATGTCCTATTAGGGACTCCTACAATCTAGTTGATTCAACACATGTTTTATGACATAGATATCTGCCTTGAATGGATCATCAGAATGAATAATCGAATAGAACTACAGGTTATCTTATACGTTAGTGACCATTGAGAAACTATGATGAATATTGGATTGACCAATGAATGACTCAACCTGAGGGAAGAATTGAATATTAATAACGCTGTTATGTAACTCAAGTTATGTTGTGCACTGTTCTGTCCCTATGAATAGTACTGTAATGATGTATGTGCTTCTATGGATAATTATTATGAATACTCTATTATACGCAGGACGGCTGTGTCAACTTGTAATAAAGCATGTAAGAAATATATGTGCGCTACTATGTGGCAGTATACTTGTAAATATGGGATTGTTCTGTTTTGTTTATTCGTTCCATTTATGCTATGACATGATATGAATGGTAAGGTCTTTAAAACCTTTTGATTTCTGATATAGAACAAAGTGCTGTACAGAACTAAGTGCCACAGTGTGAGCCACCTCTAGAATCCGTGCGAGACACCTCTTGAGCCCATACATATATGAACTGGGCTTAAAGCCAATCTGGTCCCTTTATGGGTCATTTGGTCCCTTCATGGGTCATCGGATCTGTCAACGCTGATGGATGTACCACGTATGATTATACATAAATTGTGATTATTGGTAGAAACAAATGATTATAAGTATGTACATGAAGCTGTTATATCTGGGCCGGGGGCTAATCTGTTAAATCTATTAGGCCTATGGCCAATCTGTGAAATCTGTGAGCCTATGGCTAATTTGTAACTCTATTTAAGGGCTTAATGCCACTCTGTTCAAGGGCTTAAAGCAATTCTATTTAAAAATTGGGCCGAAGGCCGCTCTAAAATTAGTACAGAATCCGATTAACCACATGATCTCTGTATTTATATACGTATTGCTCTACATTATAATTCAAGTTGATCATTGAGTTATTAAAGTAGTATTATTCACTGAGATTGTCTCACTCTGTGTTTTGTCTAATTCTGTAGGTGATAATCTGGAGGTCAGCCTTAACCCTCGATGCTCGTCTCCCGTTGTCAGCCTCTGTGTGTCCAGGCATTTGGACGAAGCCTGCCCATTTTTGTGGAGTTTCGCTAAGTTTTAGCTTATACTCTGATTATCTATAATATGTTGAAGTTTCCAATGTTTTTATTATACGCCCAACCAAGGGGCGGGGTTTGTATAGGTGTATGTAAATATTTACTATTTGGTGCATTGTTTGTGATCCTAGCATGGTAGTGGTCGCTCAATGGATGTAGTTTCTTTTTATTTCATGTGATTTTAAAATATTTAATGCTTTCATTCAGGCCCCATACGTTATGTATAAGAGGTTAAGTGTCCACGCCCGAATGGGTCATGCCCAAACTTTTAGGGGCGGGTTTGGGGCGTGACAGTAGGAGACCAATTCGCGCCTCTCCGAAAGGGGGGAGCCTGAAGAAAGTCGAGTCTACAGTTTCTGGCGACTCTGTTGGGGATTTAGAGAACTTGACTCGAACTCTTGATATGTTGTTTCATCTACATTTATGTGTTTATTTGCATTGTATTTGCATCGGTGCGCCCAAGTCACAGTGTTTGCCATCTGTTATTCTTGAGCAGTTTGCCGGAGGCTTGCTTGGAAAAGCTTGCTATAAGGCTGACCGGTTGCGGGCTCTGCCAGGATGGGAACACAAACCTTGAATCTGGACTACAGTTGTAACGTTTCATCCTCCTTTCACTTCTCGGTGTTAGGTGCGAGAGGTATATTAGGTGGTCTTGCTGAGGCACTCTTTTTGACCATTTGACCTAGTTGCATATCGGAAGCCTTAAAGGCTGTTCCAAACTAGGACAGGTTGCTTGCCTGAATGCAGGATTATTTGAAACCGCTTGCGTGCATAGTGAACCCCTAGTTCCTGACGACACTAGGATAGGGAAACCCTAACCACCCCTCTAATAGGGGTGTTTTGGCTCTCACTTGCTTGATATGTGCTGTTAGGGTGTGTCGCTCCAAGAATGTATGTATCACCTACAAGTCTGGGTATCAGTTTGTAGATATCAGTTTTGAGGCAGAAAATTTTAGGGTAGAATTCAGTAAAGAGTACAGTCATTCAGCTATGCTCATATTTGTTCTACTGAAATCAGGCTGAGATGCTGTCTGTTTTCTCTTTTGCTAGGTAGTCCTTGAACTATAGCTTCAGAAGGCTCCGATATCCCCTGGGTACATTGGACTTGTGTTGATAGACTTTCTCAGGTCAGAGATTGAGTTCAAGGGCAACCAGTGTTTCCTTCACCGGCAGTAGGGCAAAGAAGAGCCAAATAGGGCTCATTGGTTCAATTGATTCGATAGTCACCAGTCATATCACCTTTGTTCAAACTCAGTAGACCGTGATGGCACAGAGTCCGGAAGAAGTTGTGGACATGATAGCAGCATTAAACCAGAGAATCGCTATACAGGATAAGACCAATGCTGAAATGCAACGCCCATCTAGGGCACCTACCGTATATCCAGCCTCGGGACCCCAGCCCAACTTTGACCCACTTCCGCCAACTGAAGATTTGTAAGGTCCGGATGCTCGAGAAGGGTTGGCTCAAGCTCAGGTTTTTAGACCCCTAGTGCAGCCTAATGAGAGGCTTTGTCCGCTTGGTACTAATGATCTCGAACCAACCTTGGTAAAATTTGCTAACCTTGAGAAGCAATTCAAAAAGGCACAGGGCCTTAACTCTATTCCCGACATTGAGGATAGATACACCGAGGCTGCCATACGACCCACAGACATATTCAAAATGCCACATATTGACCGTTTTGACGGGTCTGGAGATCCTATGGTACATATCCAACTTTTCTTGGACGTCTTGAAACCGATGGGTCTGACTAAGCAATAAAAATTCTCTATATAGAAAAACCCTATCGGGCATAGCAGCCACTTGGTACGCCAAGTTAGATGATACAGTAAAGCAAAATTGGAAAGAATTGGCTGAGGCATTTGTTGATCAGTATTCTTACAATACCCAACTTGAAATAACCACCCAAGAATTTGAAGCAACTCACTAGAACCCCACAGAACCTTTTGTGGAATTTGTTGCAAGGTGGAGAGCAAAGACAGCACAACTGACAGATCACCCTTCTGAGAGGGACCAAGTGCGGATAGTGGTGCAGAACCTTGAACATGATATGTTGCAAAAGTTAATAGTCGCTCCACTATTCACTTTCAAAAGTTTGCATGAACTGGTGGTTCAGATCGAGAGCGCGTTCAACAGAGGGATTATTTCCCGAACAAGTGAACCGACAAGGAGGGTGATTTCCAGGAGTACCCATGCTGGTAGTAGCACTATTTCCAAACCCATTGAAATCAATACAGTCACCACAGTCGACCTTTTTGCCAAACCAAGCCCACAAACAGTCGACCTAACCCTAGCTTAGGGTAGAACTTTCACCCCCCTCTATATGAGCCTCACCAGCGCACTAAAAGTCCTGATGGAAAGAGGGTATCTCAAACCCCTCGATCCTCAACCTCTACCTGACCCACTCCCTGCTAGACATAACCCCACTAAATACTATGTATCATTAGCGGCGCGGTCATGGCACCGATCGTTGCTACCACCTTTGTCGTGAGGTCTAGAATCTCATCAACAACTAGACGATAGCACCACCTCAAGACCCCAATGACCAATTACCTCATCCACACCTCAATCTAATCCATACATACCATCCACCTACAACCCCAACATATACATCACCCCGGCCTATCTACCCAATACTATAGTGTTCATTCCAGCAAGCACGAAATTGTGCATGATGGATGCACTCGAGCCCCAATCATCTCAAACCCATGAACCGACTACTTCTGAGCTGATCAGAATGATTGAAGATCTTCAGAGAACTGTGGCAGATTTGGGCTTTAGGATATTGGCTCCGTCATCGACCGTATAAAATGCCAAAAATTTTACGCCAAAAGGCTTCCCAATCTTGGGACAGGCTGTATTGGAAGAAGGCCAATCCTTTGGCAAAGTGGAGGCAAATAGCAAGAACAGGGTAAGGGTAGGCATTGGGCTCGATGAACATCTTCAGTGGCTATTGAGGCTTTGAAGGCTGAAGGATTGAACAAACAGCAAGTGCTCGTAGTTGTTACAAAGACTGTGGATGACACTTTTGCCACTCAGGATGAGAGCATTTTGAATCAGGGGAAAAAACAACGAAAACGGATATCGTACCAAAAACACCCCTTTCAGCTCCAGTCCTACGTCTGTTGGAGATCAGCAAACCCACTCAACACTTGCCAACCCTTTCCCTGGTACATCCAACACAACCTCACAAACCTCGAAGTATCCATCCTGAGGTTAGAGGGTCTTCAATCCCCTCTACATGACTTAGTCCAAAGCTCTCCAAATCCTCGTTGGACAAGGCCATCTCAAACCCCTTGAGTCTTGGCCTCTCCCGAATCCCGTTCCGGCTAAGCATGATGCGGCCAAGTACTATGCCTTCCATCAACAAGCAGGCCATGACACTGACATGTGTTTTTGTCTTTGCCATGAAATACAAGATCTGATTGACAATGAGGTCATCGTCGCACTAGGTCCTGCAAAGTCTATTGACATTGGATCGATGAATGTGGGAGATAAGGTGATTATGTGATCGGGGGATGAACCACTTGCCGATGACGCTCAGTTTACTCCAGATTTGGGGATGGCATGCACTATTTTGAACAATGTGCAAATGTTGTTTAATTTATTTTCTGACTTGGGTATTGGGTCAGTCTTGTAGTGTTGAGTCAGTCTTTCTGTACTGAGTTAGTTGAGTCTGTCTTGTTGTGTGATTTCAAGGGTGTTACCTCGGACATCACTATTGCTTTGTGTTTGTCTTTTACTCTTTCTTTTGTGTCTGTTTCTGCCATTGAGCCAGTTGTGCCAGAAGTTCTGAATGAAACAACAGGGATTTTCATCCTTTTGCGTCTGTTTCGTCCATTTAGCCAGTTGTACCAGAAGATCTAAATGAAACGGCAAAGCTTTTCACTTACTTTTCTGTGCCTAGAAATCATTGCATTGACCTAAGTTTTTCAAAACTTTTCTAACAATGTGATGAAAACAAAGAGGGAGGAATCCCTCGGGATTTGTAAAAATTTGAACAATGAAGAGAAAGAGAGGCATGCTAAGCCCTTAATGAATGAGATCATGTTTGTTAATGTGAGTATGGAGAAGGATCCTGATTTGATCCAGATTGGTTCTATATTGTCTTCAGCGCGAGCGACTAGTCGCTTTCTTAAAAGATTTCAAAAAAAAAAATTGCGTGGTCCTGCGAAGACATGTATGGAATTGATCTTGAGATTGTGCAGCATAGGATCACTCTCGGCCTCGAGACTTGACCCCTTTTGCTTTCAAGCCTTGAACTTTGTTTCAAAATGTTCAATGATCAACCGAAACATGAGGCTTGTATGGCCAGATTGGAAGTAACCCTTACACTAAGGGCAATAAGTTCAGATGTCATCAAAGGAAGCTTGCGAAGCTAGATCAGAAACATCCCTTGAACTAGGGGCAAAAATGTCAGATGTGCTCAAAGATTCAAAAGATGGGTCATTCCGCAAACCAATGAAGAATGGCAAGAAAGCCAATTCGAGCAGCTGAAAGAAGAAAGTTTATTGCTGAAGGACAATCGAGTTCTTATCTGCAACACTAGGGGCAAATTCAAACCCGATTGAATGGACTCCTACATCATCAGCGAATGGCAGCCATTTTACTAGATTCAGATGGCTTCGAGATCTCAAAACCGATTAACACGGACTAGTTAAACTTTTCTACCCTTGAGAGGCTCATTGGGCTGAAAACCCGGAAGGGCGACCCAGGCAAAAGTTAGAGCAAAGAAAAGAAAAGGAAAAGAAAAGAACAAAATGAAAGAAGGAAAAGAACAAAAATAAAAAAAAAATGAAAAAAAAAACCATAGCTCGCAAGGTTTGAAACCCGGAAGGGTGACCTTGGCAAAAGTTAGAGCGTAAAAGGAGAATGTCAATATTTGAGTGAACCTCAATCTGGAACTACGTCAGGCATGAATCCCATGTTTGGGATACGTAAGCAACTTCATCTTGAAGTTCAGCCCTAATCATTTTTACCCTGCTTGGCTCATCCATGTTGATTGGTTTATCCTTGTTCAACTCGGCTATCTTGTCCATGTGAAGTGGCTCATCTTGATGATCATCTTCGTTTAGACTCAATTGTGCTACCCTGTTAGAAGATTCAGCTGCAAGACAAATCAAGTTCAGATCTGAGGTTGTGCATCTCGAGAGTAAATTCTATGTTGGTTGAGCAATGGCCATTTGCAAAAACAATTTCAAGGATTTTTAATAAGGTTGACTAGTCTTCTCGAAAATTATTCTATTTTTCCAAAACTGGACCATTTCGTGGATCCAAAGAAAGGAAAATTTTCAGTGCTCAAAGCCTAACTTGCTTGATTTCAAATCAAAAAATCGAACAAGTATGTTAATCTAACTCTCATTTTGGTCAAAATTCTTTTAGCAGAAGCCAAAAACAAAAAATGGCCAAAATGATGAACTAGGGGCACAGTTGAGTTAAGTTTTATGTCTTTACCTCGTTATCAGCATACCCACCAGAAAGGGCACCATACTTGCCGGAAAGGGCACCTTGTTCGCCAGAAAGGGCACAGCTAAAGCAGCGAGGTATTACGCCGAGTGCAAAGCATTAATTGAAAATGGAGCAGGGTATTCCATTCCCTCATCTGGACAGGTCTGATCGATGAAACTAGCCAAGGGCATCGTCAATCGGTGTCAGTTGCAGATCTGCTGCACATCTAGTCGCACCACAACTCCTCTGTGGGACAGCTCACTAGTTGTGAACGAGACGAAAGAAGGTGCATCTAGCAGGATGCTAGGCGCAAGAGCCCACAACTTCCTATTTATCCATCAACCAATCAGGGGAGGGATAAAAAATAAGAGAGATTGAAGAATAGAGAGATGTGCACAGAGAGAAGAAGTAAGAAAAGGGCTTTTCAGAGGAAAAGAGATTGAGTGCCAGAGTGATATGAGAATCACAACTAAGAAAAGGTGGGAAACATTACCTAGAGAACCTATGGGCTCCCCGTGAATTGAGAGGTCTCTTACCTTTAGTACACATCCGAGTGTTGTGTTTGTTGTTTTTGTTTGTCTCGATTCTTGTTTTGTGTCGATTAGTGTGTTTGTGTTGCTTTTACCTTGTCTTTCCCTTTGTTGAGTCATTGTGACTTTGGTCAGTCATAGGCTCAATACCTGGTCAAGAACTCATTCTCACTCTTGATTTCAAAAATAAAATAAAATAAAATCGTTTTGTGCTCAGAGTGTTGTGTCGTTCTCTACATTCATGCAAAACAGGATTTGTTCTTTCATAAAAGTACAGGGTTCAACCCAGGTCATGTGAGAACAATAAAACTAGGACCTATTTGAAGCTATATGGGTTCCAGACTGCAAAGCAAAAGAAAAGAGGGAAAATTGGAGCATCTTAGCATGTTTCAACTTTAGCAAATTCTGAGACTACATTCCTAGTGCATTTTCTCAGGCCTAGCCATTTCTCTGGAGTATATGTGTGTCTTGACCCTAGGTTTAAGCCTGCTTCAAGTCAGAATGGCAATTAAAGCAGCAATAGATGTTACCTCTCACCAATATAAACAGGATGTGTCCTTCTTGGGCTAAGCACATTGCGAAGTCCTTCGTGAGGTAAATTAGAGGCACCAAAGTACATATTTGATGCCTTTCTATTACATAGAATGTGCACTTTCATATGCACTTCTATTGCATGCGTGCCGCTCATCGTTATGATTCACGCATAGAATATGCTTGCTTTCGATTTCACATAGAATATGCTTTGCTTTCATTCTCGCATAGAATGTGTCGTTACCTTTATATCTCGGTTGTTTGTCTTGCATGGAATATTCACTCTTACTATATCACACTTGTGAAGTGTCTTTCTATATATACACGATATTGTATGTATAGTTCATTAAGAGGAACCCCAAGTAAGATCATTCCTGTCGCCTCGAACTTTCTTTTTTTGGTTAGAAACATCGGGATGAGTGCCTGATGTTCATACCACCCTTCGGTGTTTGCACCGCTTCCTTCTCTTCTCGCATGTGGTGCGTTAGGATGTCTTCAATTTCGAACACACGGATTCGTTCTGGTGTTCAGTTATTCACTTTCACTCACATTGTCTTGTGCAACGCGCTTTCTTGCGCAACCTTTCTTCACTTGTGTGTGGCGCTTTTGGATGTACTCACACTATCTTGTGCATTGCGCTTTCTTGCGCAATCCTTCTCCACTCATGTGTGCCATGTTTGGATGTACTCGCATTCTCTTGTGCATTGCGCTTTCTTGTGCAACCTTTCTCCACTCGCGTGTGGCGAATTTGGATGTACTCGCATTGTCTTGTGCGTTTCATCTTACATTCGTGCTTTCTTGCACATCGCACTATCTTGTGCATTCGTTCTCACTCGCACTGTCTTCTGCAACTCGTTATTGTGTATCACTCGCACTGTCTTGTGCATTCTTTGGTCTAGGAGACCTTAAAATCCTGCATTTACACTAGCGCTTTCTTGCGCATCGCACTTTTTTGTGCAGTTTACACTCGCACTTTCTTGTGCATCGCACTTTTTTGTGCAGTTTACACTCGCGCTTTCCTGCTCATCGCACTTTCTTGTATTGTTTACACTCTCGCTTTCTTGCGCATTGCACTTTCTTGGGCAATTTACACTCGTGCTTTCTTGTGCATCGCACTATTTTGTGCGCCTTGCATATCGCACTGTCTTGTGCATTCACATCTGTTTCATGCATTCACTTGCATCACACTATTTTGTGCATTTAACCCATATCGCACTGTCTTGTGCACCTACATCGCACTATTTTCTGCATCTTGTTAGCACTGTCTTGTGCACCTGCATAGCACTGTCTTCTGCACTTCATGGTCCAGGACACCTTAAACCCTCTAAAGGTGCAATTCTTTTGGTGTTTGTTGTGCCCAAACAGCATCCAGTGGTCTGGTATAGCCACCTGCCTATGTTTGCGGTGAGTTCCTAGGAGATCAACTGAGATGGTAGAAACTAGAGTTTGAATGGTCGATGCCTAGAACGTAAAGGTTTGGGATTTTTGAGACTAAAGTCTGGTTTAAATACCCAGGGGTGTATCCTCGTCTTGAAATCGGTATGGAAGCCCCATAGGTTGAGGTAACGTGTATGTGCCTCAATTCTATATACTGAACCAACCTAGTCTGTCACCCTGTTGGAGAATAAGGAAAGCTGTGGCCATAGCCAGGGACAAAAGTACTACCTGTGGTTTGGAAGCGCAAGATACAAAAGAGGAAGATCCCCAGCAGCATGGGGTGAGACATTGCCGATTGCCCCTACAAGGTACTTTCACTTCTGAGCTACATCTCATTTCATTATCTAGTACTTCTATCACCTTGCATATAGAATTTATTACATGTATATACTGCATATCTGTTTTATCGCCTACATCCTTTCCATGTTAAGCTTGGTTTGGCATGTGCTTATACATCTCCTTCGTTGAAGCATGGTTCTATGATAATGTGTAAGCGCCTATTCCACTAAAAGAATTGTGGTTTGAGGGTTTTGGCACCTTTTCTGTGTTAGACTTGCTTTGTCTTGTGTCCATGCCTTTTCTAGGCAAGATGTGGTTTGGCCGCGCGCCTTATTCACTTCATCCATTGCATCTATTGCATTGTACTTTGTTTTGTTGCATTTAGCATTTAGGATCATGATCTTTCCTCAGCAGATCATTCCTCACTTATATCATCCCACCCAATTACTTGTATTCTTTCTATGAAACACATAGTTCTACATGTGCACACGCCTATTCCACTAAGAGAATTGTGGTTTTAGGGCTTTTCCACCTTTTCTATGTTAAACGTAGTTTGATGTTGCATCTTCATCCCTTTATGATATTTGTGTGGATTTGCACTTCTTGTGGTATTGATTATATCATTTGCATTGTTTCGTTATATTGTGTATCATTTCGTATGCTGCCCATGAACTACGCTGGTTTGATTCCTTGCAAAGGGATACGTAGGCACCTCTCAGGTTCAACCAATTGCATTTGCATTTTGTTTGTTTGTCCAAGTCTTCGGCCTTGTCGAAAATGGGTCGTCTCTGGACTTTGACAATCACTCATGTCATTTCATGACTCTGAGCTCTGTCAATGAAGGACAACTACAGACACCCCATCTTTTACTGCCCTTAAGACTTGGGCGCCACTAATTGCTTACTTGATGGTGCAGGCTATGCTATACGAAGGTTCGATTTCTTTGGCAAGGAGAGAGTCAAATCCCAACCTTACACCCCATTTTTTGACTAAAACTATTTTGACCAAATATTTTAGATCTTAAAACCCACTTTTTCAAAATATTTTTGAAAAGGTTCCTACGATGTTCTGAGGCTCGCATTTCATTAAATGTGGTGCTTTTTAGTAAATCGAGCAAGAACAAAGTGAAAATCAATGAAAGAGAGGTGAAATCTCAGAAAAATCTTTCAAAACACCATGTTTAGGGGTTTGGGGTTGAAGAAAAGAGGAGAGGAGGAAAAAAACCAAGTTGGGGAAGAAGATGGGCATAAATCGTTAAGAGAAACTCCAACAGCCCTCGCTAAATTGGGCCTATCCATTTGTACACTTGGATTTCAGGTATGAGGCTACCACCGTTGGAAAGAAGACTTCTGGGCCTTCATTTTTCACTCAAGAATCTCCTAAAGCTGAGGCTAGACAAGGGAGATATGGTTGGTTGAATTTAGGCATCAATCCAGTTGCATCGAAACTGAGCAGTCTTCACTAAAAGAGGGATATCTCTTAGCACACTTGGAACTTTTGTATGTGGCTGCCACCATTGGAAAGAAGACTTATGGGGTTTCAATTTAGGCACAAGACCTGAAAAAGAGTCCAGACGAAGGAGATATGACCATTTGAAGTCGAGCCTGGAAGCAGATTTTTGGTGGCCGGCGGGCCACCATAAGTGGACGGCCAACCCACACAAGCGTACTGCCGGCCACCTAAAGTGGCCGACGGCCATTTTTCTAATTTTTTAGGCTTTTTGGCCACCTTTTGGCACTTGTCGGCCACTTGTTCCCCTCACTGGCCACTTGAAGTGGACGGTCGGCTAGAGGGGGTGGCCAGCCGGCCAGCTGGAGTGGCCGACAACAATTTTTTTGCTTTTTCAGATATTTTCTTTGCTAGCTATGCCAGATACTAGTCACTGAATACCATCTCCATACACATGTATGGAGGGATTCAAGCATGCTTTGGCTTGCATTTTCTATATAAGGGGAGGTCCTTCCCCTTTTGCGAGGGTTTAGAATTTTTAGGAGCAAATTTTACTCCCTCTCTTGAATTCTCTATCTCTCTCTCTCTATATATATATATATTATGCTTGAAAGTGAGTTTTCGTCACATATTTGCATACAACCCCTTAGCCAAACATCTTGACCTTGGAGCTGAGGTTCTTTAAGGCTTGTTTAGAGTTCCTAAAGTTGGTTTTGCCTCAGAAATTGTATTGTTTGTTGCTGTGCTTCAAGGGTAAAGCCTTACCCTCTTTAAAGCTTTGTTTTAGTTGCTTACTTGGGCACCTTTGCATGCTAGTTTTAGGCTGGTTTTAACTTCTGAAAAACTCTCTTTTTATGGTTAAAATAGTGGTTTGAAGTTAGTTTTGGAGTTAGGGATGGTTCACCCTCTTTTGTAGCTTGTTTGCTAAGTATTGTGCCATCTTTTAAAGCTTTTCAAAGAACTCATTTTTCACCTTTTAACCATTGAATTCTAGGGAAATTTTAGTGCAAAAAACTTGGTTTTGAGATTCAAAGTAGGAGGGGGTGGCCTCTCCACCTTATGTCTTCTTTGCATGCGTTGATGGCCTAGTATTTGAGCATGCTTTTCTACCTTTTTATAGCTTCATTCAAGCATATTTTTGGCTTTGTTTTGACATGCTTCAACTCTATTTTTGGCTGGTTAGATCCCTTCTTGCTTGCTTTTGGTACATACAGTGCAATCATGCTTACTAGCCTGGCTTACTTGATGATCTAGCCTATCGTTCTAGCTTGTGTTAGTTTGATTCCAACATGTTTTTGCCACTGATTTAGCATGCTTTAACTATGTTCTGAGTGGTCTTGGTCATATGGGACTTGTTATGCATGGTTATAGTGCAAACGTCTTTACTAGCTTTGAGTTTTAAGGCCTCTACCATGTTGTGCATGTGTTGATTGCATGTTTTGGCATCATTTAGCATGTAATTTCAGTGTTGATGGCTCTGTCACATACTCATTTGCCTTGATCTTCCATGGCTCTTTAGAGTTGCTTTGAGCCTTGTTTGTAGCTTAACATGTGAGCATGTGTTTCTACTCTTCTGTTCCTTAATTTCAGCATGTTTTGGCTTCTAATTTGGCATGTTTAAGCTCTGTCCAGAGCTAGTTTGGCCATTTAAGCTTAGTATTGCATGCCTCTTGTGTAATGCTCTTCACTAGCTTTGATGTTTTTGGTTTTTAACATGTTGTGCATGTGTTGCTTGCATGAGTTAGTGTCCTTTGCATGCCATTTCAGCACTGTTTTGGTCATTTCTTCTTTTTTCTCCATTGGTTTTGAGGGTTGGTGAACCTTATGATTGTGCTTAAGCTTGAGATAAAGCTTGTGCTAAATGGCTTTAACCCTCTTATGAGGGTTCGTCCTAGCCAAAGGCATGATCTCTCTCATGTCTTAACCCATCCTTTGGTTGACCCCTCTCTCATTAGAGGATAATCACCTTGGACAAATTGACTAAAGAATGGTTTGGTAATGCTAAAATGAGTAAATAAAATGAATCAAGTAAAACTTCAGTAAGATAAACATATGTGTGTTGCATTACTTGTGTTTGGATCGAACGTTAATCCAAACACAAGAAATGTGACACGTTTCATACTCAAAGTGATGAAACGTGTCGCGTTTCTTGGTCGTTGTCACCCTTGATCATGTATGATATGGTGACGACCCTTTGGGTCTTATGTGTGCATTCATTAAGCTTGTATAAGCTTGGTCCTTTGGCCATCATGCATGAAAATGTTTGATTGCTGGCTTGAGAGCCAAGTGCCACATTCCTTTGAGCTTGATACATGATAAGGAGGGTGGTCGAACACACATTCCTTGAAGAATACATTGATGTGCCTCTATTGTTCTCTGTTGTAACAAAACCAGAAGCTTGGAAAAGCAGGTGGCTGACCGCCCGCTTGAGGTAGCCGACCGACCACTCCCACTGGCCGGTCGGCCAGTTGAGGTGGCCGGCAACCACTTTTTGTGGACGACCGGCCACCAGTCCATTTTTTGTGCAAAAATGATTCTGTTTTGGAGTAGAAGTAGCCTGGAAGGTTGGTGCGATGTTCAGAGACCAAGCCAAGTGTCAACAGAGGCAACCGATGGCAAAATGATGGATTTTCGGGAGGACACAACTGAGCATGCATATCTCCCTTGCCTACGAGGCCAATTCATTACTTTGTTAGCTAGTTGTAGCTGATTATTTACATGTGTTTTAATTAATTAGTTTAATTCAAGTGTTGTAATATTTTAATTAGCTTGTGTAGCTAGTTATTCAAATTCAATTACGTTGTAATTAACTGGCTAGCATAGTTAATTAGTTTCGTTGTGTAATAATTAGCCTTGCTTAGAATAGCTTAGCTTATTTATTCGGACCATCCTTCGAGAGGGCACAATGTGTGTGCATGTCTTCCAACCCCACGTCTTTCTCCCTTTTATTTGTCCACTTTCAATGGTTAGATTAGGGATCATATTTTGATTAGCATACCATATGCTTGCATGTTTGCATCATTCATTTGTCTTGCATGCACCAGACTTAGCGCATTATTCAAACTACATTGTATTTCAATACTTATTTAAATACATGTATCAAACTGTCGCATTCCTATGCCATCTTAGATTGCCGAGCTTATTTAAATGCATTATTGCATGTGTTGCATTAGGCATTCTGTATAGTTAGGATCATGCATATTTCTAACTAGCTTTTGCTTTGGCTCAGAGTACACTGTAAGTCTTTACGCTTTAGCATAACTGCATGAGTGTGAGTATTGCCATGATAGTATGCTTGCCATAAGGCTATTTGCATAAATGCTAAACTGCATGAATGCCTGTGGATGAAGGCTTTATTACTTGAATTGGGACAATTCGATAAATGTGCGTTTTAACCCCACTTTGCAAAGTGGAAAATCATGTTTTAAGCCGACTTGAGGGTGGCAAATTCGCGCTTTAGCCCACTTGAGGGTGGCATTTTCAAACCATTTTCGAAAACAAACATGAGTTGATTTGTTTCAATTCTCGCGATTTAGTCTATACTTGTATGTGTGTGTCACATAGTAAAGTTAGCTAATAATCAAAAAAGAACACATGTGGTTTATAAAATAACATATCATACTTAGAAGAGGCCGATCTTTTGATCGGGTGAGCGAGGGTGCTCATTTCAGGACCTTCCCCTCTCGTACCCAAGTTCTCGAGCCGAGGCAACTTTGGTGATGACCGACACGTGGCCTTTGGCACAAGTCAGGGTTTCCTAAGTCTCCCAAAATAAAATATTTAGGTGGCGACTCTGTAATCTGGCAAAGCAGTCCATGTTTGGCACTTTTTGATTCAAAATCGATTTTCCAAAATGATTTGTCGGATTGGACTCTTTGGTATTTATCAGTTTCACATTGCACTTTGTGAGATTAGATTCAGAACCATGATAGGAGTCCGAACTATAGGAGACCAATTCACGCCTCTCCGAAAAGTGGGCACGCGAAGAAAGTCGAGTCTACAGTTTCTGGCAACTCTGCTAGGGATTTAGGGAACTTAACTCGAACTCATGATATATTGTTTTTTCTACATTTATGTGTTTCTTTGCCTTGCATTTGCATCGGTGTGCCTAAGTCACAATGTTTGCCGTATGCTATTCCTGAGTAGTTTGCCGAAGGCTTGCTTGGAAAAGCTTGGCATAAGACTGATCGGTTGCGGGCTCTGCCACGATGGGAACACAAACCTTGGAACTAGACTACCGCTGTACCGTTTGATCCTCCTTTCACTTCTCAGGGTTAGATGCGAGAGGTATATTAGGTGGTCTTGTTGAGGCACCCTTTTTGACTATTTGACCTAGTTGTATATCAGAAGCCTTAAAGACTGTTCCAAACTAGGACATGTTGCTTACCCGAATGCAGGATTGTTTGAAACTGCATGCGTGCATAGTGAACCCCTAGTTCCTAACGAAACTAGGATAAGGAAACCCTACCCCCCTCTCATAGGGATGTTTTGGCTCTCACTTGCTTGTTATGTGTTGTTAAGGCGTGTCTCTATAGGAATGTATGTATCAGCTGCAAGTCTGGGTATCAGCTTGCGGATATCAGTTTTGAGGCAAAAAATTTTGGGGCAAAATTCAGTAAAGAGTACAATCATTCAGCTATGCTCATATCTGTTCTAGTGAAATTAGGCTGAGATGTTGTCTATTTTCTCTTTTGCTAGGTAGTCCTGGAACTATAGCTTTAGAAGGCTCTGATGTCCCTCGGGTACATTGGACTTGTGTTAAAAGACTTTGTCAGGTCAAAGATCGAGTTCAAGGGCAAAGAAGAGCCAAATAGGGCTCACTGGTTCAACTGATCTCACAGTCACCAGTCACATCACCTTTGTTCAAACTCAGCAAACTGTAATGGCACAGAGTCCGAAAGAAGTTGTGTTTCGCTTTTTGTTACATTCAAAAGGAAAACTTGAAAGTACAGATTAAAGTAATAAACTTGGGTTGAGCCAGGTGTTCCTACGCCCCCTCCCAGAGCTTGTGGATGCTTCGGATGCTAAAGTAGGCCCAGTTTGCACCTCATCTTCAAGCCAAGCTAGGCATTCGCCAGAAAGGGCACAATTGAAATTGGGAGCGGAAGCCAGAAGTTCTCTTTTCCTCCATGCAATGGGTATCGAGCTAGTTGTGAACCTCATATTTGAAAGGAAGCTGGGTACTCTACCTCCTATTCCGGGCAAGTCTGGTCGTGTCCAAACTAACGCCTGAACTGGAAGGGAAAATAGAAGACACAGCGGGTCAAGTCAATCAACTGAATGCCAGGTTGTCGAGACATGCTGCAGCTCATCTTAGGCAGGTCAAACTAGGGGCAACACCAAGCAATGTCAGCAGCAGACCTGTCGTACATCCAATTGCACCACCACCCCTCATTTAGGAAATCGACTAGCCGTGGGCGAAAGAAATAGCCACGTGCTGAGTATGCAGGGTATGAGTCCACTACTTTTAACCTGCCATGAGCCATATCTAGGGAGGGATGAAAAATAAGAAAGATTAAATAATAAAGAGGTGTACGTAAAGAGAAAAGGTGAGAAAAGGGTTTTAAGAGAAAAATAGAGCCTGAGGGCCGAGTGATGTGAGAAACACATGTGAGAAAGGTGGGAAACATTACCTGCAAGAGTAGTGGACTTCCTGCGAACTTGGTTGTCTCCTAGCGATGGAAAGCATCCAAACCCATTAAAGTCTCGGCTAATGTCAAGCCAATGCAGCTCTTGCCCTCTTTTAAGCTTGAGGATACTTTGATCAAGCGAATGCTAGACCCTCCGAAGCCAAGGGCAAGCAGAAAATGAACCAACATACAAAAGCAGAGGGCATGTTGCCAAAAACCTTACCAGAGACGATCGCCGCAGTCACCGGTATTAGAAAACCGATGAATCAAGCTGAGAATATCCAACTCCCCATTGTGAACCAAAGATCGGGCATCGTGTAAAGCGAGCCCACACATCCGTCGCCTGGATGTTACTAAAACGGGACTAAGGCAAAATTTCCTCGTCACGCTATGATTCCATCAAAGCTTGGAATTCTTCGATTGTGGGACATATCTCTTGTCCCCCGAAGCTAAAAACATGTGTAATCGGATTCCAACATCTAGCCGCGACATGAAGGAACGGAAAACACAGCGGAGTACGACTCAGCGAGAATAGTGCATTTATCCCGAAACCTCAAAAATTTAGATTTTTCGAGCCATCTAAAGTCGCAATCCAATTGGAGAGTTTTTCGGTAAAGAATGGCTCCATTTGGGGGAAAAATAGAGCTGGAATGAAGAAACCACAAAGCCGGAGCTTTTGTAGAAGATAGGGCAGTGAGTGGAGGCCAGGTGTCAACGTTTCGGAGGTTCTGTTCATTGATGGCCGGCAATGGCTCATTCATGGCCAGCAGGGGCCCATCAATGGCTGGCAGGGGCACATTGATGGCCGGCAGAGGGAAATGATGGCCAGCAGGCCATCCTCCATGGCCGGCAGCCTTCCTTTCATGCTCACTGACCTCCTTTGTGAAGATTTAGTTATTTTCAACAGTTGTATTCTGTTATTGGCATCTTTTGAGGTCTTGTTTTTGGTCCTTTTGGGGCTTGAGCATGTGTATTTAAGTTGTAATCGTCTGGTTTCGTTTATTGAGTTGTACTTATGTTGTTTATCGAGTCCTTGTCTTGCTTATCGAGTTCTAGTTACATTGATTAGCCTGTCAAAACCTTGTGTTGTTTATCGAGTTGTTTTGTTCTTTCAGTTGTTGATTGGTTCACTACGTGATTAAGATAATATCATTAGAATATGCAGTTTTCAAAAAAGATCAATCTCATTTTCATGTTATGCGATGTCATGCAATGCTCAGAATGTAAAACTCAATTGTTTTTAAATCAAAAGCTGAGTTTTCATTCCAATCATGGCCACTTTTTTGCAAAAGAGTACAAGTTTTACAAGGAAAATAAAACTGCCAAAGGCAGTACAATGTGCTAACACTACTAGTAAAAAGAAAACAAAGCAAAAAGCATCTAAATCGGCGCCAGCCACCTCAAGCTCGAGAGGCTCTCTTCGTCCTCTTCCTCAGTGGAGCGGACTCTGAAGCACTATCTCCATCGGCACCACTGTCTAAATCTAGATTAGATTTTGAACCAGAGCCCTTCTCTGTCTCCCCAAGCTCACCACTAGCAGAATTTGAGTCGGCGTCGTCGTTTCCATCCTCAGATGACTCTGACTATGGACTCGTTGCCTCACCCTCATCCTCGCTCGTCTCATCATCATCCTCGTCCAAAATGGGCTCTAAGGGGCCACTCTCACCATGGATGCCTCTAGCTCTACCTCGACTGCATGTTGGAGCCTGTCTCCCTCTCCTCCCTGCTGCTGGAGGAGGTACTGAAGGTCCTGCTGCAGCTCCTACTGGGGTATCTGGTGGAACTGGGGTCTAAAAAGGGATCTAAAAAGGGCAGTTTGTCCGAATACATTAGTTGTGGTATATATCAAATGCAGTGTATAGATGCAGTGTATGTATGCAATGTATAGGAGCAGAGTATCTATGCAGTGTTTTGATGCAATGAATCAGATCAGCGTAGTTTGGAGCAGGTCATAGTTAAACTGCTAACACGTCAGCAGAATTTCGTGGCATGAAATGCAAACTGAAGAAAATTACTAGAATCCTGTAAAGGCTGAGCAGGTTCATACTCGTCTAAACCATCCCTATCAGAGATGCCACTACCTCAAGAGCCTGCCCGGTGTACTCTATGGATGCCTGTAAATGTGTTGAGATGATCAGTGGTCTATAAAGCACTATTGAAATGAACTGAATGCGCAAAATGTAAAGTATAGTACAAACCAGGTGTAGACACCCCATTTTTGACCGTCCACAAGACTTGGATGTCACCGTTTGAACACTCGATGATCATCCTTGTTCGTGTTCGTCTTGAGTTCCCGGAGGCCTCGGCTACGCGCCCTGCCTCAGGATCTCTCGACTCGACTGGTTTTGTGTCTGGTTTTGCACCAAACACTTGCTGTTTTGTTTCTAAGAGTGGGAAGTAGCTTGTAGGACATCCCCACACCTCACCGGCCATGGCTTGAGGCCACCGGCCTTGTTTCCTTGCCACCGACCATTGGTGATGGCCGGTCGGCACTATTGATGGTCGGTCGGCATTATGTTTGGCCGGCCGGCCACTGTTTTTGATCAGTCGGCCACTTTTCCCGGCTGAGACCTTTTTTTTGAGGGAGCTTGACCCTTTTGAACCTTTTTTTTAGCTTCTCCAAGAAGCTTGACCTTTTTTAGCTTCTCCAAGAAGCTTGACCTTTTTTTTAGCTTCTCCAAGAAGCTTGAACTCTTTTAGCTTCTCCAAGAAGCTTGACCCTTTTTAGCTTCTCCAAGAAGCTTGACCCTTTTTACCTTCTCCAAGAAGCTTGAACCTTTTTTTAGCTTCTCCAAGAAGCTTGACCCTTTTTTAGCTTCTCCAAGAAGCTTGACCTTTTTAAAGCTTCTCCAAGAAGCTTGACCCTTTTGAACCTTTGTTTAGCTTCTCCAAGAAGCTTGAACCTTTCGACCCTTTTGCCTAGCTTCTCCAAGAAGCTTGAACCTCTTGACCCTTTTTTCCTAGCTTCTCCAAGAAGCTTGGCCCTTTTGCTCCAAGCTTCTAAGAGAAGCTTGGCCCTTTTGGTCAAAGCTTCTAAGAGAAGCTTGACCCCCTTGACCCTTTTTTTGCTTAGCTTCTCTTAGAAGCTTCAAGCCTCCATCTTCTCTATAAATAGAGAGACTATCTTTCCATTCAAGGGGTTGAAGGAATTTGTCTAAGACAAAAATCATACACTTCCCTCCATATCTCTACATCCCAAGCTCCAAGCTCCATTGTTCTTGCTCCATTACACACCACCTCCTATCCTAACACCTCCACCACCACTCTAAGGATCTTGGAGGCCATTTTCAGAGGCTAAAGGAGCTGTTTTTGGTCCAAAAAAGGGGCTGTTTTGCTAAGCTACAAGGGTGAGTTCTCCTCTTCCCTTTTCTAGTCTTTTCTTGCTTCATATCTAAGCCATAGTTGCTTGCATTTTTGGGCTCCAACCCAAACTGTAAATCATAATATTTTGAGGTCCTCTTCATGTTTGATTGAGGACCTCTTGCTGTTTGAGGAGAGTAGCTTGCACTTGCTTCATTACCCCTCTTAAATGCCATTATCTTGCATGTTATTCTTGGCCTATACGTGATCTGTTTTGGAGCATGATGTAAACTGTAAATAGGCTTATTTTGAGCCCCTCTTCAACATTGAAGAAGGGTTCAACACTGTTTGGGACCTCCATGCTATACTTGCCTTTATATTCTCTTTTGGGTCCCATTTTTGCATGCCTTGGCAGCCCCTGATGTTGCTGTTTTTGGACTTTGGTCCGAAATAAAAACAGCCATATTTTGACCCCCTTAACATGTTTCATTAAGGGTCTTTGGCTGTTTGATGAATTTTTTGTATACTTGCTTCTTTGGCCACCTTTTAGCCCATTTATAGCATAAGAGCTTAGCCATACCTATGTTTGTTTTTGGGGGTTTTAAAGTTCTGTAAATGTGCATATTTTGGGTCCCTCTTCAATGTTGTTGAAGGGCCCTAACCTGTTTGGAGTCAGCAGCTATGAGTTGCTTCATAATCTCATATTTAGGGCCATTTTTGCATACTAGTTTTGCCCTATTTATGTTTTCTGTTTGGCCATTCTTTGAACTGGAAAAATGCTTATTTTTGGGCTGCCTTGCTACTGTATATTCATTGCATGTCCATATTGTGCATGTTTGGTATAGCTATAGGCCATTTCGGGTGCCAAAATTCATGTTTCGGGACTATTCCATGCATCGGGTGTACTTTCGCCTCATTTCGGGGCTGTTTTCCCCCACATTTCAGTGCTGAAATCCCATTAGCATGTTTGCATATCATTTTCCATGCCATTGCATTGCATATGCCATTGCCTCGATTTGCGTGTCCGTGTGCACGCATTTCGAGGCACTTCATTTCCATCCATCGGCCTCTTATGTGAGTGTGGCTGAGGCTCTCTCATGTTAGTATAAGTCCATGTTGCATTCTATATGCCATTTTAGCCATTGCATTGCATATGCTATTGCCTCGATTTGCATGCCCGTGTGCACGCATTTCGAGGCACTTCATTTTCATCTTATGGCCTCCTATGTGAGTGTGGCTGAGGTCCACTTGTATTGGTGTAAGCCCATCTTGCATTGTGTATGCCATGTTTCAAAGCGTTGCGTATGTTATGTTGTTAGCATTGTGTATGCCATGTAGTTGCATAGCATGCTTGTATTCTTGTTTGCATACCTAGGTTGCATTGCATTGGCATGCATGCCTTGGCTCTTGAATTGAGTATGATAGAGTTTGAGTTCATTGTTTGTTTATGTGCATTTCATTCCATATTGAAATTGCACACTTTGGTTCTTTGGGCCATCACGCATTGAAATGCGTGATTGGTGGTCCGAGAATCGAGCACCACACCCCTTTGAGTCATAAATATGATAAGGGATGTGGTGGTGCACACATTGCTTTGAAAATGCATTGCCATGCCTTGTCTGCCCTCTGCTGCTGTCAAACAGGTTTCTGCAGGAACTTTCTGCCGACCGGCAGTGTTTAGTGGCGACCGGCAAATAGTGTTGGCCGATGAATCAGTTTTGTGGCCGGTGATCATTTCCCTTAGCCGGTGGCCATTCCCCTCAGCCGGTGGTGTTCCACAGTGTGCAGAGAGCATATCCTGGGACTTGTACAATTTTCAGAGGAGCAGAGCAGGGAAAACAGAGGCAAACTTGTGCATGGCATTGGATTTCTGAGCAAACCCAAGCACGCGTGCATTGGATCCCCTTTCCGAGGCCTTTACTGCTTTCCATAGTTTAGTTAATTTGTTAATTAATTAAGTGGTCTGTAATAATTAATTTGTATATTCTTTTGGTCCCTTTGAGCGAGGGTGAATTTGTAATAAGTGTGGGTGAGTGTGTGCATGTCTTCCAACCCCCACTTCTTTCTCCCTTTTACTTACCTGTTTATGATGGTTAGTAATAGGCCATGTTTAATTTAGCATACCTTATGCTCTGCATGCGTTCATCATTCATCAGTATTGCATGCACCGGGTTCGGTACATCATGCTAACTGCATTTGTACTTCAATTCCAAATTGAATACGTGTTAGTCGTAGCATTTCACATGTCATCGTAGATTAGCCGAGCCTATCCTAATCACATTTTGCTTGTGTTGCATTAGCCATTTCTAACATGAACTAGGACATGCATGTTTGCTAACTAGTTTATTGTTTTGGCACGGAGTACTATGTAAGTATTTTAATGCTTTAGCATATCGCATGCGTGTGGATACTACCATAACAGTATGTTTACCATGTGGCTAGATGCTTAGGTGATAAACTATTTGAATGCCCGTGGGTGGAGGTTGGATTGTTTGAGTTGGAAAAACTCGTTGAAATCCGTATTTTGGCCTACTTGCGAGTAGCAAATTCCGAAGTGCTTTCCAAAACAAACGGATATGCAATGTTTATTTCCAAATTAGGCGATCTAGTCTATACTTGTTTGCTGCGCGCATAACATAGTAATTCTAGGCTAATAAATGGAATAAGAACACATAACGTTTTCAAAATCGTATATCATGGTTAGTAGAGGCCGGTCTTCGGACCGGGCGAGAGGGGGTGCTCATAGCTGACCTTCCCCGATCGTACCCAAGTTCCCGAGCCGTGACAACTTTGGTGATGACGGACACGTGGCCTTTGGCACCGAGTCAGGGTTTCCTAAATTCCCCCTTAATAAAATATTTAGGTGGCGACTCTGTATCTGGCAAAGCAGTCCATGTTTGGCACTTCTTTCAAAATCTGTTTTCTCAAAACGATTTTCCGGATTTGGACTCTTTGGTTCAAGATTAAGAACCGTGACAACTCGAGAGTCCGAACTGTAGTAACCCCAAATAGGACAGAACGGGACTCACCCTCCCGGGGCGTTCGGGGGACATCTACAGTTTCTGGCGACTCTGCTGGGGAATTTAGAGATCCTGTTTTGATTTCATTTATGTGTCTCTTTGCATTGCATGTGCATTGGTGCGCCTAGGACACCGTGTTTGCCATCTTCCATTCCTGAACGATTTGCCAGAGGTTTGTCTTGTCAAGGCATGACCATAAGGCTGACCGGTTATGGGCTCTGACAGTATGGGAGCACAAGCCCCGGTTTTTACCAGGGCACCCTTTTGACCATTCGACCTTGTGCATATTCGGAATCCATAGTGACCATTCCAAACTAGGACATGTTGCTTACCCGATAGGTTGTTTGAAACTGCTGTGTGCATAGTGAAACCCTAGTTCCTGACAAAATAGGACAGGGAAACCCTACCCCAACATAGGGGTGTTTTGGCCCTCTCTTACTTGCTATGTGCTTTTAGAGTGTATCTCTACAGGAATGCATATACCAGTTTGCAAGTCTGGGCATCAGGCCTGTGGGCATCAGCATCAGTATTTGGGGAATCAGTTTTACCCAAGGGTATCAGTTTACAGGCAGATATTTGGGAAACAGTGATCAGTATTGGGTACATTCATCCTAGTATGCTAAATCTGTTCTAGTGAAATTAGGCTGAGATGCTCTCTGTTTTCCCTTTTGCAAGGTAGTCCTGGAACCATAGCTTCAAAAGGCTCCAATATCCCCCGAGGTTCATCGGACGTGTGCTAATAGACTTTGTCAGGTCAGAGATTCAGTTCAAGGGTAATCAGGGCCAGAGAAGGCTAGTCAGGCACAGACCACCAGTACAACAGCTACCAGATCAGTGATCTTTGAGCAGTCGGGCTGAGATTTCCAAGCCTATTGCCGACACAGATATACCGGTTGCTCAGTTAGATTAGAACAGTATGTCGAGTTTAGAAGAGATGGTGCGCCAACTCCAGGATAGTATGAAAGCCATGCAGCAAGACACTGTCCGTCAAGCAGAATTCGCCAAGCAACAGGCTGTGGTCATAGCCCAACAGGCAGAGACAATTGCCAGATTGGAGCAGCAAACTGGAGTATCTACTTCGCACCAGGCTCCTCCCCCATCAAGAGTTCCCATACTCGGGGAGGCAACCCATGTCCAGGATGATACGGACATTCCAGTCGGGCCAGCTCCGCCCCCAGTTCTACCCCAGCTATCCAAGACACCCATCAACCTACCGGACTCCCCTTTTGAGTTAGAGACGGATCCAATGGCACTAAAGATGAGCAAGCTTGAAAGGTTGTTCAAGAAGGCTCAAGGCATGAAATCCATCCTGGACATCGAGGATGGGTATACCGATGCAGCTGCGACGCTGCCAGACAGATTCAAGATGCCACATATTGGCCGTTTTGATGGGTCCGGGGATCCCATGGTGCACTTGCGGCTGTTTTCAGACATTCTAAGGCCGATGGGCCTCACCAGATTATAGAAACTATCATTGTTTGGCCGGACCCTGTCTGGGATAGCCGCAATCTGGCATGCGAAATTGGAGAACTCTATGAAACAGAATTGGGAAGAGATGGCTGAGGCCTTCAGTGATCAATACTCCTACAACACACAGATTGAGGTCACAACTCGTGATCTTGAAGTCACCCGCCAAAAGCCAAAGGAGGGTTTTTCAGAGTTTGTGGTAAGGTGGAGAGCAAAGGCCTCGATGATGGCTACAAGGCCTTCCGACAAAGACCAGATAAGGATGGTTGTGCGCAACCTCCAACCCAAACTAATGCAAAAAATGATCGTGCTCCCCTTCCCTACCTTTTCGGATCTGCACGAGATGGGGGTACAGATCGAGGATGCTATGAAGCAGGGCCTTATTGATCAGGAGAAGGAGCATTCTAGGAGGACGTTTTCCCGCAATTCCAGTGCAACCACCAGCAGTGATGCAGCTGCAAGATCTTCTGAAGTGGACATGGTCGCCACCACCACACCAAGAACAGCCACCCCTTTTGTTAGTGCATCCACTTCAAACCCCCGAACTTCAGACTATCTACCCCGAGGCAAGAGGGTTTTCACCCCACTCTATATGTCTTTGTGTAAAGCCCTGGGGATCCTACTCAGGAAAGGACATCTGAAACCGTTAGAGCAACGACCTCTACCCGATCCCCTCCCTCCAAAACATGACCTGACTAAGTACTGTGCCTTTCATCAACAGACCGGTCATGACACCGACAGTTGCGTCCGTCTCCGCCACGAGATACAAAATTTGATTGACAACAAGGTCATCCCCGCACCAGGTCCTGCAAAGTCTATCGACACTTGATCAGTGAACTTGTGGGGGATAATGTGATGTGATCGAGGGATGAACCACCTGCGGGCAGCGTTCAGTTTACTCCGGATGTGGCGTATGGCACGCACTGTTTTGAGCATTTGTAAATGCTGGGTTTTGTACGTTCTGGCTTGGGTATTGAGTCAGTTCTGTTGTTTTGAGTCTGTCTCTTTGTTTTGAGTCAGTCTTTTCATATCGAATCAGTCCTGTTGTGTTTGTCTCATTGTATTGAGTCAGTCGGGCCTGTCTTGTTGTGTCGAGTCAATCCTGTTTTGTTGAGAGTCGGGTGATTCCAGGGGTGTTACCTTGGACATCACTATCATGTTTTGCGTTTGTCTTTTTGCTTTCTTTTGAGTCTGTTTCTACCTTGGAGCCAGTTATGCCAACAGATTTGAATGGAACAGCAGTGATTTTCACACTCTTGTGTTTGCTTCTGCCGTGTGCCAGTTGTGCCAAAAGTTTGAATGGAATGACAGTGCTCTTCGCCTGCCTTTTCTGTGCCTTTGAAGTCATTGTAATGACCTAAGTTTTTCAAAACTTTTTTTCAAAACATTGTGATAAAAACGAAAAGGAAGGAATTCCTCGGGTTTTGCAAAACTTGATCAATTGAGAGAAAGAGAGGCATGCTAAGCCCTTAATGAATGAAATCGTGCTTGTTAGTATGAGTACTGAGAAGGATCCTGGCTTGATCTAGGTTGGTCCTACATTGTCTTCAGCGCGAGCGATTTGTCGCTTTCTTAAAAGATTTCAAAAACTGTTTTGCGCGGTCCTGTGAAGACTTGTGTGGAATCGCTCTTGAGATTGTGCAGCCTAGGATCACTCTCAGCCTCAAGATTCAATCCATTTGTTTTCGAACCTCGAACCCATTCAGAACGTTCAACGATTAACCGCCATGTGAGGCCTGTGTGGCCAGATTTAAAGCAACCCTCGAACAAGAGGCACCAAAGTCAGATCAAGAAGATCAGAACAAAGAAAGCTTGTAAAGTTAGATCAGAAGCCCCCCCCCCTCAAACTAGGGGCAAAAATGTCAGATATGCTCGAAGAGCCGAAGATGGATCCTTCAGTAAATCAATACAACAGCCACTCTCCTGGATACGGATGGCTTCAAAACCCTAAAACCATTTGGCATGGACTTGTTACACTTTTACCCTTTGAGAGGCTCGCTGGGCCGAAAACCCGGAAGGGCGACCCAGGCAAAAGTTAGAGTAAGAGAAAAATACAAAAAAAAAGAAAAAAAAAAAGCAAAAGAGAAGAAAAAAGAAAAAAAAATACAAGAAGAAAAGAAGAGAAAAAGAAATGAAGAAATTGAAAAGAAAATAAGAACAAAGCTCGCAAGGTCGAAAACCTGCAACGGGCGCCTTGGCAAAAGTTAGAGCCTAAAAAGGAGAGGTTAATACCCAAGTGTACCTTAACCCGGTACTACGTAAGGCTTGATTCCCATGTTTGGGATACGTAGGCAACTTCATTCTGAAGTCCAGCCACAAACACCTCCAAAATCGATTGTGTCCATGTGATGGTTCTAGTCATCCTTGTCTTTTCTGTATCTGGGAGTTCGGTCGCAATCATCGCTCTGAGGACTGATTACAATGCACTACAGTGCCATTCAGACAAGGGGCAACTTTCCGTTGCCATTCAATGCCCCGTGGTGTCATTCAAACAAGGGGCAACTTTCCGTTGCCATTCAATGCGCTGCGGTGCCGTTCAAACAAGGGGCAACTTTCCGTTGCCACGCAGCTCTCTTCGAGCAAAGGGGCAATTTTCCTCCAAATCTGAGGTTGTGCGTCTCAAGAGTAGATTTCGTGCTTGTTAAGCATTGGCCGTTTGCAAAAATAGTTTTTGAAAATTTTTGCTGAAGTTCACTAATTTTCTCGAAAATTGTTCCATTTTTTCCAAAAACTGGACCACTTCTTGGACCCAAAATAGGAAAATTTTCTGTGCTCATAGCCTGACTTACATGATTTCAAATCAAAAATCGAACAAGTGTGTTAATCTAACTCTCATATTGGTCAAAACTATTTTCGTAGAAAACAAGAAAAAATGGTCAAAATGATGAACTAGGGGCACAGTTGAGTTAGGCGCCCTGTCTTTCCCCCATTGTCAATGCATCTGCCAGAAAAGGGCACTCTACCTGCCAGAAAGGGCACCGTATTCGCCAGAAAAGGGCATCATTGAAGTTAACAACAAAGGGCTAAAAGCTCTCTCATCCTCTAAGCAACGAGGTATCAAGCTAAGTGCGAAGCACGAACTGGAATGGGACAAGACATTCCACTCCCTTATCTGGACAGATCTGATCACGTCCAAACTGCCCAGCAGAGCATCGTCAACCGATGTCAGCTGCAGATTTGCTACACACCCAATTACAGCGCAGCCCCTCTGTGGAAGAAACCCACTGTTGTGAACAAGAAGAAGAATCTAGCGGAATGCTAGGGGCAAGACCCCACAACTTTCTGTTTATCCACCAACCAGGGGAGGGATAAAAAAATGAGAGATTGAAGAATAAAGAGATGTGCGCTGAGCGAAAAAGCGAGGAAAAGGGCTTTTTCAGAAAAATAGAGCTTGAGGGCCGAGTGATGTGAGAATCACAAATGAAAAAGGGTGGGAAATAATACCCGGAGAAACTGGCTCCTCGTGCACTGAGAGGTCTCTTGTCTTTGTAACACGTCTGTGTGTTGTGTCTTTTGTTTTGTTTACCTCAACTTTTGTTTTGAGTCTTTTTCGAGTGTTACTCGATGTGTTTAGGTCCTGTACCTTTTGTTGAGTCATAGTATGCTGTGTTCAGTCTTAGGCTCAATACCCGATCGAGAACTCATTTCTCAATTTCAATCAAATCGTTTTGTGCTCAGAGTGCTGTGCCATTCTCCACATTTGTGCAAAACAAGAATTTGTTCTTTCTTAAAACCGCAGGGTTCAACCCAGGTCATACAAGAACAGTAAAACAAGGACCTATTTGAAACTTTATGGGTTCCAGACTACAAAGCAAAAGAAAAGAGGGAAAACCGAAGCATCTGAGTGTGTTTCACCTTCAGCAAATTCTGTGATTGTACTCCGGATGTACTTCTTCGGGCCTTGTCAGTGCTCCGAAGAATGAGTGCGCCTCTACTCCAAGCTTAAGCCTGCTCCAAGTCAGAATGGCAATTAAAGCAGCAGCGGATGTTATCTCTCGCCAATGTAAACAGGGTGTCCCTTTTTTCGAGCAGAGTTGTGTTGCCAAGTCCTCCAAAAGGTAAATCGGAGGCACCAGAGTACGTGTTTGATGCCCTTCCATTGCATAGAATGTGAACTTTCATATACACTTCGGTTGCATGCGTGTCGCGCATCATTATGTTTCCGCATAGAATATGCTTTTAATGTTGCATAGAAAATGCCCCCATACTTGCATAGAAAGTGTATTTTATCGCACTGTCTTGTGCACCTGCATTGCATTGTTTTGCATGCTCTTTTATTCGGAAACACTGGGATACGTCCTTATGTTTTCCCTTCTCATTTTGAAACACTGGGATACGTCCCTATGTTTCTTATTCCCTCTGAAACACCGGGATACGTCCCCACGTTTCTTCTCTCTTTTTGAAACACCGGGATACGTCCCTACGTTTCTCTTCTCTTTTCAAAACACTAGGATACGTCCCTACGTTTCTTTTCCTTTCTGAAACACCGGGATACGTCCCTACGTTTCTCCTCTCTTTTCAAAACACCGGGATACGTCCCTATATTTCTTTTCTCTCTCTTCGAAACAGAGGGATACGTCCCTATGTTTCTCTTTCCATTCTGAAGCGCTGGGATACGTCCCTATGTTTCTTTTTCCATTCCGAAACAACGGGACACGTCCCTATGTTTCTCTTTCTATTCCGAAACAATGGGATATGTCCCTATGGTTCTCCTCCTTGTTCGTAACATTGGGATACGTCCCTAACCTCTTAGGATACGTCCCTAACCTTTGGGATACGTCCCTAACCCCTGGGATACGTCCCTAATCTTTGGGATACGTCCCTAATCCTTGGGATGCGTCCCTAATCCTTGGGATACGTCCCTAACTTTTGGGATACGTCCCTAACCTCTTGGGACACGTCCCTAACCTTTGGGATACGTCCCTAATCCTTGGGATACGTCCCTAACCTTTGGGATACGTCCCTAACCCCTGGGATACGTCCCTAATCTCTGGGATATGTCCCTAATCTTTGGGATACGTCCCTAATCCTTGGGATGCGTCCCTAATCCTTGGGATACGTCCCTAACCTTTGGGATACGTCCCTAATCCTTGGGATACATCCCTAACCCTTGGGATGCGTCCCTAATCCTTGGGATGCGTCCCTAATCCTTGGGATGCGTCCCTAACCTTTGGGATACGTCCCTAATCCTTGGGATACGTCCCTAATCTTTGGGATACGTCCCTAATTCTCTGGGATACGTCCCTAATCTTTGGGATACGTCCCTAACCTTCGGGATACGTCCCTTTGTTTCTCACTCAACTCAATTCAAAACACCGGGATACGTCCCTATGTTTCTCTCTCTCTTTTCGAAACACCGGGACATGTCCCTATGTTTCTCCCTCTTTGGTTAAGAGCATTTGGAATACGTTCTGGTGCTTGAACCACTCTGGAACACTGGGATACGTCCCTATGCTTTTCTTTCTTTCCGAAACTCCGGGATATGTCCCTATGTTTCTCATTCCTTCCGAAACTCTGGGATACGTCCCTATGTTTCTCTTTCGTTCCGAAACTTCGGGATACGTCCCTATGTTTCTCTTTCCTTCCGACACACTGGGATACGTCCCTATGTTTCTCCTTCATTTCGAAACACCGGGATATGTCCCTATGTTTCTCCCCCTTTGGTTGAGAGCATCTAGAATATGTTCCAATGCTTATACCTTTCCGAAACACCGGGATACGTCCCTATGTTTCTTTGCATGATCATTAGTTATGCTCGGCTTGGTGCATTGTCTTGCGTTTTGCCCTTGCCCTCGGGCACATACCTTTATTTGTAGCTTGTATGCTTTGTCTAAGTCTTCGGCCTTGTCAAAAATGGGTCGTCTCTGGGCTTTGACACTCACTCCCGTCATTGTTATGACTTTCGAGTTCTGTCAAAGAGGGGCAACTGTAGACACCCCATTTTTGACCGTCCTCAAGACTTGGACGTCACCGTTTGAACACTCGATGATCATCCTTGTTCGTGTTCGTCTTGAGTTCCCGGAGGTCTCGGCTACGCGCCCTGCCTCAGGATCTCTCGACTCGACTGGTTTTGTGTCTGGTTTTGCACCAAACACTTGTTGTTTTGCTTCTAAGGGTGGGAAGTAGCTTGTAGGCCATCCCCACACCTCACCGGCCATGGCTTGAGGCCACCGGCCTTGTTTCCTTGCCACCGGCCATTGGTGATGGCCGGTCGGCACTATTGATGGTCGGTCGGCATTATGTTTGGCCGGCCGGCCACTGTTTTTGATCAGTCGGCCACTTTTCCCGGCTGAGACCTTTTTTTTGAGGGAGCTTGACCCTTTTGAACCTTTTCTTTAGCTTCTCCAAGAAGCTTGACCTTTTTTTTAGCTTCTCCAAGAAGCTTGACCTCTTTTAGCTTCTCCAAGAAGCTTGACCCTTTTTAGCTTCTCCAAGAAGCTTGACCCTTTTTTAGCTTCTCCAAGAAGCTTGACCTTTTTAAAGCTTCTCCAAGAAGCTTGACCCTTTTTTTAAGCTTCCCCAAGAAGCTTGAACCTCTTGACCCTTTTTGCCTAGCTTCTCCAAGAAGCTTGGCCCTTTTGCTCCAAGCTTCTAAGAGAAGCTTGGCCCTTTTGGTCAAAGCTTCTAAGAAAAGCTTGACCCCCTTGACCATTTTTTTGCTTAGCTTCTCTTAGAAGCTTCAAGCCTCCATCTTCTCTATAAATAGAGAGACTATCTTTCCATTCAAGGGGTTGAAGGAATTTGTCTAAGACAAAAACCATACACTTCCCTCCATATCTCAACATCCCAAGCTCCAAGCTCCATTGTTCTTGCTCCATTACACACCACCTCCTATCCTAACACCTCCACCACCACTCTAAGGATCTTGGAGGCCATTTTCAGAGGCTAAAGGAGCTGGTTTTAGTCCAGAAAAGGGGCAGTTTTGCTAAGCTACAAGGGTGAGTTCTCCTCTTCCCTTTTCTAGTCTTTTCTTGCTTCATATCTAAGCCATAGTTGCTTGCATTTTTGGGCTCCGACCCAAACTGTAAATCATCATATTTTGAGGTCCTCTTCATGTTTCATTGAGGACCTCTTGCTGTTTGAGGAGAGTAGCTTGCACTTGCTTCATTACCCCTCTTAAATGCCATTATCTTGCATGTTATTCTTGGCCTATACGTGATCTGTTTTGGAGCATGATGTAAACTGTAAATAGTCTTATTTTGAGTCCCTCTTAAATATTGAAGAAGGGCTCAATACTGTTTGGGACCTCCATGCTATACTTGCCTTTATATTCTCTTTTGGGTCCCATTTTTGCATGCCTTGGCAGCCCCTGATGTTGCTGTTTTTGGACTTTGGTCCAAACTAAAAACAGCCATATTTTGACCCCCTTGACATGTTTCATTAAGGGTCTTTGGCTGTTTGATGAATTTTTTGTATACTTGCTTCTTTGGCCACCTTTTGGCCCATTTATAGCATAAGAGCTTAGCCATACCTATGTTTGTTTTTGGGGTTTTTACAGTTCTGTAAATGTGCATATTTTGGGTCCCTCTTCAATGTTGTTGAAGGGCCCTAACCTGTTTGGAGTCAGCAGCTGTGAGTTGCTTCATAATCTCATATTTAGGGCCATTTTTGCATATTAGTTTTGCCCTATTTATGTTTTCTGTTTGGCTATGCTTTGAACTGGAAAAATGCTTATTTTGGGGCTGCCTTGCTACTGTTTATTCATTCCATGTCCATATTGTGCATGTTTGGTATAGCTATAGGCCATTTCGGGTGCCAAAATTCATGTTTCGGGACTATTCCATGCATCGGGTGTACTTTCGCCTCATTTCGGGGCTGTTTTCCCCCACATTTCAGTGCTGAAATCCCATTAGCATGTTTGCATATCATTTTCCATGCCATTGCATTGCATATGCCATTGCCTCGGTTTGCGTGCCCGTGTGCACACATTTCGAGGCACTTCATTTTCATCCATCGGCCTCTTATGTGAGTGTGGCTGAGGCTCTCTCATGTTAGTATCAGTCCATGTTGCATTCTATATGCCATTTTAGCCATTGCATTGCATATACTATTGCCTCGATTTGCGTGCCCGTGTGCACGCATTTCGAGGCACTTCATTTTCATCTTATGGCCTCCTATGTGAGTGTGGTTGAGGTCCACTTGTATTGGTGTAAGCCCATCTTGCATTGTGTATGCCATGTTTCAAAGCGTTGCGCATGTTATGTTGTTAGCATTGTGTATGCCATGTAGTTGCATAGCATGCTTGTATTCTTGTTTGCATACCTAGGTTGCATTGCATTGGCATGCATGCCTTGCCTCTTGAATTGAGTATGATAGAGTTTGAGTTCATTGTTTGTTTATGTGCATTTCATTCCATATTGAAATTGCACACTTTGGTTCTTTGGGCCATCTCGCATTGAAATGTGCGATTGGTGGTCCGAGAATCGAGCACCACACCCCCTTGAGTCATAAATATGATAAGGGATGTAGTGGTGCACACATTGCTTTGAAAATGCATTGCCATGCCTTGTCTGCCCTCTGCTGCTGTCAAACAGGTTTCTGCACGAACTTTCTGCCGACCGGCAGTGTTTAGTGCCGACTGGCAAATAGTGTTGGCCGATGAATCAGTTTTGTGGCCAGTGATCATTTCCCTTAGCCGGTGGCCATTCCCCTCAGCCGGTGGTGTTCCACAGTGTACAGAGAGCATATCCTGGGACTTGTACAATTTTCAGAGGAGCAGAGCAGGGAAAACAGAGGCAAACTTGTGCATGGCATTGGATTTCCGAGCAAACCCGAGCACGCGCGCATTGGATCCCCTTTCCGAGGCCTTTACTGCTTTCCATAGTTTAGTTAATTTTTTAATTAATTAAGTGGTCTGTAATAATTAATTTGTATATTCTTTTGGTCCCTCCGAGCGAGGGTAAATTTGTAATAAGTGTGGGTGAGTGTGTGCATGTCTTCCAACCCCCACTTCTTTCTCCCTTTTACTTACCTGTTTATGATGGTTAGTAATAGGCCATGTTTAATTTAGCATACCTTATGCTATGCATGCGTGCATCATTCATCAGTATTGCATGCACCGGGTTCGGTACATCATGCTAACTGTATTTGTACTTCAATTCCAAATTGAATACATGTTAGTCGTAGCATTTCACATGTCATCGTAGATTAGCCGAGCCTATCCTAATCACATTTTGCTTGTGTTGCATTAGCCATTTCTAACATGAACTAGGACATGCATGTTTGCTAACTAGTTTATTGTTTTGGCACGGAGTACTATGTAAGTATTTTAATGCTTTAGCATATCGCATGCGTGTGGATACTACCATAACAGTATGTTTACCATGTGGCTAGATGCTTAGGTGATAAACTATTTGAATGCCCGTGGGTGGAGGTTGGATTGTTTGAGTTGGAAAAACTTGTTGAAATCCGTATTTTGGCCTACTTGCGAGTAGCAAATTCCGAAGTGCTTTCCAAAACAAACGGATATGTAATGTTTATTTCCAAATTAGGCGATCTAGTCTATACTTGTTTGCTGCACGCATAACATAGTAATTCTAGGCTAATAAATGGAATAAGAACACATAACGTTTTCAAAATCGGATATCATGGTTAGTAGAGGCCGGTCTTCGGACCGGGCGAGAGGGGGTGCTCATAGCTGACCTTCCCCGATCGTACCCAAGTTCCCGAGCCGAGGCAACTTTGGTGATGACGGACACGTGGCCTTTGGCACCGAGTCAGGGTTTCCTAAATTCCCCCTTAATAAAATATTTAGGTGGCGACTCTGTATCTGGCAAAGCAGTCCATGTTTGGCACTTCTTTCAAAATCTGTTTTCTCAAAATGATTTGCCGGATTTGGACTCTTTGGTTCAAGATTAAGAACCGTGACAACTCGAGAGTCCGAACTGTAGTAACCCCAAATAGGACAGAACGGGACTCACCCTCCCGGGGCGTTCGGGGGACGTCTACACCAGGGTCGGGCCTCAAACTCCAACAAGCTCGTGACCAGCTGGTGCGGGCACAATGGGAATCTGTTAAGTCTTCCCTGTGGGTCGCCAGGAAGTTAGTGTAGTAGGCAGCTCTGGCCATCCCGCCCTCTGTTTCTCCTCAAAATCTCTCCTGTCACAGGTCTTGGTCGCTTTGGCCCCTCTGCCTCTCTCTCTCTCTCGCAGTTGGAGCTCTGGCTTCCTCACCTCCACGAACGCCAGTCAAAGGCAGTATCAGATGTGTCTGGATGAAGGTCACATAATCGGCCTTTACACAGAAGTAGTCCACCTCCAGTTCTACTATGAACTGGCTCACCTCCTCAACAAAAAGTTTGTGGGTCGCCCTCATGGACACTAGAGACGCCATCGGTAGGAATGGGGCAGGCAGTCCTAAAGTCTGGCGCGTGAAACGCTCGTCTAAGAACCAGGCGCGACAGATCGGGACCTCGAGAAGGATATGATGGCAAGTGATGATCCTAGCTGTGTCGTACTAGAATCGGAGTCCCGATGGTATCGCGTCCCACGGCTACCACGTGATCTGAAAATGAGAGAATGAACAGATGATTAGTCGCTGTCAATTAATTAATGCGTCTATCAAGTTGATTGAAAAGCAGAATAATTTTGTTTTGGGTTACTTCGTGCACCGCAACCACGTCGAAGTACTAGTGGAAACATGAAGTTTTCGCGAATCCTACGGGGGAGCTGGTCGTCGTATACCCGAGAAAATGGGACTGTCGCCGGGACCTCCTCCATAGGCTTTGGAGCAAGAGCCGGGAAGTATGCGTACACCCACAGCTACAGGGAAAGTGTGATCAATACAGTGTATGAGCTAATATAGAAAATGCAATGTGTGAAAGCATACAGTGTTTGAGAAGATACAGAAAATGCAGAGCAGAAGGTACATGTGTTCAACAAATGTAAAGCAAGAAATGCTATGGAGAAAATGTAAAGTGAAAAGAGGGAACTAAGCTGCGTACCTCCCAAGCCCACCAGTAGCAACTGATTAAGCTCCCATTCATGCGAGAAGTCGAGCTCATGTATCCATACCAAGTGGTGAGTCCAGCTCCACCCCAATCGTAGAACTGAACTCGCTGGAGCACTACCAAGGCGCTCAGCAGAAACAGGCCCACGGTATTCCACCTGTTCGAAAACAAGGTGGTACCGAAAAAGAACATAAGGAAGCCCCTGTCTTACTGCTCTGTCTCCTCGACCATCTCGGGCTCAGACTCCCTAAACAGCTCCTCAAACTAGCTATACCAAACCACGCCTGACCAGAGTGTCGGTGGGAGTCCCCCAAGCAGTGCGGCCTATACTGCCTCCCACTCTCCCATATCAAGGTCGCGAGGAATCGGATCGCCCTCTACGCCCAAGCCGGTGATCATGGCAAAGTCATAAAAAGTCATCATCATCTCGCCCGTGGTGGAGAAATGGAACGAGTTTATGTTGTCCCATCACCTCTCCACTAAAGCCCCTAAGAGAGGATGACTCTCTACGACCCAAGTCAGACTAGAGTAGAAGAGTCCAAAGCCTGTCCCATCAATGATGTGACGAATCCTAACTGGGTGCTCACTGTACCACTCTCGAGCAGTCGTCGCACCGTAGCCTCTAAAGGAGCGGGATCCGTCCTATGGTAATGCATGAGATACAAGCAGATCAAGCAATGAAAGTACAGTTGAATATAAAGAAGTAATGTATGAGATACAGTCAGATCAAGGTAGTCTATGAGATGAAATCAAATCAAAATAGTGCAAGAAATTCAAACAGTTAAGGGTAGTACTGCAGAAAAACAGTGTTCGTACCTCTACAGCGTTGGCCGACAAATGAGATGCTGGCTCTCTCAACAGAAGGTCATCTGGCACATCCTTAGCGAAGTCGGTAAAGGCTTTGATGCCTCCTGTGGTAGGAACTATATGAGTCTCAGGATGGTGCCTTGCTAGATCGAAGGGGCGCATGCTCGGCGGTAATAGCTCCGGCTCGGCCTCTGGCTTGGCCTCAAAGTCTGCCTCAAACTTTACTGGAGGAAGCTCGGGGATAGCCTCGTCATGAGGGACATCATCTGCCATCTGAAATAGATGCAAGAGAAGCAAAAGTTGGGAAAAATTAGGAAAATAGGGAAACTTTGAAAAAGTCAACCCTAGGAGAGAGGAAAAAGTCAAAAAAAGTCAAAGCTGGGAAAAGTGTACTAACCTTGAGAGAAGCCCGAGCGGAATGAGCCTAGAATGGTGGAAATGAGGAAAGAAGTGTCGAAATCAAATTATGATCGGTTCAAAGTGAAGAGGACTAGACGGCTTTAGCGAAGAAAATGTTTTTAGGGTGTTAGAAAACGTGTAAAACGCGTGGATCTAGAGAGAAGGAGCACCTAGAGAGCAAGGGAGAAGAATTTCAGACATGGGTTTGTGAGGAAATGAAGTGGCATCACTTGTTTTTAAAGACCCAAGGGTGAAAGGTCGAAAATGCCCAATCTGCTATCGATGGCCGGTGTAGCTCGACTTTTTCGCGCTCCCTTTCGGAGAGTTCGAATTGGTCCTACAGTTCAGACTCCTGTCACGGTTCTGAATCTAATCTCACAAAGTGCAATGTGAGACTAAACCAAAGAGTCCAATCCAGCAAATCATTTTGGGAAATCGATTTTGAATCAAATAATGCCAAAATTTGACTGCTTTGCCAGATTACAGAGTCGCCACCTAAATATTTTATTTTTGGAAAATTTAGGAAACCCTGACTCGTTCCAAAGGCCACATGTCCGTCATCTTTATAGCGATCCCGGTTATCCCTTTACTGTTCTGTTGTTTTCCGGACGCGGTTCTGTGGAGTTGTTAGTTACACCTATCGTGTTGTCAACCTTTAAACTCTTTTGTTCGAGTTTTAAAATGTGTTGGGCTCGGTTGTTTCAGGTTGGTAGAGCTTTAGCTCCCATTGTTGTTGCCCAGTTTTTGAACGGTCCACTCGAGCGAGTCTTCTTGCGCTCGAGCGAGGTTTTCACAATTTCAGTATTTCGTGCCTCTGCAAAACTTCTGTAAATGTGTTTCCTAGGCTCGAGTTGATTTCTTGTGCTCGAGCGGGTCGCGCTCGAGCGGGTTGTACTTTTGGTGTAAGTTTTGGGAGGGAGAAATCTACGCTCGAGCAGACTGGTTTTCGCGCTCGAGCGGATGTACTTTATTCTTGTGTCTTGGCGCTCGAGCGGGCCTTCTTGCGCTCGAGTGTACCTAGCTTTTTGCCCTTGACGCTCGAGCGCTGTGTTCTTCGCTCGAGTGGGAGAGTCGTATATCAGTTGGCTGCTAGGCTATTTTAAATCACTTTTTACATTTCCTTTCTCTCTCTTACTTTCCCAAAACCAATTTTTGAGAGCTCCTCACTCTAAAACCTAACTTCTCTCTAGGGTTTGATCTAGTAGGAGTGTCCTCCTACCCTTTGGCCTTTACAAAAAGTGTGTTGATCATTGAGGGCTACATTTTGATCTGAGAAAGTTGGAGTTTGGAGCACTTCCGAGTTTAGCTCTTCTTCTCCTTGGGTTCTACATTTGAGGTAGGGATTCTCCTTGTACTTGTTCAATACTCCGTCTATAGATAGATATGTGATAGTTTTTGTATTGCATGAAAATGAAATCATGTTGGATTTGTTGAAAATCACGAGGTTGTACCTTGGATTGGTTGTTGAATTTGGGTTTATTATCATTAGTTGTGGATTGGGCTAATTGGAGTGTTAATTAGCATGTTGTTGTTGAAAGGAGAGGGAACCCTAATTTTTATTAGACCTAATAAATTAATAAGAGGGATTTTGATATTTGGGCAAACACTTATGTATTTTGGGTCTTAAATGAGGTCATTGTTGTGTATTGTAGTTGATTGAGCCTTTTTGGTCAATATTGAGAAGGAGGGAGGAAAACCCTAATTTAAGGATTATGACTTAATTTGCATAATTAATTTGGAATGGCTTTGGAAAGAATGTAGTGGATTAAAATAAGTTATGGCTTTATCGTCCATGGAATTGATTTTTGTGAAAACGAAAAGGAATGGGATCGGTTTTGTGGAAACAAAAGGGATGAAGTTAGTTTTGTGAAAGCAAAAGGAAGTGGAAACTCGTTTTGTGAAATGGGAAAGGTATTTTCTGAAATAAGTATAAACATTGAAATGTTGTATCTTGAGTGTTGAACACACACTTGTGGGGAATCGTAGCTTTAACTACCATGTTAATGTTGTTGTTGGGTTTGTGGTCTCATAGTAGTTGAGTCTGTAATAGATGTACTAAATATTTGCATCTAGAGGTTTTGTCCTTGGTCATCGGTGGAGGATGACACGGTTGTGTTGAATTGTCGTGCATGCATTATACCATTGTTGATGGAACATCATATGTGATGAAGTGTTGAGATACATTATATATGTGTGCTTGCTCGGGAAGACGTAGTTATGTGTTCATATACTTTAACACATTGTTTGTATCTGGATGGTTTATGTATATGTGTTATACATGTTGGTTGTGCCTTGTTGCATTTGGTTTGTGGTGTTATACCCTGCGCTAATAATCAGAGGTACCATGACCTTCCAGCTAGCGCCTGGAGAACTGTCTGTGCTAATAATCGAAGGTACCATACCCCTCCAGCTAGTGCCTGGTAAACTGGCTTGTTGTTGTGAATGGTGTATCTTGGGCTTACTACGCACATAGCTAGTAGAGCAAACTTTAGTTGTTGTTATAGTTTCAGTGTATCTGGGAACATCATGATTTGTGTTAGTTACAGTGTTAGAGGGCCGAGTTGCCTCATTGGTTTATCCTATGCATGTTGGTGAGTCGTTATCTCCCTTTTTATAAAAGTATGCATGTATAGTTATGATTGAATTGGGAATGAACCAAAATGCCTTTTGTCTTTTGGTAACGTGAAGAAGATCGAACACTTTAGAAACATGTTTTGAAAAGGCACATCAATAGTATGTGTGGAAAATGGAAGAGAGTAGTGGGCTTAGTGAATTAAATCCCTAAGGAATTGTTAATGTTATGAAAGATTGGAAACGGGGGTTAATGAAAAGAAAAGAGAATTGAATCGCCTATGGCGTTGATTGAAATAGTTGTTTTCAAGAAAAGTTCATACATATATATATATATATATATATTTTCTATAAACTGTCACATTACTATTCTAGTATGAGATTGAGCATTCATGATCATAGCTATCTGTAAGTTGTTACTGTTGGGGGCCATGTTGAGATCCCTACTGGACTATATGTTCATCCCGCATTGTTGAATCTTTTTCAGGTGTTTAGCAGGATGTACTACAAGATTTGGATCTTCTTATTTGTTGGCCACGGGGCCTCTTTGTTGTAGGCGGAACGCCATATATGTAAAAGGGTTGCACCCTTCATTTGATTATTTAATGTTGTAAGCCTGAGGGCAATTTATTTATTATACTCATGTTGTATTTACTTGCATACGAATGAGAGTAATATTATTCACTTCTACGAGTTGAATATACGAGTTTATTTCCGCATGTTATCTCTGAAATGGAATTAAGTAAATGAAATTGGTAATACTTCGAGTAATAAAAAGTGGGGCGTGACAATTATTAAAGTTGTCTCGGCTCGAGAACATAGGTACAAGAGGGGAAGGTCCTAAAATGAGCACCCCCACTCGCCCGATCACAGATCGGCCTCTACTAAGGATGATATGTTGTTTTATAAACACATGTGTTCTTATTCTGATTATTTAGCTAACTTTACTATGTGACGCACACACAGGAATAGACTACATCGCAAGAATTGGAATGAATCAACTCATGTTCGTTTTCGAATTTGCCACCCTCAAGTGGGCTTAGAAAATGCGGATTTGCCACCCTCAAGTGAGATTAAAAAGTAATTTTTCCACTTCGCGAAGTGGGCTTAAAACATACATGCATCGAATTGTTCCAATTCAAGTAATAAAGCCTTCATCCATAGGCATTCATGCAGTTAATCACTGAAGCAAATAGCCTCATGGTAAACATGCTATCAATGGCAGCACTCACACTCATGCGAGTATGCTAAAGCATAAAACTCACCTAGTACACCAAGCCAAAACAAAAACTAGTTGGAAATATGCATGATTCCTAACTATGTTAAAAATGCCTAATGCAACACATGCAACATGAAATAAGATAGGCTCAGCTATCTAATCATGGTATATGATACAATTTGATAACATGCTTTAAAACACGTATTCAAAGAAGTATTGAAATACAATGCCGTTTGAATGATGCGCCGAGCCTCGGTGCATGCAAGACAAATAAATGATGCAAACATGCAAGCATAAGGTATGCCAATCAAAACGAGCCCTAATCTAACCATCAAAAACGGATAAATAAAAGGGAGAAAGACGTGGGGTTGGAAGACATGCACACACGCACGCATAGTTATTACAACATTGCGCCCTGTCGAAGGAGGGTTCGAATAAATAAGCTAAGTGTAGACACCCCATTTTTGACCGACCTTAAGACTCAGACGTCACTGATTGAGCGCTTGGTGATGTTGCATAATGTGCTCGTTCAGAAGTTTCAGAGTTGCGGCCGTGAGCCCTGCCTCCGGACTTCTGAACCCTCTTTTGTGCTTTGCCTCGGTTTGCGAACCAGGCTCGGTTTTCTTTGTTTCTTTTCCTGAGGGGAGGGAGAGGTCCCGTAGACCATCTCCCAGTGGCCGTGGGCTACATTTGGTGGCCGTAGGCCATTTTGCTCAATTCGGAGTCCGGTTTCCGATTTTTCGGAATCGTTGGCCGTGTGCCTCGGTTCGGGACCGCCTAACCATCTCCGTTTGTTCTGATTTTTGGCATACTTCCTATTTTCTCCATTTTGAGGGACACTGGGGTCTAAGAAACCCACTTCGTGGCCGAATGCCACTTTCGGTGCTTAACAGCCCATTTTCGGGACCTCGAACTGCGCGTTTTGGCCCCCGAACATTCGTTTTGCAACGGCTTTCGTTCATTTTTGGCAGGTACCTCTGTTTTATCACCGGGGAGGTCACTGAAGGGTGGGAAGCCAGTAATTGTTGCAGCAACTAGTTATACATCCTCCGACGCCCTCCGGCGCCCGTTGTTCACACTTCCGGGCTAATGTTGAACACCTTGGGGTCACATTCTTGAACTTTGAACCACATATTTGTGATGTACACACTTGGGAGGATCCTAAAAGTTGGTGGCCGGCCAGTAATTCCACCTGACCCTTTTGAACCCCTCCTTCCGGGCTAATGTTGAACACCTTGGGGTCACATTCTTGAACTTTGAACCACATATTTGTGATGTACACACTTGGGAGGATCCTAAAAGTTGGTGGCCGGCCAGTAATTCCACCTGACCCTTTTGAACCCCTCCTTCCGGGCTAATGTTGAACACCTTGGGGTCACATTCTTGAACTTTGAACCACATATTTGTGATGTACACACATGGGAGGACACCATCATGTGGTGGCCGGCCACTAAATCAGCTTGACCCTTTTGACCCCTAGCCGGCCGGCTAGGGGGTGTGGCCGGCCGGCCACCTGCAACCAAAATAACTGGCCGGCCGAGATCCCCACACTGTTCACTTTACAGCTGTAACAAGCCCGCGGGGGACCTCGCTATAGCTCGGACTCAACTTGGTTAGTCACGGTTCTAAATCTGAACCAAAGAGTCCAAATCCGGCAAATCGTTTTAAGAAAAAGAAACAGATTTTTTGAAAGAAGTGCCAAACATGGACTGCTTTGCCAGATACAGAGTCGCCACCTAAATATTTTATTTTGGGAAATTTAGGAAACCCTGACTCGGTGCCAAAAGGCCACGTGTCCGTCATCACCAAAGTTGCCTCGGCTCGGGAACTTGGGTACGATTGGGGAAGGTCACTTCGTGAGCACCCCCGCTCGCCCGGTCATAGACTGGCCTCTACTAACCATGATATCAAATTTTGAAAACATTGTGTGTTCTTATTCCAGTTGTTAGCCTAGATTACTATGTGATGCGAACAACATACAAGTATAGACTGGATCGCCTGAATTGGAACAAAACATTTCCTGTTCGTTTTTGAAAGATGGTTTGCTACTCGCAAGTAGGCTTAAAATGCAGATTTTGCCACCCGCAGGTGGGCTTAGAAAAGATGATTTTGCCACTATCTAGTGGGCTTAAAACAAACAATTGATGATTTATTCCAATCCAGATAGCCCAACCTTCACCCACAGGCATTCAGGCAGTTATATCATATAAGCACATAGCCTCATGGTAAGCATGCTATTTATGGCAGTCACTCACACGCATGCAAGGATGCTAAAGCATAAAACTTACCGAGTACTCCAAGCCAAAATAGAAACTTCATTAGAAATCATGCATGATCCTAACTATACAGAAATGCCTAATGCAACACATGCAAAATGCAATTATAGCAGGCTCGGCTATTCTAAGATGGCATATGAAATGCTACAACTATCATGTATTCAATTTGGAATTGAAGGTACAATGCAGTTAGTATGATGCGCCGAGCCCGGTGCATGCAATACAGATGAATGATGCAAACGTGCTATCATACTGTATGCTAATCGAAATATGCCCTAATCTAACCATCATAAGCGGATAAATAAAAGGGAGAAAGACGTGGGGTTGGAAGACATACATCGCACTCACGCACACTTATTACAGTTATGCCCTCGCTCGGAGGGTCCAAATAGATATACAATCCCGAATGAAAGAATATTACAGTCCGAATATTACAGTCCAAATAATATACAAATTCCTAATTAATTAATGAATTAACTAAGAAAGCAAGTAAAACTGGCATGCAAGCCAGGGACTGCCTTGCTTCTGATGGATGATGCATGTCCGGGTTGTCTTGCACGGAAATCCACCCGGATGCCCCGATTAGCCTCTGTTTTACAATTATTCTTGAAAAGCGTGCCAAGTCTCGGAAAGTTGCTGATTTGCTGCAACAGAGAGCAGGAAAAGGGGCATAGCAGTGTATTTTCACAAATGTATGCATGCCTCGATCCTCGTGCCACCAATCACGCATACCCAGGCATGATGGCCGAGGAGTCGAATTGCACAATTCGATATAGGATGAATGCACATGAAAACATAATAAAACCTAACTCCATCATGGATGATCCAGAGTGTTGGTGACTGGGGAATTGTGATACATTTCGTCACTCGGAGTACGGAATGTACCTCGTTTCCCGTGCTCAGACTAACTCCTATCCCGAACACGATGCAATATGCATGACATGCATGAAATGCGACTAAGATACAATCCTAACATATACAATGCTATGAAAATGAGATGCCTCGAAATGCGTGCACACGGGCACGCAAACCGAGAAAATGACAGAATGCAATCTAAGATACAACCTAGTATGCACCATGCTGTGAAAATGAGATGCCTCGAAATGTGTGCACACGGGCACGCAAACCGAGAAGATGACATACGCAATGCAAATGACATGGAAACATGATATGGGCTTATACTAACATGAGTGAGCCTCAGCCACACTCACATAAGAGGCCGGTAGATGAAAATGAAGTGCCTCGAAATGCGTGCATACGGGCACGCAAATCGAGGCAATGGTATATGCAATGCAATGACATGAAAACATGATATGGGCTTATACCAACATGAGTGAGCCTCAGCCACACTCACATGAGAGGCCAATGAATGAAAATTGAAGTGCCTCGAAATGCGTGCACACGGGCACGCAAACCGAGGCAATGGCATACGCGATGCAAATGACATGGAAAATGCAACATGGACTTATACTAACATGAGAGAGCCTCAGCCACACTCACATGAGAGGCCGATGAATGAAAAATGAAGTGCCTCGAAATGCGTGCACACGGGCACACAAACCGAGGCAATGGTATAAGCAATGCAAGTGACTAAAATGGCATGGAAAATGTAACATGGACTTATACCAACATGAGAGAGCCTCAGCCACACTCATATAGGATGCCGGTGAATGAAAAATGAAGTGCCTCGAAATGCGTGCACACGGGCACGCAAACCGAGGCAATGGTATAAGCAATGCAAGTGACTAAAATGGCATGGAAAATGTAACATGGACTTATACCAACATGGGAGAGCCTCAGCCACACTCATATAGGATGCCGATGGATGAAAATGAGGTGCCTCGAAATGCGTGCACACGGGCACGCAAACCGAGGTGATAATAGAATGCGATGCAATGACATGAAAACATGATATGGGCTTATACCAACATGAGAGAGCCTCGGCCACACTCATATAGGATGCCGATGGATGAAAATGAGGTGCCTCGAAATGCGTGCACACGGGCACGCAAACCGAGGCGATGATAAAATGCGATGCAATGACATAGAAATGGAAAGCAATCTTTCTAATAGAATTTCAGCACTAAAATATGGGGGAAAACAGTCCCGAAATGAGGCGAAATGACACTAAATACATGGAATAGTCCCGAAATGCGAATTTAGGCACCCGAAATGGCCTATAGCTATGCCAAACATGCACAATATGGACATGTAATGCAAAGACAGAAGCTAGGCAGTCCCAAAAAAGGCACTTTCACAGTTATAAACATGGCCAAACAGCAAGCATAGGTAGGGCAAAAATGGCATGCAAGAATAGGGGCCAAGAGAGGGGTAATGAAGCAAGTGATATAAGCAAAATCCAAACTGAAAAATTTCCTTCTACAACATTGAAGAGGGACCAAAAATATGAATGTTTACAGTATATGGAAAACCTCAAATCAATATACAAACATGCTAAAAAAAGGCACAAGATTGAGGCTCAAAAGGTGCTATAACATGAAGTATACAAAATAATCACCAAACAGAAAAAAAATGTTAATGAAACATGAATTATAGGCCAAAATAAGGCCATCTCTAGAACTATAAAATGGCCAAAAACAAAGGCATGATAGGCTAACAAAACATGCAAAAATGGGGAATAAAAGAGAGATATAACATGAAGTGGCATATGGAGGTCCCAAATCATGAAAGGCCATAAATGAAACATGAATAATGGACCAAAATAAGACTATTTTCAGAACTGTAAAATGGCCAAAAACGAAAGCATGGTAGGCTGCCATTGCATGCAAAAATGGGACCAAAAGGGGAGTATAAAGGTAAGTACAATATGGAAGTCCCAAATGGTGTTGAGCCCTTCTTCAATGTTGAAGAGGGGCTCAAAATAAGCCTATTATCAGTTTACAACATGCTCAAAAACAGATTACTCATGGGCCAAAAATAGCATGCAAGATTATGACATATAAGAGGATTAATGAAGCAAGTGCATCATGGAGGGCTCAAACAGGGTTGAGCCCTTAATGAAAAGTGAAGATGAGCTCAAAAGAGGGCCACTTTCAGTTAGGGCCGGAGCTTGAAACAAAAAGCATATAGGGCTTACAAATGGATCAAGAAAAAGGGTCAAAAGAGGAGAAATGTTACTCACCCTTGAAGACTAAAGCTTTTGTTGCTTCTTGGACCAATTTGCAGCTCCTTTAGCCTTTGAGAAGCTCTCCTTGTTGCTGGAAATGAAGTGGTGATGGTAGATCTTGGTGGTGATGAAGAACACAAGGTGTAGGACTTAAGGATTTTTAGGAAAATGAGAAGGATGGAGGGAGATATGGATCTTGAGGCTTGAAGAACAATTTTTCCAACCCTTGAATGTGATATAGCTTGCTGGTTATAAGGGCCAAAAAGGGGGTGTAAAGGTGGGGAAAAAGGAGGGCAACTTTCCCCCACAAAATATCCCCCGGATATTGATATTTTCTGGGGAATAAAGCTATACAGCTGTAAAGTGAACAGTGCAAGGAACTCGGCCGGCCAGTTACTTTTGCTGCAGGTGGCTGGCCGGCCACACCCCCTAGCCGGCCGGCTAGGGGTCAAAAGGGTCAAGCAGATTTAGTGGCCGGCCACCACATGATGGTGTCCTCCCATGTGTGTACATCACAAATATGTGGTTTGGGTTTGAAGAAAATGGCCCCAAGGTGTTCAACATTAGCTCGGAAAGAGGGGTTCAAAAGGGTCAGGTGGAATTACTGGCCGGCCACCATTTTTTAGGGTCCTCCCATGTGTGTACATCACAAATATGTGTTTTGGGTTTGAAGAAAATGGCCCCAAGGTGTTCAACATTGGCCCGGAAGGAGGGGTTCAAAAGGGTCAGGTGGAATTACTGGCCGGCCACCAACTTTTAGGGTCCTCCCAAGTGTGTACATCACAAATATGTGGTTCAAAGTTCAAGAAAGTGGCCCCAAGGTGTTCAACATTAGCCCGGAAGTGTGAAAAACGGGCGCCGGAGGGCGTCGGAGGATGTATAACTGGTTGCTTCAACAATTGCTGGCCTCCCACCCTTCAGTGACCTTCCTAGTGATAAAACAGAGGTACCTGCCAAAAATGAACGAAAACCGTTGCAAAACGAATGTTCGGGGGCCAAAACGCGCAGTTCGAGGTCCCGAAAATGGGCTGTTAAGCACCGAAAGTGGCATTCGGCCACGAAGTGGGTTTCTCAGACCCCAGTGTCCCTCAAAAGGGACTAAATAAGAAGTATGCCAAAAATCAGAACAAATGGAGATGGTTAGGCGGTCCCGAACTGAGGCACACGGCCAACGGTCCCGAAAAACCGGAAATCGGACTCCGAAATGGGCAAAATGGCCTACGGCCGCCAAAATGTAGCCTACGGACATTGAGAGATGGTCTACGGGACCTCTCCCTTCCCTCAGGAAAAGAAACCGAGAAAAACGAGCCTGGTTCGCAAACCGAGGCAAAGTACAAAAGAGGGTTCGGAAGTCCGGAGGCAGGGCTCACGGCCGCAACTCTGAAACTTCTGAAGGAGCACATTATGCAACATCACCAAGCGCTCAATCAGAGACGTTTGAGTCTTAAGGTCGGTCAAAAATGGGGTGTCTACAACAGCTGTATAGCTTTATCCCCCAAAAAATATCAATATCCGTGGGATATTTTGAGGGGGAAAGTTGGCCTCCTTTTCCCCCACCTTTACACCCCCTTTTTGGCCCTTATAACCAGGAGGCAACATCACATTTAGGGGTTAGAAAAAATTGTCTTCAAGCCTCAAGATCCATATCTCCCTCCATCCTTCTCATTTTCCTAAAAATCCTTAAGTCCTACACCTTGTTTTCTTCATCACCACCAAGCTCTACCATCACCACTTCATTTCCAGAAACAAGGAGGGCTTCACAAAGGCTAAAGGAGCTGCAAATTGGTCCAAGAAGCAACAAAAGACTTGTCTCCAAGGGTGAGTTGCCATTTTCTCTTTTTTTGAGCTTTTCTTTGCAATATTTCTTAGCCTCTCCTTCTTATACATTTGAGCTCCGACCAAAACTAAAAGTACCCCTTTTTTGAGCTCATTTTCATGTCTCATTAAGGGCTCAACCTGTTTGAGCCCTCCATCTTGCACTTGCTTCATTATCCCTCTAAAATGTCATTTTCTTGCATGATATTTTTAGCTTGTGTGTGATTTATTTTGGAGCATGTTGTAAACTGATAATAGGCTTATTTTGAGCCCCTATTCAACATTGAAGAAGGGCTCAACACTGTTTGGGACCTCCATGTTATACTTGCCTTTATACTCCCCTTTTGGTCCCATTTTTGCATGCTATGGAAGCCTATCATGCTTTGGTTTTTGGCCATTTTACAGTTCTGAAAATAGTCTCATTTTGGTCCATTCTTCATGTTTTGTTTAGGGTCTTTCATGGTTTGGGACCTCCATATGCCACTTCATGTTATATCTCACTTTCGGTCCGTTTTCTTGCATGTTTTGTTAGCCTATCATACTTTTGTTTTTGGCCATTTTACAGTTCTAGAAAAGGTCTTATTTTAGCCCATTCTACATGTCTTATTAAGGGTCTTTGGCCGTTTGTGGAATATTTTGCATACTTCATGTTATAGCCTCTTTTGAGCCTTACTTTGCATTGCATTTCTAGCATGTTTGTATACTGTTTTGGCCATTTTACAGTTCTGTAAATATACTTATTTTTGGTCCCTCTTCAATGTTGTAGAAGGGAATTTTTCAGTTTGGGCTTTGCATATACCACTTGCCTCTTTGACCACCTTTTGGTCCGTTTTCTTGCATAAGAACTTAGCCTTATCTATGTTTGTTTTTGAGGTTTTTACAGTTCTGTAAATATGCTTATTTTTGGTCCCTATTCAATTTTGTTGAAGGGTCCTAACCTGTTTGAGGACAGCAGCTATGAGTTGCTTCTTAATCCCATGTTTAGGGCCATTTTCGCATGCTAATTTTGCCCTATCTTTGCTTGCTGTTTGGCCTTGTTTTGTACTAGTAAAATGCTTATTTTGGGGCTGCCTTGCTTCTGTCTTTTCATTCCATGTGCCAATTATGCATGTTTGGTATAGCTATAGGCCATTTCGGGTGCCTAATTTTGCATTTCGGGACTATTCCATGCATCGGGTGTGTTTTCGCCTCATTTCGGGACTGTTTTACCCCATATTTCATTGCTGAAAATCCATTAGCATGCTTGCATACTATTTCTGCCATATCGCATTGCGTATGCCATTGCCTCGGTTTGCGTGCCTGTGTGCACGCATTTCGAGGCACTTCGTTTTCATCTACCGGCCTCTTATGTGAGTGTGGCTGAGGCTCTCTCATGTTAGTATAAGTCCATGTTGCATTTTGTATGCCATTTCTGCCATATCGCATTGCGTATGCCATTGCCTCGGTTTGCTTGCCCGTGTGCACGTATTTCGAGGCACTTCGTTTTCATCTACCGGCCTCTTATGTGAGTGTGGCTGAGGCTCTCTCATGTTAGTATAAGTCCATGTTGCATTTTGTATGCCATTTCCGCCATATTGCATTGCATATACCATTGCCTCGGTTTGCGTGCCCGTGTGCACGCATTTCGAGGCACTTCATTTTCATCCATCGGCATCCTATGTGAAAGTGGCTGAGGCTCTCTCATGTTAGTATAAGTCCATGTTGCATTCTATATGCCATTTCCATGCCATTGCATTGCATATACCATTGCCTCGGTTTGCGTGCCCGTGTACACGCATTTCGAGGCATCTCATTTTTACAGGATTGTGCATACTAAGTTGTATCTTAGATCACATTCTGTCATTTTCTCGGTTTGTGTGCCCGTGTGCACGCATTTCGAGACATCTCATTTTTACAGCATAGTGCATACTAGGTTATATCTTAGATCGCATTCTGTCATTTTCTCGATTTGCGTGCCTGTGTGCACGTATTTCGAGACATGTCATTCCATCGCATTGTGTATGTTAGGATTGTATCTTAGTTGCATTTCATGCATGTCATGCATATTGCATTGTGTTCGGAATAGGAGTTAGCCCGGGCACGGGAAACGAGGTGCGTTTCGTACTCCGAGTGACGGAACGTGTCTCATTTCCCCAGTCACCGACATTCCGGATCATCCATGTTGGAGTTAGGTTTTATTGTGTTTCATGTGCATTCATCCTATATTGAATTGTGCATTTCGATTCCTCGGCCATCATGCCTCGGTATGCGTGATTGGTGGCACGAGGATCGAGGCATGCATATATTTGTGAAATACATTGCTATGCCCCTTTCCTGCTCTCTGTTGCAGCAAAATGAAGAATCAACAACTTTTTGGAGCTCGGCACGCTTTCCAAGAATAACTGCTAAACAGAGGCTAATTGGGGCATCCCGGTGGATTTCCGCGCAAGACAACCCGGACATGCATCACCCATCAGAAGCAAGGCAGTCCCTGGCTTGCATGCCAGTTTTATTTATTTCCTTAGTTGATTTGTTAATTAATTAGGAATTTGTACATTATTCGGATTGTAATATTCGGGCTGTAATATTCTTTTATTTGGGACTGTATTATTTATTCGGACCCTCTGCGCGAGGGCACAACTGTAATAAGTGTGGGTGAGTATGATGTATGTCTTCCAACCCCACGTCTTTCTCCCTTTATTTATCCGCTTTTGATGGTTAGAATAGGGCATATTTCAATTAGCATACAGTATGATAGCATTTTGCATCATTCATCCGTATTGCATGCACCAGGCTCGGCGCATCATACTAACTGCATTGTACTCTCAATTCCAAATTGAATACATGATAGTTGTAGCATTTCATATGCCATCTTAGAATAGCCGAGCCTGCTATAATTGCATTTTGCATGTGTTGCATTAGGCATTTCTGTATACTTAGGATCATGCATGATTTCAAATATAGTTTCTGTTTTAGCTTGGAGTACCCGGTGAGCTTTATGCTTTAGCATCCTTGCATGCGTGTGAGTGAATGCCATGAATAGCATGCTTACCATGAGGCTAAATGCTTATGTGATATAACTGCCTGAATGCCTGTGGGTGAAGGTTGGGTTACTTAAATTGGAATAAATCATTAAAAGTTTTAAGCCTACCTGCGGGTAGCAAACCGTTTTCAAAAAGCGAACATGAAATGTTTTGTTCCAATTCAGGCGACTTAGTCTATACTTATATGCTGTGTGCATCACATAGTAACCTAGGCTAATAACCGGAATAAGAACTCACAATGTTTTCAAAAACAGATGTCATGGTTAGTAGAGGCCGATCTTTGATCGGGCGAGCGGGGGTGCTCACGAAGTGACCTTCCCCAATCGTACCCAAGTTCCCGAGCCGAGGCAACTTTGGTGATGACGGACACGTGGCCTTTTGGCACCGAGTCAGGGTTTCCTAAATTTCCCAAAATAAAATATTTAGGTGGCGACTCTGTATCTGGCAAAGCAGTCCATGTTTGGCACTTCTTTCAAAAAATCTGTTTTCTCAAAACGATTTGCCGGATTTGGACTCTTTGGTTCAGATTTAGAACCGTGACTACAAATCGAGTCCGAGCTGTAGCGAGCACAATTGCTTCCAACCCAGCAGGCATTCCCCAAGCACTTTGGACACGAGGTCGTCGACTCAATCGATTTGAGGATCTAATCGACGGACAGCCAGTGTTCCATTCTCTACCCCCTGTTACCAGAAGAAAGCAGAAAAAGCGCAGTGTATCTGAACAAAGATCACCAGAACAGTGGTTTCCCCCATCAGTGGACAGTCGGATTAAGATCCCCATTGAGACAGATCTGCCAGTAGTTCAGACAAATCGAAACAGTATGACGACACCAACAGGAGTTGAGGAGATGATGCGCCAAATGCAAGAAACCATGCGGGCCATGCAACAGGATACCGTTCGCCGGGATGAACTCGCTAAGCAACAAGCTGAGATTATGACCCAGCAGGCTGAGCTGATTACTAGACTGCAACAACAGAATACAGCGTCTGCTTCACAACAAATCCCTCCTCCAGCAGGGGCTCCATTACCTGAGCCGGCACCTACTGTTCAGAATGCCCCACCAAATGCCCAGAATACCCTGTCAAATATCCAAAACTTACAAGAGGACACGAGTCTTCCAACGGGGCCAGCTCCGCCCCCTGTAGAGACCCCATTTTTGACCGACCTTAAGACTCAGACGTCACCGATGGAGCGCTCGGTGATGTTGCATAATGTGCTCGTTCAGAAGTTTCAGAGTCGCGGCCGTGAGCCTTACCTCCGGACTTCCGAACCCTCTTCTGTGCCTTGTCTCGATTTGCGAACCAGACTCGGTTTTCTCTGTTTCTTTTCCTAAGGGAAGGGAGAGGTCTCGTAGACCGTCTCTCAATGTCCGTAGGCTACATTTGGTGGCCGTAGGCCATTTTGCCCATTTCGGAGTCCGGTTCCCGGTTTTCGGAGCCGTCAGGCCGTGTGCCTCGGTTCGGGACCGCTTAACCATCTCCTTTTGCTTTGATTTTTGGCATACATCTTATTTGCTCCCTTTTGAGGGACACTGGGGGCTAAGAAACCCACTTCGAGGTCGAATACCATTTTCGGTGCTTAACAGCCCATTTTCGGGACCCCGAACTGCGTGTTTTGGCCCCCGGAACATTCGTTTTGCAACGGTTTTCGTTCATTTTTGGCAGGTACCTCTGTTTTATCACTAGGAAGGTCACTGAAGGGTGGGAGGCCAGCAATTGTTGTAGCAACCAGTTATCCCTCTTCCGGAGCCTCCCGGCGCCCGTTTTTCGCACTTCCGGGCTAATGTTGAATACCTTGGAGCTGGTGTTGCCAACTTTCAACCACATATCTGTGATCTACACACTTGGGAGGCCACTAAATGTTGGTGGCCGGCCATTAAGGTTACCTGACCCTTTTGACCCCTTTCTTCCGGGCTAATGTTGAACCCCTTGGACCCCTTTTCTTGAACTTTGAACCACATATCTGTGATGTACACACCTGGGAGGCCCCTAAAAGTTCATGGCCGGCCAGTAATTCAAATTGACCCTTTTGAACCCCTCTTTCCGAGCTAATGTTGAACCCCTTGGACCCACTTTCTTGGACTTTTAACCACATGGTTGTGTTGTACACACATAGGGGTACCTCTCCAGTAGCTGGCCGGCCAGAAAATCACATTGACCCTTTTGACCCCTAGCCGGCCGGCTAGGGGGTGTGGCCGGCCGGCCACCTCCAACAAAAGTGATAGGCCGGCCGTGTTCCTTGCACTGTGCACTTTACAGCTGTGGGGCAATATCCCCCAGATATTTTCTGTGTCCGGGGGATATTTTGTGGGGGAGTTTTGCTCTCCTTTTCCCCCACCTTTACACCCCCTTTTGGACCCTTATAACCAGCTGGTGGCCTCCTTTGTAAGGGTTAGAAAAACTCTCCTTCAAGCTTCCATAGCCAACTCCATCTTCTTCCTTCTCAATTCTTGAAAAAACCCTAAGTCCCTAACCATCATTCCTTCTACACCACCAAGCTCTTCCATCACCATCTCATTTCCAGCAACAAGGAAGGATTCTTGAAGGCTAAAGAAGCTGAAAATCCATCCAAGAAGCAACAAAAGTTTGAATCTTCAAGGGTAAGTAACACTTTTACCCTTTTCAACCTTTTTCTTGATCTATTTCTAAGCCCCACTTCTTTTTGGTTTCAAGCTCCGGCCCTAACTGAAAAGGGCCATCGTTTGAGCTCATATTCACTTCTCATTAAGGGCTCAACCCTGTTTGAGCCCTCCATAATACACTTGCTTCAATGATCCTCTCGTATGTCATAGTTTTGCATGCTATTTTTGGCCCATGAGAAATTTATTTTCGAGCATGTTGTAAACTGATATAAGGCTTATTTTGAGCCCCTCTTCAACATTGGAGAAGGGCTCAACATTGTTTGGTGTCTCCATGTGTCACTTGTAGTTATATCCCTTATTTGGCCCCATTTTTGTATAAATTGGTAGCCCTCTTTGCTTCTGTTTTTGGACCTTGGTCCGAACTGAAAGTGGCCTTATTTTGGCCTATACTTCATATTTCATTCACACTTTTTTTCTTTTTGGTGAATATTTTACATCCTTCATGTTATAGCACCTTTTGAGCCTTGTTTTGCATCACTTTTTTAGCATATTTTTATACTGATTTTGAGGCTTCCATATACTGTAAATGTTCATATTTTTGGTCCATCTTCAGTGTTGTAGAAGGAAATTTTTCAGTTTGGGTTTTGCTTATACCACTTGCTTCATTACCCCTCTTTTGGCCCCTATTCTTGCATGCCATTTTTCCCTTACCTTTGCTTGCTGTTTGGCCATGTTTATAACTGTGAAAGTGCATATTTTGGGACTGTCTAGCTTCTGTCTTTGCATTGCATGTCCATATTGTGCATGTTTGGCATAGCTATAGGCCATTTCGGGTGCCTTATGTTGCATTTCGGGACATTTCCTTGCATTTCATGTCATTTCGCTTCATTTCGGGACTGTTTTCCCCCGTATTTTGTTGCTGAAATTCCATTAGCATGCTTGCATATCATTTTTGCCATGTTTCATCACATTTTGCCATTGCCTCGGTTTGCGTGCCCGTGTGCACGCATTTCGAGGCACTCCTTTTTTATCCGCCGGAATCCTATGTGAGTGTGGCTGAGGCTCACTCATGTTGGTATAAGCCCATTTGTCATTTTCATGTCATTTCATTACATTCCGCCATCGCTTCGGTTTGCGTGCCCGTGTGCACGCATTTCGAGGCACTTCATTTTTATCCGCCGGCATCCTATATGAGTGTGGCTGAGGCTCACTCATGTTGGTATAAGCCCATTTGTCATTTTCATGTCATTTCATAACATCTTGCTATTGCCTCGGTTTGCGTGCCCGTGTGCACGCATTTCGAGACATATCATTTTCATAGCATTCTATGTATGCTAGGATTATATCTTAGTTGCATTACATGCATATCATGCGTATTGCATCGTGTCCGGAATAGGAGTTAGCCCGGGCACGGGAAACGAGGTACATTTCGTACTCCGAGTGACGGAATGTGTCTCAATTTCCCCAGTCACCGACACTCCGAATTATCCATGATGGAGTTAGGTTTTAGCTGTAGTTTCATATGCATTCATCCTATATTGAGTTGTGCATTTCGACTCCTCGGCCATCATGCCTCGGTATGCGTGATTGGTGGCACGAGGATCGAGACATGCATATATCTGTGCAAATACATTGCTATGCCCCTTTCCTGCTCTCTGTTGCAGCAAAATGAAGAATCAGCAACCTTTTGGGGCTTGGCACGCATTTCAAGGACAGGTGTAAATAGAGGCTAATTGGGGCATTCCGGTGGATTTCCGCGCAAGACGACCCGGACATGCATCATCCATCAGAAGCAAGGCAGTCCCTGGCCTGCACGCCAGTTCTATTTGCTTTCTTATTTAATTCTTCAATTAATTAGAATTTTGTAATATTTTGGACTGTAATATTCTTTTATTCGGGACTGTAATATTTGGACTGTATATTTATTCGGACCCTCCGAGTGAGGGCACAACTGTAATAAGTGTGCGTGAGTGTGTTGTATGTCTTCCAACCCCACGTCTTTCTCCCTTTTATTTATCCGCTTATGATGGTTAGATTAGGGCATATTTAAATTAGCATACAGTATGACAGCATGTTTGCATTCATTCATCTGTATTGCATGCACCGGGCTCGGCGTATCATACTAACTGCATCGTACTTTCAATTCCAAGTTGAATACATGGTAGTTGTAGCATTTCATATATCATCTTAGAATAGCCGAGCCTGCTATAGTTGCATTTTGCATGTGTTGCATTAGGCATTTCTGTATACTTAGGATTCATGCATAATTTCTAATAAGTTTCTATTTTGGCTTGGAGTACCCGGTAAGCTTTATGCTTTAGCATCCTTGCATGCGTGTGAGTGTTGCCATGAATAGCATGCTTACCATGAGGCTATGTGCTTATATGATATAACTGCCTGAATGCCTGTGGGTGAAGGTTGGATTATCTGAATTGGAGTAAATCATCAAATGTTTCAAGCCTACCTGTGGGTAGCAAAACCTCTTTGAAAAACACAAAATGTTTTGTCCCAATTCAGGTGATCCAGTCTATACTTGTATGCTGTGCGCATCACATAGTAACCTAGGCTAATAAACCGGAATAAGAACTCACAATGTTTTCAAAAATTGATATCATTGGTTAGTAGAGGCCGGTCTATGACCGGGCGAGCGGGGGTGCTCACGAAGTGACCTTCCCCAATCGTACCCAAGTTCCCGAGCCGAGGCAACTTTGGTGATGACGGACACGTGGCCTTTTGGCACCGAGTCAGGGTTTCCGAAATTTTCCAAAATAAAATATTTAGGTGGCGACTCTGTATCTGGAAAAGCAGTCCATGTTTGGCACTTCTTTCAAAAAATCAGTTTTCTCAAAAACGATTTGTCGGATTTGGACTCTTTGGTTCAGACTTAGAACCGTGACTACGAAAAGTCGAGTCCGAGCTGTAGCGAGGACCCCCGCGGGCTTGTTACAGTTTCTGGCGACTCTGCTGGGGATTTAGAGAACTTGACTCGAACTCATGATATCTGTTTTTGACTACACTTGTATGTTTCTTTGCATTGCATTTGCATTGGTGCGCCTAGGACACCGTGTTTGCCATCTGCTATTCCTGAACGGTTTGCTGGAGGCTTGTCTTGTCAAGGCATGACCGTAAGGCTGACCGGTTGTGGGCTCTGCCAGTATGGGAACAAAAACCCCGTGTTTGCCATCTGCTATTCCATAGTGACCATTCCAAATTAGGACAGGTTGCTTACCCATTTATAGGTTGTTTGAAACCGCTGCGTGCATAGTGAAACCCTAGCTCTTGACACAATAGGACAGGGAAACCCTACCCCAACATAGGGGTGTTTTGGCTCTCACTTATCTGTTATGTGCTTTAGAGTGCGTCTCTACAGGAATGCATGTATCAGTATATGAGTTTGGGTATCAAGCCTGTGGGCATCAGTACAGTATCAAGCCTGCGGGCATCAGATCAGTATATGAGTTTCAGCATCAAGCCTGCGGGCATCAGTTCAGAATTGTTAGTATCAGGCCTGCGGGCATCAGTTCAGTATTATGGGTATCAGGCCTGCGGGCATCAGCCAGTATTTGAGGATTAGTTATCTGCGGATATCAGATTCTGTTTAGGGGACAGTGATACAGGGATAAAAATCAGTGTTTGAGGACAGTGTGTATTCAGCTTATTGACTGTGTGTTGATTATGCCCGACTGTGTGTCTTGCATTTTTATTTTAAGCTATTATGCTGCCTGTTTATCTGTTTATTTATTTCCTTTTCGCTTTATTTATCTTTTGCTAGGTCAGTTTTAGCACGATTGCTTCCAACCCAGCAGTCATTCCCCAAGCACATTGGACACGAGGTCGTCGACTCCATCGATCTGAGGATCTAATCGACGGACAGCCAGTGTTCCATTCTCTACCCCCTGTTACCAGAAGGAAGCCGAAAAGGCGCAGTGTGTCAGAACAGAGGTTGTCAGGGCAGTGGGTTACCCTGTCAGAGGACAACAGAGGTGAAGTTCTGATTAGTGCTATAAGAGTAGACATACCAGTCTGTAGAATGGAACAGCAAAATACAACAGGGATGGAGGCTCTAATGCGCCAGATGCAGGAAAGTATGAAGCAAATGCATGACGATGCCGCCCGTCAAGCGGAATTCTCCAAACAGCAGGCCACGATCATGGCCCAACAGGCCGAACTAATCGCCAGATTGCAACAGCAGAATACAGCATCTGCTTCACACCAAATCCCTCCTCTGGCAGGAGCCCCAATACCTGAGCAGGCACCCACTATTTAGAAAGCCCCACCAAATACCCAGGATACCCTACCGCATGTTCAAATTTTACAAGAGGACACGAGTCTTCCAACGGGGCCAGCTCCGCCCCCGCTTCCACCACAACTGTCCAAGGTCCATACATCCAATCACCCGGACTCTCCACTCGAGGTCGAGGTTGATCACACAGCTCTGAAGTTGAGCAAACTGGAGAAGCTTTTCAAGAAATCCCAAGGGGTCAAGGCTATGCCGGATATCGAAGATGGATATACCGAGGAGGCTGTAACACTCCCCGATAGGTTCAAAATGCCACAAATCGACCGTTTTGACGGGACCGGTGACCCCATGGTCCATATCCGACTGTTTGCGGATGTCTTGCGGCCAATGGGCCTAACACGACCACAGAAGCTCTCACTATTCGGCCGAACCCTGTCGGGTGTGGCCTTCCATTGGTACGCAAGATTACAAGATGAAGTGAAGAAGAATTGGGACGAAATGGCTGAGGCCTTTGTCACGCAGTATTAATACAACACTCAGATCGAGGTCACAACCCGTGATCTTGAAACGACGAGGCAAGAGCCCAAGGAATCTTTCTCGGACTTTGTGATCTGATGGAGGGCAAAGGCGTCAACGATGACTCTAAGGCCCACTGACAAAGATCAGATTCGGATGATTGTGCGCAATCTCCACCCAAAGCTAATGCAGAGGATGATTGTAGTCCCCTTCCCTACTTTCGCAGATTTACATGATATGGGGGTGAAAATCGAAGACGCAATGAAACAAGGTCTGTTTGACCACGACAGGGAACAACCGAGGAGGACCTTTAACGGTAACAACAATGCAGGCCCGAGTGGCGCTGCAAATACAAGGGCCTCGGAAGTTAGTATGGTCACCACCACTCCCCCTCCCCCTCCAAGGCCCATGACTGCCAGACCATTCTCCGGCGCGTCCGGAAGCAACTCACAAAACAGATTCCAACCACGAGGCCAAAGAACCTTTACTCCACTATATATGCCTCTGACCAAAGTTCTGGGAATATTGATCAGAAAGAATCATTTAAAACCCCTGGAACCAAAGCCATTACCGAATCCACTCCCACCCTCTTACGACCCGTCAAAATACTGTGCATACCACCAACAACACGGTCATGACACCGACTGCTGTTACAGATTGCGTCATGAGATCCAAGATCTTATTGACAAACAGGTGATCGCACCTCCTGAAAAACCCAATGTCACAACCAACCCTCTCCCATCACATAACCAAGCTCCTCCTCCCAAAAGAATTAACTTTATCCAGACTGGGGTCGCATCTTACGATCCTAGCATCTATATTACGCCCACCCACCTACCCAGGCCGGAGGTGTTCCTCCCCGATTGCACTGATTTCTTGTGCATGGTGGACATCTCCAAAACCCAACTAGAACCGGTGGTGGTGACCGTCGAAGACGGAGCAGGGCATATTTTGGGAAGAAATGAGATTGCTGAATCAGGAACTGGGCAGAATTTTGTTGAGGGAGCCTATGATCCAAGCAAGTACATCCTATCAACGAGCCGAATTGGGCTAAGAGTAGAATTGCCAGAGACAGGAGAACTATGCATGATCCGGGGGGATGGATCTGGACTATGGGCAGATGAGCTGACAGCCGTAGAGGAGGACTTTGCTAACTTGCAATTTCTCGAGGACCAGGAACTGGGGGATGCGTCGATTAATTGGTATGATTATGAGGGATCAGAGGAGGCCACGGGATGGCTCGAAGATCAACCGGATGCAGTGGGGGAAGCCCAATCAGAACAGAGCCCGGCAGGGGCAGAAATATCAGTTGTGGCCGGAACGGCCGAAAATCAAGTTGTACCGCCGGAGAGCGCCGGTGTAAAGAATTCCGCTCGGGACACGGGCATTATAGATGTGGGAACTGTTGAACAAACAGCTGTACTGACGCAGCTGGAACAAGAAAAGTTTGAGGAGGCTGAGAGAATGCTGCGAGCATATGGACAGAGAGCACTGAGAGTGCGAGTAAACAGGAGCCAGACAGGTGTCTGTTGGCTGCCAGCGGAATGTGGTGGGAAGATGACGATTTGTGTCTTGCCCACACCGATGAAGACTGGGGGAATAACCAGCCGGATGATACTTGGTACCTCGATGAGGTTGACCATATGACAAGAAGTGGGCGGTACTTCAAGCCCCCACACTTGGACCAACCCGAGGCATCCGGGAAAGATAGAGAAGCAGAGAGACAGAAGGAGAAGCAGATTGAAGAGGAAGCTGTGCTGAAGCAATTAAAGAAGATACAAGCAGACATCTCCATTTGGGGACTGCTGATGGCATCACGAGTACACAGAGAAGCCGTCCTATCTGCTATGGACAAGTCCAAACTCTCCATAGACACCACGCCTGAACAGCTGGTTGGCCTGGTTTTTCCGGGAGGAGGTTCCCCGGCATTAACCTTTTCGGACAAAGAGCTACCGCCTGAGTGCACAAGTCATAACAAACCTCTCTATATTTCTGTGGAATGTAGAGATAAGTGGATACCGGTGGTACTTGTTGATACCGGGTCTGCGATTAATGTCTGCCCGACCAGAACGGCATATGCAATCGGGTTGAAACCCGTGGACTTCGTCCCAACCACCCAAGTGATCAGAGCATACGATAATACCAGCAGAGAGGTGATGGGGACTGTTAAAATTCAAACCAAGGTTGGTCCAGGACAACACAACGTCGAATTTCATATCCTGGACGTTCCCGCAACCTTTAACCTACTTTTGGGGCGACCGTGGTTGCACCAGGTCAAAGCAGTCTCTTCCACTCTACATCAGATGCTAAAGTACCCCCACGGGAAAGGGGTAGCGATAGTTTTCGGGAATTCATCAATCCATCCGCCGCCGGAAGTGTCTACACCTGTTTTGGAGATCGAGCACGGCACGGAGGATGTGTTTTTGTCGGGGTTCACTTTGGCCGAGGCTCAAGTGGTGCAGAATGTCATGGCTGTGAATGAGGGCATGTATGTTAGTGCACAATCTATTTACCTCATGAACAAGCTAAAACATACCCCCGGGATGGGATTAGGGAGAAGCGGCCGGAAGGGCGTCTCAGTGTTGGCCGAAGTGCCACACAACCCTCATGCCTTTGGACTGGGTTATCTGCCCACCAAAGAAGACTGGGTAAGGAAAGGAAAAGAAATGGCCGGAAGGGCCAGAGCAAAGAAGGCCGGGAAGCCATTTGATTTAATGCACAGGCCCATCTGGGGTACCCTAAACGGACGTTTCGTCCGGGAGGGGGAAGATTTTCCATTTTGCGGCTTCCCGGAGCCATGGCTAAACGCGGAGGGGACGCGCGTGCCTGGTTTTGAAATCTTCTTCGACATACAATTATCTGGGGATGACGTTGCCGAAGCGCAGACAGACCCACCAACTGAGGTTGAGCAATGTGAAACAGTGGATCCTGAGAGCATAGAGCTTGAAATGGGGGTAGCACTGGCGAGTCTACTATCAGATCCTCCGATCAGCCAAGAGTGCTTGGGGGATAACTCTTCGGTTTCTGTGATTGGAGATGAAATAGCTGCGGGCTTTCCAGCGCCGATCTTGGATGCATCTATCGCACCTTCTCTCATCTGGCAATATGAAGAAGGCTTTTTATCTAGCAGTTCCGGGTCAGGTAGTGAGCCGGAATCTGATTCTACCGAATCTTGTGCGTCAGAATCAGATTCCAGCTCGACTGAGTCTGAGTCCGGTATTCCTGGGAGTGATAACCCGGATGCCGCAGTCCTGTCTAGGTCGTCTTTTTCATTTTCTTTTGAGTCTGTTGTAACAGAGGAATCTGACGGCTTGGAAGTATTTAATGAGAATGGTGTGGATGTGGTTTTCGAGTATTTTTCTGTGCCTTTGATTTATTGCTTAAATCAGGATTTTCAAAATTTTGATGAAAACAGCGAGGAAGAAATTCCCCCAGTTTTGCAACGGTTAATTAATCAAGAGCAGGAGAGATTTGTTAAACCTTTAATGGATGAAATCACTACTGTGAATGTTGGTACTGAGAAGGACCCGCGGCTGGTCCAGATCGGGTCCACGTTGTCTTCGGAGGAGCGCGAGCGCTTAGTCGCTTTATTAAAAGATTTCAAAGCTGTTTTCGCGTGGTCCTATGAAGACATGCCTGGAATCGATCCTGAGATTGTACAGCACCGGATCCCTCTTGATCCAGAGGCCCGCCCTGTCAAACAGAAACTCAGAAGGATTCGCCCGGACTGGGCCCTCAAAATTAAGGAAGAGGTCACCAAGCAAATTGACGCAGGGTTCCTGCTGGTATCTGAATATCCAACTTGGTTGGCCAACATAGTTCCGGTGCCAAAAAAGGATGGCAGAATTCGGGTCTGTGTAGACTTCAGAGATTTGAACAGGGCCAGTCCGAAGGACGACTTCCCCTTGCCACACATCGACGAATTGGTGGATTTCACGGCAGGACATGCCTTGCTTTCGTTTATGGATGGTTTCTCAGGCTATAATCAGATAGTGATGGCACCCGAAGACCGGGAGAAGACTGCGTTCACTACCCCGTGGGGGACATATTATTACAGAGTGATGCCATTCGGGTTGAAAAATGCTGGAGCTACGTATCAACGGGCAGCAACTACAATATTGCATGACATGATCCATAAGGAGGTCGAGGTGTATGTGGACGACATGATTGTCAAGTCCAAAGATAGAGAGGGCCACTACACCGCCTTACAAAAATTCTTTCAAAGGATCAAAGAGTTTTGGCTGCGACTGAATCCCCAGAAATGCACGTTTGGTGTTACAGCAGGGAAGATGCTAGGGTTTCTGATCACACAAAGGGGCATCGAGGTCGACCCTTCCAAAATCAAGGCCATCTTAGAAATGCCACCACCAAGGATTGAAAAGGAGGTGCGAGGCTTTCTGGGTAAAGTGCAATTCATAAGACGATTTATTTCTAAATTAACCTTGACTTGTGAACCACTTTTTGGTCTCCTGAAGAAAGGAAAGAAATTCCAATGGGACGGCCGATGCCAAGCAGTTTTTGAGCAGATCAAAGAGTACCTACAGAACCCACCCGTGCTGTCACCGCCAGAGCCGGGGAGACCGTTGATACTGTACCTTTCGGTAACCGAGACTACCATGGGCTGCATGCTCGCGCAGGAGTCAGAAGACAAAGTGGAAAGAGCCATCTACTATCTGAGCAAAAAGATGCTGGATTACGAGACCCGCTATACACCGCTGGAGAAGGCTTGTTTGGCCTTGGTATGGGCAACCAGGAAGCTGCGGCACTACCTGTTAGCCCACTCTGTAATGTTGGTTTCGCGTTTGGATCCCATCAAATATCTCTTCGAGAAACCAGCACTTACGGGTAGGCTGGCTCGCTGGCTGCTGTTGCTCTCCGAATTTGATTTGAAGTATATAACGCGCAAGTCAGTAAAAGGCAGAGCAGTAGCGGAGTTCCTTGCCGACCACCCGGTTGAGGGGGATGAAGCGGTTGAGTATCTATTCCCAGATGAAGCCATTCTACACGTCGAAGATGAAACTTGGACAATGTATTTTGACGGAGCGTCAAACCAGTATGGGTATGGGATAGGGGTGTTGCTGATAGCGCCTGACGATTCCCGTATTCCTTTAGCATTCAAGCTCCGGTTCAAAGTTTCCAACAACGAAGCAGAGTATGAGGCATGTATTGCTGGCCTGGAAGCAGCCCTGGAACTAGGGGCAAGACGGTTGGACGTCATTGGGGACTCGAACCTTGTTGTGTCTCAAGCAAAAGGAGATTGGAAGGTCAAAGAGGAAAGGATGATAATCTACCACCAAACCTTGGATTTGCTAATTTCTCGGTTTGAGAAGCTAAATTTCACCCACCTCGTAAGAGAGAACAACAGGTTTGCAGATTCATTAGCAACTCTATCTTCTATGATAGACATCCCATCTGGAGTCCGGATGCGTCCAGTCATTATTGATCAAAAGTTTGCGCCAGCATACGAGTCAATTTCCGCCATAGATGAGGTTCAAGACGGCAACCCCTGGTATTACGACATCTGGAACTTCTTGGAAAAGGAGACATATCCACTAGGGGCAAATGCCAAAGATAAGAGGGCTGTCAGAAGAATGGCCGCTTAGTTCGTTATCTGCGGGGGAAAGCTATACAAAAGGGGTCATCTGGGAATGCATAAGCTCTGTGTAGAAGCTGAAGAGTCGAAACGCCTGATGGAAGCCATCCATGGAGGAGAGTGCGGTGCACACATGAATGGAGTAGTGCTGGCCAGAAAGATCCTCAGATAGGGCTACTACTGGTCAACCATGGAGGAGGATTGTATTAGCTTTGTTCGGCGATGCCACAAGTGTCAAATTCATGCAAACCGCATGAACATCCCGCCGTCAAAACTGTACAATATGACTTCGCCGTGGCCTTTTTCAGTCTGGGGAATTGATGTGATCGGAGCTGTTACCCCGAAGGGGTCAAACGGGCATGAGTTTATCCTGGTAGCGATAGATTATTTTACAAAGTGGGTTGAGGCCCAATCATACGCGGTGTTGAAGGCGTCGCATGTCGCAAAGTTCATCAGGAACAACATCATTTGTCGCTACGGGGTGCCAAACGAGATAATTTCAGATAATGGTTCCCACTTCAAGAAAGAAGTGATAGACTAGTTGGAGAAATATAATGTGGCTTTCCATAAGTCATCTACATACCGACCGTAGACCAACGGAGCGGTTGAGGCCGCCAACAAGAATATCAAGCATATACTACAGAAGATGGTGGAAACCTATCGAGATTGGCCAGACAAGCTGCCATTTGCTCTATGGGGCTACAGGACTTCAATCAGAACTTCTACTGGAGCAACTCCATATTCATTGGTCTATGGAATGGAGGCTGTCCTACCCATTGAGATTGAGGTTCCGTCGTTACGAGTATTGGCTGAATGCCAGATAGCCGAAGCAGATTGGCAGCAAAGCAGATTCGAAGAACTCATGCTCTTTGATGAAAGAAGACTGAAAGCACTGTACCACATCCAAGGCTATCAACGAAGAATTGCCCGGGCTTTCAACAAGAAGGTTAAGTCTCGGAATCTGAAATAAGGAGATTTGGTGCTCAAAGACAACCGAGCTCCCATCCACGACCCAAGGGGCAAGTTCAAACCTAATTGGACTGGTCCTTACATCATCAAAGCTATCTGGTCAGGTGGGGCTGTGGTTCTGATGGATCTAGATGGCTTGGAGTTCTCACAACCGATCAATATGGACAAGTTGAAGAAATACTATCCTTGAGAGGCTCACTAGGCCGAAAACCCGAAAGGGCGACCTAAGCAAAAGCCAGAGCACAAAAAAAATTAGAAAATATAAAAACTGAGCTCGCAAGGTTGAAAACCCGCAAAGGGCGGCCTTGGCAAAAGTTAGAGCGCAAAAGGAGAGTGAAAATACTCGAGTGAACCTTAGCCTGAACTACGTAAGGCTTGATTCCCATCTTTGGGATACGTAGGCAACTTCACCTTGAAGTTCAGCCATAAACTTTTCCCCGATCAACTCTGTCCATCTTGATCACCTCAGTCATCTTTATCCGTCAGCATTTATCGAGATCTTCGGTACAGTGCTGTTCAAACTAGGGGCAACTTTCCGTTGCCGCGACGGTGCAAAGTTACTCAGACAAGGGGCAACTTTCCATTGCTTTGCAGTGCCGCATTGTTCTTCAGACTAGGGGCAACTTTCCAGTTGTGGGGATCTGGGGTTGTGCATCTCAGTGACAAATTTCCGGTGTGTCCAATTCTGATCCACATCGAAAATGATTTTGAAAAGTTTTAATAAAAGTTGACTTTGTTCAAATCAATCTTTTTACGACTAAGACCATTTTTGGACCAAAAGCAGAAAATTTTCAGTACCATAACTTTCAATTTCATCGATTTCAAAATAGAGTTCTCCTACTCTTGTATTACAATCGAGGTTGCTTTTTTTAGTACATTCATAAAGAAAACTTGAAAATGCTAAATAAGAAATAAATTTGGGGCATAGTTGAATCAAGTATCTCTGCGAGAGCTGGACGCAGCATCTGGTGCCAAGCTGGGCCCAACTTGTGCCTCCTCATTGAGCCAATCCACGCACTCATCGGACAAAGTGCAACTGAAAGTAGAGGCAGGGGCCAGGAGCTCTCTAGTCCTCCATGCCGTGGCATATCGGGCAAGCTGTGCACCCCGGACCGGGAAAGCGGCTGGGTACTCAATCCCCTCCGGTGGGAAGGTCTGATCATGACCAAACTGACGCAGGAACCGGAACGGAAAATAGAATACGCAGTGGGTTAGACCAACCAATTGGATCCCAATCAGCCGGGACATACTATAGCTCATTGCCGGGAGGTTGAGCCAAGGGCAACGCCAAGCAATGCTGTCTGCGGACAAATTGCACATCCAATCGAACCACCACCTTTCGTCAAGAGCATTGACTAGGCGCTGCCGAAAGAAGTAGCCTCGAGCTGAATAGGCCGGGCAAGAGTCCACGACCTGCAACTTATCCATTAACCATACCTAGGGGAGGGATGGAAAATGAGAGAATAAAGAATAGAGAGATGTACGATGAGAGAAAAGTGAGACAAGGGTTTTGTGAGAAAAACCGAGCCTGAGGGTCGAGTGATGTGAGCAAATATATATGTGAGGTCGGGTGGGAAACATTACCTGCAGTAGCAGTGGACTCCCAGCAAACCTAGTCGCCTCCCGGCGATAGACAGAATCTAACCCCATCAGAGTCTCAGCCAAGGTCATGGCAATACAGCTCTTCCCTTCTCTCAAGCCTTGGGCGACTTCAATCAAGCGAATGCTAGCCCCGCCGAAGCCCGAGGAAAGCAGAAAATGAGACAACATACACAAGCAGAGGGCATGTTGCCGAAAACCCTGCCAATAATGGTTGCTGCGGTCACCGGCGTCGGAAAAACAATGGATCAAGCCGAGGATGTCCAGCTCCCCATTGCTGATCAGAGATCGAGCGTCATGCGCCGTGAGCCCGCACATCCGCCCTAAAGCCTGGGCATGACCAAAACGGAGCTGAGGCAAAATCACTTCAAACAATTCAGACTCCATCAAAACCTGAAAATCTTCGAAAGTGGGGCACATCTCTTGACCGCCAAAGCTAAAAACATGCGTCACTGGATTCCAGAACCTTGCCGCGGCATGGAGGAAAGGAAGATGAAGCGGAGTACGGCTCAGCGTGAATAGTGCATTCAAGCCGAAACCCCGGAAATTCAGCTTTTCCGAGCCATCTAGAGAAGAGATCCAAGATGTGATATTTTCTGCGAGAAACGCCTCCATCTTTGCCTAAAACTAAGATGAAATGAATGTTCCCAAAGTTGAGGCTTTTATAGAAGGAAAAACACTATTCACGGGGACACGTGTCAAAAATCTGGTGGCTGCAGGACTGAATGGCCGGCCAGCCACTTTTTCTGGCTGGCCAGCCATTTACTTTTTCAAAACTAGCTGGCCAGCCATTCTCTTTTTTCAAAAATGGCCGGCCAGCTCCCAGGGATGGTTGGCAATGCTGCAGTGTATCTCCTTGACCCTGTTTTACCCTTCGAGGGAGAGTTCCAAGCATTTCCATGCAACGGGAGAGTCAAAGGCCTCCGTTTCGGATGCGTTCCGGTGCCCAGATCGTCAGAAGTACACTTTGTTGTTGTTGAGTTTTGGTTATCGAGTTGTTGCATTTTGCTTATCGAGTTGTTTGTCGAGCGGACGTGTTTTGTGTTTTGAGTCATTGCTCTCTGTTTAAGCAATTTTTGTTGAAGTCTGGTTTATTTACGTTGTTGCATTTTGCTTATCGAGTTGTAAACTTTCTAAGGTCCTGTTATATCTTAGTAAGTTGAGTTGTTTAGTTTGTTGCGTCGGTTCACTACCTGACTTAGTGATTGCACAATGCACATTTCCATTCAATTTCATTTTTGTGCAAAATAAATGATGCGATACGATGCTAAAAATACAAACACCTTTCCAAAAGCTATTTCATTTCATCATGCTTTACAACAAACAAAGGTACAAGTTTTACAAAAAATAAAACTGCCTAACAATGTGCAAAGTGCTACAAACTACTAGTAAAAAAAAGAAAAATAAAGCAGGAAATAGCAGCATCAAAGTCCTCGGGAGCGGGAACGAGAAGCACGCCTCATCCTCTTTTGCGGGATAATCTCCGCACCACCATCTGAGTCGGAGCTGTCATCCTCAGGATCCCCTTCAGCCTCCTCCTCTTCCTCCCCGGCAAACGTCTCGAACTGACGGTCGGTAGCCTCCTCCTCCTCCTCCTCAGCATCCTCCTCCTCCTCATCAGGCTCCACCTCCACAACGTGAGCCCTGCGTCTGCGGACGGGCCCTCCTCGAGCTCCTCGAAAAGGCCTAGATGGCCCGGCTCCTCGGGAAGGCCGAGATGACCCCGCTCCCTGAAAAGGCCCAGATGGCCCAGCTCCCCAATGAGGCCCAGGTGGCCTGGCCTGCGGCTGACCGGACCATGAAGGCATCTGAAAACAAAGAGTTCAATTCAAATGCATCAGTCCAAATATATACATCAGATGCAGATACAAGCAAAAGCTACATGAAGTGGGTGCATGTAAATACAGTGTATAAGTGGGGTGTGTATCAGATGTGCTCTACACAAATAGTCTATCAATGCAGTAGAAATCAGCATGTCATCAGAAGTATGATAAATGCCAGAAAACTGAAGGGTACCTGGATACCCACGACAGACAACTGTGCCTCCCTACGCAGGACCATGCCCTCGAGTGTGGCCACCAGCCCAACCACCTCCTCCATGTATCCTCGCGATGGCTGCAAAAATGAGCTCATAATCATCAGTGAATAGAAGAATGTCTAAACATCTGAATGATGAATAAAACAAGTGGAGCATACCGGCGGTGAGTCAGAATCAATGGCATATCGATCACTGGGCATCGGAGGCTCTAGCGGAATCAGAGTCGGAGAGCTAGCCCTATACTGCCATGCCATCAACTCAGTCGGCATATCTGGCCATCCGGCATGAGGATGAATCGACGGAGCCGGAGGAACCGGTCTACTCCCACCTCTAGATGTACCGGCCCTGCTAGAAGAAGGGACGTCGGTAGCTCGAGCCCGTGCCTGGTCCGAGGATGACATACTGGCAGGCCTCATCATCGGGATACGAGCTTCTGTCAATGGAGGCATCAAATATATATGACGGTAAGTGGCGTAGTCCCCCTCCTCAATATATAGCAAAGCATCAGTGCCCAGCATGGCGCCGACTACCTCTGAGTAAGAGAGCCTGTCAGCGGTCCGCATACTAGCTGGAGGTACTGCGGGAACATCCTGAGAAAGATACCCCCATACCTGGCGCAAAAAGCGTTCCCCCAGGAACCAGGCCCTGCCAACTGGCCCTTCGAGCAGGACCCTATATTGAGAGATGCCCGACGCTCCGGTGTACTGAAGTCGGAGACCATCACCCAGGGACACCCAGGGCTGCCATGTAATCTGCGGATGACAAATGCGTAAACCGATCAGAAATCAGAATGTACAGAGCAAATCAAAGATGAAAATGAAAAGAACTGAAAGTTCTGAAGTACCTCTGAGTGTCGCATAGTGTCGAAGTACTGTCGCAGGCGAAGGAGGGTCTCTCGAGGTCTCGGTCGGTGCGGGCCCTCGAATATCAATGAATATGGGGTCAGGGGAATCCCTACCACCTCCAGCTCTGGGGCTAATGATGGGAAATATACATAAACCCATAGCTGAGAAAAGCAGTGCAGAATGTAAGTACGAAATGCTGAGAGCAAAATACAGACTGTAAAAGTGCGCTGTGAGTGCAATGTACAAGTAATGAGAAGCAGAAATGTAAATCAAGGGGACAGAAGGTACCTCCCAGGCTCTCCAGTAGCCGCCAAGCAAATCGCCCCGCCCGCGGGAGGTCGCGCTCATATAAAAATAAAGGGTAGCCAGGCTGGCGCCACCCCAATCATATCTATGGACCTGTGATAGGTCGACTAGAGCGCTCAGCAGGTATAGCCCAACGGTGTTCCCTCTGTCGGCGAACAGGGTAGTCCCGAAGAGGAACATCAGGAAACCACGGGCGTACTGCTCCGTCTCCTCGGGACTCTCAGGCACCATCTCCGCCCGCTGGAAATGGGAAGAGAACCAAGTATATCGGACTCTCCCTGAAACCCTATCAACAGGCGGGCGAGCCCCCAACAGATACGTCCAGGCGGCCTCCCACTCGCCCATATCCTCATCGTAAGGGATGGACCAGCCTCCGACGTCAAGGCCGGTCAATACAGCGAAGTCAAAAGGGGTCATGGTCATATCCCCGGTAGCAGAGAAATGAAAGGAATTGGTGGTGTCCCACCATCTCTCTACCAAGGCTGCCATCAATGTCCTCCTGGCAGGACAACGTGACAACCCGACGCAGAAGGGCCCGAACCCTGCCAAGTCGACTAAGTCTCGAACGCCCTCCGGGAGCTCGGCATACCAATCCCGCGCCATGGTAGAACCGTACCCCCGCACACTGCGGGAGCAAACCTGCATTCAGAATGAATACATGTGTCAGTATGAGATGAAATGGGCTGTGTGCCAATGAGATGAATGGACTGTGTGCCAATAAAATGAAATGGGCTGTGTGCCAATGAGATGAATGGGCTGTGTGCCAATAAAATGAATGGGCTGTGTGCCAATGAGATGAATTGGGCTGTGTGCCAATGGAATGAAATGGGCTGTGTGCCGATGAAGTGAAATAAATTACATGCAAATCTATCTATCTGGGCTGCGTGTTCAGAAAATTTGAATTTTGGGCTGCGTGTTCAATTTTCAGTTAATTTGTGGGCTGCGTGTTCACTATCTATCTGGGCTGCGTGTTCAAAAAATTTGAATTTTGGGCTGCGTGTTTAATTTTCATTTAATTTGTGGGCTGCGTGTTCACTATCTATCTGGGCTGCGTGTTCATAAAATTTGAATTTTGGGCTGCGTGTTCAATTTTCAGTTAATTTGTGGGCTGCGTGTTCACTATCTATCTGGGCTGCGTGTTCAACTTTCAGTTAAAACTGTGGGCTGCGTGTTCACTATCTACCTGGGCTGCGTGTTCAAAAAATTTGAATTTTGGGCTGCGTGTTCAATTTTCAGTTAATTTGTGGGCTGCGTGTTCACTATCTACCTGGGCTGCGTGTTCAGAAAATTTGAAATTTGGGCTGCGTGTTCAACTTTCAGTTAAAACTGTGGGCTGCGTGTTCACTATCTATCTGGGCTGCGTGTTCAGAAAATTTGAAATTTGGGCTGCGTGTTCAACTTTCAGTTAAAATTGTGGGCTGCGTGTTCACTATCTATCTGGGCTGCGTGTTCAGAAAATTTGAAATTTGGGCTGCGTGTTCAACTTTCAGTTAAAACTGTGGGCTGCGTGTTCACTATCTACCTGGGCTGCGTGTTCAGAAAATTTGAAATTTGGGCTGCGTGTTCAACTTTCAGTTAAAATTGTGGGCTGCGTGTTCACTATCTACCTGGGCTGCGTGTTCAGAAAATTTGAATTTTGGGCTGCGTGTTCAACTTTCAGTTAAAACTGTGGGCTGCGTGTTCACTATCTATCTGGGCTGCGTGTTCAGAAAATTTGAAATTTGGGCTGCGTGTTCAACTTTCAGTTAAAATTGTGGGCTGCGTGTTCACTATCTATCTGGGCTGCGTGTTCAGAAAATTTGAAATTTGGGCTGCGTGTTCAACTTTCAGTTAAAATTGTGGGCTGCGTGTTCACTATCTACCTGGGCTGCGTGTTCAGAAAATTTAAAGTGTGGGCTGTGTGTTCACTTTCAAATCCGGGCTGTGTGTTCGACAAATCAGTGTTTGAGCCGTGTGTTCTAATGTGGGCTGTGTGTTCGCAATTAATTGGTGAGCCGAGTGTTCAGAAATTCGAGCGTTGAAACTACATATTCAAGATGTAAGCAAAGTACTATGTCATAAGCTAAACTGCATGTTCAAGCATGGCAGGGGTGCGAAATGTAAAATACAGAAGATGAGGTAAATACCTCTCGGGCCTCGTGAGAGAGATGCTGCTCCGGCTCTCTGAGAAGCAGATCCCCGGGTGCTCGCTCGTCAAAACTGGTAAAATGACGGAAGACGGCACGAGGAAGAACGTGTGCTGCCGGACGGTACCTCCCGGGAATAAAAGGCCGGGACCTCGGAGGTAGGGTCATGGGATCGAAATCATCTCCGGCTCCTGAAAAACCTCCGCCGTGAGGAGAATTGGCCGCCATTTCCAGAGATTCTGCAAAGGGGAGCAAAAATGAGCAAAATGAGCCAAAATTGGAAAAAGTCAACAAAAGTCAACTCCCGGGAAAATATTCCAAATATTAAGATAAACTTACCTCGAGTGGTGAAAATGCAAAAAGAAGCTCCGAAGCCGGAATTTAATCGCTCCAAAGTGCTTAAAACTGAGTGTTTTTACGAAAACAATTTGCGCGGGGCGTTGGAAAACGCGCATGAAACTCAGATCTGGAGAGGAAAGCGTTGTGGAATGCAAGAACATGAAGAGGGCTCGGCTGCCTTTTATAAGCCTCAAGGCCTTGGATTGCAAGAGCATCAAAAAGGAGGGAAAAAGACCGAAATGCCCCCGGAAAAATGCCATGGCCGGCCGGCCCCTTTTTCTAGCTGGCCAGCCATCTGCTTTTTGCAGAAATGGCCGGCCAGCCATTAGCTTTAATGGAAAACGGTTGGACACCTCCCCTTGGGAAGATAAACGGCCGGCCACGCTCCCCACATGCTCACCTAGCTCTCTGCAAATTTTGAGGAAGATCGGAGTTCCCGGGACCTGAAAAAGTTCAAGAAAAGTACACTTCCGGTCGCGAAATTGCTCCGTCGGGACTTCGGTTTCAAGTTTTGACATGTGGCTCATCATCATTCATCGAAATCAAAGTATATTGTAGACACCCCATTTTTGACCAACCTTAAGACTCAGACGTCACCGATGGAGCGCTCGGCGATGTTGCATAATGTGCTTGTTCAGAAGTTTCGGAGTCGCGACCGTGAGCCCTACCTCCGGACTTCCGAACCCTTTTCTGTGCCTTGTCTCGGTTTGCGAGCCGGGCTCGGTTTTCTCTGTTTCTTTTCCTGAGGGGAGGGAGAGGTCCCGTAGACTATCTCTCAATGTCCGTAGGCTACATTTGGTGGCCGTAGGCCATTTTTCCCATTTCGGAGTCCGGTTCCCGGTTTTCGGAGCCGTCAGGCCGTGTGCCACGGTTCGGGACCGCTTAACCATCTCCTATTGCTCTGATTTTTGGCATACTCCCTATTTAATCCCTTTTGAGGGACACTGGGGGCTGAGAAACCCACTTCGAAGTCGAATACCATTTTCGGTGCTTAACAGCCCATTTTCGGGACCCCGAACTGCGTGTTTTGCCCCCGGAACGTTCGTTTTGTAACGGTTTTTGTTCATTTTTGGCAGGTACCTCTGTTTTATCACGAGGAAGGTCACTGAAGGGTGGGAAGCCAGCAATTGTTGCAGCAGCCAGTTATCTCTCCTCCGGAGCCTCCCGGCGCCCGTTTTTCCAACTTCCGGGCTAATGTTGAACACCCTAGGGGTAGCGTTGCCAACTTTCAACCACATATCTGTGATCTACACATCTGGGAGGCCACTAAAAGTTGGTGGCCGGCCATTAAGGTCACCTGACCCTTTTGACCCCTTTCTTCCGGGCTAATGTTGAACCCCTTGGACCTTTTTTCTCGAACTTTCAACCACATATCTGTGATCTACACATCTGAGAGGCCCCTAAAAGTTCATGGCCGGCCAGTAATTCAACTTTACCCTTTTGAACCCCTCTTTCCGAGCCAATGTTGAACCCCTTGGACCCACTTTCTTGGACTTTTAACCACATGGTTGTGTTGTACACACATAGGGGTACCTCTCCATTAGCTGGCCGGCCAGAAAATCACATTGACCCTTTTGACCCCTAGCCGGCCGGCCACCTCCAACAAAAGTAATGGGCCGGCCATGTTCTTTGCACTGTGCACTTTACAGCTGTGGGGCAATATCCCCCAGATATTTTCTGTATCCGGGGGATATTTTGTGGGGGAGTTTTGCTCTCCTTATCCCCCACCTTTACACCCCCTTTTTGATCCTTATAACCAGCTGGTGGCCTCCTTTCTAAGGGTTAGAAAAACTCTCCTTCAAGCTTCCATAGCCAACTCCATCTTCTTCCTTCTCAATTCTTCAAAAAACCCTAAGTCACTAACCATCATTCCTTCTACACCACCAAGCTCTACCACCACCATCTCATTTCCAGCAACAAGGAAGGATTCTTGAAGGTTAAAGAAGCTGCAAATCCATCCAAGAAGCAACAAAAGTTTGAATCTTTAAGGGTAAGTAACACTTTTACCCTTTTGAACCTTTTTCTTGATCTATTTCTAAGACCCACTTCCTTTTGGTTTCAAGCTCCGGCCCTAACTGAAAAGGGCCATATTTTGAGCTCATCTTCACTTCTCATTAAGGGCTCAACCCTGTTTGAGCCCTCCATAACACACTTGCTTCATTGATCATCTTGTATGTCATAGTTTTGCATGCTATTTTTGACCCATGAGCAATTTATTTTCGAGCATGTTGTAAACTGATATAAGGCTTATTTTGAGCCCCTATTCAACATTGGAGAAGGGCTCAACATTTTTTGGTGTCTCCATGTGTCACTTGTAGTTCAATCCCTTATTTGGCCCCATTTTTGCATAAATTGATAGCCCACTTTGCTTCTGTTTTTGGACCTTGGTCCGAACTGAAAGTGGCCTTGTTTTGGCCTATACTTCATGTTTCATTCGCATTTTTTTTCTGTTTGGTGATTATTTTATATACTTCATGTTATAGCACCTTTTGAGCTTTGTTTTGCATCACATTTTTAGCATATTTGTATACTGATTTTGAGGCTGCCATATACTGTAAATGTTCATATTTTTGGTCCATCTTCAGTGTTGTAGAAGGAAATTTTTCAGTTTGGGTTTAGCTTATACCACTTGCTTCATTACCCATCTTTTGGCCCCTATTCTTGTATGCTATTTTTCCCTTACCTGTGCTTGCTGTTTGGCCATGTTTATAACTGTGAAAGTGCATCTCTTGGGACTGTCTAGCTTCTGTCTTTGCATTGCATGTCCATATTGTGCATGTTTAGCATGGCTATAGGCCATTTCGGATGCCTAATGTTGCATTTCGGGACATTTCCTTGCATTTCATGTCATTTCGCTTCATTTCGGGACTGTTTTCCCCATATTTTGTTGCTGAAATTCCATTGGCATGCTTGCATATCATTTTTGCCATGTTTCATTGCATTTTATCATCGCCTCGGTTTGCGTGCCCGTGTGCACGCATTTCGAGGCACTCCATTTTTATCCGCCGGCATCCCATGTGAGTGTGGCTGAGGCTCACTCATGTTGGTATAAGCCCATTTGTCATTTCCATGTCATTTCATTGCATTTTATCATCGCCTCGGTTTGCGTGCCCGTGTGCACGCATTTCGAGGCACTCCATTTTTATCCGCCGGCATCCCATGTGAGTGTGGCTGAGGCTCACTCATGTTGGTATAAGCCCATTTGTCATTTCCATATCATTTCATCACATTTTACCATTGTCTCGGTTTGCGTGCCCGTGTGCACGCATTTCGAGGCACCTCATTTTTATCCGCCGGCATCCCATGTGAGTGTGGCTGAGGCTCACTCATGTTGGTATAAGCCCATTTGTCATTTCCATATCATTTCATCACATTTTATCATCGCCTCGGTGTGCGTGCCCGCATGCACGTATTTCGAGACACATATCATCGCCTCAGTTTGCGTGCCCGCGTGCACGTATTTCGAGACACATATCATCGCCTCAGTTTACGTGCCCGCGTGTACGTATTTCGAGACACATATCATCGCCTCGGTTTGCGTGCCCGCGTGGGCGTATTTTGAGACACATATCATCGCCTCGGTTTGTGTGCCCGCATGCACGCATTTCGAGACACATATCATCGCCTCGGTTTGCGTGCCCGTGTGCACGCATTTCGAGGCATCTCATTTTCATAGCGTTGTGTATGTTAGGATTGCATCTTAGTTGCATTTCATGCATATCAAGCATATCGCATCGTGTCCGGAACAGGAGTTAGCCCAGGCACGGGAAACGAGGTACATTTCGTACTCCGAGTGACGGAATGTGTCTCAATTCCCCAGTCACCGACACTCCGGATTATCCATGATGGAGTTAGGTTTTAGCTGTAGTTTCATGTGCATTCATCCTATATTGAGTTGTGCATTTCGACTCCTCGGCCATCATGCCTCGGTATGCGTGATTGGTGGCACGAGGATCGAGACATGCATATATTTGTGCAAATACATTGCTATGCCCCTTTCCTGCTCTCTGTTGCAGCAAAATCAGGAATCAGCGACTTTTTGGGACTTGACACGCATTTCAAGGACAGATGTAAACAGAGGCTAATTGGGGCATTCCGGTGGATTTCCGCGCAAGGCAGCCGGGACATGTATCATCCATCAGAAGCAAGGCAGTCCCTGGCTTGCACGCCAGTTTTATTTGCTTTCTTAGTTAATTCATTAATTAATTAGGATTTTGTAATATTTCGGACTGTAATATTCTTTTATTCGGGACTGTAATATTTGGACTGTATATTTATTCGGACCCCCCCGAGTGAGGGCATAACTGTAATAAGTGTGGGTGAGTGTGATGTATGTCTTCCAACCCCACGTCTTTCTCCCTTTTATTTATCCGCTTATGATGGTTAGATTAGGGCATATTTAAATTAGCATACAGTATGATAGCATGTTTGCATCATTCATCTGTATTGCATGCACCGGGCTCGGCGCACCATACTAACTGCATCGTACTTTCAATTCCAAACTAAATACATGATAGTTGTAGCATTTCGTATACCATCTTAGGATGGCCGAGCCTGCTATAGTTGCATTTTGCATGTGTTGCATTAGGCATTTCTGTATACTTAGGATCATGCATGATTTCTAATACAGTTTTTGTTTTGGCTTGGAGTACCCGGTAAGTTTTATGCTTTAGCATCCTTGCATGCGTGTGAGTGTTGCCATGAATAGCATGCTTACCATGAGGCTATGTGCTTATGTGATATAACTGCCTGAATGCCTGTGGCTGAAGGTTGGGTTATCTGAATTGGAGCAAATCATGAAATGTTTCAAGCCTACCTGCGGGTAGCAAACCATTTTCAAAAACAAGCATGAAATGTTTTGTTCCAATTCGGGCGACCCGGTCTATACTTGTATGCTGTGCGCATCACATAGTAACCTAGGCTAATAACCGGTATAAGAACTCACAATGTTTTCAAAAATTGATATCATGGTTAGTAGAGGCCGGTCTATGACCGGGCGAGCGGGGGTGCTCACGAAGTGACCTTCCCCAATCGTACCCAAGTTCCCGAGCCGAGGCAACTTTGGTGATGATGGACACGTGGCCTTTTGGCACCGAGTCAGGGTTTCCTAAATTTCCCAAAATAAAATATTTAGGTGGCGACTCTGTATCTGGCAAAGCAGTCCATGTTTGGCACTTCTTTCAAAAAATCAGTTTCCTAAAATGATTTGCCGGATTTGGACTCTTTGGTTCAGACTTAGAACCGTGACTGACGAAAAGTCGAGTCCGAGCTGTAGCGAGGTCCCCCCGCAGGCTTGTTACAGTTTCTGGCGACTCTGCTGGGGATTTAGAGAACTTGACTCGAACTCATGATATCTGTTTTTGACTACACTTGTGTGTTTCTTTGCATTGCATTTGCATTGGTGCGCCTAGGACACCGTGTTTGCCATCTGCTATTCCTGAACGGTTTGCCGGAGGCTTGTCTTGTCAAGGCATGACCATAAGGCTGACCGGTTGTGGGCTCTGCCAGTATGGGAACACAAACCCCGGTTTTACCGGGGCACCCTCTTTGACCATTCGGCCTAGTGCATATTCGGATCCATAGTGACTATTCCAAATTAGGACAGGTCGCTTACCCGTTTATAGGTTGTTTGAAACCGCTGCGTGCGTAGTGAAACCCTAGCTCCTGACACAATAGGACAGGGAAACCCTACCCCAACATAGGGGTGTTTTGGCTCTCACTTATCTGTTATGTGCTTTAGAGTGCGTCTCTACAGGAATGCATGTATCAGTATATGAGTTTGGGCATCAAGCCTGCGGGCATCAGTTCAGAATTGTCAGTATCAGGCCTGCGGGCATCAGATCAGTATATGAGTTTGAGTATCAAGCCTGCGGGCTACGGTTCAGTATTGACAGTATCAGGCCTGCGGGCATCAGTTCAGTATTGTCGACATCAGGCCTGCGAGCATCAGTTTGGTATTGCGGGTATCAAGCCTGCGGGCATCAGCCAGAATTTGAGGATTAGTTATCTGCGGATATCAGATTCTGTTTTAGGGAACAGTGATACAGGGATGATAATCAGTGTTTGAGGACAGTGTATATTTCAGCTTATTGACTGTGTGTTGATTATGCCCGACTGTGTGTCTTGCATTTTACTTTAAGCTGTTATGCTGCCCGTTTATCTGTTTATTTATTTCCTTTTCGCTTTATTTATGTTTTGCTAGGGTTAGTTTTAGCACGATTGCTTCCAACCCAGCAGGCATTCCCCAAGCACATTGGACACGAGGTCGTCCACTCCACCGATCTGAGGATCTAATCGACGGACAGCCAGTGTTCTATTCTCTACCCCCTGTTATCAGAAGGAAGCCGAAAAGGCGCAGTGTGTCAGAACAGAGGTTGTCAGGGCAGTGGGTTACTTCATCAGAGGACTATAGGACTGAGGTCTCAATTACTGCTGCAGAAATAGACATACCAGTTAGGCAGATGGAGCAACAGAATACATCGGGGATAGAGGCTCTAATGCGCCAGATGCAGGAGAGTATGAAGCAAATGCATGACGATGCCGCCCGTCAAGCGGAATTCTCCAAACAGCAGGCCGCAGTCATGGCCCAACAGGCTGAGCTGATTACCAGGTTACAACAGCAGAATACAGCATCTGCTTCACGCCAAATCCCCCCTCCGGCAGGAGCCCCAATACCCGAGAAGGCTCCTGCTATTCAGGACGTTCCTCCGAACACCCAGAATACTGTACCGACTGTCCAAAATTTACAAGAGGACACGAGTCTTCCAACGGGGCCAGCTCCGCCCCCGCTTCCACCACAACTGTCCAAGGTTCATACATCCAATCACCCGGACTCTCCATCCGAGGTCGAGGTTGATCATACAGCTCTAAAATTTAGCAAACTGGAGAAGCTCTTCAAAAAATCCCAAGGGGCCAAGGCTATGCCGGATATCGGAGATGGATATACCGAGGAGGCCGTAACGCTCCCCGATAGATTCAAAATGCCACAAATCGACCGTTTTGATGGGACCGGCGACCCCATGGTCCATATCCGACTGTTTGCGGATGTCTTGCGGCCAATGGGCCTAACACAACAACAGAAGCTCTCACTATTCGGCCAAACCCTGTCGGGTGTGGCCTCCCATTGGTACGCAAGATTATCGGATGAGGTGAAGAAGAATTGGGACGAGATGGCTGAGGCCTTTGTCACACAATATTCATACAACACTCAGATCGAGATCACAACCCGTGATCTTGAAATGAGAAGGCAAGAGCCCAAGGAATCTTTCTCGGACTTTGTGATCCGATGGAGGGCAAAGGCGTCGACGATGACTTTAAGGCCCACTGACAGAGATCAAATTCGGATGATTGTGCGCAATCTCCACCCGAAGTTAATGCAAAGAATAATTGTGGTCCCCTTCCCTACTTTCGCAGATTTACATGATATGGGGGTGCAAATAGAAGATGCTATGAGGCAAGGTCTGTTTGACCAGGACAGAGAACAACTGAGGAGGACCTTCAATCGCAATAACAATGCAGGCCCGAGCGGCGCTGCAAATACGAGAGCCTCGGAAGTTAGTATGGTCACCACCACTCCCCCTCCCCCTCCAAGGCCCATGACTGCCACACCATTCTCCGGCGCGTCCGGAAGCAACTCACAAAACAACCGTTTCCAACCACGAGGCCAAAGAACCTTTACTCCACTATATATGCCTCTGACCAAGGTTCTGGGAATATTGATCAGGAAAAATCATTTAAAACCCCTGGAACCAAAGCCATTACCAAATCCACTCCCCCCCTCTTACGACCCGTCAAGGTACTGCGCATATCACCAACAACACGGTCATGACACCGACCGTTGTTACAGATTGCGTCATGAGATTCAAGATCTTATTGACAAACAGGTGATCGCGCCTCCTGATAAACCCAACGTCACAACCAACCCTCTCCCACCACATAACCAAGCTCCTCCTCCCAAAAGAATTAACTTTATCCAGACTGGGGTCGCATCTTACGATCCTAGCATCTATATTACGCCCACCCACTTACCCAAGCCGGAGGTGTTCCTCCCCGATTGCACTAACTTCTTGTGCATGGTGGACGTCTCCAAAACCCAACCGGAACCGATTGTGGTGACCGTCGAAGACAGGGCAGGGCAGATTTTGGGAGAGACTGAGTCTGTTGAATCTGGGACTGGGCAGAATTTCGCTGGGGGAGTTTATGATCCAAGCAAGTACATCCTATCAACGAGCCGAATTGGGCTAAGTGTAGAATTGCCAGAGACAGGAGAACTATGCACGATCCGGGGGGATGGATCTAGGCTATGGGCAGATGAGCTGACAGCCGTAGAGGAGGACTTTGCTAACTTGCAATTTCTCGAGGACCAGGAACTAGGGGATGCATCGATTAACTGGTATGATTATGAGGAATCAGAGGAGGCCACGGGATGGCTCGAAGATCAACCGGATGCAGTGGGGGAAGCCCAACCAGAACAGAGCCCGGCAGGGGCGGAAATATCAGTTGTGGCCGGAACGGCCGAAAATCAAGTTGTACCGCCGGAGAGCGCCGGTGTTGAGAATTCCGCTCGGGACATGGGCATTATTGATATGGGAACTGTTGAGCAAACAACTGTACTGACGCAGTTGGAGCAAGAAAAATTTGAGGCTACTGAGAGAGCCAGAAAGGCAAAGGGCCCTGAGGGGACTGTAAGTGCCGTGTGCACGAAGACAGACAATGCTGCGAGCATATGGACAGAGAGCACTGAGAGTGCGAGTAGACCGGAGCCGGACAGATGTCTGTTGGCTGCCAGTGGAATGTGGTGGGAAGATGACGATTTGTGTCTTTCCCACACCGATGAAGACTGGGGGAATAACCAGCCGGATGATACTTGGTACCTCGATGAGGTTGACCATATGACAAGAAGTGGGCGGTACTTCAAGCCCCCACACCTGGACCAACCCGAGGCATCCGGGAAAGACAGAGAAGCGGAGAGACAGAAGGAGAAGCAAATTGAAGATGAAGCTGTGCTAAAACAGTTAAAAAAGATACAAGCAGACATCTCCATCTGGGGACTGCTAATGGCATCACGAGTGCACAGAGAAGCTGTCCTATCCGCTATGGACAAATCCAAACTCTCCATAGACACCACGCCTGAACAGCTGGTTGGGCTGGTTTTTCCGGGAGGAGGTTCCCCGGCATTAACCTTTTCGGACAAAGAGCTACTGCCTGAGGGCACAGGTCATAACAAACCTCTCTATATCTCTGTCGAATGTAGAGATAAGTGGATACCGGTGGTACTTGTTGATACCGGGTCTGCGATTAATGTCTGCCCAACCAGAACGGCATATGCAATCGGGTTAAAACCCGCAGACTTCGTCCCAACCACCAAAGTGATCAGAGCATACGACAATACCAGCAGAGAAGTGATGGGGACTGTTAAAATTCAAACCAAGGTTGGTCCAGGACAACACAGTATCGAATTTCATATCTTGGACGTTCCTGCAACCTTTAACCTACTTTTGGGGCGACCGTGGTTGCACCAGGTCAAAGCAGTCTCTTCCACTCTACATCAGATGCTAAAATACCCCCACGGGAAAGGGGTAGCAATAGTTTTCGGGAATTCATCAATCCATCCGCCGCCGGAAGTGTCCACACCTGTCCTAGAGATTGAGCACGGCACAGAGGATGTATTTTTGTCGGGGTTCACTTTGGCCGAGGCTCAAGTGGTGCAGAATGTCATGGCTGTGAATGAGGGCATGTATGTTAGTGCTCAATCTATATACCTCATGAACAAGCTAAAACATACCCCCGGGATGGGATTAGGGAGAAGCGGCCGGAAGGGCGTCTCAGTATTGGCCGAAGTGCCACACAACCCCACGCCTTTGGACTGGGTTATCTGCCCACCAAGGAGGATTGGGTCAGGAAAGGAAAAGAAATGGCCGGAAGGGCCAGGGCAAAGAAGGCCGGGAAGCCATTTGATTTAATGCACAGGCCCATCTGGGGTACCCTAAACGGACGTTTCGTCCGGGAGGGGGAAGATTTTCCATTCTGCGGCTTCCCGGGGCCATGGCTAAACGCGAAGGGGGAGCGCGTGCCTGGTTTTGAAATCTTCTTCGACATACAATTATCTGGGGATGACGTTGCCGAAGCGCAGACAGACCCACCAACTGAGGTTGAGCAATGTGAAGCAGTGGATCCTGAGAGTACAGAGCTGGAAATGGGGGTAGCACTGGCGAGTCTACTATCAGATCCTCCGATCGGCCAAGAGTGCTGGGGGGATAACTCTTCAGTTTCTGTGATTGGAGATGAAATAGCTGTGGGCTTTCCAGCGCCGATCTTGGATGCATCTATCGCACCTTCTCTCATCTGGCAATATGAAGAAGGCTTTTTATCTAGCAGTTCCGGGTCAGGTAGTGAGCCGGAATCTGATTCTACCGAATCTTGTGCGTCAGAATCAGATTCCAGCTCGACTGAGTCTGAGTCCGGTATTCTTGGGGGTGATAACCCAGATACCACAGTCCTGTCTAAGTCGTCTTTTTCATTTTCTTTTGAGTCTATTGTAACAGAGGAATCTGACGGCTTGGAAGTATTCAATGAGAATGATGTGGATGTGGTTTCCGAGTATTTTTCTGTGCCTTTGATTTATTGCTTAAATCAGGATTTTCAAAATTTTGATGAAAACAGCGAGGAAGAAATTCCCCCAGTTTTGCAACGATTAATTGATCAAGAGCAGGAAAGATTTGTTAAACCTTTAATGGATGAAATCACTACTGTGAATGTTGGTACTGAGAAGGACCCGCAGCTGGTCCAGATCGGGTCCACGTTGTCTTCAGAGGAGCGCGAGCGCTTAGTCGCTTTATTAAAAGATTTCAAAGATGTTTTCGCGTGGTCCTACGAAGACATGCCTGGAATCGATCCTGAGATTGTACAGCACCGGATCCCTCTTGATCCAGAGGCCCGCCCTGTCAAACAGAAACTCAGAAGGATTCGCCCGGACTGGGCCCTCAAAATTAAGGAAGAGGTCACCAAGCAAATTGACGCAGGGTTCCTGCTGGTATTTGAATATCCAACTTGGTTGGCCAACATAGTTCCGGTGCCAAAGAAGGACGGCAGAATTCGGGTCTGTGTAGACTTCAGAGATTTGAACAGGGCCAGTCCGAAGGACGACTTCCCCTTGCCACACATCGACGAATTGGTGGATTTCACGGCAGGACATGCCTTGCTTTCGTTTATGGATGGTTTCTCAGGCTATAATCAGATAGTGATGGCACCCGAAGACCGGGAGAAGACTGTGTTCACTACCCCGTGGGGGACATATTGCTATCGAGTGATGCCATTCGGGTTGAAAAATGCAGGAGCTACGTATCAACGGGCAGCAACTACAATATTGCATGATATGATCCATAAAGAGGTCGAGGTGTACGTGGACGACATGATTGTCAAGTCCAAAGATAGAGAGGGCCACTACACCGCCTTACAAAAATTCTTTCAACGGATCAAAGAGTTTCGGCTGCGACTGAATCCCCAGAAATGCACGTTTGGTGTTACAGCAGGGAAGATGCTAGGGTTTCTGATCACACAAAGGGGCATCGAGGTCGACCCTTCCAAAATCAAGGCCATCTTAGAAATGCCACCACCAAGGACTGAAAAGGAGGTGCGAGGCTTTCTGGGTAAAGTGCAATTCATAAGACGGTTTATTTCCAAATTAACCTTGACTTGTGAACCACTTTTTGGTCTCCTGAAGAAAGGAAAGAAATTCCAATGGGACGGCCGATGTCAAGCAGCTTTTGAGCAGATCAAAGAGTATCTACAGAACCCACCCGTGTTGTCACCGCCAGAGCCGGGGAGACCGTTGATACTGTACCTTTCGGTAACTGAGACTACCATGGGCTGCATGCTCGCGCAGGAGTCAGAAGACAAAGTGGAAAGGGCCATATACTATCTGAGCAAAAAGATGCTGGATTACGAGACCCGCTATACACCACTGGAAAAGGCTTGTTTGGCCTTGGTATGGGCAACCAGGAAGCTGCGGCACTACCTGTTAGCCCACTCAGTAATGTTGGTTTCCCGTTTGGATCCCATCAAATATCTCTTCGAGAAACCAGCACTTACGGGTAGGCTAGCTCGATGGCTGCTGTTGCTCTCCGAATTTGATTTAAAGTATGTAACGCGCAAGTCAGTAAAAGGTAGAGCGGTAGCGGAGTTCCTTGCCGACCACCCGGTTGAGGGGGATGAAGTGGTTGAGTATCTATTCCCAGATGAAGCCATTCTGCACGTCGAAGATGAAACCTGGACGATGTACTTTGACGGAGCGTCAAACCAGTATGTGTATGGGATAGGGGTGTTGCTGATAGCGCCTGATGATTCCCGTATCCCTTTAGCATTCAAGCTCCGGTTCAAAGTTTCCAACAATGAAGCAGAGTATGAGGCATGTATTGCTGGCCTGGAAGCAGCCCTGGAATTAGGGGCAAGACGGTTGGACGTCATTGGGGACTCGAACCTTGTTGTGTCTCAAGCAAAAGGAGATTGGAAAGTCAAAGAGGAAAGGATGATAATCTACCACCAAACCTTGGATCTGCTAATTCCTCGGTTTGAGAAGCTAAATTTCACCCACCTCGCAAGAGAGAACAACAGGTTCGCAGATTCACTAGCAACTCTATCTTCTATGATAGACATCCCGTCCGGAGTCTGGATGCGTCCAGTCATTATTGATCAGAAGTTCGTGCCAGCATACGAGTCAATTTCCGTCATAGATGAGGTTCAAGACGGCAACCCCTAGTACTACGACATCTGGAACTTCTTGGAAAAGGAGACATATCCACTAGGGGCAAATGCCAAGGATAAGAGGGCTGTCAGAAGAATGGCTGCTCAGTTCGTTATCTGCGGGGGAAATTTGTACAAAAGGGGCCATCTAGGAATGCATAAGCTCTGTGTTGAAGCTGAAGCGTCAAAACGCCTGATGGAGGCCATCCATGGGGGAGAGTGCGGTGCACACATGAATGGAGTGATGCTGGCCAGAAAGATCCTCAGACAGGGCTACTACTGGTCAACCATGGAGGAGGATTGTATTAGCTTTGTTCAGCGATGCCACAAATGTCAAATTCATGCAAATCGCATGAACATCCCGCCGTCAAAACTGTACAACATGACTTCGCCGTGGCCTTTTTCAGTCTGGGGAATTGATGTGATCGGAGCTGTTACCCCGAAGGGGTCCAACGGGCATGAGTTTATCCTAGTAGCGATAGATTATCTTACAAAGTGGGTCGAGGCCCAATCATACGCAGTGTTGAAGGCGTCGCATGTCGCAAAGTTCATCAGGAACAACATCATCTATCGTTACGGGGTGCCAAACGAAATAATTTCAGATAATGGTTCCCACTTCAAGAAAGAAGTGATAGACTTGTTGGAGAAATACAATGTGGCTTTTCATAAGTCATCTACATATAGGCCGCAGACCAATGGAGCGGTTGAGGCCGCCAACAAGAATATCAAGCATATACTACAGAAGATGGTGGAAACCTATCGGGATTGGCCAGACAAGCTGCCATTTGCTCTGTGGGGCTACAGGACTTCAATCAGAACTTCTACTGGAGCAACTCCATATTCATTGGTCTATGGAATGGAGGCTGTTCTACCCATTGAGATTGAGGTTCCGTCGTTACGAGTATTGGCTGAATGCCAGACAGCCGAAGTAGATTGGCAGCAAAGCAGATTCGAAGAACTCATGCTCTTTGATGAAAGAAGACTGAAAGCACTGTACCACATCCAAGGCTATCAACGCAGAATTGCCCGGGCTTTCAACAAGAAGGTTAAGTCCAGGAATCTGAAAGAGGGAGATTTGGTGCTCAAAGACAACCGAGCTCCCATCCACGACCCAAGGGGCAAGTTCAAACCTAATTGGACTGGTCCTTACATTATCAAAGCTATCTGGTCAGGTGGGGCTGTGGTTCTGATGGATCTAGATGGTTTGGAGTTCTCACAACCGATCAATATGGACAAGTTGAAGAAATACTATCCTTGAGAGGCTTGCTAGGCCGAAAACCCGAAAGGGCGACCTAGGCAAAATTCAGAGCACAAAAAAATTAGAAAATATAAAAACTGAGCTCGCAAGGTTGAAAACCCGTAAAGGGCGGCCTTGGCAAAAGTTAGAGCGCAAAAGGAGAGTGAAAATACTCGAGTGAACCTTAGCCTGAACTACGTAAGGCTTGATTCCCATCTTTGGGATACGTAGGCAGCTTCATCTCGAAGTTCAGCCATAAATTTTTCCCCGATCAACTCTGTCCATTTTGATCATCTCAATCATCTTTATCCATCAACATTTATCGTGATCTCCGGTACAGTGCTGTTCAAACTAGGGGCAACTTTCCGTTGCCGCGACGGTGCAAAGTTACTCAGACTAGGGGCAACTTTCCGTTGCTGTGCAGTGCCGCATTGTTCTTCAGACTAGGGGCAACTTTCCAGTTGCGGGGATCTGGGGTTGTGCATCTCAGTGACAGATTTTCGGCGTGTCCAATTTTTAATCCACATCGAAAATAGCTTTGAAAAGTTTTAATAAAAGTTGACTTTGTTCAAATCAATCTTTTTACGACTCAGACCATTTTTGGACCAAAAGTGGAAAATTTTCAGTGCCATAACTTTCAATTTCATTGATTTCAAAATAGAGTTCTCCTGCTCTTGCATTACAATCGAGGTTGCTTTTTTTAGTACATTCATAAAGAAAACTTGAAAATGCTAAATAAGCAATAAATTTGGGGCATAGTTGAATCAAGTATCTCTGCGTCCCCTTCCAGAGCTGGACGGAGCATCTGATGCCAAGCTGGGCCCAACCTGTGCCTCCTCATTGAGCCAATCCACGCACTCATCGGACAAAGTACAACTGAAAGTTGAAGCAGGGGCCAGGAGCTCTCTAGTCCTCCATGCCGTGGCATATCGGGCAAGCTGTGCCCCCCGGACCGGGAAAGCGGCTGGATACTCAATCCCCTCCGGTGGACAAGTCTGATCATGACCAAACTGACGCAGGAACCGGAACGGAAAATAGAATACGCAATGGGTTAAACCAACCAATTGAATCCCAATCAGCCGGTACATACTATAGCTCATTGCCGGGAGGTTGAGCCAAGGACAACGCCAAACAATGCCGTCTGCGGACAAATTGCACATCCAATCGAACCACCACCTTTCGTCAAGAGCATTGACTAGGCGCTGCCGAAAGAAGTAACCTCGAGCTGAATGAGCTGGGCAAGAGTCCACAACCTGCAACTTATCCATTAACCATACCTAGGGGAGGGATGGAAAATGAGAGAATAAAGAATAGAGAGGTGTACGATGAGAGAAAAGTAAGACAAGGGTTTTGTGAGAAAAACCGAGCCTGAGGGTCGAGTGATGTGAGCAAATATATATGTGAGGTCGGGTGGGAAACACTACCTGCAACAGCGGTGGACTCCCGGCAAACCTAGTCGCCTCCCGGCGATAGACAGAATCTAACCCCATCAGTGTCTCGGCCAAGGTCATGGCAATACAACTCTTTCCTTCTCTCAAACCTTGGGCGACTTCAATCAGGCGAATGCTAGCCCCGCCGAAGCCCGAAGAAAGAAGAAAGTGAAACAACATACATAAGCAGAGGGCGTGTTGCCGAAAACCCTGCCAATAATGGTTGCTGCGGTCACCGGCGTCGGAAAAACGATGGATCAAGCCGAGGATGTCCAGCTCTCCACTGCAGATCAGAGATCGAGCGTCATGCGCTGTGAGCCCACACATCCGCCCTAAAGCCTGGGCGTGACCAAAACGGAGTTGGGGCAAGATCACTTCAGAGCATTCAGACTCCATCAAAACCTGAAAATCTTCGAAAGTGGGACACATCTCTTGGCCACCAAAGCTAAAAACATGCGTCACTGGATTCCAGAACCTTGCCGCGGCATGGAGAAAAGGAAGATGTAGCGGAGTACGGCTCAGCGTGAATAGTGCATTCAAGCCGAAACCCCGGAAATTCAGTTTTTCCGAGCCATCTAGAGAAGAAATCCAAGATGTGACATTTTCTGCGAGAAACGCCTCCATCTTTGGCTAAAACTAAGATGAAATGAATGTTCCCGAAGTTGAGGCTTTTATAGAAGGAAAAACACTATTCACGGGGACACGTGTCAAAAATCTGGCGGCTGCAGGGCTGAATGGCCGGCCAGCTACCTTTTTCTGGCTGGCCAGCCATTTACTTTTTCAGAAATGGCCGGCCAGCTGTCTCTCTCCACCAAAAATGGCCGGCCAGCTTCCCGGGATGGCTGGCAATGCTGCAGTGTATCTCCTTGGCCCTGTTTTACTCTTCGAGGGAAAGTTCCAAGCATTCCCATGCAACGGGAGAGTCAAAGGCCTTCATTTCGGATACGTTCCAGGGCCCAGATCGTCAGAAGTACACTTTGTTATTGTTGAGCTTTGCTTATCGAGTTGTTGCATTATGCTTATCGAGTTGTTTGTCGAGCGGACGTGTTTTGTGTTTTTGAGTCATTGCTCTCTGTTTAAGCAATTTTTGTTCAAGTCTTTTTTATTTATTTGCGTTGTTGCATTTTGTTTATCGAGTTGTAAACTTGCTAAAGATTCTGTTATATCTTAGTAAGTTGAGTTATTTAGTTTGTTGCGTCGGTTCACTACCTGACTTGGTGACTACACAATGCGCATTACCATTCAATTTCATCCTTGTGCAAAATAATGATGCGATACGATGCTAAAAGTCCAAAATACAAACACCTTTCCAAAAGCTATTTCATTTCATCATGCTTTACAACAAACAAAGGTACAAGTTTTACAAAAAATAAAACTACCTAACAATGTGCAAAGTGCTATAAACTACTAGTAAAAGAAAAATAAAGCAGGAAATAGCAGCATCAAAGTCCTCGGGAGTGGGAACGAGAAGCCCGCCTCGTCCTCTTTTGCGGGACAACCTCCACACCATCATCTGAGTCGGAGCTGTCATCCTCAGGATCCCCCTCAGCCTCCTCCTCCTCCCCGGCAGACGTCTCGAACTGACGATCGGTAGCCTCCTCCTCCTCAGCCTCCTCCTCCTCCTCATCAGGCTCCATCTCCACAACGTGAGCCCTGCGTCTGCGGGCGGGCCCTCCTCGAGCTCCTCGAAAAGGCCTAGATGGCCCGGCTCCTCGGGAAGGCCGAGATGACCCCGCCCCCTGAAAAGGCTCAGATGGCCCAGCTCCCCAATGAGGCCCAGGTGGCCTGGCCTGCGATTGACCGGACCATGAAGGCATCTGAAAACAAAGAGTTCAATTCAAGTACATCAGTCCAAATATGTACATCAGATGCAGATACAAGCAAAAGCTACATGAAGTGGGTGCATGTAAATACAGTGTACAAGTGGGGTGTGTGACAGATGTGCTCTACACAAGTAGTCTATCGATGCAGTAGAAATCAGCATGTCATCAGAAGTATGATAAATGCCAGAAAACAGAAAGGTACCTGGATGCCCGCAAGAGACAACTGTGCCTCCCTGCGCAGGACCATGCCCTCGAGCGTGGCCACCAGTCCAACCACCTCCTCTATGTACCCTCGCGATGGCTGCAAAAATGAGCTCATAATCATCAGTGAACAGAAGAGTGTCTAAACATCTGAATGGTGAATGAAAAGTGGAGCATACCGGCGGTGAGTCCGGATCAATGGCGTATCGATCACTGGGCATCGGAGGCTCTAGTGGGATCGGAGTCGGAGAGCTAGCCCCATACTGCCACGCCATCAACTCAGTAGGCATATCTGGCCATCCCAGATGAGGATAAATCGACGGAGTCGGAGGAAACGGTCTACTCCCACCTCTAGATGTGCCAGCCCTGCTAGAAGAAGGGACGTCTGTAGCTCGAGCCCGAGCCTGGTCCGAGGATGACATACCGGCAAGTCTCATCATCGGAATACGAGCTTCCGTCAATGGAGGCATCAAATATATGTGACGGTAGGTGGCGTAGTCCCCCTCCTCAATATATAGCAAAGCATCACTGCCCAGCATGGCGCCGACTACCTCTGAGTAAGAGAGCCTGTCAGCGGTCCGCATACTAGCTGGAGGTACTGCGGGAACATCCTGAGAAAGATACCCCCGTACCTGGCGCAGAAAGCGCTCCCCCAGGAACCAGGCCCTGCCAACCGGCCCTTCGAGCAGGACCCTATATTGGGAGATAGCCGACGCTCCGGTGTACTGAAGCCGGAGATCATCACCCAGGGGCGCCCAAGGCTGCCAAGTAATCTGCGGATGATGAATGAATAAACCAATCAGAAAACGAGAATATACAGAGCAAGTCAAAGATGAAAATGAAAAGAACTGAAAGTTCTGGAGTACCTCTGAGTGTCGCACAGTGTCGAAGTACTGTCGCAGGCGAACGAGGGTCTCTCGAGGTCTCGGCCGGTGCGGGCCCTCGAATATCAATGAATATGGGGTCACGGGAATCCCTACCACCTCCAGCTCTGGGGCTAATGATGGGAAGTATACATAAACCCATAGCTGAGAAAAGCAGTGCAGAATGTAAGTACGAAATGCTGAGAGCAAAATACAGACTGTAAAAGTGCGCTGTGTGTGCAATGTACAAGTAATGAGAAGCAGAAATGTAAATCGAGGGGACAGAAAGTACCTCCCAAGCTCTCCAGTAGCCGCCAAGCAAATCGCCCCGCCCGCGGGAGGTCGCGCTCATGTAAAAATAAAGGGTAGCCAGGCCGGCGCCACCCCAATCATATCTGTGGACCTGTGATAGGTCGACTAGAGCGCTCAGCAAATATAGCCCAATGGTGTTCCCTCTGTCGGCGAACAGGGTAGTCTCGAAGAGGAACATCAGGAAACCACGGGCATACTGCTCCGTCTCCTCGGGACTCTCAGGCACCATCTCCGCCCGCCGGAAGTGGGAGGAGAACCAAGTGTATCGGACTCTCCCTGAAACCCTATCAACAGGCGGGCGAGCCCCCAACAAGTACATCCAGGCGGCCTCCCACTCGCCCATATCCTCGTCGTAAGGAATGGACCAACCTCCGACGTCTAGGCCGGTCAATACAACAAAGTCAAAAGGGGTCATAGTCATGTCCCCAGTAGCAGAGAAATGGAAGGAATTGGTGGTGTCCCACCATCTCTCTACCAAAGCTGCCATCAAAGTCCTCCTGGCAGGACAACGTGACAACCCAACGCAGAAGGGTCCAAAGCCAGCCAAATCTACCAAGTCTCTGACGCCCTCCGGGAGCTCGGCATACCAGTCCCGCGCCATGGTGGAGCCATATCCCCGCACACTACGGGAGCAAGCCTGCATTCAGAATGAATACATGTGTCAATAATGAAATAAATGGGCTGTGTGCCAATGAGATGAAATGGGCTGTGTGCCAATGAGATGAAATGGGCTGCGTGTTCAACTTTCAGTTAAATTGTGGGCTGCGTGTTCACTATCTACCTGGGCTGCGTGTTCAGAAAATTTGAAATTTGGGCTGCGTGTTCAACTTTCAGTTAAATTGTGGGCTGCGTGTTCACTATCTACCTGGGCTGCGTGTTCAGAAAATTTGAAATTTGGGCTGCGTGTTCAACTTTCCGTTAAATTGTGGGCTGCGTGTTCACTATCTATCTGGGCTGCGTGTTCAGAAAATTTGAAATTTGGGCTGCGTGTTCAACTTTCAGTTAAATTGTGGGCTGCGTGTTCACTATCTACCTGGGCTGCGTGTTCAGAAAATTTGAAATTTGCGCTGCGTGTTCAATTTTCAGTTAAATTGTGGGCTGCGTGTTCACTATCTACCTGGGCTGCGTGTTCAGAAAATTTGAAATTTGGGCTGCGTGTTCAACTTTCAGTTAAATTGTGGGCTGCGTGTTCACTATCTACCTGGGCTGCGTGTTCAGAAAATTTGAAATTTGGGCTGCGTGTTCAACTTTCCGTTAAATTGTGGGCTGCGTGTTCACTATCTATCTGGGCTGCGTGTTCAGAAAATTTGAAATTTGGGCTGCGTGTTCAACTTTCAGTTAAATTGTGGGCTGCGTGTTCACTATCTACCTGGGCTGCGTTTTCAGAAAATTTGAAATTTGGGCTGCGTGTTCAACTTTCAGTTAAATTGTGGGCTGCGTGTTCACTATCTACCTGGGCTGCGTGTTCAGAAAATTTGAAATTTGGGCTGCGTGTTCAACTTTCAGTTAAATTGTGGGCTGCGTGTTCACTATCTATCTGGGCTGCGTGTTCAGAAAATTTGAAATTTGGGCTGCGTGTTCAACTTTCAGTTAAATTGTGGGCTGCGTGTTCAGAAAATTTGAAATTTGGGCTGCGTGTTCAACTTTCAGTTAAATTGTGGGCAGCGTGTTCACTATCTACCTGGGCTGCGTGTTCAGAAAATTCGAAGTTTGGGCTGCGTGTTCAAATTTCACTTTCTATCGTGGGCTGCGTGTTCAAATTTCAACTATTGTGGGCTGCGTGTTCACTATCTACCTGGGCTGTGTGTTCAGAAAATTTAAAGTGTGGGCTGTGTGTTCGCAATTAATTAATGAGCCGAGTGTTCAGAAATTCGAGTGTTGAAGCTACATGTTCAAAATGTAAGCAAAGTACTATGTCATAAGCTAAACTACATGTTCAAGCATGGCAAAGGTGCGAAATGTAAAATACAGAAGATGAGGTAAATACCTCTCGGGCATCGTGAGAGAGATGCTGCTCTGGCTCTCTGAGAAGCAGATCCACGGGTGCTCTCTCGTCAAAGCTGGTAAAATGACGGAAGACGGCACGAGGGAGGACGTGTGCTGCCGGACGGTACCTCTCGGGAATGAAAGGTCGGGTCCTCGGAGGTAGAGTCATGGGATCGAAATCATCTCCGGCACCTGGAAAACCTCCACCGTGGGGAGAATTGCCCGCCATTTTCAAGAATCTGCAAAAGGGGAGCAAAAATGAGCAAAATGAGCAAAAATTGGAAAAAGTCAACAAAAGTCAACTCCTGAGAAAATCTTCCAAATATTAAGATAAACTTACCTCAGGTGGTGAAAATGCAAAAAAAAGCTCCGAAGCCGGAATTTAATCGCTCCAAAGTACTTAAAACTGAGTGTTTTTGCGAAAACAATTTGCGCGGGGCGTTGGAAAACGCGCGTGAAACTCAGATCTGGAGAGGAAAGCGTTGAAAGAGGCAAGAAATGAAGTGAGGCTCGGCTGCCTTTTATAAGCCTCAAACCTTGGTTGAAGAGGCATGCAAAAAGGAGGAAAAAAGACCAAAATGCCCCCGGAAAAAGGCCACGGCCGGCCGGCCTCTTTTTCTAGCTGGCCAGCCATCTGCTTTTTGCAGAAATGGCCGGCCAGCCATTAGCTTTTGTGGAAACCGGTTGGCCACCTCCCCTTGGGAAGATAAACGGCCGGCCATCATCCCCACATGCTCACCTAGCTCTCTGCAAATTTTGAGGAAGATCGGAGTTCCCGAGACCTGAAAAAGTTCAAGAAAAGTACACTTCCGGTCGCGAAATTGCTCCGTCGGGACTTCGGTTTCAAGTTCTTACATGTGTCTCATCATTATTCATCGAAATCAAAGTGTATCCTTTTTGAATGAGTCGTAACCTTTCAAAGAAGCAGATCGGAGGCCGCGATTGAGTTACCTTCGCCGAAACACGCTTTTCCGTACTCGTTGATTCATGATAAATGAACACCCTGATTCATGCTCGTTTTGTACTATCATGCACATTATCTTGCATTCTCATTGGCATACTCACATTGTCATGTACATTTCTTGATATTGGCGTACCTCTATGTTTGAGCATCTGTTGTCACACATATTTTGTTCTTGCATTGCGATGCATACACTCACCGGCACTGCGTGTGTCGAACTTTCGAAATCACATCGAATACATGTTGTTAGCATATTGTGCTTGTTGCAATTTCTCTCTTTTGCAGGCGCGATATTGTATGTACGGTTCAATTGAGGCTGGTGCGACCAGACGAATCGCACAGGTATCATATCTTCTCCGTGTGAGACGTGGCGGGGATTGAATAATCCTCCGCATTCTTAATTGCATGAAATGTAGTTGTTGCTTTGCATTCTTGCTTAAAACTGTTGCATCTATTTGCGAATATTTGCTTCATTACAGCTTGCTGCATTTACATGATCATTGGGTTACCTTCGGCTTCTTGCATATCATTTGCATTTTGCCCCCTGCCTGCGGGCACATCTTTGTCAATCTTGTATGTTTGTCTAAGTCTTCGGCCTTGTCAAAAATGGGTCGTCTCTGGGCTTTGACATTCACTCCCGTCACTTGTGACTTCCGAGTTCTGTCAAAGAGGGGCAACTGTAGACACCCCATTTTTGACCGACCTTAAGACTCAGACGTCACCGATGGAGCGCTCGGCGATGTTGCATAATGTGCTTGTTCAGAAGTTTCGGAGTCGCGACCGTGAGCCCTACCTCCGGACTTCCGAACCCTTTTCTGTGCCTTGTCTCGGTTTGCAAGCCGGGCTCGGTTTTCTCTGTTTCTTTTCCTGAGGGGAGGGAGAGGTCCCGTAGACTATCTCTCAATGTCCGTAGGCTACATTTGGTGGCCGTAGGCCATTTTTCCCATTTCGGAGTCCGGTTCCCGGTTTTCGGAGCCGTCAGGCCGTGTGCCTCGGTTCGGGACCGCTTAACCATCTCCTATTGCTCTGATTTTTGGCATACTTCCTGTTTAATCCCTTTTGAGGGACACTGGGGGCTGAGAAACCCACTTCGAAGTCGAATACCATTTTCGGTGCTTAACAGCCCATTTTCGGGACCCCGAACTGCGTGTTTTGCCCCCGGAACGTTCGTTTTGCAACGGTTTTTGTTCATTTTTGGCAGGTACCTCTGTTTTATCACGAGGAAGGTCACTGAAGGGTGGGAAGCCAGCAATTGTTGCAGCAGCCAGTTATCTCTCCTCCGGAGCCTCCCGGCGCCCGTTTTTCCAACTTCCGGGCTAATGTTGAACACCCTAGGGGTAGCGTTGCCAACTTTCAACCACATATCTGTGATCTACACATCTGGGAGGCCACTAAAAGTTGGTGGCCGGCCATTAAGGTCACCTGACCCTTTTGACCCCTTTCTTCCGGGCTAATGTTGAACCCCTTGGACCTTTTTTCTCGAACTTTCAACCACATATCTGTGATCTACACATCTGAGAGGCCCCTAAAAGTTCATGGCCGGCCAGTAATTCAACTTGACCCTTTTGAACCCCTCTTTCCGAGCCAATGTTGAACCCCTTGGACCCACTTTCTTGGACTTTTAACCACATGGTTGTGTTGTACACACATAGGGGTACCTCTCCATTAGCTGGCCGGCCAGAAAATCACATTGACCCTTTTGACCCCTAGCCGGCCGGCTAGGGGGTGTGGCCGGCCGGCCACCTCCAGCAAAAGTAATGGGCCGGCCGTGTTCTTTGCACTGTGCACTTTACAGCTGTGGGGCAATATCCCCCAGATATTTTCTGTATCCGGGGGATATTTTGTGGGGGAGTTTTGCTCTCCTTCTCCCCCACCTTTACACCCCCTTTTTGATCCTTATAACCAGCTGGTGGCCTCCTTTCTAAGGATTAGAAAAACTCTCCTTCAAGCTTCCATAGCCAACTCCATCTTCTTCCTTCTCAATTCTTCAAAAAACCCTAAGTCACTAACCATCATTCCTTCTACACCACCAAGCTCTACCACCACCATCTCATTTCCAGCAACAAGGAGGGATTCTTGAAGGTTAAAAAAGCTGCAAATCCATCCAAGAAGCAACAAAAGTTTGAATCTTTAAGGGTAAGTAACACTTTTACCCTTTTGAACCTTTTTCTTGATCTATTTCTAAGGCCCACTTCCTTTTGGTTTCAAGCTCCGGCCCTAACTGAAAAGGGCCATATTTTGAGCTCATCTTCACTTCTCATTAAGGGCTCAACCCTGTTTGAGCCCTCCATAACACACTTGCTTCATTGATCATCTTGTATGTCATAGTTTTGCATGCTATTTTTGACCCATGAGCAATTTATTTTCGAGCATGTTGTAAACTGATATAAGGATTATTTTGAGCCCCTATTCAACATTGGAGAAGGGCTCAACATTTTTTGGTGTCTCCATGTGTCACTTGTAGTTCAATCCCTTATTTGGCCCCATTTTTGCATAAATTGATAGCCCTCTTTGCTTCTGTTTTTGGACCTTGGTCCGAACTGAAAGTGGCCTTGTTTTGGCCTATACTTCATGTTTCATTCACATTTTTTTTCTGTTTGGCGATTATTTTATATACTTCATGTTATAGCACCTTTTGAGCTTTGTTTTGCATCACATTTTTAGCATATTTGTATACTGATTTTGAGGCTGCCATATACTGTAAATGTTCATATTTTTGGTCCATCTTCAGTGTTGTAGAAGGAAATTTTTCAGTTTGGGTTTAGCTTATACCACTTGCTTCATTACCCCTCTTTTGGCCCCTATTCTTGTATGCTATTTTTCCCTTACCTGTGCTTGCTGTTTGGCCATGTTTATAACTGTGAAAGTGCATCTCTTGGGACTGTCTAGCTTCTGTCTTTGCATTGCATGTCCATATTGTGCATGTTTAGCATGGCTATAGGCCATTTCGGATGCCTAATGTTGCATTTCGGGACATTTCCTTGCATTTCATGTCATTTTGCTTCATTTCGGGACTGTTTTCCCCATATTTTGTTGCTGAAATTCCATTGGCATGCTTGCATATCATTTTTGCCATGTTTCATTGCATTTTATCATCGCCTCGGTTTGCGTGCCCGTGTGCACGCATTTCGAGGCACTCCATTTTTATCCGCCGGCATCCCATGTGAGTGTGGCTGAGGCTCACTCATGTTGGTATAAGCCCATTTGTCATTTCCATGTCATTTCATTGCATTTTATCATCGCCTCGGTTTGCGTGCCCGTGTGCACGCATTTCGAGGCACTTCATTTTTATCCGCCGGCATCCTATGTGAGTGTGGCTGAGGCTCACTCATGTTGGTATAAGCCCATTTGTCATTTCCATATCATTTCATCACATTTTACCATTGCCTCGGTTTGCGTGCCCGTGTGCACGCATTTCGAGGCACCTCATTTTTATCCGCCGGCATCCCATGTGAGTGTGGCTGAGGCTCACTCATGTTGGTATAAGCCCATTTGTCATTTCCATATCATTTCATCACATTTTACCATTGCCTCGGTTTGCGTGTCCGTGTTCACGCATTTCGAGGCACCTCATTTTTATCCGCCGGCATCCCATGTGAGTGTGGCTGAGGCTCACTCATGTTGGTATAAGCCCATTTGTCATTTCCATATCATTTCATCACATTTTACCATTGCCTCGGTTTGCGTTCCCGTGTGCACGCATTTCGAGGCACCTCATTTTTATCCGCCGGCATCCCATGTGAGTGTGGCTGAGGCTCACTCATGTTGGCATAAGCCCATTTGTCATTTCCATATCATTTCATCACATTTTATCATCGCCTCGGTTTGCGTGCCCGCGTGCACGTATTTCGAGACACATATCATCGCCTCGGTTGCGTGTCCGCGTGCACATATTTCGAGACACATATCATCGCCTCGGTTTGCGTGCCCGCGTGCATGAATTTCGAGACACATATCATCGCCTCGGTTTGCATGCCCGCGTGCACGTATTTCGAGACACATATCATCGCCTCGGTTTGCGTGCCCGTGTGCACGCATTTCGAGGCATCTCATTTTCATAGCGTTGTGTATGTTAGGATTGCATCTTAGTTGCATTTCATGCATATCATGCATATCGCATCGTGTTCGGAATAGGAGTTAGCCCGGGCACGGGAAACGAGATACATTTCGTACTCCGAGTGACGGAATGTGGCTCGGCGCACCATACTAACTGCATCGTACTTTCAATTCCAAACTGAATACATGATAGTTGTAGCATTTCGTATACCATCTTAGGATGGCCGAGCCTGCTATAGTTGCATTTTGCATGTGTTGCATTAGGCATTTCTGTATACTTAGGATCATGCATGATTTCTAATACAGTTTTTGTTTTGGCTTGGAGTACCCGGTAAGTTTTATGCTTTAGCATCCTTGCATGCGTGTGAGTGTTGCCATGAATAGCATGCTTACCATGAGGCTATGTGCTTATGTGATATAACTGCCTGAATGCCTGTGGGTGAAGGTTGGGTTATCTGAATTGGAGAAAATCATCAAATGTTTCAAGCCTACCTGCGGGTAGCAAACCATTTTCAAAAACAAGCATGAAATGTTTTGTTCCAATTCGGGCGACCCGGTCTATACTTGTATGCTGTGCGCATCACATAGTAACCTAGGCTAATAACCGGTATAAGAACTCACAATGTTTTCAAAAATTGATATCATGGTTAGTAGAGGCCGGTCTATGACCGGGCGAGCGGGGGTGCTCACGAAGTGACCTTCCCCAATCGTACCCAAGTTCCCGAGCCGAGGCAACTTTGGTGATGACGGACACGTGGCCTTTTGGCACCGAGTCAGGGTTTCATAAATTTCCCAAAATAAAATATTTAGGTGGCGACTCTGTATCTGGCAAAGCAGTCCATGTTTGGCACTTCTTTCAAAAAATCAGTTTTCCTAAAATGATTTGCCGGATTTGGACTCTTTGGTTCAGACTTAGAACCGTGACTGACGAAAAGTCGAGTCCGAGCTGTAGCGAGGTCCCCCCGCGGGCTTGTTACAGTTTCTTTTTGAATGAGTTGTAACCTTTCAAGGAAGCGGACCGGAGGCCGTGATCGAGTTGCCTTCGCCGAAACGCGCATTTCCGTACTCGTTGATTCATGACAAACGGGCGTCCTGATTCTTGCTCGTGTTACATTATCTTGCATTTTCATGAACATACCTGCATTAACATGCACGTTTCTTGATATTGGCATGCTTCTATGTTTGAGCATGCGTTGTCACGCATGTTCCATTCTTGCATTGCGATGCATACATTCGCCGGCACTGCGTGTGTCGAACTTTCGGAATTACATTAAATATATGCTGTTAGCATGTTGTGCTCGTTGCGTTTTCTCTATTTTACAGGCACGATATTGTATGTACGGTTCAATTCAGGCTGGTGCGACCGGACGAATCGCGCAGGTATCGTATCTTCTCCGTGTGAGACGTGGCGGGGATTGAATAATCCTCCGCATTCTTAACTGCATGAAATGTAGTTGTTGCTTTGCATTCTTGCTTAAAACTGTTGCATCTATTTGCGAATATTTGCTTCATTACAGCATGCTGCATCTGCACGATCATTAGGTTACCTTCGGCTTCTTGCATATCATTTGCACTTTGCCCCATGCCTGCGGGCATGCCTGCGGGCACATCTCTGTTTATCTTGTATGTTTGTCTAAGTCTTCGGCCTTGTCAAAAATGGGTCGTCTCTGGGCTTTGACATTCACTCCCGTCACTTCTGACTTCCGAGTTCTGTCAAAGAGGGGCAACTGTAGACACCCTATTTTTGACCGACCTTAAGACTCAGACGTCACCGATGGAGCGCTCGGTGATGTTGCATAATGTGCTCGTTCAGAAGTTTCAGAGTCGCGGCCGTGAGCCTTACCTCCGGACTTCCGAACCCTCTTCTGTGCCTTGTCTCGGTTTGCGAACCAGACTCGGTTTTATCTGTTTCTTTTCCTAAGGGAAGGGAGAGGTCCCGTAGACCGTCTCTCAATGTCCGTAGGCTACATTTGGTGGCCGTAGGCCATTTTGCCCATTTCGGAATCCGGTTCCCGGTTTTCGGAGCCGTCAGGCCGTGTGCCTCGGTTCGGGACCGCTTAACCATCTCCTTTTGCTTTGATTTTTGGCATACATCTTATTTGCTCCCTTTTGAGGGACACTGGGGGCTAAGAAACCCACTTCGAGGTCGGATACCATTTTCGGTGCTTAACAGCCCATTTTCGGGACCCCGAACTGCGTGTTTTGGCCCCCGGAACATTCGTTTTGCAACGGTTTTCGTTCATTTTTGGCAGGTACCTCTGTTTTATCACTAGGAAGGTCACTGAAGGGTGGGAGGCCAGCAATTGTTGCAGCAACCAGTTATCTCTCTTCCGGAGCCTCCCGGCGCCCGTTTTTCGCACTTCCGGGCTAATGTTGAATACCTTGGAGCTGGTGTTGCCAACTTTCAACCACATATCTGTGATCTACACACTTGGGAGGCCACTAAAAGTTGGTGGCCGGCCATTAAGGTTACCTGACCCTTTTGACCCTTTCTTCCGGGCTAATGTTGAACCCCTTGGACCCCTTTTCTTGAACTTTGAACCACATATCTGTGATGTACACACCTGGGAGGCCCCTAAAAGTTCATGGCCGGCCAGTAATTCAAATTGACCCTTTTGAACCCCTCTTTCCGAGCTAATGTTGAACCCCTTGGACCCACTTTCTTGGACTTTTAACCACATGGTTGTGTTGTACACACATAGGGGTACCTCTCCATTAGCTGGCCGGCCAGAAAATCACATTGACCCTTTTGACCCCTAGCCGGCCGGCTAGGGGGTGTGGCCGGCCGGCCACCTCCAACAAAAGTGATAGGCCGGCCGTGTTCCTTGCACTGTGCACTTTACAGCTGTGGGGCAATATCCCCCAGATATTTTCTGTGTCCGGGGGATATTTTGTGGGGGAGTTTTGCTCTCCTTTTCCCCCACCTTTACACCCCCTTTTGGACCCTTATAACCAGCTGGTGGCCTCCTTTGTAAGGGTTAGAAAAACTCTCCTTCAAGCTTCCATAGCCAACTCCATCTTCTTCCTTCTCAATTCTTGAAAAAACCCTAAGTCCCTAACCATCATTCCTTCTACACCACCAAGCTCTACCACCACCATCTCATTTCCAGCAACAAGGAAGGATTCTTGAAGGCTAAAGAAGCTGCAAATCCATCCAAGAAGCAACAAAAGTTTGAATCTTCAAGGGTAAGTAACACTTTTACCCTTTTGAACCTTTTTCTTGATCTATTTCTAAGCCCCACTTATTTTTGGTTTCAAGCTCCGGCCCTAACTGAAAAGGGCCATCTTTTGAGCTCATCTTCACTTCTCATTAAGGGCTCAACCCTGTTTGAGCCCTCCATAATACACTTGCTTCAATGATCCTCTCGTATGTCATAGTTTTGCATGCTATTTTTGGCCCATGAGCAATTTATTTTCGAGCATGTTGTAAACTGATATAAGGCTTATTTTGAGCCCCTCTTCAACATTGGAGAAGGGCTCAACATTGTTTGGTGTCTCCATGTGTCACTTGTAGTTATATCCCTTATTTGGCCCCATTTTTGCATAAATTGGTAGCCCTCTTTGCTTCTCTTTTTGGACCTTGGTCCGAACTGAAAGTGGCCTTATTTTGGCCTATACTTCATGTTTCATTCACACTTTTTTTCTGTTTGGTGAATATTTTACATACTTCATGTTATAGCACCTTTTGAGCCTTGTTTTGCATCACTTTTTTAGCATATTTTTATACTGATTTTGAGGCTGCCATATACTGTAAATGTTCATATTTTTGGTCCATCTTCAGTGTTGTAGAAGGAAATTTTTCATTTTGGGTTTAGCTTATACCACTTGCTTCATTACCCCTCTTTTGGCCCCTATTCTTGTATGCTATTTTTCCCTTACCTGTGCTTGCTGTTTGGCCATGTTTATAACTTTGAAAGTGCATCTCTTGGGACTGTCTAGCTTCTGTCTTTGCATTGCATGTCCATATTGTGCATGTTTCGCATGGCTATAGGCCATTTCGGATGCCTAATGTTGCATTTCGGGACATTTCCTTGCATTTCATGTCATTTCGCTTCATTTCGGGACTGTTTTCCCCATATTTTGTTGCTGAAATTCCATTGGCATGCTTGCATATCATTTTTGCCATGTTTCATCACATTTTGCCATTGCCTCGGTTTGCGTTCCCGTGTGCACGCATTTCGAGGCACTCCTTTTTTATCCGCCGACATCCTATGTGAGTGTGGCTGAGGCTCACTCATGTTGGTATAAGCCCATTTGTCATTTTCTTGTCATTTCATTACATTCTGCCATCGCCTCGGTTTGCGTGCCCGTGTGCACGCATTTCGAGGCACTTCATTTTTATCCGCCGGCATCCTATATGAGTGTGGCTGAGGCTCACTCATGTTGGTATAAGCCCATTTGTCATTTTCATGTCATTTCATAACATCTTGCTATTGCCTCGGTTTGCGTGCCCGTGTGCACGTATTTCGAGGTACCTCATTTTCATAGCATTTTGTCATCGCCTCGGTTTGCGTGTCCGTGTGCACGTATTTCGAGGCATCTCATTTTTATAGTATTTCGTCATCGCCTCGGTTTGCGTGCCTACGTGCACGCATTTCAAGGCACCTCATTTTCATTGCATTCATGTATTTTCTCGGTTTGCGTGCCCGTGTGCACGAATTTCAAGACATATCATTTTCATAGCATTCTATGTATGCTAGGATTATATCTTAGTTGCATTACATGCATATCATGTGTATTGCATCGTGTCCGGAATAGGAGTTAGCCCGGGCACGGGAAACGAGGTACATTTCATACTCCGAGTGACGGAATGTGTCTCAATTCCCCCAGTCACCGACACTCTGGATTATCCATGATGGAGTTAGGTTTTAGCTGTAGTTTCATGTGCATTCATCCTATATTGAGTTGTGCATTTCGACTCCTCGGCCATCATGCCTCGGTATGCGTGATTGGTGGCACGAGGATCGAGACATGCATATATCTGTGCAAATACATTGCTATGCCCCTTTCCTGCTCTCTGTTGCAGCAAAATGAAGAATCAGCAACCTTTTGGGGCTTGGCACGCATTTCAAGGACAGGTGTAAACAGAGGCTAATTGGGGCATTCCGGTGGATTTCCACGCAAGACGACCCGGACATGCATCATCCATCAGAAGCAAGGCAGTCCCTGGCCTGCGCGCCAGTTCTATTTGCTTTCTTATTTAATTCTTCAATTAATTAGAATTTTGTAATATTTTGGACTGTAATATTCTTTTATTCGGGACTGTAATATTTGGACTGTATATTTATTCGGACCCTCCGAGTGAGGGCACAACTGTAATAAGTGTGCGTAAGTGTGTTGTATGTCTTCCAACCCCACGTCTTTCTCCCTTTTATTTATCCGCTTATGATGGTTAGATTAGGGCATATTTAAATTAGCATACAGTATGACAACATGTTTGCATTCATTCATCTGTATTGCATGCACCGGGCTCGGCGCATCATACTAACTGCATCGTACTTTCAATTCCAAGTTGAATACATGGTAGTTGTAGCATTTCATATATCATCTTAGAATAGCCGAGCCTGCTATAGTTGCATTTTGCATGTGTTGCATTAGGCATTTCTGTATACTTAGGATTCATGCATAATTTCTAATAAGTTTCTATTTTGGCTTGGAGTACCCGGTAAGCTTTATGCTTTAGCATCCTTGCATGCGTGTGAGTGTTGCCATGAATAGCATGCTTACCATGAGGCTATGTGCTTATATGATATAACTGCCTGAATGCCTGTGGGTGAAGGTTGGATTATCTGAATTGAAGTAAATCATCAAATGTTTCAAGCCTACCTGTGGGTAGCAAAACCTCTTTCAAAAACACAAAATGTTTTGTCCCAATTCAGGCGATCCAGTCTATACTTGTATGCTGTGCGCATCACATAGTAACCTAGGCTAATAAACCGGAATAAGAACTCACAATGTTTTCAAAAATTGATATCATTGGTTAGTAGAGGCCGGTCTATGACCGGGCGAGCGGGGGTGCTCACGAAGTGACCTTCCCCAATCGTACCCAAGTTCCCGAGCCGAGGCAACTTTGGTGATGACGGACACGTGGCCTTTTGGCACCGAGTCAGGGTTTCCTAAATTTCCCAAAATAAAATATTTAGGTGGCGACTCTGTATCTGGCAAAGCAGTCCATGTTTGGCACTTCTTTCAAAAAATCAGTTTTCTCAAAAACGATTTGCCGGATTTGGACTCTTTGGTTCAGACTTAGAACCGTGACTACGAAAAGTCGAGTCCGAGGTGTAGCGAGGACCCCCGTGGGCTTGTTACACCCCCGCTTCCACCACAACTGTCCAAGGTCCATGCACCCAATCGCCCCGACTCTCCCTTCGAGTTCGAGGTTGATTATACAGCTCTGAAATTGAGCAGACTTGAGAAACTCTTCAAGAAATCCCAAGGGGTCAAGGCTATGCTGGATATCGAAGACGGATATACCGAGGAGGCCGTAACACTCCCCGATAGGTTCAAAATGCCACAAATCGACCGCTTTGACGGGACCGGCGACCCCATGGTCCATCTCCGACTGTTCGCAGACATCTTGCGGCCAATGGGCCTAACACGACCACAGAAGCTTTCACTATTCGGCCGAACCCTGTCGGGTGTGGCCGCCCACTGGTACGCAAAGTTACAAGATGAAGTGAAGAAGAATTGGGATGAAATGGCTGAGGCCTTTGTCACGCAATATTCGTACAACACTCAGATCGAGATTACAACCCGTGATCTTGAAACGACAAGGCAAGAGCCCAAGGAAACTTTCTCGGACTTTGTAATCCGATGGAGGGCAAAGGCGTCAATGATGACTTTAAGGCCCACTGACAAAGATCAGATCCGGATGATTGTGCGCAATCTCCACCCAAAGTTGATGCAGAGAATGATTGTAATCCCCTTTCCTACTTTCGCAGATCTACATGAGATGGGGGTGCAAATCAAAGACGCAATGAAACAAGGTCTGTTTGACCACGACAGGGAACAACCGAGGAGGACTTTCAACCGTAACAACAATGCGGGCCCGAGTGGCACTGCAAATACAAGAGCCTCGGAAGTCAGTATGGTCACCACCACTCCCCCTCCCCCTCCCCCTCCAAGGCCCATGGCTGCCACACCCTTCTCCGGCGCATCCAGAAGCAACACACAAACCAAAAGATTCCAACCGCGAGGCCAAAGAACCTTCACTCCACTATACATGCCCCTGACCAAGGCTCTAGGGGTATTGATCAGAAAGAAGCATTTGAAACCTCTGGAGCCAAAGCCACTACCAAATCCACTCCCTCCCTCTCACGACCCAGCAAAGTATTGTGCGTATCACCAACAACACGGTCACGACACCGACCGTTGTTACAGATTGCGTCATGAGATCCAGGATCTTATCGACAAACAGGTGATCGCACCTCCTGATAAACCCAATGTCACAACCAACCCTCTCCCACCACATAACCAAGCTCCTCCTCCCAATAGAATCAATTTTATCCAGACTGGGGTCGCATCTTACGATCCTAGCATCTATATTACGCCCACCCACCTACCCAAGCCGGAGGTGCTCCTCCCCGATTGCACTGACTTCTTGTGCATGGTGGACATCTCCAAAACCCAACCAGAACCGATGGTGGTGACCGTCGAAGACAGAGCAGGGCAGATTTTGGGAGAGAATGAGATTGTTGAATCTGGGACCAGACAGAGTTTTGCTGGGGGAGCCTATGATCCAAGCGAGTATATCCTATCAACGAGCCGAATTGGGCTAGGTGTAGAATTTCCAGAGACAGGAGAGCTATGCATGATCCGAGGGGATGGATCTGGGCTATGGGCAGATGATCTAACAGCCGTAGAGGAAGACTTTGCCAACCTGCAATTTTTCGATGACCAGGAACCGGGAGATGCGTCAATCAACTGGTTCGACCATGAGGAATCGGCAGAGGCCACTGGATGGCTCGAGGATCAACCAGATGTAGTGGGGGAAGCCCAACCAGAACAGAGCCCGGCAGGGGCAGAGATATCAGCTGTGGCTGGAATGGCCGAAAGTCAAGTTGTATCGCCGGAGAGCGCTGGAACGAGAAAAGTTTGAGGATGCCGAGAGAATTAGGAAAGCTTAGGGCCCTGAGGGGACTGAAAGTGCTGTGTGTACGAAGATAGAGAATGTTGCGAGCATGTGGACAAGGAGTACTGCGAGTGCAACTAAATCGGAGCCAGACAGGTGTCTGTTGGCTGCCGACGGAATGTGGTGGGAAGACGACGACTTATGTCTTGCCCACACGGATGAAGACTGGGGGAATAATCGACCGGATGACACTTGGTACCTCGATGAGGTTGATCATATGACGAGAAGTGGACGGTACTTTAAACCCCCACACCTAGACCAACTCGAGGCATCCGGGAAGGATAGAGAAGCGGAGAAGCAGATTGAAGAGGAAGCTGTGCTGAAACAGTTAAAAAAGATACAAGCGGACATCTCCATCTGGGGACTGCTAATGGCATCACGAGTACATAGGGAAGCTGTCCTGTCTGCTATGGACAAGTCCAAACTCTCCATAGACACCACGCCTGAACAGCTGGTTGGGCTGGTTTTTCCGGGAGGAGGTTCCCCGGCATTAACCTTTTCAGACAAGGAACTGCCGCCCGAGGGCACAAATCATAACAAACCTCTATATATTTCTGTGGAATGTAGAGATAAGTGGATACTGGTGGTACTTGTTGATACCGGGTCTGCGATTAATGTCTGCCCGACCAGAACGGCATATGCAATCGGGTTAAAGCCCGTGGACTTCATCCCAACTACCCAAGTGATCAGAGCATACGACAATACCAGCAGAGAAGTGATGGGGACTGTTAAAATTCAAACCAAGGTTGGTCCAGGACAACACAGCATCGAATTTCATATCTTGGACATTCCCGCGACCTTTAACCTACTTTTGGGGCGACCGTGGTTGCACCAGGTCAAAGCAGTCTCTTCCACTCTACATCAGATGCTAAAGTACCCCCACGGGAAAGGGGTAGCGATCGTTTTTGGGAATTCATCAATCCACCCGCCGCCGGAAGTGTCCACACCTGTCATGGAGATCGAGCACGGCACGGAGGATGTGTTTTTATCAGGGTTCACTTTGGCGGAGGCCCGAATCATGCAGAATGTCATGGCTGTGAATGAGGGTATGTACGTTAGTGCTCAATCTATCTACCTCATGAACAAGCTAAAACATACTCCCGGGATGGGATTAGGGAGAAGCGGCCGGAAGGGCGTCTCAGTGTTGGCCGAAGTGCCACACAACCCTCACACCTTTGGACTGGGTTATCTGTCCACCAAAGAGGACTGGGTGAGGAAAGGGAAAGAAATGGCCGGAAGGGCCAGAGCAAAGAAGGCTGGGAAGCCATTTGAGTTAATGCATAGGCCCATCTGGGGTACCCTAAACGGACGCTTCGTCCGGGAGAGGGAAGATTTTCCATTCTGCGGCTTCCCGGAGCCATGGCTAAACGCGGAGGGGAAGCGCGTGCCTGGTTTTGAAATCTTCTTCGACATACAATTATCTGGGGATAACGTTGCCGAAACGCAGACAGACCCACCAACTGAGGTTGAGCAGTGTAGAGCAGTGGATCCTGAGAGCACAGAGCTTGAAATAGGGGTATCACTGGCGTGTCTACTATCAGATCCTTCGATTGGCCAAGAGTGCTTGGGGGATAACTCTTCGGTTTCTATGATTTGAGATGAAATCGCTACAGGCTTTCCAGCGCCGATCTTGGATGCATCTATCGCACCTTCTCTCATCTGGCAATATGAAGAAGGCTTTTTATCTAGCAGCTCCGGGTCAGGTAGTGAGCCGGAATCTGATTCCACTGAATCTTGTGATTCGGAATCAGATTCCAGCTCGACTGAGTCTGAGTCCAGTATTCCTGGGGGTGATAAACCGGATGCCACAGTCCTGTCTAGGTCGTCATTTTCATTTTCTTTTGAGTCTGTTGTAACAGAGGAATCTGACGGCTTGGAAATATTTAATGAGAATGATGTGGATGTGGTTTCTGAGTATTTTTCTGTGCCTTTGATTTATTGCTTAAATCAGGATTTTCAAAATTTTGATGAAAACGACGAGGAAGAAATTCCTCCGGTTTTACAACGGTTAATTGATCAAGAGCAGGAAAGATTTGTTAAACCTTTAATGGATGAAATCACTACTGTGAATGTTGGTACTGAGAAGGACCCGCGGCTGGTCCAGATCGGGTCCACGTTGTCTTCGGAAGAGCGCGAGCGCTTAGTCGCTTTATTAAAAGATTTCAAAGATGTTTTCGCGTGGTCCTACGAAGACATGCTTGGAATCGATCCTGAGATTGTACAGCACCGGATCCCTCTTGATCCCGAGGCCTGCCCTGTCAAACAGAAACTCAAAAGGATCCGCCCGGACTGGGCTCTCAAAATTAAGGAAGAGGTCACCAAGCAAATTGACGCAGGGTTCCTGCTGGTATCTGAATACTCAACTTGGTTGGCCAATATTGTTGCGGTGCCAAAGAAGGATGGCAGAATTCGGGTCTGTGTAGACTTCAGAGATTTGAACAGGGCCAGTCCGAAGGACGACTTTCCCTTGCCACACATTGATGAATTGGTGGATTTCACGGCAGGACACGCCTTGCTTTCGTTTATGGATGGTTTCTCAGGCTATAATCAGATAGTAATGGCACCCGAAGACCGGGAGAAGACTGCGTTCACTACCCCGTGGGGTACATATTGTTATAGAGTGATGCCATTCGGGTTGAAAAATGCTGGAGCTACGTATCAACGGGCAGCAACTACAATATTGCATGATATGATCCATAAAGAGGTCGAGGTGTATGTGGACGACATGATTGTCAAGTCCAAAGAAAGAGAGGGCCACTACACCGCCTTACAAAAATTCTTTCAAAGGATCAAAGAGTTTCGGCTGCGACTGAATCCCCAGAAATGCACGTTTGGTGTTACAGCGGGGAAGATGCTAGGGTTTCTGATTACACAAAGGGGCATCGAGGTCGACCCTTCCAAAATCAAGGCCATCTTAGAAATGCCACCACCAAGGACTGAAAAGGAGGTGCGAGGCTTTCTGGGTAAAGTGCAATTCATAAGACGGTTTATTTCTAAATTAACCTTGACTTGTGAACCACTTTTTGGTCTCCTGAAGAAAGGAAAGAAATTCCAATGGGACGGCCGATGTCAAGCAGCTTTTGAGCAGATCAAAGAGTATCTACAGAACCCGCCCGTGTTGTCACCACCAGAGCCGGGGGGACCGTTGATATTGTACCTTTCGGTAACTGAGACTACCATGGGCTGTATGCTCGCGCAGGAGTCAGAAGACAAAGTGGAAAGAGTCATTTACTATCTGAGCAAAAAGATGCTGGATTACGAGACCCGCTATACACCACTGGAGAAGGCTTGTTTGGCCTTGGTATGGGCAACCAGGAAGCTGCGGCACTACCTGTTAGCTCACTCTGTAATGTTGGTTTCGCGTTTAGATCCCATCAAATATCTTTTCGAGAAACCAGCACTTACGGGTAGGCTGGCTCGTTGGCTGCTGTTGCTCTCCGAATTTGATTTGAAGTATGTAACGCGCAAGTCAGTAAAAGGGAGAGCGGTAGCGGAGTTCCTTGCCGACCACCCGGTTGAGGGGGATGAAGCGGTTGAGTATCTATTCCCAGATGAAGCCATTCTGCACGTCGATGATGAAACTTGGACGATGTACTTTGACGGAGCGTCAAACCAGTATGGGTATAGGATAGGGGTGTTGCTGATAGCACCTGACGATTCCCGTATCCCTTTAGCATTCAAGCTTCGGTTCAAAGTCTCCAACAATGATGCAGAGTATGAGGCATGTATTGCTGGCCTGGAAGCAGCCCTAGAACTAGGGGCAAGACGGTTGGACGTCATTGGGGACTCGAACCTTGTTGTGTCTCAAGCAAAAGGAGATTGGAAAGTCAAGGAGGAAAGAATGATAATTTACCACCAAACCTTGGATTTGTTAATTCCGAGGTTTGAGAAGCTAAATTTCACCCACCTCGTAAGAGAGAACAACAGGTTTGCAGATTCACTAGCAACTCTATCTTCTATGATAGACATCCCGTCCGGAGTCCGGATGCGTCCAGTCATTATTGATCAAAAGTTTGCACCAGCATACGAGTCGATTTCCGCCATAGATGAGGTTCAAGACGGCAACCCCTGGTATTACGACATCTGGAACTTCTTGGAAAAGGAGACGTATCCACTAGGGGCAAATGCCAAGGATAAGAGGGCCGTCAGAAGAATGGCTGCTCAGTTCATTATCTACGGGGGAAAGCTATACAAAAGGGGTTATTTGGGAATGCATAAGCTCTGTGTTGAAGCTGAAGAGTCGAAACGCCTGATGGAAGCCATCCATGGGGGGGAGTGCGGTGCACACATGAATGGAGTAATGCTGACCAGAAAGATCCTCAGACAGGGCTACTACTGGTCAACCATGGAGGAGGATTGCATTAGTTTTGTTCAGCGATGCCACAAGTGTCAAATTCATGCAAACCGCATGAACATCCCGTCGTCAAAGCTGTACAACATGACTTCACCATGGCCTTTTTCGGTTTGGGGAATTGATGTGATCGGAGCTGTTACCCCGAAGGGGTCAAACGGGCATGAGTTTATCCTAGTAGCGATAGATTATTTCACAAAGTGGGTCGAGGCCCAATCATACGCGGTGTTGAAGGCGTCGCACGTCGCAAAGTTCATCAGAAACAACATCATCTGTCGCTACGGGGTGCCAAACGAGGTAATTTCAGATAATGGTTCCCACTTCAAGAAAGAAGTGATAGACTTGTTGGAAAAATACAATGTGGCTTTCCATAAGTCATCTACATACTGACCGCAAACCAACGGAGCGGTTGAGGCCGCCAACAAGAATATCAAGCATATACTGCAGAAGATGGTGGGAACCTACCGGGATTGGCCAGACAAGCTGCCATTTGCTCTGTGGGGCTACAGGACTTCAATCAGAACTTCTACTGGAGCAACTCCATATTCATTGGTCTATGGAATGGAGGCTGTTCTACCCATCGAGATTGAGGTTCCGTCGTTACGAGTATTGGCTGAATGCCATATAGCCGAAGCAGATTGGCAGCAAAGCAGATTCGAAGAACTCATGCTCTTTGATGAAAGAAGACTGAAAGCACTGTACCACATCCAAGGCTATCAACGCAGAATTGCCCGGGCTTTCAACAAGAAGGTTAAGTCCAGGAATCTGAAAGAAGGAGATTTGGTGCTCAAAGACAACTGAGCTCCCATCCACGACCCAAGGGGCAAGTTCAAACCTAATTGGACTGGTCCTTACATCATCAAAGCTATCTGGTCGGGTGGAGCTGTGGTTCTGATAGATCTAGATGGCTTGGAGTTCTCACAACCGATCAATATGGACAAGTTGAAGAAATATTACCCTTGAGAGGCTCGCTAGGCCGAAAACCCGAAAGGGCGACCTAGGCAAAAGTCAGGGCACAAAAAATTAGAAAATATAAAAACTGAGCTCGCAAGGTTGAAAACCCGCAAAGGGCGGCCTTGGCAAAAGTTAGAGCGCAAAAGAAGAGTGAAAATACTCGAGTGAACCCGGGCCTGAACTACGTAAGGCTTGATTCCCATTTTTGGGATACGTAGGCAACTTCACCTGGAAGTTCAGCCATAAACTTTTCCCCGATCAACTCTGTCCATTCTGATCATCTCAGTCATCTTTATCCATCAGCATTTCTCGCGATCTCCGGTACAGTGTTGTTCAAACTAGGGGCAACTTTCCGTTGCCATGAAGTGCCGCATTGTTCTTCAGACTAGGGGCAACTTTCCAGTTGCAGGGATCTGGGGTTGTGCATCTCAGTGACATATCTTCGGCGTGTCCAGTTCTGATCCGCATCGAAAATAGTTTTGAAAAGTTTTAATAAAAGTCGACTTTGTTCAAATTAATCTTTTTACGACTAAGACCATTTTTGGACCAAAAGCAGAAAATTTTCAGTACCACAACTTTCAATTTCATTGATTTCAAAACTAAGTTCTCCTGCTTTTGCATTACAATCAAGGTTGCTTTTTAGTACATTCATAAAGAAAACTTGAAAATGCTAAATAAGCAATAAATTCGGGGCATAGTTGAATCAAGTATCTCAGCGTCCCCTCCCAGAGCTGGACGAAGCATCTGATGCCAAGCTAGGCCCAACCTGTGCCTCCTCGTTGAGCCAATCCAAGCACTCATCGGACAAAGTGCAAATGAAAGTGGAAGCAGGGGCCAGGAGCTCTCTAATCCTCCATGCTGTAGCATATCGGGCAAGCTGTGCACCCCGGACCGGGAAAGCAGCTGGGTACTCAATCCCCTCCGGTGGGCAGGTCTGATCATGACCAAACTGACGCAGGAACCGGAACGGAAAATAGAATACGCAGTGGGTTAGACCAATCAATTGGAACCCAATCAACCGGGACATACTATAGCTCATTGCCGGGAGGTTGAGCCAAGGACAACGCCAAGCAATGCCGTCTGCGAACAAATTGCACATCCAATCGAACCACCACCTTTCGTCAAGAGCATTGACTAGGCGCTGCCGAAAGAAGTAGCCTCGAGATGAATAGGCCGGGCAAGAGTCCACAACTTGCAACTTATCCATTAACCATACCTAGGGGAGGGATAGAAAAAAAGAGAATAAAGAACAGAGAGATGTACGATGAGAGAAAAGTAAGACAAGGGTTTTGTGAGAAAAACCGAGCCTGAGGGTCGAGTGATGTGAGCAAATATATATGTAAGGTCGGGTGGGAAAAATTACCTGCAGCAGCAGTGGACTACCAGCAAACCTAGTCGCCTCCCGGCGATAGACAGAATCTAAGCCCATCAGTGTCTCGGCTAAGGTCATGGCAATACAGCTCTTTCCTTCTCTCAAGCCTTGGGCAACTTCAATCAGGCGAATGCTAGCTCCACCAAAGCCCGAGGAAAGCAGAAAGTGAGACAACAAACACAAGCAGAGGGCGTGTTGCCAGAAACCCTGCCAATAATGGTTGCTGCGGTCACCGGCGTCGGAAAAACGATGGATCAAGCCGAGGATGTCCAGTTCCCCACCGCAGATCAGAGATCGAGCGTCATGCGCCGTGAGCCCACACATCCGCCCTAAAGCCTGGGCATGGCCGAAACGGAGCTGGGGCAAGATCACTTCAGAACATTCAGACTCCATCAAAACCTGAAAATCTTCGAAAGTGGGACACATCTCTTGGCCGCCAAAGCTAAAAACGTGCGTCACTGGGTTCCAGAACCTTGCCGCGGCATGGAGAAAAGGGAGATGTAGCGGGGTACGGCTCAGCGTGAATAGTGCATTCAAGCCGAAACCCCGGAAGTTCAACTTTTCTGAGCCATCTAGAGAAGAGATCCAAGATGTGAGATTTTCCGCGAGAAACGCCTCCATCTTTGTGTAAAACTAAGATGAAATGAATGTTCCCGAAGTTGAGGCTTTTATAGAGGGAAAAACACTGTTCACGGGGACACGTGTCAAAAACCAGGTGGCTGCAGGAATAAGTGGCCGGCCGACCACCTTTTCTGGCTGGCCGGCCATTTGCTTTTTGCAAAACTGGCCGGCCGGCTCCCACTCTCCATAAAATTGGCCGGCCGGCTACCAAAGATGGCCGGCAATGCTGTAGTGTATCCCCTTGACCCTGTTTTACCCTTCGAGGGAAAGTTCCAAGCATTTCCATGCAACGGGAGAATCAAAGGCCTTCATTTCCCTCTGTTTCGGATGCGTTCCGATGCCCAGATCGTCCGAAGTACACTCTATTGTTGTTGTTTTGATTATCGAGTTGTTGTTTTGCTTATCGAGTTGTTTGTCGAGCGGACGTGTTTCGTGTTTTTGAGTCATTGCGCTCTGTTTAAGCAATCTTTGTTTAAGTCTTGTTTATTTGCGTTGTCAACGTTATTGGATTTTGTTTATCGAGTTGGAAACTTGCTAAAGGTTCTGTTATATCTTAGTAAGTTGAGTTGCTTAGTTTGTTGCGTCGGTTCACTACCTGACTTGGTGATTACACAACGCACATTACCATTCAATTTCATTTTTGTGCAAAATAAAATGATGCGATACTATGCTAAAGTTTAAAATACAAACACCTTTTCAAAAGCTGTTTCATTCCATCATGCTTTACAACAAACAAAGGTACAAGTTTTACAAAAAAATAAAACTGCCTAACAATGTGCAAAGTCCTACAAACTACTAGCAAAAAGAAAAATAAAGCAGGAAATAGCAACATCAATGTCCTCGGGAGCGGGAACGAGAAGCACTCCTCATCCTCTTCTGCGGGACAACCTCTGCACCATCATCATCATCTGAGTTGGAGCTGTCATCCTCAGGATCCCCCTCAGCCTCGCCTCTGTTCCCGAACCAAGACCGGAGCCCCCTCCTCAGCAGATGTCTCTGACTGACGGTCGGTAGCCTCCTCCTCCTCCTCAGCATCCTCCTCCTCCTCATCAGGCTCCGCCTCTACAACGTGCGCCCTGCGTCTGCGGACAGGCCCTCCTCAAGCTCCTTGAAAAGGCCTAGATGGCCCGGCTCCTCGGAAAGGCCGGGATGGCCCAGCCCCCTGAAAAGGCCCGGGTGACCCAACTCCCTAAAAAGGTCCAGATGGCCCAGCTCCCCAAGGAGGCCCAGGTGGCCTGGCCTGCGGCTGACCGGACCATGAAGGCATCTGAAAACAAAGAGTTCAATTCAAATACATCAGTCCAAATATATACATCAGATGCAGATACAAGCAAAGGCTACGTGAAGTGGGTGCATGTAAATACAGTGTACAAGTGGGGTGTGTGTCAGATGTGCTCTACACAAGTAGTCTATCGATGTAGTAGAAATCAGCATGTCATCAGAAGTATGAGAAATGCCAGAAAACTGAAGAGTACCTGAATGCCCGCGACGGACAACTGTGCCTCCCTACGCAGGACCATGCCCTCGAGTGTGGCCACCAGTCCAACCACCTCCTCCATGTACCCTCGCTGTGGCTGCAAAAAAGAGTTCATAATCATCAGTGAATAAAAGAATGTCTAAACATCTGAATGATGAATGAAAATAGTGGAGCATACCAGCGGTGAGTCAGGATCAATGGCGTATCGATCACTGGGCATCGGAGGCTCTAGTGGGATCGGAGTTGGGGAAATAGCCCCATATTGCCACGCCATCAACTCAGTGGGCATATCTGGCCATCCAAGATGAGGATAGGTCGACGGAATCGGAGGAACCGGTCTACCCCCGCCTCTAGATGTACCAGCCCTACTAGTAGAAGGGGCGTCTGCAGCCCGAGCCCGGGCCTGGCCCGAGGATGACATACCAGCAGGCCTCGTCATTGGGGTGCGAGCTCCCGTCAATGGAGGCATCAAATATATGCGACGGTAAGTGGCGTAGTCCCCCTCCTCAAGATATAGTAAAGCATCACTACCCAGCATGGCGCCGACTACCTCCGAGTAAGAGAGCTTGTCAGCAGTTCGCATACTGACTGGGGGTACTGCGGGAGGATCCTGAGAAAGATACCCCCATACTTGACGCAGAAAGCGTTCCCCCAGAAACCATGCCCTGCCAACCGGCCCTTCGAGCAGGACCCTATACTGGGAGGTGTCCGACCCTCCGGTATACTGAAGTCGGAGACCATCACCCAGGGGCGCCCAAGGCTGCCATGAGATCTGCGGATGATAAATGCATAAACCAATCAGAAATCGGGAATATACAGAGCAAATCAAAGATGAAAATGAAAGGAACTGAAAGTTCTGAAGTACCTCTGAATGCTGCACAGTGTCAAAATACTGTCGCAAGTAAATGAGGGTCTCTCGGGGTCTCGGCCGGTGCGGGCCCTCGAACACTAGTGAGTATGGGGTCATGGGAAGCCCTGCCACCTCCAACTCTGGGGCTAATGCTGGGAAGTATACATAGACCCATAGCTGAGAAAAGCAGTGCAGAATGTAAGTACGAAATGCTGAGAACAGAATACAGACTGTAGAGTGCACTGTGTGTGTGCAATGTACAAGTAATGAAGAGCAGAAATGTAAATCAAGGGGACAGAAAAGTACCTCCCAGGCTCTCCAGTAGCCGCCAAGTAAATCCCCCCGCCCGCGGGAGGTCACGCTCATATAAAAGTAAAGGGTAGCCAGGCCGGCGCCACCCCAGTCATATCGATGGACCTGTGATAGGTCAACCAGAGCACTCAGCAGGTATAGCCCGACGGTGTTCCCTCTATCGGCGAACAGGGTAGTCCCGAAGAGGAACATAAGGAAACCACGGGCGTACTGCTCCGTCTCCTCAGGAGTCTCGGGCACTATCTCCGCCCGTCGGAAGTGGGAAGAGAACCAAGTGTATCGGACTCTCCCAGAAACCCTATCAATAGGCGGGCGAGCCCCCAATAGATACATCCAAGCGGCCTCCCACTCGCCCATATCCTCATCATAGGGGATGGGTCAACCTCCTATGTCTAAGCCAGTCAACACAGCGAAGTCTAGAGGCGTCATGGTCATGTCTCCAGTGGCAGAGAAATGAAAGGAGTTGGTGGTGTCCCACCATCTCTCTACCAATGCTGCCATCAGTGTCCTCCTGGCGGAACAACGCGACAACCCAACGCAGAAGGGCCCGAACCCTGCCAAGTCTACCAAATCTCGGACACCCTCCAGGAGCTCAGCGTACCAGTCCCGCGCGGCGGTGGAGCCGTATCCCCGTACACTGCGAGAACCAACCTGCATTCAGAATGAATACATGTGTCAATAACGAAATGAATGGGCTGTGTGCCAATGAGATGAAATGGGCTGTGTGCCAATGAAATGAACTGGGCTGCGTGCCAATGGAATGAAATGGGTTGTGTGCCGATGAAGTGAAATAAGCTGCATGCAAATAAAATGAAGCAACCGTGTGTTCAGAAGTGAAGTGTGGGCTGCGTGTTCACTATTCTAATCTAGGCTGCGTGTTCAGAAAATTTAAGTTTGGGCTGCGTGTTCAAATTTCAACTAGTGTGCGCTGCGTGTTCACTATTCTAATCTGGGCTGCGTGTTCAGAAAATTTAAAGTTTGGGCTGCGTGTTCAACTTTCTATCAGTGTGGGCTGCGTGTTCACTATTCTAATCTGGGCTGCGTGTTCAGAAAATTTAAAGTTTGGGCTGCGTGTTCAACTTTCTATCAGTGTGGGCTGCGTGTTCACTATTCTAATCTGGGCTGCGTGTTCAGAAAATTTAAGTTTGGGCTGCGTGTTCAAATTTCAACCAGTGTGGGCTGCGTGTTCACTATTCTAATCTGGGCTGCGTGTTCAGAAAATTTAAAGTTTGGGCTGCGTGTTCAACTTTCTATTAGTGTGGGCTGCGTGTTCACTATTCTAATCTGGGCTGCGTGTTCAGAAAATTTAAGTTTGGGCTGCGTGTTCAAATTTCAACTAGCGTGGGCTGTGTGTGCACTATTCTAATCTGGGCTGCGTGTTCAGAAAATTTAAAGTTTGGGCTGCGTGTTCAAATTTCAACTAGCGTGGGTTGTGTGTTCACTATTCTAATCTGGGCTGCGTGTTCAGAAAATTTAAGTTTGGGCTGCGTGTTCAAATTTCAACTAGCGTGGGCTGCGTGTTCACTATTCTAATCTGGGCTGCGTGTTCGGAAAATTTAAAGTTTGGGCTGCGTGTTCACTATTCTAATCTGGGCTGTGTGTTCAGAAAATTTAAAGTGTGGGCTGTGTGTTCACTTTCGAATTCGGGCTGTGTGTTCGAAAAAGCAGTGTTTGAGCCGTGTGTTCGCCTCTTAACTAACGTGTACTGTGCGTTCGCAATTAATTAATGAGCCGAGTATTCAGAAATTCGAGTGTTGAAACTACATGTTCAGGATGCAAGCAAAGTACTATGTCATAAGCTAAACTGCGTATTCAAGCATGGCAAAGGTGCTGAAATGTACGGAAATTGCAGAATGAAGTAAATACCTCTCGGGCCTCATGAGAGAGGTGATGCTCTGGCTCTCGGAGAAGCAGATCCCCGGGTGCTCGCTCGTCAAAGCTAGTAAAGTGACGGAAGACGGCACGAGGGAGGACATGTGCTGGCGGATTGTACCCCCCGGGAATAAAAGGTCGGGTCCTCGGGGGCAAAGTCATGGGATCAAAATCGTCTCTGGCACCTGGAAAGCCTCCGCCGTGGGGAGAATTACCCGCCATTTTCAAAGAATCTGCAAAAGGAGCAAAAATGAGCGAAAATGAGCCAAAATTGGAAAAAGTCAACAAAAGTCAACTCTCGGGAAATGAAAAAGTCAACAAAAGTCAACTCCCGAGAAAATCTTCCAAATATTGAGACAAACTTACCTCAAGTGGCGAAAATGAGAAAAGAAGCTCCGAAACCGAAATTTAATCGCTTCAAAGTGTTTAAAACTGAATGTTTTTGCGGAAACAACTTGCGTGGGGCATTGGAAAACGCATATGGAACTCAGATCTGGAGAAGAAAGTGTTGTAGGAGGCAAGAGAGGAAGAAATCTCGGCTGCATTATATAGGCTCCAAATCTTGGGATGAAGGAGCATGAAAAGGGAGGTGAAAGGACCAAAATGCCCTCAGATTTGGGCACATGGCCGGCCGGCCACCTTTTCTAGCCGGCCAGCCAATTCCTTTTTGGAAAACCGGCCGGCCAGCCAATTACTTTTTGTAAAACCAGCCGGCCACCTCCCCCTTCCCATATAACCGGCCGGCCATGTCCCTCACAGGCTCACCTAGCTCCCTGCAAATTTTGAGGAAGATCGGAGTTCCCGGGACCTGAAAAAGTTTAAGAAAAGTACACTTCCAGTCGCGAAATAGCTCCGCCGGGACTTCAGCTTCAAGTTCTGACATATGTCTCATCATCATTCATCGAAATCGAAGTATATCCTTTTTGAATGAGTTGTAGCCTTTCCGAGAAGTGGATCGGAGGCCGTGATCGAGTTACCTTCGTCGAAACACGCATTTCCGTGCTCGTTACTTCATGACAAATGAACACCCTGATTTATGCTCGTTTTGTACTATCATGCACATAACTTGCATTCTCATGAGCATACTCACATTTTTGTGCACATTTCTTGATATTGGCATACCTCTATGTTTGAGCATACGTTGTCACGCATGTTCTACTCTTGCGTTGCGATGCATTCACTCATCGGCGCTGCGTGTGTCAAACTTTCGGAATCACATTAAATATATGTTGGTAGCATATTGTACTTGTTGCAATTTCTCTCTTTTACAGGCACGATATTGTATGTACGGTTCAATTGAGGCTGGTGCGACCAGACGAATCGCGCAGGTATCGTATCTTCTCCGAGTGAGACGTGGCGGGGATTGAATAATCCTCCGCATTCTAAACTGCATGAAATGTAGTTGTTGCTTTGCATTCTTACTTAAAACTGTTGCATCTATTTGCGAATACTTGCTTCATTACAGCTTGCTGCATTTGCATGATCATTGAGTTATGTTGGGCTTCTTGCATATCGCTTTGCATTTTGCCCCCCCTGCCTGCGGGCCTGCCTGCGGGCACATCTCTGTTTACTTTGTACGTTTGTCTAAGTCTTCGGCCTTGTCAATAATGGGTCGTCTTTGGGCTTTGACATTCACTCCCGTCACTTGTGACTTTCGAGTTCTGTCAAAGAGGGGCAACTGTAGACACCCCATTTTTGACCGACCTTAAGACTCAGACGTCACTGATTGAGCGCTTGGTGATGTTGCATAATGTGCTCGTTCAGAAGTTTTAGAGTTGCGGCCGTGAGCCCTGCCTCCGGACTTCCGAACCCTCTTTTGTGCTTTGCCTCGGTTTGCGAACCAGGCTCAGTTTTCTTTGTTTCTTTTCCTGAGGGGAGGGAGAGGTCCCGTAGACCATCTCCCAGTGGCCGTGGGCTACATTTGGTGGCCGTAGGCCATTTTGCTCATTTCGGAGTTCGGTTTCCAGTTTTTCGGAATCGTTGGCGGTGTGCCTCGGTTCGGGACCGCCTAACCATCTCCGTTTGTTCTGATTTTTGGCATACTTCCTATTTTCTCCCTTTTGAGGGACACTGGGGTCTGAGAAACCCACTTCGTGGCCGAATGCCACTTTCGGTGCTTAACAGCCCATTTTCGGGACCTCGAACTGCGCGTTTTGGCCCCCGAACATTCGTTTTGCAACAGTTTTCGTTCATTTTTGGCAGGTACCTCTGTTTTATCACCGGGGAGGTCACTGAAGGGTGGGAAGCCAGTAATTGTTGCAGCAACCAGTTATACATCCTCCGACGCCCTCCGGCGCCCGTTGTTCACACTTCCGGGCTAATGTTGAACACCTTGGGGTCACATTCTTGAACTTTGAACCACATATTTGTGATGTACACACTTGGGAGGATCCTAAAAGTTGGTGGCCGGCCAGTAATTCCACCTGACCCTTTTGAACCCCTCCTTCTGGGCTAATGTTGAACACCTTGGGGTCACATTCTTGAACTTTGAACCACATATTTGTGATGTACACACTTGGGAGGATCCTAAAAGTTGGTGGCCAGCCAGTAATTCCACCTGACCCTTTTGAACCCCTCCTTCCGGGCTAATGTTGAACACCTTGGGGTCACATTCTTGAACTTTGAACCACATATTTGTGATGTACACACATGGGAGGACACCATCATGTGGTGGCCGGCCACTAAATCAGCTTGACGCTTTTGACCCCTAGCCGGCCGGCTAGGGGGTGTGGCCGGCCGGCCACCTGCAACCAAAATAACTGGCCGGCCGAGATCCCCACATTGTTCACTTTACAGCTGTATAGCTTTATCCCCCAGAAAATATCAATATCCGGGAGATATTTTGTGGGGGAAAGTTGGCCTCCTTTTCCCCCACCTTTACACCCCCTTTTTGGCCCTTATAACTAGGAGGCAACATCACATTTAGGGGTTAGAAAAAATTGTCTTTATGCCTCAAGATCCATATCTCCCTCCATCCTTCTCATTTTCCTAAAAATCCTTAAGTCCTACACCTTGTTTTCTTCATCACCACCAAGCTCTACCATCACCACTTCATTTCCAGCAACAAGGAGGGCTTCACAAAGGCTAAAGGAGCTGCAAATTGGTCCAAGAAGCAACAAAAGACTTGTCTCCAAGGGTGAGTTGCCATTTTCTCTTTTTTTGAGCTTTTCTTTGCAATATTTCTTAGCCTCTCCTTGTTATACATTTGAGTTCCGACCAAAACTGAAAGTACCCCTTTTTTGAGCTCATTTTCATGTCTCATTAAGGGCTCAACCCTGTTTGAGCCCTCCATCTTACACTTGCTTCATTATCCCTTTAAAATGTCATTTTCTTGCATGATATTTTTAGCTTGTGTGTGATTTATTTTGGAGCATGTTGTAAACTGATAATAGGATTATTTTGAGCCCCTATTCAACATTGAAGAAGGGCTCAACACTGTTTGGGACCTCCATGTTATACTTGCCTTTATACTCCCCTTTTGGTCCCATTTTTGCATGCTATGGCAGCCTATCATGCTTTGGTTTTTGGCCATTTTACAGTTCTGAAAATAGTCTCATTTTGGTCCATTCTTCATGTTTTGTTTAGGGTCTTTCATGGTTTGGGACCTCCATATGCCACTTCATGTTATATCTCACTTTCGGTCCGTTTTCTTGCATGTTTTGTTAGCCTATCATACTTTTGTTTTTGGCCATTTTATAGTTCCAGAAAAGGTCTTATTTTTTCCCATTCTACATGTCTTATTAAGGGTCTTTGGCCGTTTGTGGAATATTTTGCATACTTCATGTTATAGCCTCTTTTGAGCCTTACTTTGCATTGCATTTCTAGCATGTTTGTATACTGTTTTGGCCATTTTACAGTTCTGTAAATATGCTTATTTTTGGTCCCTCTTCAATGTTGTAGAAGAGAATTTTTCAGTTTGGGCTTTGCATATACCACTTGCCTCTTTGACCACCTTTTGGTCCGTTTTCTTGCATAAGAACTTAGCCTTATCTATGTTTGTTTTTGAGGTTTTTACAGTTCTGTAAATATATTTATTTTTTGTCCCTCTTCAATGTTGTTGAAGGGTCCTAACCTGTTTGAGGACAGCAGCTATGAGTTGCTTCTTAATCCCATGTTTAGGGCCATTTTCGCATGCTAATTTTGCCCTATCTTTGCTTGCTGTTTGGCCTTGTTTTGTACTAGTAAAATGCTTATTTTGGGGCTGAATTGCTTCTGTCTTTTCATTCCATGTGCCAATTATGCATGTTTGGTATAGCTATAGGCCATTTCGGGTGCCTAATTTTGCATTTCGGGACTATTCCATGCATCGGGTGTGTTTTCGCCTCATTTCGGGACTGTTTTACCCCATATTTCATTGCTGAAAATCCATTAGCATGCTTGCATACTATTTCTTCCATATCGCATTGCGTATGCCATTGCCTCGGTTTGCGTGCCCGTGTGCACGCATTTCGAGGCACTTCGTTTTCATCTACCGGCCTCTTATGTGAGTGTGGCTGAGGCTCTCTCATGTTAGTATAAGTTCATGTTGCATTTTGTATGCCATTTCTGCCATATCGCATTGCGTATGCCATTGCCTCGGTTTGCGTGCCCGTGTGCACGCATTTCGAGGCACTTCGTTTTCATCTACCGGCCTCTTATGTGAGTGTGGCTGAGGCTCTCTCATGTTAGTATAAGTCCATGTTGCATTTTGTATGCCATTTCTGCCATATTGCATTGCATATACCATTGCCTTGGTTTGCGTGCCCGTGTGCACGTATTTCGAGGCACTTCATTTTCATCCATCTGCATCCTATGTGAAAGTGGTTGAGGCTCTCTCATGTTAGTGTAAGTCCATGTTGCATTCTATATGCCATTTCCATGCCATTGCATTGCATATACCATTGCCTCGGTTTGCGTGCCCGTGTACACGCATTTCGAGGCATCTCATTTTTACAGCATTGTGCATACTAAGTTGTATCTTAGATCACATTTTGTCATTTCCTCAGTTTGCGTGCCCGTGTGCACGCATTTCGAGGTATCTCATTTTTACAGCATAGTGCATACTAGGTTGTATCTTAGATCGCATTCTGTCATTTTCTCGATTTGCGTGCCCGTGTGCACGCATTTCGAGACATGTCATTCCATCGCATTGTGTATGTTAGGATTGTATCTTAGTTGCATTTCATGCATGTCATGCATATTGCATTGTGTTCGGAACAGGAGTTAGCCCGGGCACGGGAAACGAGGTGCGTTTCGTACTCCGAGTGACGGAACGTGTCTCAATTCCCTAGTCACCGACATTCCGGATCATCCATGATGGAGTTAGGTTTTATTGTGTTTCATGTGCATTCATCCTATATTGAATTGTGCATTTCGATTCCTCGGCCATCATGCCTCGGTATGCGTGATTGGTGGCACGAGGATCGAGGCATGCATATATTTGTGAAATACATTGCTATGCCCCTTTCCTGCTCTCTATTGCAGCAAAATGAAGAATCAACAACTTTTCAGAGCTCGGCACGCTTTCCAAGAATAACTGCTAAACAGAGGCTAATTGGGGCATCCCGGTGGATTTCCGCGCAAGACAACCCGGACATGCATCACCCATCAGAAGCAAGGCAGTCCCTGGTTTGCATGCCAGTTTTATTTATTTCCTTAGTTGATTTGTTAATTAATTAGGAATTTGTACATTATTCGGACTGTAATATTCGGGCTGTAATATTCTTTTATTTGGGACTGTATTATTTATTCGGACCCTTTGCGCGAGGGCACAACTGTAATAAGTGTGGGTGAGTATGATGTATGTCTTCCAACCCCACGTCTTTCTCCCTTTTATTTATCCGCTTTTGATGGTTAGAATAGGGCATATTTCAATTAGCATACAGTATGATAGCATTTTGCATCATTCATCCGTATTGCATGCACCAGGCTCGGCGCATCATACTAACTGCATTGTACTCTCAATTCCAAATTGAATACATGATAGTTGTAGCATTTCATATGCCATCTTAGAATAGCCGAGCCTGCTATAATTGCATTTTGCATGTGTTGCATTAGGCATTTCTGTATACTTAGGATCATGCATGATTTCTAATATAGTTTCTGTTTTAGCTTGGAGTACCCGGTGAGCTTTATGCTTTAGCATCCTTGCATGCGTGTGAGTGAATGCCATGAATAGCATGCTTACCATGAGGCTAAATGCTTATGTGATATAACTGCCTGAATGCCTGTGGGTGAAGGTTGGGTTACTTAAATTGGAATAAATCATTAAAAGTTTTAAGCCTACCTGCGGGTAGCAAACCGTTTTCAAAAAGCGAACATGAAATGTTTTGTTCCAATTCAGGCGACTCAGTCTATACTTATATGCTGTGTGCATCACATAGTAACCTAGGCTAATAACCGGAATAAGAACTCACAATGTTTTCAAAAACAGATATCATGGTTAGTAGAGGCCGATCTTTGATCGGGCGAGCGGGGGTGCTCACGAAGTGACCTTCCCCAATCGTACCCAAGTTCCCGAGCCGAGGCAACTTTGGTGATGACGGACACGTGGCCTTTTGGCACCGAGTCAGGGTTTCCTAAATTTCCCAAAATAAAATATTTAGGTGGCGACTTTGTATCTGGCAAAGCAGTCCATGTTTGGCACTCCTTTCAAAAAATCTGTTTTCTCAAAACGATTTGCCGGATTTGGACTCTTTGGTTCAGATTTAGAACTGTGACTACAAATCGAGTCCGAGCTGTAGCGAGGTCCCCCGCGGGCTTGTTACACTAAGCCACACTAAGCTAAGCTAATTATTACAAAATGAAATTAATTAACTATTCTAGCTAATTAATTACAACAGTTCAAATAAATTAACTAACTATTCTTAGTTAGCTAAAATATCACAAACCAAATTAAACTTATTAATTACAACACTTGAATTGACCAATTAGCTATGCTAACTAACTAGAGCAATTTAAATAAAGTGAGTAAATGGCCTCGACGGTGAGGGAGACATGCATGCTCGGTTGGCTTCTTCCCAAAAATCCATTGCTTTGCCGTCGGATGCCTCTGTTTGCACTCATTTGATCTCTGAACATTGCACCAACATCCAAACTGCTTCTGCTCTAACACAGGAACACTTTTGCACAAAAATTGACTGGTGGCTAGTCGGCTACAAAAAGTGGCTGTTGGCCACCTTAACTGGCCGGTCGGCTAGTTGAAGTGGCCGGTCGGCTCCTTTAGATGGTTGGTCGGCCACCCCATTTTCCAGACTTCTATTTTTTTCTGCAACAGAGGCAAAGCAATGCATTTTTCAAGAAATATGTGTACTCTCACTCTCCTTATCATTTCTCAAGCTCAAAGAAGTGTAGCACTTGGCTCTCAAGTCACCAATCAAGCATTTTCAATGCACAATGGCCAAAGAGTCAAGCTTGTACAAGCTTAATGAATGCACAAATAAGACTCAAACGACCACCATCCTATCATGTATGATCAAGGGTGACGGCGACCAAGAAACGTGACACATTTCATCACTTTGAGTATGAAACATCCCACATTTCTTGTGTTTGGATTAACGTCTGGTCCAAACACATGCAATGCAACACAACATGCTTAACTTGCTCAAGTTTTACTTGTCATGTTTTGTTTACACATTTTACATTAACGATCATTCTTTAACTGGTTAAGTTCAATGTGATTGTCCTCTAATGAGAGAGAGGTCAACCAAAGGATGATTTGAGACATGAGAGAGATCATGTCGTTGGTTAGTAAAAACCCTCAAAAGATGATTAAAACCATTAAGCACAAGTCTCAATCTCAAGCTTAAACACAACCTTAAGGCTAACCAACCTCAAAGAAAATGGAAAAGTGAAGAAATGAGGGAGTTGACAGATATTTCAATGTTGAAATGGCATGAAAAATGATACTACTACATGCAAGTAACACATGCACAACATGTTAGGAGCCAAAAGTATCAAACTAGTGAAGATCACAACACTATACAGACGCAACACAAAGCTCCACTGACCAAACCAGCTCTGGACAGAGTTAAAACATGCCAAAACAGTGATTAAAACATGCTGAGATTGAAGTGTAAAAGGCTAGAAAAACATGCTGATACGTTAGCTTGCAAACAAGACTCAAAACACAACTCTCAAAAGCAATGAAATAGTGAAATAAGTGAGAGTGTAACAGAGCTATATGCACTGAAATCACATCTAAAATGATGCTATAACATGCTGTAGACAGCCCATTTTTGACCGTCCTCAAGACTTGGACGTCACCGTTTGAACACTCGATGATCATCCATGTTCGTGTTCGTCTTGAGTTCTCCGAGGTTTCGGCCACGCGCCTTGCCTCAAGACCTCTCGACTTGCCTGTTTTGTGTTTGGTTTTGCACTAAACACTTGTGTTTTGCTTTGAGGAGCAGGGAATGGCTTGTTGGCCATCCCCACATCTCACCGGCCATGGCTTGAGGCCACCGGCCATTGTTTTGTTGCCATCAGCCAAATGTTTGGTCGGTCGGCACTTTGTTTGGTCAGTCAACCATTTACTTGGTCAATTTGGTATTTTTGGCTGGCCAATCACTGTGCATCTACTTTTGGCAGATATTTTGTGCTAGCTGGCACCCACTTTGCACCCCCTCCATACACGTGTATGGAGGGATTTCACTCTTGCTTAGCTTGTTTTGTAAGCTTTACAAGAGTGATCCTCTATAAAGGGAGACCTTCTCCTCTCTCCTCAAGGGTTAGAAGGTTGAATTTCAGAGCTCTGGATTAGGGTTAGCATAGTTGTATCAATTCTATCTTTATATGTCCCTCTCTTCCATATTATGTGTGTATTAAGGTGTCTTGTTCATAGTTTTGCACACAAACACCTAGAGTTACACTTTCCTTTGGCTACTAAGGTACTAAGGAGTGATTTTTAGAGTTTTTGAGTGGATTTTAGCTTGGAGAAGGGGCTGGAGTGGTGCTTGTGAAGAAGGTCTTCAAGGGTAAGAACTTTACCCCTTTATTCTCCATTTTTGCATAGGCTTTTAGCCATCCTTGCATCTGTTTTTAAGCTTAACTTATAACATATAAAAGTTCTAATTTTAAGTGCTTAAAATAGTTGTTTGAGGTTGTTTTGGTGTTTAGGGTTGTTTGACGCCTCTTAGGCCTTGTTTGGCCCCCATTTTGTGCTATTTTGGTGAGCTTCGGGACCACCTTGTTTGCACCTCCTCACCCCTAAAATCTAGAGGGATTTCAGTGGTGGGGATGGTGCTTTGAGGTCCTAAGAAGGAGAGGGCCATCCCCTCTCCTTGTTGTCTTCAAAAGTTGTCATTTTAGCCTAATGTGTGAGCACCATTGTTGAGTTCGTGTTGGCCATGTCTTAGCTAGTATTTGTGCTTATTTTGCCATGATAGAGCACTTTTTTAAGTTGGTTTAGACACACCATGCTTGCTTTGCATACTTGTCTTGTAATGCCATGAATTGCCTTAACATGCTTTGTGCTTTGAGCCTTGTTTCTAGCATGTTTTTGGCCTAGCTTTGTGAAGCTTTTATGCATGTTTGATGTGCTTAAGGTTTTTTGGGAGTCATTTTGGCCATCCATGGCATCCTTTGTATAGCCGCCTTGCATTTTGACTTCTTAGCCTTGGGTGTGTGAGTGTTGAGCATGCATTACTTGGCTTGTTTTAGTCATTTGGCACCACTTATAGCATCATTTCAGTCCTTGTGGCATGCTTGTATGCTTGCATTTGATGCTCCTTTAATGCTTTAAAAGGTTGGTGTTTCATGCGCCATGTTTGAACCCTTTTGCATGCCTTTAGACTTAGGCCATTCAGATGCCATCTAGGTGTGCCTTTGACCTTGTTTTGGTCTGCCTTGGGGTGGTTTTGAGTCCCCATGGCCCTTTGGGACTTGCTTCATATAGCCATGGTTTAAGCCCCTTGGCTTGCCTTGAGTTTTGGACATAGTTGCATGTCTTGTTTGTCTTTTTTAGTTGGTTTGGCACCATCCTTAACATGATTTTCAGAGCTTGGTATGCTTTCCAGATGCCCATGTTTGTCCCTTTTAAGTGTGCTTAAAAGTTGCTTCTTTATGCTTAAGTTTTGAACCATGTATCTATGCATGCTTGTATGTACATTTGCCTTCATGTGCTTAGCATATTAGCCATTGTTTTGGGCTTAAAAGTTGTTCTTTGATGCATAAGTGTTGGACCTTGCGTGCATGAATGTTTGTGTGTACATTCTCCTTGCATGTTGTCACACACTTGACCCCTTTGTATGTTGTTGCATGCTTAGGTGGCAATACATTTGGCATGCATTTCTTTTACTTTGGTTGCTTAACATGTCACATGTTGTGCATGCTTGTTTGTTGGCATTACATTTTGCATGCTTGTTAGCTTGCATACTTGTTACATGTCCGCATACTTGCCTCCATGTTCATGTTGCATACTAGCCTATATTCTTAGGTTGCATTTGGCATGCATGACTTGCCTCTTGAATCGATTATGATAGAGGTTGGGTCCATTTGTTTGTTTGGTTTGCAGTACTTTTGACATCAAAATGCATACTTGGCCTCTTTGCCCATCACGCATTGAAATGCGTGATTGGTGGCCCGAGGGTCGAGGATCATCCTCCTTTGAAGTCATGAACATGATAAGGAGGGTGTTGGTGCACACATTTGCTTGAAATGCATTGCCATGCCATGTTTGCCCTCTGCTGCTGCCAAAACAGGATTCTGCAGGCATACATGGTCGGCCGACCATCTCTATTGCCGACTGACCAAACATTTGAGGCTGAGAGCCGTATCAATGGTCGATGACCCTTCTACCATGGTTGGTGATGTTTCCCCTTGGTCGGTGATGCTCCACAGTGTTCAGAGAGTGTTCCTTAGGACTTGTGCAATTTTCAAAAGAGCAGAGCAGGGTAAACAGAGGCAGCTTGTACATGGCAACGGATTTCCGAGCAAACCCAAGCAAGCATGCGTTGGACCCTCTTCCCGAGGCTATTTTATTGCTTTCTTAGCTTAATTAATTTGCTTAACTAGCTAAGTGGTCTATAATAGTTAATTAGCTTGTAGGTTAATTAATTTGTATTATTCTTTTGGTCCCTCCGTGCGAGGGCGAATGCGTAATAAGTGTGGGTGTGTGTGTGTGCATGTCTTCCAACCCCCATTTCTTTCACCCTTTTACTTACCTGCTTTTGATGGTTAGAACTAGGGCATATTTAATTTAGCATACCTTATGCTATGTATGCGTGCATTCATTCATCAGTATTGCATGCATGAGGCTCGACGCATCATGCTAACTGCATAGTATTTCAAATCTAACTTGAATACATGTTACTTGTTGCATTTCACATGCCATCCTAGGATTAACCGAGCCTATTCTAGATTGCATTTTGCCTGTGATGCATTAGCCATTTAACATGGACTTGGATCATACGTTTGATTGCTAACATGTTCTTTGTTTTAGCTCGGAGTACGTTGTAAGTATTTATGCTTTAGCATCTCGCATGAGTGTGAATGTTAACATGGCAGCATGCTTACCATGTGGCTATGTGCTTATGTGATATTATTGCCTGAATGCCTGTGAGTGAAGGTTGGATCGCTTGAGTTGGAACAACTCGTTGAAATTCGTATTTTAGCCTACTTGCGAGTAGCAAATTCCAAACCATTTTTCGAACAAATGGATATGCAATGCTTTGTTCCAAATTAGGCAATCTAGTCTATACTTTTGTGTTGTGCGCATCACATAGTAAGATTAGCTAATTAATCGAAATAAGAACGCATAATGTTTTCGAAACCAGATATCATGGTTAGTAGAGGCCGATCTTTGATCGGGCGAGCGGGGGTGCTCATAGCTGACCTTTCCCAATGGCACCCAAGTTCCCGAGCTGAGGCAACTTTGGTGATGACGGACATATGGCCTTAGGTAATAAGTCAGGGTTTTCTAAATTTTCCAAAAATAAAACATTTAGGTGGCGACTCTGTATCTGGCAAAGTAGTCCATGCTTGGCACTTCTTTCTAAAAATTTATTTTTCAAAACGATTCGCCTGACTTGGACTCTTTGGTGATTTATCAATCTCACATCGCACATTGTGAGATTAGATTAAGAACCGTGACAATCTAAGTCCGAACTGTAGCATTGAGGCCCACGGGCACGTCTACACATTGAAATAGCTCAAACAATTAATGCTTAAAGCCTCAAAAGAATGAGCTAGTGAAGATCATTACACTATAGCCATGCAATACAAGACTCGAAGGACTCATCCAACCGAAAACAGAGTTAAAGTAGGCCAAAATAGTAGCTAAAACAACTTGAAGTTAAGCCAACACACGCTACAAAAATAGGCTAAACTATTAAGCATGCTAGACTAGTACGCACAATTGCACTACAAGTACAAAAAGCAAACCTCAAGTGCTCTAACCAACCCAAAACAGAGCTGAAACATGCCAAAATAGAGCCTAAAACATGCTTGAATTAAGCTAAGTTGACCTGAAAAATCAAGCTAACATGTAAAGCAACCTAAGCATGGAAGCAAGACACAAGGAGGGGAGGCAAAGTTTGATTTGAAAGTCTTAAAAGATGGCATAAAAGCTCACACAATTAAGCAACAAGAACAGTGGACTATCCCTTAACACAAAATGACCTTAAACCACCATTTTTAGGATTGAAAAATAGAAGTTTTTGTAGTTCAAAACCAGCTCAAAAAAAGTTTGCGAAGGTGGCAAAGCAAGTGTACAAAATAAGCTTAAAAAAGGTAAGTCTTATACCTTTGAAGCATAACACTTAAACAGCCACTTTCTAGGCTCAAATGACACTTCAATAGCCCAAAATAAGTCCCAAGATGCCTCAGCTCCAAGGTGGTCCAATTTGGTTAAGGGGTTGTATGCAAATATGTAGAGAATCCTAACTTTCAAGCATAAACAAGAGGAGAGAGAGAATTCTAGAGAGAGAGGGAGAAATTTTGATCCAAAATTTTCTAACCCCTCAAATGGGGGAGAGACCCCCCATTATACAGAAATACAAGCCAAAAGCTTGCATTCATCCCTCCATACAAGTGCATACAGATGAGCATCAGTGCTCAACAGCTGGCACAACTGGCAAATAAATATCTAAAAAATAAGAAAAATGGTCGCCGGCCACCTCCCCTAGCTGACTGACCACTTCAAGTGGCCGACAAGGGAGAAAAGTGGCCAATAAGGGCCAAAAGTGGCCGACAAGGCCTTTCCCCCCTCTAGGCAAGAGTCACCAAGGTTTGGTCCAAAAACAAGCACAAAATAAAGAGGGTTTAGAGGCACAAAGACAAGGCGTTCCGCCGAGAACTTCCAGCGCTCAAAATGAGCACAAACAAGCACAATCATCGAGTGCACAAATGATAACGTCTAAGTCTTGAGGTCAGTCAAAAACGGGGTGTCTATAGTTGCCCCTCTTTGGCAGAACTCAAAAGTCATAAAATGACAGGAGTGAATGTTAAAGCCCAGAGATGACCCATTTTTGACAAGGCTGAAGACTCAGACAAACAAGCAAACAAAACAAAGAACAATTCAGCTCGCAGGTTGCCTACGTATCCCTTTGCATGGAATCAAACCAGCGTAGTTCTAGGTCAAGATGCCAATGATATGCATGATGCAGAACATAACTTATGATCATGCAATGAGGGCTGTAATGAAACATCTACATGCAAATGTTATGCAAAGAAATGCTATAGCAAACTCGTATATAAGCAAGGTAACAAGAGCCAAACCACATTTTATGCAGAAAGGATGTAAGAAAATTACACAATCTTAACTATACCTCACGTAGAAAAGGTAAAGAACAACAACCATCGGGCTTACCTGAGGCGGCAAACATGATCCCAACGCGTGGCACACGTGAAGAAAAAAGCTGTAGTAACAAGTGAAACACATCCAACTATTATGCAGCCAAAACAAAGAGCAGTATAAGCATCGAAATCCGTCCAGATGCATTTAACCAAAGCATCCGAACGCACCACGCACGAGAGGGAAAAGGAAGCGGTGCAAACACTGAAGGGTGGTATAAACATCAGAGCACGTTCTAATATTTCTAATCAAAACAGAGAGGTATAAGCTTCAGGAGACGGTCCGAACGCTTCTAACCGAGGGGGGTGGTATAAACATCGGGCACACGACCCAATGTTTCTAACCAACAAGAGAGGTATAAGCGTCAGGCACACGATCCAAACGCTTCTAACCGAAAAGTGGTATAACCATCAAGCACACATCCCAATGTTTCTAACCAAAGCATAGTGGTATAAGTGTCAGGCACACGACCCAAATGCTTCTAACCAGAAGGGTGGTATAAACATCGGGCACATAACCCAATGTTTCTAACCAAAGGAGGGGGTGGTATAAGCGTCGGACACACGTCCCAAACGCTTCTAACTGGAGGGGTGGTATAAACATCGGGCACACAACCCAATGTTTCTAACCAGCAAAGGAGTGGTATAAGCGTCGGGCACATGATCCAAACGCTTCTAACTGGAGAGTGGTATAAACATCGAGCACACAACCTAATGTTTCTAACCAAATGGGAGTATAAGGGTCAGGCACTCGGTCCAAACGCTTCTAACCAGAAGAGTGGTATAAACCCTGGGCGTACCCGAGTATTTCTAACCAAAAGGGGGTTCCAAGAACAGGAATGATCTTACCTGGAATTCCTCTGAATGAACCGTACATACAATATCATTTAGAAGCACTAGCTTTGAATGAACCGTACGTTCAATATCGTGCCTGCACAAGAAAGAAACTTTGACAAGTACAATACAATAGGAATGCATGTTCTATGCAAGACGAATAACAATGACACAACGCTTAGAGAGGCATGCTTCATGCACATCATGCAAGAAATGGAGCATGTTCTATGTAACACCGAATGCATGTTCAATGCAACAGACACAGACATGTTCTATGCGAATGTAAGGGCATGCACAATGCAATACAATGCAACATGCATATTCTATGCAAACATGCGAGTATGTTCAATACAATACATTTTCTATGCGAATGTAAGGGCATGCACAATGCAATACAATGCAACATGCATATTCTATGCAAACATGAGAGCATGTTTAACACAACGCAACACAGCATACGCATTCTGTGCACAATGACAACAATGCATTATTCAATGCAACATCAATAACATGTTCAGTGTAAAACACCAAATAAAGAAAAGCGTGCCTTAGCAAGATTGATTCAGTTGCAACCTCCGATTTACCTCTCGGAGGAGTTACAATGTATTTCAAAAGCATACGCCTCATTCATGCCAGCTGACGATGAGCCATGCATCGAAGACATGAGTTGAAACAGGCTGCTTACCCGATGTTAGGTTGTTTGAAAACCGCTGTGTGCATAGTGAAACCCTAGCTCTTGACAAAATAGGACAGGGAAACCCTACCCCAACATAGGGGTGTTTTGGCTATCTTTACTTGCTATGTGCTTTTAAAGTGTACCTCTACAGGGGGGAAAGTACATATCAGTTTGCAAGTTTGAATATCAGGCCCGAGAGCACCAGTATCAGTGTTGTTGGGAAACCAGTTATCTACGGGTATCAGGTTCAGTTTTTTGGGACAGTGATTTCTGGGGAACAGTGATCAGTGGTAGAAGTGCAGTTGTTCAGCTACGCCCGTGTTTGATCTGTTTGGGCTGAAATGTTGTTTGTTGTCTCTTTCAGTTCGGACAGCTGGTACAGAATAGCTAGTGCTCCCCCTTGCTGAGGCAGGATTTATGACGACGCAGAATTCAAAAGAGATCGTGGTTATGACAGCTGCATTAGAGCAAGGGATCACTCTGCAAAGTGAGACCAACATTGATATGCCACATCCACTCAGGTCGCCTGTTGCGCACCCGGTTTGGGCCCCCCAACTATACCAGGCTCGCGAGCCTACTACATTTGAACTAATGGGGATGATAGGTGATCTCCAGAGGTCTGTGGCGGATCTCGCCTACGGAATGTTAGCTTCACCTCCAGCCGCACCATATGCCGGGAGTTTTGTACCCCAGGAGCCCCCGCTGTTGGGGCGAATTGTGATCGAACTTAGCCAACTGGAGATGGCCTCCAGCTATGGCAATGACATATCAACATCAACCCAAACCCTCGATCAGGCTGATGCCAGAGGAAAAGACAAAATGAAGGCAGATGCCGATCCCATTGAACAACTGTTGTGGGCAGTCAAGGCTCTGAAAGCCGGGGGGATGAACAAGCAACAGATATCCGCAGTTGTGGCAAAAACTGTGGAGGATGCCTTCCCTACCCCACCTGAGGGGAGTTCAAGTCAGCCGAAAAATCGGGATAGGCCCCGTCATGCCATAACAGTTTCTCCTATTCCCGCCCCCGCACCTGAGAAAGATCAGAAAGCTAAGGTGGCGCCTGCCGACCCTTTCGCTTGTGCGGCTAGTAAGAGCGCTCAGACTTTAAAGTACCTACCCCGAGGGCGCAGGACTTTTCATGCTCTCTACATGCCTTTATCTAAGGCACTTCAGATCCTTGCCGAGAGGGGACCCCTTAAACCCTTGGAGCCTCGGCCTCTCCCGAAGAATCTCCCTGCTACGCATGATGCTGCTCAGTACTGTGCGTACCACCAGTAGACAGGCCATGCTACCGACAATTGCTTCCGCCTCCGTCATGAGGTGCGAGATTTGATTGACAACGAAGTTATCCTCCGGCCTACCTCAGCCAAGTCCGTTACCACCCAGTTATTGGATTTTGAGGACACAGATACTGCAAGTATGTAATCAGAAAGTGAACCACCTACGGGCGGCATCTGGTATATTTTGAATGTGGCGTCTAGCACGCATTTTTGAGCATCTGTGAACACTAGCTTTGTAAATCCTGGCTTGGGTATCGAGTCAGCCTTTTGTTTTGAGTCTGTCTCTTTGTCTTGAGTCAGTTCCTTTTGCTGAAGGGTCTGTCTTGTTGTAGCAAGTCAATCCCCTTTGTATAGAATACCAGGTGATTCCGGGGTTGTTGCCTCGAACACCGTTTTGTCTTGTAATTACCTGTTTTTGTTTTTTGAGTCTGTTTCTACCGAGGGGCTAGTTACACCAACAAGTCTGAATGAAACAGTTGTTGCTATCTCACTTTCATGCTTGCTTTTAGTATAAGTTAGTTGTGCCAGAGGATTTGATCGGGCTGATAGTACATCTCGCCTGCTCTCCTGCGCGCCAAGCTCATTGCATTAACCTAAGTTTTTCAAAAACCCCTTTTGAATACTGCGGTGATAAAAACGAAGAGGAAGGAATTCCTCGGGTTTTGCAAAATTTTGATCATCTTAAGAGAAAGAGAGACGTGCTAAGTTCTTAATGAATGAAATCATGCTTGTCAGCGTGAGTACTGGAAAGGACCCTGGCTTGATCCAGATTGGTTCCACACTATTTTCGGCGCGAGCGATTTGTCGTTTTCTTAAAAACTTTCAAAAACAAATGTTTTGCGCGGCCCTGCGAAGACCTGTGTGGAATCGCTCTTGAGATTGTGCAGCCTAGGATCGCTCTCAGCCTCAAGATTCAACCCGTTCATTTTCAAACCTTGAACCCATTTAGAAAGTTCAACGGTCAAACGTCATGCAAGGTCTGTATGGCCAGATCAGAAGTAGCCCTCGAGCAAGAGGCACCAGAGGCCAATCAAAAAGATTAGACCTCCCCAAAAGAAGCTCGTGGAGCAACCATGATGGGTTCTCCTATAAATCATTGCAACAACCGTTCTCCTAGATATAGAGAGGCTTCAACTCCAAGAACCATTTGGCATGGACTTGTTACACTTTTACCCTTTGAGAGGCTCGCTGGGCCGAAAACCCGGAAGGGCGACCCAGGCAAAATTTAGAGCAAGAGAAAAATACAAAAAAAAAAAGAAAAAAGAAGCAAAAAGCAAAAATACAAAAAAGAAAGAAAAGAAAAGAAAAGAACAAAAAAATAAAAAAAAAAGGAAAATGAAAAGAAGCTCGCAAGGTCGAAAACCCGCATTGGGCACCTTGGCAAAAGTTAGAGCCTGAAAAGTGAAGGTTAAAATACCCGAGTGTACCTTAACCAGAACTACGTAAGGCTTGATTCCCATGTTTGGGATACGTAGGCAACTTCATCATGAAGTTCAGCCCCAACGCTGTCATAGCGTCTCAGTCCATACAATGGTTTCAACTTCATCCGAAAGTCCAGTCGCCAACACCTTCCAAGGTGACTGTGTCCATATATTTGTTGTGACCGTCTTCGTCATCTCTGTGTCCAAGAGTTCGACCACCACCAATGAAGACTGTTTGCGGACTGCTGCGGCACCATCCAAACAAGGGGCAACTTTCCGTTGCCGTGAGTCGTCGTAAGCCGCCATTCAAACCAGGGGCAACTTTCCGTTGCCATCCACCCCCTTTAAGCCAGGGGCAATTTTCCATTGCCTCCGATCCGAGGTTGCGCATCTCAAAGAGTAAGTTCCATACTCGTTGAGCATTGACTGTTTGCAAATAGTTTTTGAAAATTTTTACTGAGGTTGACTATTTTCTCGAAAAACTGTTCCACTTTCCAAAATTGGACCATTTTCTTGGACCAAAAAAGGAAAATTTTCAGTGCTTACAGCCTGACTCGCATGGTTTTCAAATCAAAAATCAAACAAGTACGTTAATCCGACTCTCATTTTGATCAAAATCGTTTTAGTAGAAAGCAAAAACAAAAAATGGTCAAAGTGATGAACTAGGGGCACAGTTGAGCCAGGCGTTCTGTCTCCCCCCCCCCCCGCGTTGTCAACATACTCGCCAGGAGGGCACTCTACCCACCAGGAGAAATAGCTGTGAGCTAACGGCATCGGGCATGAACCCACAAATTCCTATTCATTCATTAATCACCTTGGGGAGGGACGAAAAATGAGAGAAAGAAGAATAGAGAGGTGTAAGTTGAGAGAAAAAGCGAGCCAAAGGGTTTTGAGAGAAAAACCGAGCTTGAGTGCCAGAGTGATGTGAGAATCACAAATAAGAAAAGGGTGGGAAACTATACCCAGATTGAACTGGCTCCTCGTGATCCGAGGTACCCCGCCTTTGTTAACGCCTCTGTATGTTGTATCTTTTGTTTTGTTTACCTCAACCTTTGCTTTAGGTTTCTTCCGAGCGTGTCTCATTGTGTTTAGGTTGTGTACCTTTGTTGAGTCCTCCCCGCTGTGTCCAGTTGTAGGCTCGATACCCTGGTTGAAAACCCTTATTTAAGTTCAAAAATCATTTATGCTCAGAATGCTGTGCCATTCTCTACATTTGGGCGAACCAAAAGAAGGAAGGGAAAATTTGGGGCATCCGAGCATGTTTCAACCCTAGCTGGTTTCACCTTTGAAGGCCGTCTTGTCAGATTGAGCTGTTTTGTTTAAAGTTTGCTGAGTGCAGAATAGACCAAGTGTCGGGTTATGGGCTGTATGCAGATTAATTCTCGGCAGAGTATGGACCGTGTGTTCAGGTTAAGCAGTGGTTTGTATGGGTTGCTTTGCTGTTACTTGGTTTGGTTACCTTGTTATTACCGTGCAAGTGCTCAATTTTTCAGACAACAGGTCAATTCCATTCACATCGAGGTGTAACATGGTGTGATGCGATGCAATACATGAGATATGTAAATGTAACACTTTTTTAAGCAAAAAGCTTGTCCATTTCATAATTTTTTTTTAAGTACATAGTTTGGAAACAAAAATCAGCTTGCGGCAGTACAGAGTATCCGAACTACCAACAAAAAGGAAAAGTACAAGAAAGAAGAAAAAACAACAAAAATCTGTATCCATGTCAAGCGACTCCGGGGGCTATCGGTCTATCCTAGTCCTCTTCCTGGACGAAGGTCCAGGAGCATCATCAGCATCATCGTCAGAGCCCGAGCTAGTGCCGCCTCTGGTCTCCTCCTCCGATGACTCCGCCTCCGACTCTGCCTCCGCCTCCGACTCGTCATCCTCATCATCGTCATCATCAGGGACGGGAGCCCGCGAACTACTCCCGACATGAGTGTGCCCCGCCTTGGTGCGGGGAAATACTCTGCCCTCCTCATCTCTCCCTCGGGTGGGGACGGAAGGTCCAGCTGGAGCACCTCCTACCACGGGAATCTGGAAGGGAGGCTGAAAAAGTACATAAAAGGCAAATGCATCAGTATGCTATGGACAATCTATCAGTGTAGAATGCAGCGTATGAGTACAATGTATGAATGTCGTGAGCAGCTTATCAGTGCAGAGTACAGTGCAGAATGCAGTGTATGCAGTGTATCAGACGCTGTGAGATCAGTGTGTCAGGTGTTGTGTCGTGCATCAGATTACGTGAATCAGCTTGTGAGTGATTTGAGGCCGTGATCAGAAGAACATACCGGAATGCTGTAGAGGGCTAGGAGGTCAAAGGTCCGCTGTAGCATCCCCATCATGGAGGCATTCAACTCCACGGACTGCCGGGTGTACTCGGAGGACGCCTGCAAAAGTACAAGATATATCAGTATTCCGTGGAATATCAAACAAACTGAAATGAAATGCCAATGCAAGAATGCAAAATGAAGTAATACATATCGGAGGCAAGTCGGGGATGCCGGCTAACTCATGACCAACCGGGGGAGGAGCAAAGGGGATCTGGTAGGTCGCCCCATCCTGCCCTCTGTATGTCAGTAAAGTGGGCAGAGCAGGCCAACCGGTCCCCCGTCCTCCCTGAACTCGAGCCCTCCTCGAAGCTCCTGCTCCAGCTCCCGCTCTTGTCCTAGCTGCTGGCGCCACAGGCCTGGCTCCCTCAGCTCGACGGTCGCCACTCAGAGACTGCATAATGTACGTTTGCACGTACTCTCGATAGTCGCCGATGCCTCTAAAGCGGGTCGCCTCCCAGCCGATAGTATAATCGGCCATCTGCTCGGTAGTGAGCCTCTCGGTCTCCCTCATGTCCTCAGGAGGGTGAACCGGGACTATCTGCTCCAGTAACCCTAGGGTCTGGTGTAGGAAACGCTCACCCAGGTACCAAGCCCGACAGACCGGGCCCTCCAGTAAGATCCGGAAATGCGAGGTCTCCACAACACCAGCAAATCGGTCCCAAATCGTCGCCGGCAACGGAGCCCAAGGCTGCCAAGTGATCTGAAAGTGACATACAGTTTGATATCTATCGTTATTGAAGTATGCAGTGAAAAGCAAAGCTTAGATAAATTCTGAAGTAAAACATACCTCGGCAGGGGTGATAGTGTCGAAATAGCGGTGAAAGAAGCTAAATGTCTCTCGTGGCCTCTGCACGCATCTCCCATCGAAGCGTCGCGAGAATGGGACGACGAGGGGGGTCTCTGTGTCTGGCACGGGTGCAAGCCTGGGAAAGTAGGCGTAGACCCACAACTGCAGAGAAAACATCAATATGATTATCAGATAAGAGCAAAATACAGAATAAAGCAGAAATGACAGGACCGTGTGTTGTACAGTGTATTGTATATTGTGTACAGTGTGAGCAATGTACAGTCAGTGTAAAGCAGAGTGTATGTGTGTGCCACGTGTGCAATATACAGCTAGTGAAAAGCAGACTACAGTATGTACAATACAGAATACAGTACAGAGTACAGAAGATAGAAAAGCATAAATGAAAAGCGGGAAAGAAACGTACCTCCCAAGCACGCCAGTAGCCTCCGAGCAACTGTCCGCTGCCACGGGAAGCTGAGCTCATATACCCGTAGAGCGTGGCCAGAGCAGCGCCACCCCAATCATAGTGCAAGATCTGCCTGACGTCCACCAAAGCACTAAGCAGGCAAAGGGGCACAGTGTTCGCCCGGTAGGCGAAAATGGTCGTCCCTAGCAGGAACATGAGAAAGCCGCGCGCATATCTCTCCACGGCCTCTTGAGTCAGCTGCGCCTCCTCCATCAACGCGGGCTGGACCCTGAACTGTACCTTGAACCAGGAGTAATGAACAAAGCCTGGACGGGCGAGAGGCGGCACCTCACCAAGTAGATAGAACTGAGCGGCAGTCCACTCGTCCATGTCAGTATCAAAGGGGATCGGATCACCCCCTACCCCGATGCCTGTGAGCATCGAGAAATCGTAGGGAGTCATCGTCATGTCTCCCGTCGCAGATAAATGGAACGAGTCAGTGGTGTCCCACCACCTCTCCACTAGAGTGGCGAGCAAGGGCCTGCAGGTCGTGAGTCTGGACAGTCCCCTGCAGAAAGCGCCGAAGCCCGCCTGGTCCACGATGTGGCGAACCGCATCGGGAAGCTCGGCGTACCAGTCCCAAGCGCCGGTATTCCCATACCCACGGATGGTATGGGAATCCCCCTGTAATCAAAAACAACAATTGCAAGGCAATATTCAAAATGCAGTTTTAAGAAGCTTACAATGAACTACAACGTGTGATGTGTCAGCGTGTTCGGGTGGTTCAGGGCAGATGTAGCATGCGTGCAAGTTTAACAGATTTAAACAAATACCGGGAGCCGGTGTGCTTACAGTGAACTGCAATGTGTGATGCGTTAGCGTGTTTGGGTGGTTCAGTACGGTATAGCATGTGTGCATATTTTCAGACTCAAGTAAATATTGGGTACCAGTGTGTATGCAGTGAAATACAGTGAGCGCCGTGTGTTCGGGTGATTCAGGGCTAGTGTAGTGTGTGTGCAGGTGTCAGTCCTAAAAAGATATCAGTTGCACGTATGTTTACAATCAACTACAGTATACAGGGTATCTGAGCTAAAGCGGTTAAAGAGCACAACTAGCTATGACAGTTTTGTATCCAACATTGCAGAAAGTAAAGCAGAGAAAAGAGAGTTACCTCGGAAGCGCCGAAGGACAGGTGGGAGGTAGGCTCACGCAGTAATAGCTCGGGTGGCACGTGCCTCTCGAAACTCCTAAACTGGCGAAGTTCGTCAGGAGGTAGCACATGAATCGTCGGCCGGTAGGTCGCCGGGTCGAACGGGCGGACACTCAGCGGGAGAAGCTCAACCCCAGGGTCCATCTCGTGATCTGGGGGAGTCCCGCCCTGTGGAATATCGCCGGCCATGTCAAAAATGGTGAGAAAATAGCCGAAAAAGGAAAACCGGGCGAAAATGTAGAAAGTCAACCGAAAAGTCAAACCCTGAGAGGGTCGGAAAAGCCCAGAAAAGCCGGAGTACAGAAAGGGTACGGATATCGAGAAAAACTCGAGGGAAACAAGCCCCAAGTGGCGGAAATCAAGAAACAAACACCGAAACGAAGTTTCGTTCGGTTGAAAATGTCTGAAACGCGAAGGAGATTGCGAATCGAACGACGAAATGAGAGCTAAAACGCACGGAAATGAGAGAATCAAGGGAGGAAAACACTCTAGAGAGAGAGAGAGAGGCATTTTTCGACCAAGGAGAAGTAAGAAAATAGGGTTAGAAACCCTATTTTAAAAGACCCGTGCCGAAATGGCAGAACTGCCCCGATACAGCAATTCTTTGCCGGTCGGCCACACTCTTTGCCGGTCGGCAAAATATTGTGCCGATGGAATTAAATGATGGCTAGTGGATGGCTGGTGATACATTTTGATGGCCGGTGGGCATCCGGTGACCTCCTACAGTGATTTTGGAGCCTCCTACACCATTTTTTGAGTTATGTGTGGGGTCCAGGGCCTTTAGTGCTCAAAACAGTGCAAAACAGTACACTTTCGACGCTCAGCCGGCCTCCGTTTTGACCTCGGGTCGTGTCTTCTGTGCGTGGCGTTCGAATTCGTGCAAGGTGTATCCTTTTCGTATCCTTTTGGCTTTTACGAAATTCAAAAGTTACCCCACGCGTATTGTAATCAATCGCACTGTTTTGTGCATTTCAAATCAATCGCACTGTCTTGTGCATTTCAAATCAATCGCACTGTCTTGTGCATTTCAAATCAATCGCACTATCTTGTGCATTTCAAATCAATCGCACTGTCTTGTGCATTTCAAATCAATCGCACTGTCTTGTGCATTTCAAATCAATCGCACTGTCTTGTGCATTTCAAATCAATCGCACTGTCTTGTGCATTTCAAATCAATCGCACTGTCTTGTGCATTTCAAATCAATCGCACTGTTTTGTGCATTTCAAGTCAATCGCACTTTCTTGTGCATTTCAAATCAATCGCACTGTCTTGTGCATTTCAAATCAATCGCACTGTTTTGTGCATTTCAAGTCAATCGCACTGTTTTGTGCATTTCAAATCAATCGCACTGTCTTGTGCATTTCAAATCAATCGCACTGTCTTGTGCATTTCAAATCAATCGCACTGTCTTGTGCATTTTAAATCAATCGCACTGTTTTGTGCATTTCAAGTCGATCGCACTATCTTGTGCATTTCAAACCATGGCACTATTTTGTGCACTCGCGTTGTCTAACGCATCGCGCTGTTTTGCGCATCTCATTGCATTTTGCATATCTATTCAGTTCATTACTTGCGTAGACTGCATGATAATTTCAGTACTTGCGTAGATCGCATGATAATTACATTACCTGCGTAGACCGCATGTTTGTAATCAATTTCATTACTTGCGTAGACCGCATGTTAATTACATTACCTGCATAGACCGCATGTTTGTAATCAATTTCATTACTTGCGTAGACCGCATGATAATTACATTACCTGCGTAGACCGCATGTTTGTAATCAATTTCATTACTTGCGTAGACCGCATATTTGTTCAAATTCATTACCTGCGTAGACCGCATGTTTTGCTTGCGTAGACCGCATATTTGTTCAAATTCATTACCTGCGTAGACCGCATGTTTTGCTTGCGTAGACCGCATGATTGTTCAAATTTCATTACCTGCGTAGACCGCATGTTTTGCTTGCGTAGACCGCATGATTATTCAATTTATTACTTGCGTAGACCGCATATTTGTTCAAATTCATTACTTGCGTAGACCGCATGTTTTGCTTGCGTAGACCGCATGTTTGTTCAATTTCATTACTTGCGTAGACCGCATATTTGTTCAATTTATTACTTGCGTACACCGCATGTTTTACCTGCGTAGACCGCATATTTTTCTTGCGTAGACCGCATGTTTCGCTTGCGTAGACTGCATGCTTGAAACCAACTTCATTACCTGCGTAGACCGCATGTTCTGCTTGTGTAGACTGCGTGTGTAATACCCCTGTTCCGTAATATGTTAATTGGTCCTTAACATAATGTGATTATGTATTTTGATATGATTTGGTGTTCTACTATGTGAAAATATGTGGTTTGAAATTTTATCTGTTCATCGTAGGAATATCTGTTTGAATAGTCTGCTTTGGAAAATTAATTGAGGGCCTTATCGGCCACGGAAATCGAAATTGATTACGCCATTGTGGTTGGCATAATTTTTAGAGCCTACGGTGAAATTTAATTGGAATTTGATTCTGGTCAATTTAAACTGATTAAATTGATAAATTAAGTACCCCATTATTTTATATTAAAATATTTGTTAGTGGGGCTTGTTGTATATTTGTATTGCACTCTCCTTTAGCCCTCTTAAAACTCAAAATCTGAGTTAGACAATTGAGAGTGAGAGAGAGGCCGGCCATGGAGAGAAAATGGAGAGATTTGTGTAATTTGGGCTCAAGACTTGGGAATTTGAAGATCTAGCTCAAGATTTGGCTAGAGCTTGAGTGTTGAAGCTCTTAGGTAAGTGAATTCATGGACTCTTACTTGTAATTTGTAAGTTCAAAGGTTGTTTGTGATCAAGAACATGTAATGAGTTGATTTTTGTTGAGTTTGAAGTCTTAGAACTCATGCATGTAAGAAATTACTTTGAATTTGCATGTTTGAGCTTGAAACACATGATTCATGTAGAGTTTTGGTTAAAGCTCATGTTGTAATCACCATTTGTACCATCTAAGTTGAGAATGATGAGCATCTCCCACATGCATGTACAAATCATGGGAGTATAAGTCTTGAATGTTTGAATTTGAGCATGTTGATGATGGGTTTGAGATATTTTGGGACATGCATGTAATCCATGTAATTGAGCTTTCCTAATGTTGTAATCTTGCATTAGTAGCATGTTAGCATGTGTAAATGTGTAATTTGAACCATTGCATGCAAGAAATGTGGATGGAAAAACCGATTTGGAGCTCAAGAACACGATCTGGGAAACCCAGATTTTTGAGGTCCGCTCGAGCGGGGTAATGGCCGCTCGAGCGGGAAAATCGTGCTCCCAGCATTTTTGCAGAGTTGGATGTCCGCTCGAGCGGGACACTCCACGCTCGAGCGTGGATTTTCGTAGACAGGCCTTCAGCTTGAGCGCTCTATCCCACGCTCGAGCTCATCTTTCGTGCAACCAGTACTTCTGCAGGCCTTAAGGGTCCGCTCCAGCGGAGAAGTTTACGCTCGAGCGGGGACCCTGTTTCCTGGAATTTTGTTCATGCATTCTGTGATTCGTTTTCCGTTCCCTTTCACTTGTAAGCACTCTTAGGCATATGTTAAGCATTGTAAATGAGTTAATGAGATAAGAACAAAGCCTAAAGAGGTATATGTGAATTAAAGAACGGATTGAACTGTTAGTGACCCTTTTGTATTCATGAAATGTGTAGGGTCAAGCTCCAGGGCGCATCCACAAGCCGATCACTGTGAGTAATATCAATATTTGAAAACTTGTCAATGTCCAATTGTTATTCCCCTATAAATATTATGAGTTGTTAATCGGGATTGTGGACAAAAGTCTGACAAGAATAAATGAATGAGTGGGCCAAAGGCCGTTTTGACATGAAAGAGTGGGCCGAAGGCCGTTTTGATAAGAATGAATGGGCCGAAGGCCGTTTTGATAAGAATGAATGGGCCAAAGGCCGTTTTGATAAGAATGAATGGGCCAAAGGCCGTTTTGACATGAATGAATGGGCCAAAGGCCGTTTTGACATGAAGGAATGGGCCAAAGGCCGTTTTGACATGAATGAATGGGCCGAAGGCCGTTTTGATAAGAATGAATGGGCCGAAGGCTGTTTGATAAGAATGAATGGGCCGAAGGCCGTTTTGATAAGAATGAATGAGCCGAAGGCCGTTTTGATAAGAATGAATGGGCCGAAGGCCGTTTCGACATGAATGAATGGGCCGAAGGCCGTTTTGACATGAATGGAAATCTGAATGGGCCAAAGGCCAGAATGTTTGGAACTACAGTTGCTTGACTTGCATTTCGTATAGTTATATATATATATATATATATTTTGTTGTTAAACAGAAGTATGAATTGGGCCCAAGGCCGTTTGGAGCATGTTGTTCTACATATTGTTATGTAACTGTTATATTTGATATTATTCACTGGGCTATCGCTCACGCTCATTCATGTATTTGTAGGTGAGCCAAGGGAAGTCCAAACCCAGCCCCAGTGAAGTCTGCTAGAAACAACAGGAGTTTTGGGAGAGTCAGCCTTGTGCCTCGCGCATGAGACCATCCTTGCCCTTTCACTATGTACCTATGTTTTGTCTTGTTGGCAAGGACCTAGTGCATGTCTGTACATAGTCTGTTATAGGTTGACTCGTTTTGGACGATCCTGTCTGTAATGAATTTTGTGAAACCGTACTTTTGATGTGAGTTATTAACGTATCTGAGTATGGTTTGTTTGATGTGCATATAAGCACGGCTCTATGGACAAAGTTTTTAATTTTGCTTCCGTTTGGCCCCCATTAACTCTGTTAAATTACGTTCCCGACAGTTTGAGGCCGTAGGTAATCTCACGATTACTGGCCGGTTACGTCCTTAACCCACGGGGGCGGGTTCGGGTCGTGACAGAGTGGTATCAGAGCACGAGTTAATAACTCACACACTTGTCCAAAAAGAGCAATAAGCGTCTAGATAAGATCTAGGATGCATTCATGTGATAAGTGCGAGTTTGGAAGCATTGATTATATGCTTAAATGTTTTGTTATGAATAATTATATGTGTAAGTTGTGAACTACTTGCATTACAAATTATCTGGAAATGTGTGCTCCTTAGTGTATGTGTACTTGTGTACCTTTGGTATGGAATATAATGCAAGTTTAATCAGATGGTGAGAACCAGAGGTGATGAGTTAGAGGAATCCTCTACTGCCAGACTGGACAGAATGGAAAGACTGATTCAGGAAATGGCAGAAGCTTTGAGACAGCAACAGGAGTGGCAACAACAGTGGCAGCAACCACACCCGCCACCTCCACCTCCGGCACCACCCGTGCCAGATAATCAAAATGATGATCGGATAATCGCTCTCACCAAGGAGTTCAAGAAAATGAAACCACCACAGTTTCATGGTGGACTGGATCCTTTGAAAGCGGAAGCTTGGGTTCTTGGGATCGAAAAACTGTTTGAAGTATTTCCGTGCTCGGATACACAGAAAGTACTTCTAGCCACTTTTATGCTAGAAGACGAAGCGAGAAGATGGTGGATGTTGATGCGAGAAAACCACAGGGATGTTGACTGGGTGAAATTTTTGGAAATCTTCTATGACAAGTACTTCCCGCAATGTGTCCGGGACAGGAAAGTGGCAGAGTTCATGGAACTCAAGCAAGACAGCATGACTGTAGCTGAGTATGAGGCCAAATTTACTGAATTGGCCAGGTTTGCACCACACGTAATTGACACTGATTATAAGAAGGCAAGGCATTTTGAAGGTGGGCTCCGAAGTGACATCCTAGAGCGAGTGAATGTCCTGAAGTTGGAGACCTACATCGGGGTGCTTGACCGGGCCATCATATCAGAGGCTAACATAGCTAGGCAAGCTAAGCCAACAATCGAATGGAAAAGCAACAAAAGACAAGGCTTCTTTTCGAAGAAGAAATTCTTGAAAAAGCAAAACACGGGCTCCTCAACTACTTCCAGTTCTTCCCGAGACACAGCTCCCATGTGCAACGCTTGTGGCAAAAAGCACCGTGGAGTCTGTTACCGTACATCAGGAGCCTGTTTTAAGTGTGGGAAACAAGGGCATATAGCCCGAGATTGTAATCAGAATAGTGGGAAGATAGCTGCTAGCTCCACTGCATCGATCCCGAAGCCGGGAAACACTTTGAGATCTGCTACTACTGGGGATACAGTGAGACAAGGGAGAGTCTTTGCACTCGTTCCGGGTGATACACGGAATGCCAATGCCGTTGTCTCAGGTACTATCTCGATATGTAATCAGGATGCTTTTGTGTTAATTGATTCTGGATCAACGCATTCATTTGTGACATATGCATTTGCATCTAGACTGAAAAGACCCCTAGAATTGTTGCCATATTTGTTATGTGTGTCTGCTCCATCGGGGGAATCCGTGTTATGTGACTATATATATCGGTTTTGTGACATGCATATTGAGGATGCTACCCTATATGTAGATTTGTTGCCCTTAAACTTTAGACACTTCGATGTAATTTTGGGCATGGATTGGTTGACCAAATATTGTGCTACTATAGATTGTGTGACAAAGAGGGTTGTGTTTAAACCACCAGAACAGGAAGAAATTGTGTTTGTGGGAAATGGGGTAGTACCTCCACCATATTTGATATCTGCAATGAAAGCATGTAAATTGATCAGGAAGGGATGCCAGGGTTATTTGTGTTATGTATTGACTGAACAATCCGTGAATGTTGAATTGAATGGTATTCCCATTGTTAGAGAATTCCCAGATGTGTTTCCAAATGAATTACCAGGGGAATTGGTAGACAGGGAGATAGAGTTTACTATTGAAACCGTGCCAGGCACCCAGCCTATTTCTAAAACTCCCTACAGGATGGCTACAGCCGAAATGAAAGAATTAAAAGAACAGTTGCAAGACCTTCTTGATAAAGGGTTTATTCGGCCCAGTACTTCGCCTTGGGGCGCACCAGTGTTATTTGTAAAGAAAAAGGATGGTACCTTACACCTGTGCATTGATTACCGGGAATTGAACAAGGTAACGATAAAGAACAAATATCCCTTACCCCGTATTGATGACTTATTTGATCAGTTGCAGGGATCACGGGTGTTTTCTAAGATTGATTTGAGATCTGGGTATCATCAGCTGAAGGTTAAAGCAGAGGATGTTGAGAAAACCGCGTTCAGAACGAGGTATGGTCATTTTGAATTTCTTGTTATGCCATTTGGAGTGACTAATGCTCCGGCAGCGTTTATGGACCTAATGAATAGAATTTTTAAAACCTACCTTGATGAGTTTGTTGTAGTCTTCATCGATGATATTTTGATTTACTCTAAAGATAAACTTGAACATGAACATCATTTGAGGATTGTTTTACAAATACTTCGGGAAAGAAAACTATTTGCTAAGTTAAAGAAATGTGAGTTTTGGTTGGATGAGGTTATTTTCTTAGGGCACGTGGTCAACAAGGAAGGAATTTCAGTGGACCCGCAGAAAATAGAAGCAATTGTGAATTGGCCTACACCAACTAATGTGACAGAAGTTTGCAGTTTCATGGGCTTAGCTGGGTACTACAGAAGGTTTGTAAAGGACTTTTCGAAATTAGCTGTGCCTCTTACCCAATTGACACGTAAAGGACAACCATTTGAGTGGAATAGTGAAAGAGAATCAGCCTTTCATGAATTGAAGACAAGATTGACCACTGCACCAATTTTGACACTACCTTCAGGTACGGAAAATTTTGTGATTTTCAGTGACGCATCTTATAAGGGTTTGGGTTGTGTGTTAATGCAGAACGGAAAGGTTATTGCTTACGCCTCCCGACAGTTGAGGCCACATGAGAATAATTATCCAACACATGACCTAGAATTGGCCGCAGTTGTTTTTGCTTTGAAAATCTGGCGGCACTATTTGTATGGGGCAAAGTGTGAAGTCTACACAGATCATAAAAGTCTAAAATACTTCTTCACGCAGAAAGAGTTGAATATGCGTCAGAGAAGATGGCTGGAATTGATAAAAGATTACGACCTAGAAATTCAGTATCACCCCGGAAAAGCTAATACAGTGGCTGATGCCTTGAGCAGGAAATCAACAGGGAGTATGGCTTGTCTGCTTACTGAACAAAGGGAGATCTTGCAAGACTTTGAAAAGTCTGAAATTGAAGTGGTAGTGTGTGAACAGGGCGGATTGATAGCCGCTATTACAGCCGAGCCGGCAATTGTTGATGAAATCAAGCAAAAACAGAAAGAGGATGAGTTCTTCAGAAAGGTAATTGATGAATTTGAAGTAAGCCCAAAAGCGGAGTTCGGCGTCGAGAATGGAATGTTGAAATTTCGAAACCGAATATGTGTCCGAGATATCACGGAACTAAAGAAGAGCGTCTTAGATGAAGCCCACAGATCCGTATTTACTATGCATCCGGGTAACAATAAAATGTATCGGGATTTGAAACAAACCTATTGGTGGCCTATAATGAAGAAAGAGATTGCAGAATATGTGTCCAAGTGCCTTCAGTGTCAGCAGGTTAAGGCTGAACATCAGAAACCAGGCGGTCTACTTCAACCTCTCCCTATTCCTGAGTGGAAGTGGGAACATGTGACTATGGATTTCGTTGTTGGCCTACCTCGGACTTCCCGAGGTATGGATTCTGTTTGGGTTGTAGTTGATAGACTGACTAAATCTGCACATTTTCTGCCTGTCAAAACTACGTTTACCGCTTATAGGTTGGCTACTATTTATGTTGATGAAATTGTCCGTTTACACGGAGTTCCAGTATCCATTGTGTCGGATAGAGATCCGAAGTTTGTATCTAGATTGTGGAAGAGTTTGCAGGAAGCTATGGGAACAGAACTAAGGTTCAGCACTGCATTCCACCCACAGACAGATGGGCAGTCAGAACGAACAATACAGACTTTGGAAGATATGCTTCGCATGTGTGCTTTGGATTTTCAGGGGAGTTGGGAAGATTACTTGCCACTTGCAGAATTTGCCTATAATAATAGCTTCCACTCCAGCATCGGTATGGCACCATACGAGGCTTTGTATGGTAGGAGGTGTAGATCACCTATTTGTTGGACAGAGGTCGGAGACAGAGCTTTGCTTGGGCCCGAAATTGTACAAGACACCTCTGAAAAGATCAAAACTATTCGGCAAAGGCTCAAAACAGCTCAAGACCGACAGAAGAGTTATGCAGATGTCCGGAGAAGACCTCTTGAGTATGAGGTCGGCGACCATGTGTTCATCCGTGTTTCTCCAATGAAAGGCCAAGTCAGGTTTGGGAAAAAGGGCAAGTTGACGCCCCGTTATATTGGGCCGTTTCAAATTTTAGAGAAACTTGGTCCAGTTGCTTATAGAGTTGCTTTGCCACCGGGATTTGAGCAAATCCACAATGTGTTTCATGTGTCAATGTTGAGGGGTTACCTCCGAGACCCGTTGCATGTGATTGATTATCACCGGATTGCTATCGATGAAAATATGGAATATGCTGAATGGCCAGAAAGAATTGTTGACCGACAAGTAAAAGAATTGAGAAACAGATCCATTCCAATGGTGAAAGTCGAATGGAAGGAACACTATGGGACAGATGCTACATGGGAAAAAGAGGAGGAAATGCGTCTACGCTATCCACATTTGTTTCCCGACGAAGGTAAATTAAGTTTGGAGGACCAAACTTCCTAAAGGGGGGAAGACTGTAATACCCCTGTTCCGTAATATGTTAATTGGTACTTAACATAATGTGATTATGTATTTTGATATGATTTGGTGTTCTACTATGTGAAAATATGTGGTTTGAAATTTTATCTGTTCATCGTAGGAATATCTGTTTGAATAGTCTGCTTTGGAAAATTAATTAGGGCCTTATCGGCCACGGAAACCGAAATTGATTACGCCATTGTGGTTGGCATAATTTTTAGAGCCTACGGTGAAATTTAATTGGAATTTGATTCTGGTCAATTTAAACTGATTAAATTGATAAATTAAGTACCCCATTATTTTATATTAAAATATTTGTTAGTGGGGCTTGTTGTATATTTGTATTGCACTCTCCTTTAGCCCTCTTAAAACTCAAAATCTGAGTTAGACAATTGAGAGTGAGAGAGAGGCCGGCCATGGAGAGAAAAGGGAGAGATTTGTGTAATTTGGGCTCAAGACTTGGGAATTTGAAGATCTAGCTCAAGATTTGGCTAGAGCTTGAGTGTTGAAGCTCTTAGGTAAGTGAATTCATGGACTCTTACTTGTAATTTGTAAGTTCAAAGGTTGTTTGTGATCAAGAACATGTAATGAGTTGATTTTTGTTGAGTTTGAAGTCTTAGAACTCATGCATGTAAGAAATTACTTTGAATTTGCATGTTTGAGCTTGAAACACATGATTCATGTAGAGTTTTGGTTAAAGCTCATGTTGTAATCACCATTTGTACCATCTAAGTTGAGAATGATGAGCATCTCCCACATGCATGTACAAATCATGGGAGTATAAGTCTTGAATGTTTGAATTTGAGCATGTTGATGATGGGTTTGAGATATTTTGGGACATGCATGTAATCCATGTAATTGAGCTTTCCTAATGTTGTAATCTTGCATTAGTAGCATGTTAGCATGTGTAAATGTGTAATTTGAACCATTGCATGCAAGAAATGTGGATGGAAAACCGATTTGGAGCTCAAGAACACGATCTGGGAAACCCAGATTTTTGAGGTCCGCTCGAGCGGGGTAATGGCCGCTCGAGCGGGAAAATCGTGCTCCCAGCATTTTTGCAGAGTTGGATGTCCGCTCGAGCGGGACACTCCACGCTCGAGCGTGGATTTTCGTAGACAGGCCTTCAGCTTGAGCGCTCTATCCCACGCTCGAGCTCATCTTTCGTGCAACCAGTACTTCTGCAGGCCTTAAGGGTCCGCTCGAGCGGAGAAGTTTACGCTCGAGCGGGGACCCTGTTTCCTGGAATTTTGTTCATGCATTCTGTGATTCGTTTTCCGTTCCCTTTCACTTGTAAGCACTCTTAGGCATATGTTAAGCATTGTAAATGAGTTAATGAGATAAGAACAAAGCCTAAAGAGGTATATGTGAATTAAAGAACGGATTGAACTGTTAGTGACCCTTTTGTATTCATGAAATGTGTAGGGTCAAGCTCCAGGGCGCATCCACAAGCCGATCACTGTGAGTAATATCAATATTTGAAAACTTGTCAATGTCCAATTGTTATTCCCCTATAAATATTATGAGTTGTTAATCGGGATTGTGGACAAAAGTCTGACAAGAATAAATGAATGAGTGGGCCAAAGGCCGTTTTGACATGAAAGAGTGGGCCGAAGGCCGTTTTGATAAGAATGAATGGGCCGAAGGCCGTTTTGATAAGAATGAATGGGCCAAAGGCCGTTTTGATAAGAATGAATGGGCCAAAGGCCGTTTTGACATGAATGAATGGGCCAAAGGCCGTTTTGACATGAAGGAATGGACCAAAGGCCGTTTTGACATGAATGAATGGACCGAAGGCCGTTTTGATAAGAATGAATGGGCCGAAGGCTGTTTGATAAGAATGAATGGGCCGAAGGCCGTTTTGATAAGAATGAATGAGCCGAAGGCCGTTTTGATAAGAATGAATGGGCCGAAGGCCGTTTCGACATGAATGAATGGGCCGAAGGCCGTTTTGACATGAATGGAAATCTGAATGGGCCAAAGGCCAGAATGTTTGGAACTACAGTTGCTTGACTTGCATTTCGTATAGTTATATATATATATATTTTGTTGTTAAACAGAAGTATGAATTGGGCCCAAGGCCGTTTGGAGCATGTTGTTCTACATATTGTTATGTAACTGTTATATTTGATATTATTCACTGGGCTATCGCTCACGCTCATTCATGTATTTGTAGGTGAGCCAAGGGAAGTCCAAACCCAGCCCCAGTGAAGTCTGCTAGAAACAACAGGAGTTTTGGGAGAGTCAGCCTTGTGCCTCGCGCATGAGACCATCCTTGCCCTTTCACTATGTACCTATGTTTTGTCTTGTTGGCAAGGACCTAGTGCATGTCTGTACATAGTCTGTTATAGGTTGACTCGTTTTGGACGATCCTGTCTGTAATGAATTTTGTGAAACCGTACTTTTGATGTGAGTTATTAACGTATCTGAGTATGGTTTGTTTGATGTGCATATAAGCACGGCTCTATGGACAAAGTTTTAAATTTTGCTTCCGTTTGGCCCCCATTAACTCTGTTAAATTACGTTCCCGACAGTTTGAGGCCGTAGGTAATCTCACGATTACTGGCCGGTTACGTCCTTAACCCACGGGGGCGGGTTCGGGTCGTGACAGCGTGCTTATGTCCAAATTCATCGCTTGCGTAGACCGCATGCTCATGATCAATTTCGTTGCCTGCGTAGACCGCGTGCTCCGCTTACATGTCTGTACTTTCAAAGCATTGTTGTGCTTCCCATTTGCTTTGCATTGTCACGCATTTTCAAATACATTAATATGCATCGTACCTGTTGAGTTGTTTTCTTTGCAGGCACGATATTGTATGTACGGTTCATTCGAGACTGGAGCAACCAGACGAACCGCACAGGTATTTTCGCGGTCTAGGAGACCCTAAATACTCTGAAGGTGCAAGTCCTTCAATGTTGGTCGTGCCCGAATGACTTTTTGATAAGTTGCATTATATTTGTATTTTAAAGCCGCGTGTTGTCGCGCATTCCATGCATTTCATGCATCATTTGCGTGGAGGATATGAGAGCCTTCTGCCCTTTTGCGGTCAGCTTCAGCCTCCAAGAAATGGTCCAGTTTTGGAAAAGATGGAATAATTTTCGAGAGATCAGTCAACCTCAATAAAAATTCTCAAAAATTATTTTTGCAAACGGCCAATGCTCAACAAGCACGAAACCTACTCTTGAGATGCGCAACTTCAGATCCGAAGGAAAATTGCCCCTTGCTTGAAAAGAGCTGCACGACAACGAAAAGTTGCCCCTTGTTTGAAAGGCACCGCGGCACACTGTATGGCAACGGAAAGTTGCCCCTTGTTTGGATAGCATCGCAGCGCATTGCAATCAGTCCTCAGATTGACGATGACAACCGAACTCTCGGATACAAAGAAGGCAAAGATGATCAAAACCATTACATGGACACAGTTGATTTTGAAGTGTTTTACGGCTGGACTTCGGAATGAAGTTGCCTACGTATCCCAGAGATGAGAATCAAGCCTTACGTAGTTCGGGGTTAAGGTACACTCGGGTATTTAACCTCTCCTTTTGCGCTCTAACTTTTGCCAAGGCCGCCCTTCCGGGTTTTCAACCTTGCGAGTTCTGTTTTTCTTTTCTTTTTTTTTTTAATCTTTTCTTTTCTTTCGTTTTTTCTTTTCTTTTTTTTCATTTTCTTCATCTCTTTTTTGCGTTTTTCTCTTTTGTTCTTTTCTTTTCTTTTTTTTTCGCTCTAACTTTTGCCTGGGTCGCCCTTTCGGGTTTTCGACCCAGCGAGCCTCTCAAGGGTAAAAGTGTAGCTTTGTCCATGTCAAATGGTTATGAGATCTCGAATCCGTCTGAATCCAGGAGAGTGACTGTTGTTCGCTGACAATGCAGGAGCCCATCCCATGGGGGCTGGATTTGCCCCTTGTGTTGTGGATAGGAACTCAGTTGTTCTTCAGCAATACTTTCTTCTTTCTTCTCTTCTGGGGTTTGGCATTCTTGCCATTCTTCATTGATTTGTAGAACGATCCATCTTCGGCTCTTCGAGCATATCTGGCATTTTTGCCCCTTGTTTCAGGGATACTTCTGACCTAGCTTTGCAAGCTTCTTTTCGCGACATCTGATCCCCTTGATCTGACTTTTCTTGCCCCTAGTTTGAGGGCTGCTTTAAATATGGCCACACAGGCCTCCTTTGATGGTTGACCATTGACCATTTTGAATTTAAGTCCAAGGTTTGAAAATGAACGGTCAAGTCTCGAGGCTGAGAGCGATCCTAGGCTGCACAATCTCAAGAGCGATTCCACACAGGTCTTCGCAGGATCGCGCAAAACATTTTTTTTTTTTGAAATCTTTTAAGAAAGCGACTAGTCACTCGTGCTGAAGACAGTGTGAGACCAATCTGGATCAAGCCAGGATCCTTCTCAGTACTCACATTAACAAGCATGATCTCAATCATTAAAGGCTTAGCATGCCTCTCTTTCTCTCAAATGATCAAATTTTGCAAAACCCAAGGAATTCCTTCCTCTTCGTTTTCACCGCAGTGTTCAAAAAGTTTTGAAAAACTTAGGTCAATGCAATGATTTTGGGGTGCAGAAGAGTAGGCAAAAAGTACTACCGTTTCATTCAAACTTTCTGGCACAACTGGCAAAAGGTAGAAGCAAGCACAAAAGTATGAAAAACCACTGTTGTTTCATTCATAACTGTTGGTGTAACTGGCTCCATGGCAGAAATAGACTCAAAAGAAAGCGAAAAGACAGACACAAAACAAAATAGTGATGCCCGAGGTAACACCCTCGGAATCACCTGACTCTAACAAAACAAGACTGACTCGATACAACAAGACAGACCCAAAACAAAAGACTGACTCAAAACAAAGAGACAGGCTCAAAACAACACAACAAAAACTGACCTTAGTACCCAAGTCAGAAACTAGCATTCGCAAATGCTCAAAACAGTGTGTGCCATACCCCACATCTGGAGTAAATCGAGCGCCACCCGTAGCTGGTTCATCCCCCGATCACATCACATTATCCCCCACAAGTTCACTGATCAAGTGCCGATAGACTTTGCCGAGTTGGTGCGACGATGACCTTATTGTCAATCAGATCTTGTATTTCGTGGCGAAGACGGAGACAACCATCAGTGACATGGCCGACTTGCTGATGAAAGGCATAGTGTAGACACCCCATTTTTGACCATCCTCAAGACTTGGACGTCACCGTTTGAAGACTCGGTGATTATCCATGTTTGTGTTCGTTTGGAGTTCCCGGAGGTCTCGGCTCGCGCGTCTTGCCTCAGGATCCCCGAACTCGACTGTTTAGTGTTTGGTTTTGCGCCAAACACTTGTGTTTTGCCTTTGAGAGGCAGGGTAGGGCTTGTAGACCATCCCCACCCACCACCGACAGTGGCTAGAAGCCACCGGCTGGTTTTTGCTGCCACCGGCAATGTTTATTGCCGGCCGGCACTATTTGTTGCCGATCAGCACTATTTTGTGCCGGTCGGCACTATTTTTGGCCAAGATGGCATTTTTGGCCGGCCGACTACTGTGCATCTGCTTTTGCAGATATTTTAGGACAGCTGTCTTGCTTTTGCATCCCTCCATACACGTGTATGGAGGGATCTCCCTCTTGAAAAGCTTGTCTTGTAAGCTTTACAAGACATATAGAGAGGGCTTTCTCTCTTGTGGCAAGGGGGGAGACTTACGCTAGAGACTTAGGATATTTTGAGAGCTTAGACAGTCATTGTTAGGGTTTGAGTTCTAGGGTTAGGGTTTGTTATACCTTATCTCTCTCTTTCCCTCTCTTTTGTGCTCTTGTGTGTGTTTTAGTCCATACTATTGCACAAGAGCACCTAGTGTTTCACCTTTCTCTTGGAGCTGAGGTTCTAAGAGACTGATTTTGAGGTTTTGGTGTTGGATTCAAGCCAAGGAAGGCCATTGGAGCATCATTGTTGAAGAAGGCTTCAAGGGTAAGAATCTCACCCCTTTTTACCCCATTTTTGCATTGTATTTCTACCTATATTAAATTCATTTTTGAGCTTAGTGTATAATACAAAAAAGTTCTGTTTTTAGGCCCTCTTTATTGTTTATTAAGAGTGTTTTGTTGTTTGAGGGTGGCTGACCCCCCTTAGGCCTTGAAAGGCCTCATTTTGAGCCATTTTGTGCTAGCTCTGGGATTTTGGTGTTGGGGTCTCTTCACCACTGAAATCTTGAGGGATTTCAGTGGTGAAGGTGATGCCTTGAAGTCCCAAGAAGGAGAGGGCCACCCCCTCTCCTTGTTGTCCTTGAAAAGGGCATGTTTTGGCCTCTTGAGAGGGCATTATGTTTGAGGGTGTATTGACCATGACTTGGCTGCTTTTTATGCTTAAAATGTCATGTTATGCCTCTGTTTTTACTCCATGCATGCTTACCATAGTTGCCATGTAATGCCTTATTTATGCCTTGATATGCCTTAGGTTGTTAGCCTTTGTTGGAGCATGTTTTAGGCTTAGTCTTGTGAAGATTATGTGCTTATTTTGCCATGTTTTAGGTCTGTCCATAAGCGTTTGGGTTGATTTTGGCATGCTTGATATAGCTCCTTTGTATTTGGGCTTGTTGGCCTTAAGTATGTGCATGTATAGCATGGCATCTTTGCATTGATTCGGTGATTTGGGACCATCTTACATGTTATTTCAGTCCCATTTTCATGCTCGTTTAATTGCCTTGCATGCATCCTTGATGCCTCATGATCTTGTGTAGCAATGCTCCTTGTTTTGGCCATTGTACATGCCTTTGTTTTAGAGCCACTTAGATGCCATCTAAGTAGTCCTTTAGCCTTGTTTTAACATGCTACAAACCTGTTTTTAGGTGCTTAATGCATGCCATGTTTGGTCTTGCTAAGTGTAGTTCAATACTCTATTGGTTTGTTTTGAGCACTTAGGCTATTTGTTGCATGCTTGGCTTGATTCATTGCTTGGTTTGGCACCATTTTATAGCATGATTTTAGAGTTTATAATGCATGCTAATTGTTCATGTTTGACCCTTTCAAGTGTGCTTGCGGGTTGTCTAATTTGTGCCTAAGTGTTGGGCCTTAACATGTGCATGTTTGTATATGTGTTTTGGCCTCCACTTTTTAGCATTTTGGCCACTGTTTTGGGCCTATTTAGAGCTTCCTAATTCATGTATAAGTCCATCTTTGCATCCATTTGCATGCCCCTATGTTTGCTTGCATGCTTGCATAAGTTTGTTGCCATGCCATATTGTATCCTTAGCTTGTATGCCTAGGTTGCATTGCATCTTGCATGCATGCCTTGTTCCTTGATTTGATGATAGGAATTGGGCCTTAATTTGTTTGATTGATTTGCATGCATTTGAAATCAAAGTTGCATACTTGGTTCTTTGGGCCATCATGCATGGAAATGCGTGATTGGTGGTCCAAGAATCGAGGCACATGCCCCTTTGAGTCATTATCATGATAAGGGACATGGTTGCTGCATATATGCCTTGAATTGTGCTGCCATGCTTTGCCTTGTCCTCTGTTGCTGTCATTTGTAGATTCTGCAGGAACACTCTGCCGACCGACAGTGTAAGCTGCCGACCGGCAACAATTTCTCTGCCGACAGCTTCATTTTGTGCCGATGGCCACACACCACTGCCGGTGGCAATTTCATGTAGCCAGTGATGCTTCCCAGTGTCCAAGGGAGCAGTCTTGAGGTTTTGACAACCTCCAGAGGAGTGAGGGAAGGAAACAGAGGCAGCCCATGCATGGTGGCGCATTTCCCGAGGCGGTTTACTGTTTTTCCTAGATTAGTTAATTTGTCAATTAATTAATTTGTAATATTAATTAGCTTGAGTGGTTAATTAATTTGTAATATTTATTCGGTCCCTCCAAGTGAGGGCAAATCTGTAATAAGTGTGGGTGAGTGGTGTATGTCTTCCAATCCCCATTTCTTTCTTCCCTTTTACTTACCTGCTTTTGATGGTTAGTATTAGGGCACGTTTAAAGTTAGCATACCTTATGCTATGCATGCGTGCATTCATGCATTTGTATTACATACATTAGGCTCGGTACATCATGCTAACTGCATCTGTATTTCAAATTCCAAAATGAATATGTGATAGTTGTGCATTTTTCACATGCCATGTTTAGGATAGCCGAGCCTATTCTAACAAACATTTTGTATGCGATGCATTAGACACTTAACATGGACTTGGATCATGCATGTTTGCTAACGAGTTCTTTGTTTTGGCACGGAGTACTATGTGAGTATTTTAAATGCTTTAGCATGTCGCATGCGTGTGAATGTTATCATGACAGTATGCCTGCCATGCGACTAAGTGCTTATGTGTTAAACCGTTTTAATGCCTGTGGGTGGAGGTTGGGTTGCTTGAGTTGGAAAAACTCGTTGAAATCCGCATTTTAGCCTACTTGCGGGTAGCAAATTCCAAAGCACTTTTCAAAACAAACGGATATGCAATGCTTGTTTCCAAATTAGGCAATCTAGTCTATACTTGTTTGTTGCGCGCATAACATAGTAATTCTAGGCTAATTGGAATAAGAACACATAACGTTTTCAAAATCGGATATCATGGTTAGTAGAGGCCGGTCTTCGGACCGGGCGAAAGAGGGTGCTCATAGCTGACCTTCCCCGATCGTACCCAAGCTCCCGAGCCGAGACAACTCCGGTGATGACGGACATGTGGCCTTCGGCACCGAGTCAGGGTTTCCTAAATTCCCCATTAATAAAATATTTAGGTGGCGACTCTGTATCTGGCAAAGCAGTCCATGTTTGGCACTTCTTTCAAAATCTGTTTTCTCAAAACGATTTGCCGGATTTGGACTCTTTGGTTCAGATTTAGAACCATGACACAAATCAAGTCCGAACTGTAGCGAGGGCCCCACGCAGGCGCGTCTACACATAGTACTTAGTCGGATCATGGGAGTGAGGAAGTCTATCTGGCAGTGGTCGCGGCTCTAAGGGTTTCAAATCCCCCTCTCTAATCAGGATCCTAAAGGCCGCTGATAGAGACATGTACAGTGGTGCGAACACCCTCTGGCCTCGAGGTGGGTGTTTTGAGGTTTGTGGAGTTTTGCTGGATACACCAGCAAAGGGATTGGCAGGCGTTGACTGGGTTTGCTGATCGTTTCCGAGCACGGGATTAGGGCTGAAAGGAACATTCCTCATACAAAGGCCCTTCTCCTGGCTTGCCCCTTGATTCAGACTGCTCTCATTCTGAGTGGCGAAAGTGTCATCCACAATTTTTGTAACAACTGCGAGGACTTGCTGTTTGTTCAGCCCTTCGGCTTTCAAAGCCTCAATATCCCACTGAAGGTGTTCGTGGGGACCAATGCCTGCCCCTACCTTGTTCTTACCACTTGCCTCCACTTTGCCAAGGGATTGGCCTTCTTCAAATGCAACCCGTCCCAAGGTTGGGGAGCCTTTAGATATGAATTCCCTGATACATGATGTGGTTGATGATGGGGGCAAAACCTCAAAGGCTAGATCTGCCACAGTTCTCTGAAGGTCTTCAATCATTTTCATCAGCTCAGAAGTAGTGGGTTCGTGGGTTTGAGATGATTGGGGTTCAGATGCACCCATCATGCATAAGTCCAGGCTCTCTAGGATAAACACATTAGGCCTGGGTAGATGGACTGGGGTGATGTATACGTTGGGGTCATAAGGGACGGCCAGTGTGTGGATTAGATTGAGATGTGGATGATGCACTTGGTCATTGGGGTCTGAAGGTGGAGCTATCGTCTGGTTGACGATGAGATTTTGGACCTCATGACGAAGGCGGTAGCAACGGTCGGTGCCATGACCACGCTGCTGATGGTACACACAGTACTTGGAGGGGTTATGTCTGGCTGGGAGTGGGTCAGGCAGAGGTTGAGGATCGAGGGGTTTGAGATGCCCTCTTTCCATCAAGGCTTTTAGTGCACTAGTCAAGCTCATATAGAGGGGGGTGAAAGTTCTTCCCTGAGCTCAGGCTGGGCCAGCTGTTTGTAGGCTTGGATTGGCAAAAGGGTTAGCTGTGGCTATTGTATTGATTTCGGTGGGTTTGGGAATAGCGTTACTACCAGCATTGGTACTCCTGGAAATCACCCTTCTTGTCGGTTCACTTGTTCTGGGAATGATCCCTGTGTTGAACGCATTCTCAACCTGAACCCCCAGTTCATGCAAACTTTTGAAAGTGAATAGTGGAGCGACTATCAACTTTTGCAACATATCGTGCTCGAGGTTTCGCACCATCATCTTTACTTGATCCCTCTCGGAAGGCCAATCTGTCATCTGTGCTGCCTTTGCTCTCCATCTTGCAACAAATTCCGCAAAAGGCTCTGTTGGGTTCTGGCGGGTTGTTTCAAGCTCTTGCATGGTCATTTCAACTTGGGTATTGTAGGAATACTGATCAACAAAGGCCTCAGCCAATTCTTCCCAGTCTTGCTTCACTTTATCTTCCAACTTAGCATACCAAGTGGCTGCTACACCCGACAGGGTTCTTCCATATAGAGAGAGTTTATGTGGCATAGTTAGACCCATCGGCTTCAAGACATCCAAGAAAAGTCAGATTTGTACCATTGGATCTCTAGACCCGTCGAAACGGTCAATATATGGCATTTTGAATCTGTCTGGGAGCCGTACGGCAGACTCAGTGTGCCCATCCACAATGTCGGGAATGGAATTAAGGCCCTATGCCTTTTTGAAGTGCTTTTCAAGGTTTGCAATTTTCACTGCAGTCGGATTGAGCTCATTAACATCAAGGGAATAAAGCCTCTCATTAGGCTGTACCAGAGGTCTGAGCACCTGAGCTTGAGTCAACCTTTCTCGAGGATTCGGACACTGCAAATCTTCAACTGGCGGAAGTGGGTCAAAGTTTGGCTGGGGTCCCAAAGCTGGATGTGAGGCAGATGCCCCAGATGGACGCTACATTTCAATACTAGTCTCAGCCTGCATGGCAGTTCTCTGATTTAACGCTGCTATCATGGCCACAAATTCTTCTGAACCCTGGGCCATCATGGTCTGCTGAGTCTGAACAAAGGTGATGTGACTGGCGACTGACGGATCAGATGAACCGGTGAGCCCTGACTGGCCTTTCTTTGCCTTGCCTCAGCGAAAGAACACTGGTTGCCCTTGAATTGAATTTCTGACCTAACAAAGTCTATCAACACTAGTCCAATGTACCCCGGGGATATCGGAGCCTTCTGAAGCTATAGTTCCAAGACTACCTAGCAAAAGAGAAAACAGACAGCATCTCAGCACAATTTCACTGGAACGGATTTGAGCATACTAGGATGACTGTACTCAATACTGATCACTGTTTCCAAAATATCTGCCTGTAAATTGATACCCTCGGGTAAAACTGATTCCCCAAATACTGATGTTGATGCCCACAGGCCTGATACCTAGACTTGCAAACTGGTATGTATGTTCTTGTAGAGATACACTCTAAAGCACATAGCAAGTAAAGAGAGCCAAAACACCCCTATGTTGGGGTAGGGTTTCTCTGTCCTATTTTGTCAGGAGCTAGGGTGTCACTACGCACGCAGTAGCTTCAAACAACCTATAATCGGGTAAGCAACCTGTCCTAACTTGGAATGGTCACTATGGATCCGAATATACACTAGGTCGAATGGTAAAAAAGTGTGCCCCAGTAAAACCGGGGTTTGTGTTCCCATACTGTCAGAGCCCATAACCGGTCAGCCTTTTGGTCATGCCTTGATAAGACAAGCCTCCGGCAAACCGTTCAGGAATGGCAGATGGCAAACATTGTGTCCTAGGCGCACCAATGCACATGCAATGCAAAGAAACACATAAATGAAATCAAAACAGGATATCACGAGTTCGAGTCAAGCTCTCTAACATCCCCAACAGAGTCGCCATAAACTGTAGACGCGCCCGCGTGAGGCCTTCGTGCTACAGTTCGGACTCAATTTGTGTCACGGTCCTTAATCTAAACCAAAGAGTCCAAATCTGGCAAATCATTTTGAGAAAACAAATTTTTAGAAAAAGAAGTGCCAAACATGGACTGCTTTGCCAGATATAGAGTCGCCACCTAAATATTTTATTTTGGGGAATTTAGGAAACCCTGACTCGGTGCCAAAAGCCACGTGTCCGTCATCACCAAAGTTTCCTCGGCTCGGGAACTTGGGTACGATTGGGGAAGGTCGGCTATGAGCACCCCCTCTCGCCCGATCAAAGATCGGCCTCTACTAACCGTGATATCTTGTTTTGAAAGCATTATGTGTTCTTATTCCGGTTATTAGCCTAGATTACTATGTGATGCGCACAGCATACAAGTATAGACCAAATCGCTTAAATTGGAACAAAACATTTCATATTTGTTTTGAAAATGGTTTGCTACTTGCAAGTAGGCTAAAATGCAGATTTTGCCACCCTCAAGTATGCTTTAGAAAAGACGGTTTTGCCACTATCTAGTGGGCTTAAAACTCACAGTTTTAATGCATTATTCCAAGTTAGGTAATTCAACCTCCATCCACAGGCATTCATGCAGTTATATCACATAAGCAGCTAGCCTCATGGCAATCATGCTGTCATGGCAACACTCACACGCATGCAAGGATGCTAATGCAAAAGAACTTACAGAGTACTCCAAGCCAAAACAGAAACTAGTTAGTAATCATATGCATGATCCTAGTTCATGTTAAGATGGCTAATGCAACACATGCAAAATGCAACTATAATAGGCTCGGCTATCCTAAAGAATGGCATGTGAAATGCTGCAACTAACAAGTACTCAACTTGGATTTGAAATACAAGTGCAGTTAGCATGATGTGCCGAGCCCGATGCATGTAAGACAAATGTATGGATGCACGCATGCATAGCATAAGGTATGCTAATTCAGATATGCCCTAATACTAACCATTGAAAGATGGTAAATAAAAGGGAAGAAAGACGTGGGGTTGGAAGACATACACACACGCACCCATACTTATTACAAATTCGCCCTCGCCTGGAAGGACCAAATAAATATTATAGTCCGAATAAATAATACTAAATTAATTATTACAAAATTTCTAATCTAATTAACAAATTAAATGCAAAGAGAAGATGGCCGCAGCCCCCGCCTCGGGATGCGTGAATGATGCATGCTCGGATTTATCTTGCCCCGAAAGCCCGTACCATACCACTGCTGCCTCTGTTTGCACTGCCCAGCTTCTCTGAAAACTGCCAAAATCCTGGGACAGGTTCCCTGAACCCTGTAGGACACCATCGGCTGAAGGGAATACCCACCGGCCATGGAACTTATCCATCGGCTGGGTTTCATATTATCGGCCACCAATCCATGGCCGGTCAGCACTCTACGGTGCCGGTCGGCAAAAACTTCCTGCAGAAACTGGTTTTTGACGGCAACAAGGACAGACAGTGTATGACATGGAATTTCAAGCAAATGTATGCGCGGGTGCACTCCCTATCATGCAATGGACTCAGGGGAGTATGCCCCTCGACCCTCGGGCCATCAATTATGCATGATGGCCTAAGAGGCCAAGTTTTGCAACTTCGATATCAAATGAAATGCAAGCACAAAACACATCAAAGGGCCCCAACCCCTATCATGATTGATCAAGAGGCAAGGGCTGCATGCTCAATGAAATGCAACCTAGGCATGGAGGCTAAGTATGCAACATGGGCATGCAAGCAAGTAATGCACAATGCATGTTAGGAGCACAACCTAAATGAGCAAGCATGCAAGATATGGAATAATAATGGGAGTGACAAGCATACAAGATGTGATCTAAGCATGCAAGTGTGCAAGGCATGCATCATATTAAGCAACCTAAACATGCAACAACACACAAGTATGCCACAACACACAAGGTGAGCATGCATCAACATGCAAAGGATGGTCTTACACTAACATGGACAGCTCTCTACTAGGTCCAAAACAGTGGCCAAAATGATGCAACAAAGGCATGAAAACACACACAAGCATGCATGCACAAGGCCTTAAACATGGAGCATAAGCCATCAACTCTTCAAAGAATGAAAGGGATGGAAAATGCAAGTATGCAAGCATGGAACATGGACTGAAATGTGGTCTCCAATGATGCCAAATCATGAGAACAAGCCAAGTAAAGCATACTAGTGACCTACACACCTAAGGCTAGTAAGCTAGAATGCAAAGAAGCTATACAAAGCATGGAAAACATGAATCCAAAGACCCAAGATAGACCTTAAGCATGTTAAAACATGACCAAAAACTTCACAAAGCTAAGCCAAAATATGTAAGCATGGTGGTCCAAAGGCAAGATGCATTTCTAGGCAAAATGAAGGAATACAAAGCAAGTGTATGATGCATGCCAAGGGTCAACAAACCAACATGGGACAGAGGTAAAACATGCTAAATAAACACCAAATACCTACTGAAATAGAGCCAACACATGTTAGAATGAGGTGCTCGTTTGGAAGGCCATGCAAGGAGTTGTTATACACATGAAAGAGGGACACTCAATATGACCAAAACAACTCTGGAAATGGCTTATGGTGGTCCTAAAACCCACAGAAAAATGCCTGAACTAAGCTCAAGAAGTGGGCAAATATAGGCCCCTTTGTAAGGCCAAAAAGGGCATCAAACAAGACAACAAGGAGAGGGGATGTCCCTCTCCTTCTTAGGACCTTAAACCACCATCCTCACCACTGAAATTCCCTCAAGATTTCAGTGGTGAGGATGGTGGTTTAAGGTCCTAAGAAGGAGAGGGACATCCCCTCTCCTTGTTGTCTTGATTTCAGTGGTGAGGAGGCCCAAACAAGGTGGTCTCGGAGCTCACTAAAAATGCACAAAAATGAGGCCAAACAATGCCTAAGAGGGGTCAAACAAGCCCAAACACCAAAGTGGTCTTAATGAAATATCTTAAACACAAAAAAAAAAAAAAAAAACTTTTTTATGTTATACACCAAACTCAAATCAGCAAGCAAGATAGGCTAAAATGAGGTACAAGAAAGTGCTAAAAAGGGGAAGAAACTTTCCCTTGAAGACCAAATTCGAGACCAGCAGCTTCAGGGGCCAAAAACCAGCTTTTGGAGCTCAATAAACCCTCCCAAGAACCTCAGTCCAATGGTAGTGGTGTATGGCCTTGAGGTGTGGCGCAATAGGCCAAGAACAAGGGTCTTTGAACCCTCTAACACACCCAAATGTAGAGAGAGAGGGACATATAGAGAGAGAGGGTGATATATATGTTGTATGTATGTATTAGGTCTGATTTTGCTGAACCAAAACAATGGAGGAGGATGGGTTTCTTTTATAGAGCAAGGAAATGGCATAAAGCTTCTCGAAGAAGCTATACAAAAGGGTCAAAGGGACCAAGCTTCTAAGAGAAGCTAATGCAAAGGTGCAAGCTTCTTGAGGAAGCCAAGACAAGGGGTCAAAGCTTCCTCAAGAAGCTTTGAGCAAAGGGTGCAAAAAAAGAGGGTCAAAAGGGGTGCAAAGGGTGCAAAACAACCACACACGTGCATGGAGAGCAGAGTCTGTGCATTCCAGCTGGCACAGCTGGCATCCATTCAATCTGTAGAATACTCCGGAAGGTTGTCGGCTAGAAAACTTGGTCGGTCAGCCATCTTTTTTGGCCGGTCGGCCATCTATTTGGTCGGTCAGCCATTTGTTTTGGCCGGTCGGTAGGAAAAATCTACTCTGCCGGTCCAACTTCAAACGGGCATAACTTCTTCATATGAACTCCTTTTCAGGTCATTCTTGTGTCAAAATTGAAGCCCCGGGAGTAAGCTTTCCAATGGCACCAGCCTTGTATCAAAATGCCGACTGTGTAAAACGTTATGCTTGTTTTAGTGAAGGCTGCTCTGTTTCGGTCCAACCGGGATGATGCCAAACTTCAACCAATCATATCTCCGCCCTCCGGTCTCGGATTTAAGAGATTCTTGAATGAAAAATGAAGCCCCGGAAGTATTCTTTCCAATGGTGGTGGCCTCATAGCTTAACTCAAAGTGTATAGACAAATAAGCTTGATTTAGCGAGGACTGCTCGTCCATCTCTTAGCAATTCTTGCCTATCTTCTTCTCCAACTTGGCTTCTCCCCTCTTCTCCTCTTTTCTTCAACTTCAAACCCCTAAGCAAGGTGTTTTGAAAGATTTTTCAAAGATTTCATATCTCTTTCATTCATTTCCACTTGTCCTTGCTCGGTTTATCGAAAAGCGCATTTTTTGACAAAATGTGAGCCTCAGAACATCGTAGAAACTTTATTTCAAAAATGTTTTGAAAGAGAGGGTTTTAAGGTCTAAAAACCATTCAAAATAGTTTTGGTCCAAAATGGGGTGTGAAGGTGGGATTTGACCCTCTCATTGCCAAAGAAATTGAACCTTTGCCCTGCACACCTTTCATCATCGAGCAAACCATCAGTAGCGCCCAAGTCTTAAGGGCGGTCAAAAATGGGGTGTCTACACCTCCCGGATGCACCGCAAGACGTGAATGATGGAACTCTCGGAGTACTTCCTTTCGGCAAGACTCCGGCACAAACAAACGGTCTCGGTACCTCACACTCTGGTCGGGATACACCGTCAAAGCCTTCTCAACTTTCCCACTAGAGATCTTCTCTCGGAGGGATTCTACCTCAAGGTCACCTCTCTATGCCTCTAACACTCGAGCCACAAGTGTAGGCTGTTCAATAACAGAAAACAAGGCCACAGCCTCAACGGATTCGCCCAAAAGCAAATCAAACTCACCAAGTGCACCCAACATCTCCCATTCCCGGATGGCTATACAAGCTACATCACTAATGGATTTCCTACTAAGGGCATCGGCCACAACATTAGCCTTTCCCGGGTGATAGTGCAACTCAAAGTCATAGTCCTCTATGAACTTCATCCATCTCCTCTGCCTCAAATTCAAGTCTCTCTGTGTAAAAAGATACTTCAAACTCTTGTGGTCTGAGAACACCTCGAACCTTTCACCATAAAGGTAGTGCCTCCAAATCTTCAAGGCAAAGATCACTGCTGCTAACTCTAGGTCGTGTGTGGGTTAATTCTTCTCGTGTATTTTCAACTGACGTGAGCCATAAGCTACCACTTTCCCCTCTTGCATCAACACACAACCCAAACCCTCTCGTGAGGCACCACAATAGACCGCATAACCCAACCCTCTCTCCGGAATAATCAAGACCGGAGCGGTGGTCAATCTAACTTTCAACTCTTGGAACGACTTTTCACAAGTCTCACCCCATACAAATTTGACTCCCTTCCGAGTCAGTCTAGTCAATGGCGAGGCTAGCCTAGAGAAATCTTTCACAAACCGACGGTAGTACCCAGCTAATCCCAGAAAACTGCACATCTCAAAAACACTCTTAGGCTGTGCCCAATCTTGCACTGCCCCAACCTTGGATGTATCAACAGACACCCCTTCCCCGGATACTACATGGCCTAAGAATTCAATCTCTTGTAGCCATAACTCACACTTCCCAAACTTGGCATACAGCCTATGGGCTCTAACCAACTCAAGCACCACTCTCAGGTGTTCCTCGTGCTCCTCCTCAGAAGGCGAATAGATAAGAATGTCATCCACGAAAACGACCACAAATCGATCTAAGAATTCCCGGAAGATCCGATTCATCAAGTCCATAAAGACCGCCGGTGCATTGGTAAGCCCAAATGGCATCACCAGAAACTCATAATAGCCATACCGCGCGCGGAATGCCGTCTTAGGAATATCCTCCTCCCTGACCCTCAACTGGTGGTAACCCGATCTCAAGTCTATCTTAGAGAAACAACGGGAACCCTTCAACTGGTCAAACAAATCATCTATATGGGGCATAGGATACTTATTCTTAACTGTAGCCCGATTCAACTTCCGGTAGTCGATACACAATCTCAAGGTACCATCTTTCTTTTAAGCAAAGAGGGCCAGGGCTCCCCACGGCGAAACACTAGGGCGAACAAAACCCTTATCTAGCAATTCCTGGAGCTGAATCTTCAACTCACTCAACTCGGCTAGGGCAAAACGATAAGGTGCCATAGATATCGGTGCTGTGCCGGACACTAAATCAATAGAGAACTCTATCTCTCGGTGAGGTGGCAAACTAACGAGATCTTCGGGAAAAACATCCGAATACTCACAAACCACCCTCGGCAACACAGTCTGGGTCTCATCGCACTCACTACTCAAAAGGCTGGTAAGTAGACCACTAAGCTCATTCCGCCCTCGCGGATCATACATTGGTGGCAACACACTACCAACCCAATCCCCCAAGAAATAGAAACACTCCCCGCTCAAGGTACAAACTGTGACCCTCTGGCAGTAGCAATCAATAACAGCCCGGTATGACGATAGCCAGCCCATACCCAAAATAACATCAAAACCCTTCATGGGCATGACAACAAAAAGAAAAGGAAGCCTATGGTCTGCGACCTCTATATCACACCCTCTAACACCTTGTTTCAAGATCAACTCACCACCAATAGGCGATACTACACATATAGGAGATGCTAACTGCGCCAACTCCAATTCCAACACAGATGCAAATACAGCAGATACAAAAGAATGAGATGTACCCATATCAATCAATACACTAGCAACCGAGTTGCAAAACAGAAAGGTACCTCTCACTATTGATGGAGCCGGTACTAGGTCCTGTGCGGTAACAGCATACACGCGCCCTGTAGGCCCCTGATCTATTTGCTCACCTCTAGGAGCAAATGGCTGCTGCACTGACTGGGATGACAAAGCTTCCGGATTGGCCCTTGAGGCCTGCACAGACTGAGCTGGCTGATAACTCTGTGTCTACCTAGAACCAGACGCTCCTGAAGTGGCACTCAACTGTGGGCAAAACCTCTTCAGGTGCCCAGGCTGACCACACTGATAGCAAGACAAAGGCTGGCCCCTGTCCTGACTCTGGCCCTGAGGTCTAGCTGAAGAAGAAGTAGCTCGCTGACCCCCTCCCTTTTGCGGGCAAACAGAAGACTTGTGACCCAGCTGGCCACATGCAAAACAAGTCAGGGCTCCCTGACTACCTCTCCCAGAGCCCGCACTCGGCACTGGAAAGGTCGAGCTAGCCAAACCACCCTGAGATTGCTGAGGGTTTGAACCCCTCTATCTCCTGCCGTCACCCTGACCATCTTGGCTCCTCTTGGAGCCTCTCTGTCCCTCATCCTCCTCCTGCATCATGAGCTCCATATGAGCTACAGCATCCACCAAATGTCTATACTCCCGGATAAACGACCCTCCAACCCTCAACTTGAGTCCACGCCTCAACTTCCGCTCAAACTCAAAGCAACGACATTCCTCAGACGACACAAGTTTAGGTGCAAACTTGGATAGACTAGTAAAAGTAGCCTCAAACTCAGCCACTGACAAGCCCTGTTGTTTAAGCTGGCAAAACTGCTCCCTCAGCTTCTCCCTAGCAGCTGAAGATAAGAACTTCTCTTGGAAAGCATTCACAAATGCCTTCCATGCACCACCAACACTACCCTTCTCGTACTTCCACCATTGACCCGCATCTCCCTTCAGTTGGAAGGATGCCAAGGTCACCTTTAAAGCCCCGTCCTCGATGCCAAATATCTCGAACGTCTTCTCCATCTGTTCCAACCACTCGTTAGCCTTAAGTGGCTCCTTCGGATCCCCTACAAACTCGTCCAGATTAGACCGGAAGAATTCCCTCTTCAAGAAAGAAGGCCCTACCTCAGTAACCTGATTCTCAGCTCTGAGAATACCCAAAGCTCCCACTATCTCTCGGGCCAAAGCGCCCATAGCCTGTTGATCTGCTGGCTCGGCCACATTGGCCTAACCAACTCCCTCCTTCACTGCCGGAATGTCATCCAGTAAAGGTACTTCCTATCCACCATGCCTGCCACGCCTACCACGCCCTCGTCCTGACATCCTAATAAAGGTAACCAAGACCATTAGCACATTCATAAATGTGCTGAAGCTATAACACTTACGTACTAATGCATGGACAACTGTAATTCACTCCACGTAAGCATATAATCACATAAGCAATTAGGAATTTCATTTCCGGATAATGACAGTCCCGAGCGTTACTATGTTCCGGTTAGAAACAGCATTGATCAAGTGCTTTTCCAACAAGACTCCCAGAAACCCAAGGCTCCAATCAACATCCTAGAAACTACATTCCATACCCACATAGTCACATAAGCATGTTATCAATTAAGCATATAGCATATGACACTACATCTAAGTCTCTATCAAGCGAGACAAACCCATTGTGATACTAATCACTTCCCACGTACCCAAAGTATTTGAACTCGGTCAGCTCTGATACCAAGTTCTAACGCCCTCAAAATAATACATGAAACCCATCACTTGACATGCATTGATATATAAAAGAAACCAACGATTTATATTCATCAGAGTAAATTTTGCAATAGTATTACATGTTAACAACAAAAGCAAATGCCCTATGGGCTTACAGCTTTCCAAGTCAACACTTGGTTACACAAAGGAAGAGTACTAACTTTATACAAAATAAGCCCTTGGCTTGATATACATGTAATATAGACAAAAATAATCAAAAAGAGTCTTCAACGCTCATCATCATCCAAGCTATGTCCTTGGAGGTGGCATGCTACCTGTACCTAAAAATAATGTCCCATATAGGGTGAGCCACAGCCCAGTAGGAATATGCTAAACACAGTATGAGCAATAACTAAGACATTAGCAATTGATAAATGTTCAATTTCCATAAATCAATTCATAACCCATTTCTATTTCATGACCACTATGTTCATGTTTCATTCCGGTTTCCATTTCTTATCAATTTCACAATTTACATCAACGGCTCAAAACCTGGCCAACCACTTGTATGAGACAGTGACTCATATTAAACATTTCCCATTTTACAATAGATAAACATATTAGTTGTATCAACACCTCAACAGATAAGCATACTAGCTATATCCATATTTCAACAGATATGCATATTAGCTATATCAACACCCCTATGCCTTTAAAAGGCTGGAATCTTTGCTTTTTATGTGCATCCTTTAGGAGGAGGTTTCAATGATTAAAGATTCCCTCACAACCTTAGAGGTAACAGATTGTACCTTTGGAATGCACATTTTGTTTGTTTGTGAGTCTTTTTGCTTGTAGCATTTCTCATCAAATTTTTTTGGGTATACATATATATATATATATATATGTGAATATATCGACTATGAGTGGGCCTGTGTCCCATTGCAAGTGAGCTTTATAATTATGACTTTGGTTAATTTAAAATTGCAACCAAACTTTTTTAAGCAAATAAGTACCTAACTGCTATTAGTATTATTTTGGATCTTCAGTTTCTATTATGTAATATTGATATAAATCATGGAGTACAACACACCATACACTATCATATTCTAGCAACATCTGATGTAATATTCATTTGAAATATCAGTTACGCTCTTCAATCTTCTTCTCATTCTATCTCTTAGATCTCTTCCTCTCTTTGTGTTCCATTCATTTTAACTCGGATCGCCTCTTTAATGGTTCAAAATGATTCGTCTCTCTCACTCTATATATATATAACAATACACAATCCATCTCTTTCAGCTATTTTTTCCCCTGATTAATGTTTTGTTTGCTTTTGAATTGCCATAGTTCTCTTTCTCTCTCTATTGGAAGAGTACAATCTATCAGGAATTACACTGTAGGTAAATTTTATAGTACCACTTAAATGTTCCTGGGTTGGCAAAATCAATGTCTAGAATGTAAGCATCTCACCATCATCTCCTCTGGCTCCTTAAAATTAATTTGCTTGTTTGTAATTTTTGCTGTAATGGGAAGAAGAATTGTAGAATAAGGTAGGCAATATTGCAGCCATTGATTATGAATATTAGAGGTTGAAACTTATTTTTTGCTGCTGACATCTATTCTGTTGATGTCAACAATTAAAGCTTTTAGGGATTCAATTGTAATCTCCAACCAAAGTATCCTGGTTTAGCACCTAACTTATTATTGATTACATCCATGATAATCACTAAGTGCATAATGAACTTGATTTCACCTAATACATCACCTATATGCTTTTTATTGGGTTAGAAAATTGAACAAAAGAAGTAGCATCATTTACCTCATTTAATAAACCACCTTGTGCCTTTCACGAGTTAGAATTAGCAGATACACGGACATGCGACACGCTGTCAAGACAATTTTCAATATGTACATAACACGATACACTTGGAAAATGTTAAAAATATTTTTTTAAATAAATTTATTATATGTCGAAGATATGATTGGTTTATTCAATGGTAATAATAAATAAATAAATAACAACAACAACATAATACTAAGTAAATTAGAAAGCCATATATTCCACAACAAGATTCATTTGAATGTTTTGGCCTTAGGTTTTGTGGATCTTGTAATCGAGTTTGAGCTTAAGGTGACTCTTCTCAAAGGCCTTAGACAGGAATTGTTGAGCAAGTATCTTCTTCACATTGATATATATATATATATATATATATTATATACACGCATGTACACAATCACACACGTCGATGAGGTTGAGGGTGAGCCTACTGAAAACCCATAAAGGTCGTAAGAGGTTGAGAGTGAACCTACTAAAAACTCGGATATGATATATTTGTTGTATGGGTTGTTGGTAGAGGTTACGGGTGAACCTACTGAAAACCCATGTATATTGTTTTATTTATTGTAGCATTATTGAAAACCTATATATGTTAAATGGAAATGCAACATCAAGAAAAAAGAAAAAAGAAAAAAGAAAACGAAACGTAACCAATTAGATATCTAATACATCTTCATAATTCATAATAATATATGGATAGATATAGGACGGGACTACCGGTTTAAAGACTATGTAAAAAAATACACTTTCAAAGTAAGTCCAAAAATACACTTTTCCAATACTTAGGTTTGAAAATAGGCCATCGGAGGCTCAATTCGTGAAAAAGCCATGAGAAGGCCTGGGAACACCCCGAACACCTCAGGAGGGACCAATGTAAGTTGTGGAAACTTACGAAACTAGTACGGGACTCTCGGTTTGAAAACTATGTCGAAAAATGTATTTTTTCAACACTTAAGCATGAAAATAGACCATCGGGGGGCCAAAATAGTGTAACAGCCACGAGAAGGCCCGAGGAACACCTCAACCACCTCGGGAGGGACCAATGTAAGTTGTGGAAACTTACAAAACTATCACGGGACTCTCGGTTTGAAAACTAAGTTAAAAAATGCACTTTTTCACACTTAAGCTTGAAAATAGACCATCGGAAGCCAAAATCGTGTAACAGACACGAGACAGCCCAGGAAACAACTCAAACACCTTGAAAGGGACCAATGTAAGTTGTGAAAACTTACAGAACTAGCACGAGACTCCCGGTTTGAAAATTAAGTCTAAAAATGTACTTTTTCACATTTAAACTTGAAAATAGTCCATTAGAGGCCAAAATCGTGTAACAGCCACGAGACGGCCCGGGAAACACCTCGAACACCTCGGGAGGGGCCAATGTAAGTTGTGGAAACTTACGGAACTAGCACGGGACTCCCGGTTTGAAAACTAAGTCCAAAAATACACCTTTTCACACGTAAGCTTGAAAATAGGCCACCAGGGGTCCAAATCGTGCAAAAGCCACAGGACGGCCCAGGGAACACCTCAAACACCTCGGGAGGGATCAATGTGAGTTGTGCAAACTTTCAGAACTGGCATGGGACTCCCGGTTTGAAAACTAAGTCCAAAAATGCACTTTCACACACTTACGCTTGAAAATAGACCTTCGGGGGCCAAAATCATGCAGCAGCCATGAGACGGCCTGGGGAACACCTCAAACACCTCGAGAGGGACCAATGTGAGTTGTGGAAACTTTTCGAACTGGCACAGGACTCCGGGTTTGAAAACTAAGTCCAAAAATGCACTTTTTCACACTTAAGCTTGAAAATAGGCCACCGGAGGCCAAATTCGTGCAACAGCCATGAGACGGCCTGGGGAAGACCGCAAACACCTCGGGAGGGACCAATGTGAGTTGTGAAAACATATAGAACTAGCACGGGACTCCCGGTTTGAAAACTAAGTCCAAAAATGCGATTTCTCACACTTAAGCTTGAAAATAGACCTTTAGGGGCCAAAATTGTGCAACAGCCATGAGACGGCCCAGGGAACACCGTAAACACCTCGGGAGGGACCAATGTAAGTCGTGGAATCTTTCGGAACTGGCACGGGACTCCCGATTTGAAAACTAAGTCAAAAAATGCACTTTCTCATACTTAAGCTTGAAAATAGACCTTCGGGGGCCAAAATCGTGCAATAGCCACGATTCAGCCCAGGGAGCACTTCAAACACCTCGGAAGGGACCAATGTGAGTTGTGAAAACTTTTGGAACTGGCACGGGACTCCCGGTTTGAAAACTAAGGCCAAAAAATGCACGTTTTCACAATTACGGTTGAAAATAGGCCACCGAAGGCCAAAATCGTGCAACAGCAACGGGACGGTCTGGGGAACACCTAAAACACCTCGAAAGGGACCAATGTAAGTTGTGGAAACTTACAGAACTAGCACGGGACCCCCGTTTTGAAAACTAAGTCCACAAATGCAGTTTTTCACACTTGAGTTTGAAAACAGGCCATCGGATGCCAAAATCGTGGAACATCCACGAGACGGCCCAGGGAAGACCTCAAACACGTCGGGAGAGACCAATGTGAGTTGTGAAAATTTACGGAACTAGCACGGGACTCCTGGTTTGAAAACGAAGTCCAAAAATGCACTTTTTCACACTTAAGCTTGAAAATAGGCCACCAGAGGCCAAATTCGTGCAACAGCCACGAGACAGCCTGGGGAACACCTCAAATACGTTGAGAGGGACTAATGTGAGTTGTGGAAACTTACAGAATGAGTACGGGACTCCCAGTTTGAAAACTAAGTCAAAAATTGCACTTTTTCACACTTAAGCTTGAAAATAGACCTTCGAGGGCTAAAATCGTGCAACAGCCACGGGACGGCCCCGGAAACATCTTAAACACGTCAGGAGGGACCAATGTGAGTTATGGAAAGTTACGGAACTAGCACGGGACTCCCAGTTTGAAAACTAGGTCTAGAAATGTACTTTTCCACACTTAAGCTTCAAACTATGCCACCGGGGGCCAAAATCGTGGAACAGCCACAGGACAACCTAGGGAACACCTCAAACACATCGGGAGAGACCAATGTGAGTTATGGAAACTTACAGAACTAGCACGGGACTCCCGGTTTGAAAACTAAGTGCAAAAGGCATTTTTTCACACTTAAGCTTGAAAATAGGCCACCGGAGGCCAAATTCGTGCAACAGCCATGAAACGGCCCAGGGAACACCTCAAACACCTTGGGAGGGACCAATGTGAGTTGTGGAAACTAACGGAACTAGCTGGGACTCCCGATTTAAAAACTGAGTCCAAAAATGCACTTTCTCACACTTAAGCTTGAAAATAGACCTTCGGGGGCCAAAATCGTGCAACAGTCACGAGACGGCCTGGGGAACACCTCAAATACCTCAGGAGACATGAATGTGAGTTGGAAAAACTTTTGAAACTAGCACGGGACTCCCGGTTTGAAAACTAAGTAAAAAAAATGCACTTTCTCACACTTAAGCTTGAAAATAGACATTCGGGGGCCAAAATCGTGCAAATGAGACGGCCAAGAAACACCTCAAACACCTTGGGAGGGACCAATCTGAGTTGTGAAAACTTTTAGAACTGGCACGGGACTCCCGGTTTGAAAACTAAGTCCATAAATGCACTTTCTCACACTTAAGCTTGAACGTAGACCTTCGGGGGCCAAAATCGTGCAACACCCACGAGACGGCTTGAGGAACACCACAAACATCTCGAGAGGGACCAATGTGAGTTGTGGAAACTTTCAGAACTGCCACGGGACTCCCGGTCTGAAAACTAAGTGCAAAAATCCACTTTTTCACACTTGAGCTTGAAAATAGGCCGTTGGAGGCCAAAATCGTGCAACAACCATGGGACGACCTGGGGAACACCTCAAACACCTCGGGAGGGACCAATGTAAGTTATAGAAACTTACAGAACTAGCACGGGACTCCCGGTTCGAAAACTAAGTCCAAAAATGCGCTTTCTCACACTTAAGCTTGAAAATAGACCATCAGGGGCCAAAATTGTGCAACAGCCACGAGACGGCCAGGGGAACACCTCAAACACCTTGGGATGGACCAATGCGAGTTGTGGAAACTTAAGGAACTAGCACGGGACTCTCGGTTTGAAAACTAAGTCCAAAAATGCATTTTTTCACACTTAAGCTTAAAAACAGGCCACCGGATGCCAAAATCGTGGAACAGCCCTGAGACGGCCTGGGAAACACCTCAAACACCTTGGGAGGGAGCAATGTGAGTGGTGGAAACTTACGGAACTAGCACGGAACTCTTGGTTTGAAAACTAAGTCCAAAAGGGCACTTTTTCACACTTAAGCTTGAAAATAAGCCACCAGAGGCCAAATTCGTGCAATAGCCATGAGACGGCCTGTGGAACACCTCATACACCTCGGGAGAGACCAATGTGAGTTATGAAAACTTACGTAATGAGCACGGGACTCCCGGTTTGAAAACTAAGTCCAAAATTGCATTTTTTCACACTTAAGCTTGAAAATAGACCTTCGGGGGCCAAAATCGTGCAACAGCCACAGGACGGCCTGGGGAACACCTCAAACACATCGGAAGGGACCAATGTAAGTTGTGGAAACTTACGGAACTTGCACCAAACTCCCGATTTCAAAACTAATTTGAAAAATGCATGTTAAATTCTATATTTTATGGATAAGATAATAATTGTCAACCTTGCATTTTTTTTTTTTTTTTTTTGTGTTTCATTTTTTTGCAGATTTGAGATTTGATATGGACATGTTTGGCAATTTGGTGGGCAGATGGTAGCTCATTTTGTGTTTTTGTTCATATTACCTTACATGTATTTTGGTTACAATGTAAATTTTCTATTTTTGTTGGTATTACAGGACATGTTGGGTAATCCGCCCTTGATATTTTATTGTTGTTGATATTAGTAGATATGTTTTTTGTTGGATATTAGGAGATGTGTTTGGTAATCCGCATGCGGTTGATATTATATTTTTGTGGATATTAGTAGACATTTTTTTGTGAATATTAGGAGACATGCTTATAATCCGCATGCAGTTCATATTGTATTTTTGTGGATAGTGCTGAAATTCAATTGTGATGTTTATGAAAATGAACAGATTTCTGTATTGATTTGTAATAGATATTTTATTGAACAGGTTATTGAAATGCACAGGTAATTGTTACTGAAAAGAACAAATTTCGGAAGAAAATAGTACCCCTATTTTCAAAATTTTTAATTTTTATTAGTAACGAAATAAAAAATGTGGCTATTAGTTTTCAAAAAACATGACGAATAATTTTGTCACTAATGATATAATACGAAACAAATAATTTCGTCACATTTGCTGAATATTTCGTCGCTAAATTGAAATATTTGGTGACCAAATGCTTTTTGTCATTGAAGAATTTTCTTTTCTGCTTATTTTAGTGACGAATTTTTTTGCCACCTTAATCCATATCGTTGGTGAGGAAAACTTTCGTCACTAAAATCTATTTGGTGACGAAATTTTTTGTCGCGAAAAACAATTAAAATAAAATATTATTTAGTTTTGGCGATGAAATTGATGTTATAGAGGACGAAAAATTCAACTTTTGGAGACGAAACATTTCGTCGCCAAAAATAAAAAATCGACGACGAAACTGTTTTTCGTCACCAGGTACTTTCTGTGACGACATATAAGCCATGAATGTGGTGGCAAATTTTTTTCGTCGCAGATCACTTTAGTGACGAAAATTTGATGTTTGGAGACAAAATCAGTCTATCACCAAAGGCCTTTTTTGTTGTAGCGTGGGCTGTGGTTGATGGGCTCACTTCGTTGTAAGTTATAAGAGAATTGGGCTACATCTAGTAGCATAGTCCAATCTCATTAATTGGCACTCACGAAATGTTTCAAGTAAAGATCTAACAAAGCATTCACCCGTTTTGTTTGGCCATCAGTTTACAAGTGAAAACTAATGAAGAAGTGTAGATCTGACCCCAACATCTTGAATAGCTCGGTCCAAAATCGCCATGTGAAGTGAGGGCCTCCATCATTGATGATGGACCTAGGCACTCCCTAGTACTTTACCACATATTTTACGAACAACCAAGTTGCTTCTTCAACAGTGCAATCCATTGGGGTTGCAATAGACGTGGCATACTTAGAAAACCTATCAACCACCACTATAATAGAGCCGCACCCCTCTGACTTAGGTAATGCCGAAATGAAGTCCATTGAGACACTCTTCCAAGGGTTTTCAGCTACAGGTAGCGGTTCCAATAACCCTTCAGGTGCTTATTGCTCCACTTTGCCTTGTTGTCATCCCCTATTTCTGATTTATTTTACATATGAATCTCATACTATACAAATTCAATTTTCACCACACCATTACCCACCCAAAAAAATTTGAGTGGATAAATCAGGATACTAGCCTTATTCTTTCTTAAAACATCCTTCCACTCCAATCATGCAGAAGAAATAAAATTTTTCAGAATGACAAAGAGAGCCTTAGCTTTAGGCTCCAAAAATAATTCTATAGAGTGGTGACCCTCACCAAAGTGGGCCTGTAACAACCTTCATTTTGACTTAGTCATACTTGCATACATTCATGGATGATCTTGTTTTAATATGTGCATTTACAAATCTTATCTTGTTTTGCTTGAATGATTGGTTGCATGCTTGTTCTCGTCTGGTGCGTTGCCAAGGTTATCTTAAGCCTAGACACCTTCGAGACCTCTGTCACTTAGAACTATTTTCGAACCCCGTTGGTTGACCTCGATCTTCACCCTGGCATATTGGCCGAGATGTCACCATCTAGACCGAGGTTTGCGTCGCCTAGGCCGAGATGTGCATCATCTGGGCCGAGATGTTAATATCTAGGCGTTCTAGATCCTTGACCCTTGCATGAGTGATTTTGTTCCTGGAATGATGCGACCTAGACCGAGGTGTGGCACATCTAGGCCAAGGCGTGGCATAGTTTAGTCAATGTTGTCCTTCCAAGCCGATGTCCTTGCCCCTTGATTGCCGGAGTCTTGTTGTTAGCCGATGTCATTACTTGCCGGTGTGTTCTTGCCGCCTAGCTTGTTGAGTACACTTTGTCTTGGTCTTGTCTTGTCAAGTCAGTCACCTTTTCGAGTAGAGCCAATTGGCTGATGCCACGTGTCCCAGCAGAGGGATTAAGTCAGTGTTTGTCGTGAGAAACATATCAATTTGTATCAAAATCTTGCCTTTTAGAGAGAGAAACTCTAGAAAAAAGAAGAAGTTTTGAGAAAGAGAACTTCCAAGCTTGATCGTTGGAGCTTGAACCGTTAGATTCGAGTTTTGAGGTTAGAATCTTAACCTACTCTTGTTGTTCTTACTGATCACCTAGCTGCATTGCATGATCGAACTCGTTCTGCACGCCATGCATTGATTTAAAGTTGGTTTTGGAAAGAGAAAATGGTTTTCTTGTGTTCTTGAGGAAAAGCCTCGTTTGATCCGAAAGTTTGTATCTAGAACCATGTTTTTGTGCTTGTTTTGATAAGATCCTTGAACACGGGTACCCAGGTCCATGTTTTTGAATTCATAGCATGAAATCTCAGCTTTTGTAATAGCGAGTTTTCATCTTTGCATTCATCTCCCTCATGTTCATGTCCTTCATGTTCTTCATGCTCATGCTCTTCATGTCTATCAAGATGGAAACCCAGATTTTCCCGACTTCACTTTCGAATGTGGTCGTCGGGGCCACACCTCGGCAGGGAGGTGTGGGACCTCGGCCTAGACCTGGTAGTTGCCCAGCTTGTTTTCCAGAAATGAGAAACGGTGATTGATTCGGTTTGACTTAGTTTTCGGAGAATGTCGAGGTCATTTACGTGCATGCTAGACTTGTTTTGAGTAGTACATTCAATAGACCTTGCCATGTGATTGTAGGACTGGGATTTGCTTGACCTCGACATTTGACGAACTAGGTGAGTGGTATTTTTAATAAAGCTATGTTATACGTTTTGATAAAGACTTTGTTTTGCTTTGTTTTGAAAGTATTTGTTAAGCATGAATAATTGTCCCTATTTTGTATATCGAGCATGATCCTGTTTTGGTGACCTTCTCGGAAAGTCCCTTGTGCTAGAGGACTCTAAACTTTCGCAGCACACCTCGTTTGAAAGTCCCTTGTGCTGGAGGATTCTAAACTTTTACAGCAAATCTTGCTTTGAAAGTCCCTTGTGCTGGAGGACTCTAAACTTTCGCAGCACATCTTACTTTGAAAGTCCTTTGTGCTGGAGGACTCTAAACTTTCGCAGCACTCTCGTGTTAAAGGGTTACGGGCCTTTGTAACATAAGTCCCTTGTGCTGGAGGACTCTAAACTTTCGCAACACATCTTCTCTTGAAAGTCCCTTGTGCTAGAGGACTCTAAACTTTTGTAGCACCCTTGTTTGAGATACCTCTCTTGCCTTGTCTTGCTTTGTCACTGACGGATTACCTCGTGGATATGTTTGCCGGAATGTTGCTATTGTAATGTGTGATGCTAGGCAGTATTGCTTGAAGCTCGAAGATTTGCTAGATAGACGAGGTCCACCCCTTGTTATTTAGAGTTTTGACTTGTAATGTTTTAAAGGACTTCGGCTATTATTCATGCAAAACCCCTTTATTATTTATATCATTCACTGAGTATCCAAGCTCACCCTCTCTATATATATATAGGTAATGAACAAGAAGGCGGTGACACCTAGGTGTAGTTCTGGAGCTTATTTTGGATTTTGATTATGTCGGCTTAACCTGTATTTACGTCGACAGTCTTGAAAATTATGCTTCTCGATTTGTAAAACTTGTATGTTACACACGTCGGCTCGAGAAGCCTTTTGATCAGGACGTGTGCTTGTATGTTTGTTATGTTGGCAGTGAGGATATCGGCAATCCTGGAGATTTTGCTTTCGGTTGTATTTCGTGTATTTTGCTTATGTCGGCTTGTAAAGCCCTTCTGTAATGTGTATTTTTGGTACTTCATTTTAATTGTATTTAAGTTGTAAGGCAGTAAAGATGTATGCATTTCCATTTGACTTATGCACTGCTCTTATGGACCACTTGTATTTTAAATTATTGCTTCTGCCCTTGTGAGCCCCATATATATATATACTCTGTTGTGTGTGAATTTTGCAAGTTGGCCTTCGGTAATCCTGTATTACTGGCCACCGCGACACCAAACTATTAGGGGCGGTTTGGGGTTATGACAGAATGGTATCAAAGCGCAAGTTCCTTGGTATACGTTATTCACACACTTCGAGTCCTAAAGAGCATAGGATTTCCCCTTTAGAAAGATGTTAGGATTGCATCATATTGCTTGCTATGTGGTCAAGGTGTGCCTCATCTCGACATGCTTATTTGTTACATGCCTACGTGATTATTTGTTTGTCTTGTTTAAAAGTCACATTTTGCATACTCATAGCATCATGAGGAGAGGTAGACCTCCAGTTGGCCGAGATCGGTCCGAGGACAGATTGGACAGACTGGAGAGGTTAGTTGAAGGTTTGGCCTGCGAGTTAAGGTAGACAAGACAACAGTATGCTAGTGCTACATCGACTCAGGTCGAGCAAACAAGCGGCCGAAATGCAGTTCCACCTCCACCTCCTCCAGTACCACAAGTGCCCCCACAGCCAGCTTTATATGGGGACGACACGATAGCTCTGATCAGGGAGTTCAAGAAATTGAAGCCACCGAGATTCCAGGGGGGTATAGAACAGATGAAGGCCGAAGCTTGGGTTCTGGAAATGGAAAAGCTGTTCGAGATCTTTCCCAGCACTGACACCCAGAAGGTGACATTAGCAGCTTTTACACTGGATGACGACGCCCGCAGATGGTGGATGATGGTTCGAGAAAGCAATCCAGACTTGACTTGGGCCCGATTTTTAGAATTGTTCTACACCAAGCATTTTCCCTTAAGTGTTCGGAATCGCAAGGCTACCGAGTTTCAGACTTTGACCCAAGGCAGTAGAACAGTAGCTGAATGTGACCGTGCCTTTACCGAGTTGGCAAGGTACGCACCCCACATGGTCAATGATGAATATATGAAGGCTAAGAAGTTCGAAAGTGGACTCCGTGGACCGATACAAGACTGGGTTAACATACTCAACATGCCGACTTATGCCGGAGTGATGGATAAAGCTATTCTAGCCGAAGCCAACTTGAACAAATACCAGGGTTCGGGAGAGAGCTAGAGGAAGAGGCAGAGCGATGACAATTGCTGAGCACAGTTTGGTCCCAAGAAGAAAGTGAACGTCGGTAGTTTAAGCCACCCAAGACAAGAGAGTGGTACTAGGTCGATATGTTCCAGTTGTGGGAAGCCACATTTCGGGGTCTGTCGCCGGGCGTCTGGGGCTTGTTACGAATGTGGTGAAACAGGTCATTTTGTGAGGGACTGTCCAAAAATGAAGGTTGGGGAAAGTAAGAAAGATGAGAATACTTCGGGCTCCGTGTAGAAAGGTAACGCTGGGAAGGGACCGATGAGGCAAGGCAGAGTTTTTGCACTGGTACCAGGGGACACTCAAAATGCTGAGACAGTGGTGTCAGGTATGCTTTCAATTTGCTCTCAAAGTGCATATGTATTGATTGATTCGGGTTCTATGCATTCATTCATTTTTGCTAAGTTTGCCGAGAAGATTAATAGGAAACTAGAACCCCTTGATTATGTATTATCGGTATCTACTCCATCTGGGAGATCTATGAATGTTGCATCCATCTATCGAGCATGTGTTGTTGTGATTGGGAATGTTGAACTGTTAGTTGACCTAATGCCATTGGACATAACTCATTTTGATGTTATTTTGGGGATGGATTGGTTAGTGGCAAATCACGCGTCCACAAATTGTGTTTCAAAGAGTGTCACGTTAATACCCCCAAACCTAGCCGATGTCACGTTTCAAGGAAAAGGGGTAGTATCCCCACCATACTTAATTTCATCCATGAGAGCTTATAGGCTAATCCAAAAGGGGTGTCAAGGTTATCTGTGTAGCATACTAAATAATTTGAATGGAAGTGTTGAGTTAGCCGACATCCCAGTGGTTAATGAATTGCCCGACGTCTTTCCAAATGATTTGCCGGGCCACTTAGTTGATAGAGAGGTAGGGTTTACTGTTGACATCATACCGGGAACCCAGCCCATCTCTAAAACACCCTATAGGATGGCTCCCGCCGAGCTTAAGGAATTGAAATTTTAACTACAAGAGTTGCTGGATAAGGGTTTTATTAGGCCGAGCACTTCACCCTGGGGTTCTTGTTTGTTAAGAAGAAGGATGGTACGCTTCGTCTTTGTATTGATTACCGGGAACTGAATAAGGTAACCATAAAGAATAAATACCCGTTGCCGAGGATAGACGATTTGTTCGATTAGTTGCAAGGAGCACGAGTCTTTTCCAAAATTGACCTTAGATCGGGCTACCATCAGCTTAAAGTCAAAGCCGAGGATGTCGAGAAGACCGCTTTTCAGACGAGGTATGGCCACTACGAGTTTTTAGTGATGCCTTTTGGAGTGACCAATGCCCCCGCAGCCTTTATAGATTTGATAAACAGAGTCTTTAAGCCATATCTAGATGAGTTTGTGGTTGTCTTCATCGATGACATATTGATCTACTCTAAGAGTGAAGCCGAACACGAGGGGCATTTAAGACTTACCTTGCAGACTTTGAGAGATCGGAAATTGTATGCTAAATTTAGCAAGTGTGAGTTTTGGCTTTCCACTGTTTCATTTTTGGGCCATGTGATTGATGAAGAGGGTATTTCGGTCGATCCTAGTAAAATTGAAGCCGTTGTGAATTGGTCGAGACCGACTAATGTGCCCGAGGTTCGTAGTTTTCTGGGGTTGGCTGGTTATTACAAAAAATTCGTAAAGGATTTCTCAAGGATTGGAATTTCGTTGACACAATTGACTAAGAAGGGAGTAGCTTATGAATGGACTAAGGATAGAGAAGCAGCTTTCCAGGAGTTGAATGTGAGATTAGTCGCAGCACCAATTCTTGTACTACCATCTGGTAATGAAGAATTTCATGTCTACAGTGATGCTTCGCATAAGGGTCTGGGTTGTGTATTAATGCAAAAGGGTAAGGTTATAGCATATGCCTCTCGTCAGTTGAAGCCTCATGAAAAGAACTATCCCACCCATGATTTAGAATTAGCAGCCGTGGTATTTACTTTGAAGATTTGGCACCACTATTTGTATGGAGCTTCGTGTCAGGTTTTCACAGATCATAAAAGCTTGAAGTACTTGTTCACTCAGAAGGAATTGAATATGAGGCAGAGAAGATGGCTTGAGTTGTTGATGGATTACGATATGCAGATCCAATATCATCCAGGTAAAGCTAACACTGTGGCCGACGCTTTGAGCCGAAAGATGGTTGGAAATTTGGCATGTCTAACCGCAATCTTAGTGGATCCAACTATTGTCGAGGAAGTAAAGACAAGGCAGATAGAGGATGAATTCTTGAAGAAAGTAGCCGATGAGATCATCACAAAGTCGAGGTCAGGGTACACCATAGAAAATTAAGTGCTCAAGTTTGAGGGAAGATTGTGTGTGGCCGACATCCTAGATTTGAAGAGGAAAATTTTGCAGGAAGCTCATGGTTCTAGGTTTGCTGTCCACCCTGGGAACACCAAGATGTATCAGGATGTGAAGTAGACATTTTGGTGGCCGAACATGAAAAGAGAGATAGCCGAGTTCGTGTTGCAGTGCCTGTATTGTCAACAAGTGAAAGCGGAACATCAAAGGCCAGCAGGACTTTTTCAACCCTTACCGATTCCTGAGTGGAAATGGGAGCACATCTCTATGGACTTTGTGGTTGGTTTGCCAAAGACACAAAAGGGTATGGATTCGATTTGGGTTATCGTGGATAGACTAACTAAGTCAGCACACTTCTTGCTTGTTAAGACCACCTTCAACACCGATAAACTTGCTTTGCTATATGTGAATGAGATTGTTAGGCTTCATGGAGTGCCGATGTCAATTGTGTCAGACTGAGATCCGAAGTTGGTTTCCAGATTTTGGCAAAGCCTACATAGAGCTTTCGGAACCGAGTTGAGGTTTAGCACAGCTTTTCATCCCCAAACTGATGGGCAAACAGAGAGGACGATTCAGAAACTTGAAGATATGCTTAGACTATGTGTATTGGACCTCCAAGGAAGTTGGGGAGTACATTTGCCTTTGGTGGAATTTACCTACAACAACAGCTATTAAGCTAGCATTGGAATGGCACCGTATGAGGCACTGTATGAAAGAAAGTGCAGGTCGCCGATATGTTGGAGCGAGGTAAGAGACAAAGCTCTGCTTGGTCTCGAACAAATTCAAGTAACAACCGAGAAGATTAAGCTCATTCAGCAAAGAATCAAAACCGCACAGAGTCGACAGAAGAGTTATGCCGACCAAAGGAGAAGAGAGTTAGAATTTGAAGTCGGGGACCACGTGTTCCTAAAGATTTCACCGATGAAAGGAGTTACAAGATTTGGGAAGAAGGGTAAGTTAGCACCCTGTTACGTCGGGCCTTTTGAAATTCTTGAGAAGGTTAACCTCGCTGTCTACAAACTTGCTTTGCTGCCAGGATTGAGCCAAGTCCATAATGTATTTCATGTTTCGATGTTGAGGAAGTATATTCGAGATCCGCTACACGTGATCGACTATTTTGGAATTGTAACTAATGAAGATTTAGGCTATGAAGAGAAGCCGATACGGATTGTCGATCGGCAAGTGAAGCGGTTGAGAAGCAAGTCGATACCAATGGTGAAAGTTAAATGGAATTAGCATTACGGAGACGATGCTACATGGGAAATGGAAGAGGAAATGAAAGTCTGACATCCATAATTGTTTTTGGAACAAGGTAACTCAAGTTTGGGGACCAAACTTCTTTAAGGAGGGTAGGGTGTAACAACCCTCATTTTGACTTAGTCATACTTGCATACATTCATGGATGATCTTGTTTTAATATGTGCATTTGCAAATCTTATCTTGTTTTGCTTGAATGATTGCTTGCATGCTTGTTCTCGTCTGGTGCGTTGCCGAGGTCATCTTAAGCCTAGACACCTTCGAGACCTCTTTCACTTAGAACTATTTTGGAACCCCGTTGGTTGACCTCCATCTTCACCCTGGCATATTGGCCGAGATGTCACCATCTAGGTCGAGGTTTGCGTCGCCTAGGCCGAGATGTGCATCATCTGGGCCGAGATGTTAATATCTAGGCGTTCTAGATCCTTGACCCTTGCATGAGTGATTTTTTTCCTGGAATGATGCGACCTAGACCGAGGTGTGGCACATCTAGGCCAAGGTGTGGCACAGTTTAGTCAATGTTGTCCTTCCAAGCCGATGTCCTTGCCCCTTGATTGCCGGAGTCTTGTTGTTAGCCGATGTCATTACTTGCCGGTGTGTTCTTGCCGCCTAGCTTGTTGAGTACACTTTGTCTTGGTCTTGTCTTGTCAAGTCAGTCACCTTTTCGAGTAGAGCCAATCGGCCGATGCCACGTGTCCCGACAGAGGGATTAAGTCAGTGTTTGTCGTGAGAAACATATCATTTTGTATCAAAATCTTGCCTTTTAGAGAGAGAAACTCTAGAAAGATGAAGAAGTTTTGAGAAAGGAAGAGAACTTCCAAGCTTGATCGTTGGAGCTTGAACCGTTAGATTCGAGTTTTGAGGTTAGAATCTTAATCTGCTCTTGTTGTTCTTACTGATCACCTAGCTGCATTGAACGATCGAACTCGTTCTGCACACCATGCATTGATTTAAAGTTGGTTTTGGAAAGAGAAAATGGTTTTCTTGTGTTCTTGAGGAAAAGCCTCATTTGATCCGAAAGTTTGCATCTAGAACCATGTTTTTGTGTTTGTTTTGATAAGATCCTTGAACACGGGTACCCAGGTCCATGTTTTTGAATTCATAGCATTAAATCTCAGCTTTTGTAATAGCGAGTTTTGATCTTTGCATTCATCTCCCTCATGTTCATGTCCTTCATGTTCTTCATGCTCATGCCCTTCATGTCTATCAAGAGGGAAACCCAGATTTTCCCAACTTCGCTTTTGAATACGGCGGTCGGGGCCACACCTCGGCAGGGAGGTGTGGGACCCTGGCCTAGACCTGGTAGTTGCCCAGCTTGTTTTCTAGAAATGAGAAACGGTGTTTGATTCGGTTCGACTTAGTTTTGGGAGAATGCCGAGGTCATTTACATGCATGCTAGACTTGTTTTGAGTAGTACATTCAATAGACCTTGCCATGTGATTGTAGGACTGGGATTTGCTTGACCCCGACGTTTGACGAACTACGTGAGTGGTATTTTTAATAAAGCTATGTTATACGTTTTGATAAAGACTTTGTTTTGCTTTGTTTTGAAAGTATTTGTTAAGCATGAATAATTGTCCCTATTTTGTATATCGAGCATGATCCTATTTTGATGACCTTCTCGGAAAGTCCCTTGTGCTAGAGGACTCTAAACTTTCGCAGCATACCTCGTTTGAAAGTCCCTTGTGCTGGAGGACTCTAAACTTTCACGGCACATCTTGCTTTGAAAGTCCCTTGTGCTGGAGGACTCTAAACTTTCGCAGCACATCTTGCTTTGAAAGTCCCTTGTGCTGGAGGACTCTAAACTTTCACAGCACTCTCGTGTTAAAGGGCTACGGGCCTTTGTAACATAAGTCCCTTGTGCTGGAGGACTCTAAACTTTCGCAGCACATCTCGTTTTGAAAGTCCCTTGTGTTGGAGGACTCTAAACTTTCGTAGCACATCTTGTCCCGAAAGTCCCTTGTGCTAGAGGACTCTAAACTATTGTAGCACCCTTGTTTGAGATACCTCTCTTGCCTCGTCTTGCTTTGTCACTGATGGATTACCTCGTGGATATGTTTGCCAGAATGTTGCCATTGTAATGTGTGATGCTAGGCAGTATTCCTTGAAGCTCGAAGATTTGCTAGATGGACGAGGTCCACCCCTTGTTATTTAGAGTTTTGACTTGTAATGTTTTAATGGACTTCGGCTATTATTCATGCAAAACCCCTTTATTATTTATATCATTCACTGAGTATCCAAGCTTACCCTTTCTATATATATATATTGGTGATGAACAAGAAGGTGGTGACGCCTAGGTGTGGTTCTGGAGCTTATTTTGGATTTTGATTATGCCGACTTAACCTGTATTTACGTCGACAGTCTTGAAAATTATGCTTCTCGATTTGTAAAACTTGTATGTTACACATGTCGGCTCGAGAAGCCTTTTGATCAGGACGTGTGCTTGTATGTTTGTTATGTTGGCAGTGAGGATGTCGGCAATCCTGGAGATTTTGCTTTCGGTTGTATTTCATGTATTTTGTTTATGTCGGCTTGTAAAGCCCTTCTGTAATGTGTATTTTTGGTACTTCGTTTTAATTGTATTTAAGTTGTAAGGCAGTAAAGATATATGCATTTCCATTTGACTTATACACTGCTCTTATGGACCACTTGTATTTTAAATTATTGGTTCCGCACTTGTGAGCCCCATATATATATACTCTCTTGTGTGTGAATTTTGCAAGTTGGCCTTCAGTAATCCCAGATTACTGGCCACCACGGCACCAAACTATTAGGGGCGGTTTGGGGTCGTGACAGGGCCACTGTCTTTAATTAATTCTTCTTTAACATATTTTCAAACTCCATCTGACGGTCAATCATTGGGTCATCATAACAACCCGTCACCAAGACCCGCCAACCCACCAATCGGACCTACTCTAGTTGATTCGACCCACCGCCCACCGTTGGATTACAACACTCATGATCACAATCTGCATCCACCGGCAATGACAACCCTCATCTAAGATTAGTCCCAGGTATTGTCAAAACTGGGTCTTTGATCAATCCAAGCTCAGGCTCGATCCGGTCTAACCCACCGAAAAATGGGTGGTGCAAAATAAACCCTTTGATTTTCAAGGGCTAAAGATCATCAATAAATTAGATTGCACATAGTCCTGCATGATAGGCTATGTTGGCACCAACACTAGTGCCCATGAGAAAACAATATGAAAAATCATAAAATTGAGTTAGCCACCGCTCTTGGGTGGTTTTGAGCAAGGATTTAAAAACCGGACCGGATCGGACCGGCCCGGTTGGTTAGACCGGTTGAACCGTCGACCAGTCGGGGTTCTGGTCCAGATACACCCACTAAACCGTTCGATGTAAAGAGCCGGACTATTTTGAGAGAACTGGTAAAATCGGCAGTTAAATCGTCGAATCGGTCGACCCGGGGGCAGTTCACGGGGTCAAGAAAATTAAATTTTTATTTTTTTTATTTTTTTATTTTTTTTATTCTTTATTTCTTTCTTATTATATATATATATATATATATATATATATATATATATATATATATTATAAGAAAATTTTAATTGAAAACTCTCTTTTAAGGGTCTCCTCTTGTGAGTAATCCCATTGAGAGCTTGAAATTATTGTGAAAGCCTCTACCTATTTATAAGAAAAAACTTCTTCCAAAAAAACTGAAGAAATCTATGTGGGATTCAATCAAATTTATTGGAGGAAAACTTAAAATTTTGCTCTTCTTTCAATCAAATTATTTGAATTAAAATCACATGGAGGGAATGTTTAATATTTGATTTCTTCTTCCGAAATTATAATTAATAATATTTTAAAATATATTTTTATGTTTTTTAGTAAAAAAAAAAGTACTATGAGAAATATTTAAGATTATTTATTTTTTTTAGTTTATAATTTTATTACTTATATTTTTATTTAAATATAATTTTAATATATTTATGACGTCATGGTTCGATTCCGGTTCAACCTGACGGTTGAATCGGTGACCTGTCCACCCAATCCTTTTTCCGGTTCACTCACCGGTCCGGTTTTTAAAACATTGGTTTTGAGCCATTGCAAGGTGTGGATGGCGTCGTCGTAGGTGGCGGGTAGGTGGTGTTCAGGAGTGAGGCGGTACTCAATGAAGACAATAACGATGAAGAGCTCGGTGGCGAGTTTGACACGGAAGTCATTGTTGATGGTTGAGGCTACACTCGAGAAAACAAATCCACCACCACAAAAATATACAATCAAAGGAAGATTCGGAATGGAAGGTGGTTCGTGAAGGGCATGTTTGGGGAGATAGATTCGGAGCCATGTTTGTCTTTTAGGGTTTAGAGGGAGGTCGTTGGAGAGAACAAGAGATGGGGTGTTGTGATTGGGTGTGGGTGAGGTGCTTGGGAATCGTATGGATCACGTGTATGTGCCTTCTGGATTAGATATGATGCTCAACGGGACGATAGTTATGGTGGGATTGGTTAGCAGTGGGCGATTTTGATGATGATCATCGGACATGTTTGAGTTTGGGATGAAGGAGCAGTGGAGTTGAATTGAGGAAAGAGATGACAGAGGAGAAGGGTGTAATTGAGTTGTTTAATATGACACTGGCTTTGCACCTAATTTTAAGATCAAATTTATGTTATCGCTTGGTTGTTCTTCTTTGAATATTTTCTGTTCTCTAGTTAGTGTTTGACTTATTAAAATTAATAAAAAATAGAATAATGATCATTTTAATATTTTAATATTTATTAATTAATGAAAATGATAGTAAAAAATATGTTGTAAATATAATCATTGTTTATTATTATAGGAAATGGTCATTTTTTGATAAATCTTCTTTGTAAGTGTTTTATTCCATCTAACCCATATTCTTTTTTAGTATTTCATTAAATCTTGTTTAATGTAATATGACCAAATAATTATTTCTAATTTTTTGCACATGTTTCTATTTTGAAACTAATACATAACAGTAGTTTCTTATTTTATGGAGAAAATTTCTCCCTCATTTTAAAGAGAAAATCTTTCCCTTATTCCACGGAGAAATCTCTCCCTTATTCTAAGGAGAAAATCTCTCCCGCATTCCATGGAGAAAATATCAAGTTATAAACTTTGAACCTTTTTATAATTTGAAAATTTTAAAAATAATGCAACAAAAAATCTGAATGAAAATCAAAATGCAATGTGAATATTCTCAGTAAACAACAAACATAAAACTTACTTTTGAAAAAAAATAAAACACATACTAAAGTATAATGTGAATGTTCATAATAAACAACCAATATACAACTAACCTTCGAAAAAATAAAATTCATATCAAAATACAGTATGAATGTTCACAATTTATAATTAACATACAACTAACCTTAAAAAAAAATAACTCATACCAATGTAAACATTTACACTGTAACGTGAAAACATAAAACAAAATTGAAAATTGACTATTCAATTTTTCAATGGTAACAAAAATAATTGTTTAACTAACAAGTACAGTAACAAAAACAACAAAGATACCATTAACTTTCGAAAAAATAAAACTTATACCAAAATACAATACGAGTGCTCATAATTTACAATTAATATTGTTAGCTTATTTTTCCTACGAATGAAAATACCATAAATGCGAGCGTGCCAGTAAGGATTAAAAAATCCTTATAGATTAAATTCAAGCCAATTATCAAGCGATTATGTTGACGGTTCTTTTGCCTCAACAAAGAGGACTTCAAAATTGCCAAGTGTAGAGAAAAGAAAAATTAAAAGAAGAATGAGGGAGACTGAGAAAGACGATTGAGTGAACAATCAAAGTAATAATTAGTTTGTATTCTTATACTTCAAAAAGGAAGTACATAAAATGCTTTGAAAAGGAAATACTGAAAATAAATGCTTCGGAATATAAATTTATGTTAAACTACTCCTAAGATAAGGAAAATGACAAGAAATATTAAAATAAATTGTCTTTAATTTTTTTATTTTGGATTTTTTACAATGTAGCCATGAATGACTATTTATAGGCAAACATTTGTAGGAAAAAACTGCCTAAAACTACCCACTTTTCCATCTCCTCCATTTCATACTCCATGATCTTCCACAACTTCCTTCAACTTCCATTTCATGCTCCATGTTCTCCACTTTGTTCTCCATCATCTTTCCACATTTCATAATTTCTTATAACCTCTAAATGAGTAGGAGGATACCACATGTCCTACAATTATATAAATAATAAATAATAATAAAATTGTAGATTTATGGTGCTAACAAATATACAACTAATTTTATTTTTATTTTTTAAAAATAAACTTATACCAATGTGAACATTCACATTGCAACGTGAAAGCATAAAATAAAATTGAAAAAAGTGAAAATTGACTATTTGATTGTTCAATGGTAACAAAAATGATTGTTTAACCAACAAGCATACCAAAAAATACAACAAAATACAACTAACCTTTGAAAAAACTTCAAAAAAAAAAAATTAATACTAAAATACAATATGAATGTTCACAATTTACAATTAACATACAAACAACCTTAGAAAAACTAAATTCATACCAATATGAACATTTACACTGCAACATGTAACAAAAATTGAAACAAAAAAATGACTATTTCAATTGCTTAATGGTTGTAAAAAAATGTTTGTTTAAACAAGTATAATAACAAAATAACCAATGATATGTGAATATTCACATATTGCAAAATATATAATTAAGTCCATATCTATATTCTAATACTTATTTACCAAACTTTCAAACAATGTGAAATATAAACATTCACATTGATTGACAAAAAAATAGAAACAATGGCAGCAATAGAATTAGAAATCCAAAAAATACTCAATCACTCTAAAAACAAAAGAATATCACCAACATCCCCATCTTCATCATCATCTTTATCATTATCACTATCATTAACAATCTATGCAATTTCACTATTCCACCAATCCAAATCAAACCAAACCCACATTTGAAGAATATGTTTGTAACAAAATTGACTGGACAAAAACAGAGTTTGGACTTACATATAGCGATTCCGGTTTTACCCCGACATTTATTGTGTTCCGAACTTGGATTCTCTGATTGTATATTGTTGTGTATGTCTTGTTTCATCCCTTTAATTCTTTGAATTTGAGTTTTGGGACTTGTTAGGCGAGTTTGGAATATGGTACAAATAGTTGTTGCCCATAATTTAGCTTCTTCGCTTGAGCGAGGCTTTCTATGTCCAGCGAGTCCTGTGAAAATGTTTTTTCGCTCGAGCGAGGCTTCTTGTGCTCGAGCTTGTGTCTACGTCTCTGAAAAACCTGAAGGTTGGTGTTCTTCGCTCGAGCGAGCTTTCCTTCGCTCGAGCGTGCTTCTGCATTGCAGACCTGAAGCAATGCATTGTTTGCTCGAGCGAGAATTCCTTCGCTCGAGTGAGGCGACCTTTTGTGTCTGGTCGCTCGAGCGGAACTCTTTTGCTCGAGCGAGCCTATTCATATCAGATCATGAATGTGACATTTTAGGTCACTTTCAGCAGTCCATTTTCTCTCTAAAACCCTCCATAAATGAAGATCTTCATATTCTCTCTCTAAAATACACCTTCTCTCTAAGATTTCATCTAGATCTATTGTGTTGTTGACCCTAGTGTCTTTGAGAATAAGGTAGAGGGCTTCAAGATCTTTGTTTTGATCCAAGAAGAAATCGGTTTTGTCATCTTTGGAGTTCCATCTTGTTGCTTGGGTTTTCTACACTTGAGGTAGGGATTTCCTACACTCTAATATGGTTTTTAGCTTAGTTATTTGCTATTGTGTATAGATGATGAGATTTGGTTGTGATTTGGACAAATCTAAGATTTGGGTGTGAAATGAAAATAGGGATTTTTGATGTATGACAGATAAATGAGTATGGGGTTTGAATATAAGATCATGGTGTACCAAAATAGTTGATTTTGGGTGTTTGGGTCGATATTGGAAAAAGGTAATTTTTTCCCTAATTTGATAAACTGATTATTTTGTATAAATAATTTGAATTAACATTGAATATGTTAAATTGGATGGTTATTGATGTAGGTGGTGGAATTGGATATGTGATATCTCATACCTTTGGAAGTTTTAAATAATTATTTATCTTGAGATTTAATATATGTCTAGAGATAAATGTATTAGGCTATCAGTGGAGGATAGTCATGATTGTTGTAGAAATTGTATGAGGATCAGGTGATTTAATGCTAATCTATTGTTGGTTGTTATTGAATATGACCGCACACTAAATACATTGTTTATGTATGTTTATTGGGAGGAGATAGGGGATGTACTCCATATGTGATCATGTTTATAAATACATTGCATATGTATGTTTATTGGAAGGAGATAGAGGATGTACTCCATAGATGATTATGTTTATAAATGCATTGTATATGTATATTTGTTTGGGAGGAGAAAGGGGATGGACTCCATTTAAAGCAAGTTGACCGGAGTGTCCTAGGTGAAAGACCCGAAAGTATATATATATATATATATATAAATGGGTGCCGGTTCCTTAGGACGAAATTTCCATAAAATGGCAAAGTTTAAAGTGTTTACGTGTGTTTTGCATATTTGGAAAACCATTGAGTTGTAGTCTCATTTTGGTTGTTGAAAGATAATGAATTTAACTCATGAATTGAGTAGTGTATATGAACTGGAAATGTATTCATGGAACATGGAATAAGATTGGTCTTAGTGGCATATAGATATGTAGGCCTTGTGGATGCTTCCATATCGGTGTTGTTTATATACGTGGGATTTATACCTTTGCTAAACTTCATATATTGGGTTAGATTATCTCTACTGGGCTATTGGCTCACCCTATACCGGAACATCATTTTCAGGTGCAGGTGAGGTGTTACCTCCAAGGCAATAGCATTGATGGACTATTGGGAAGCAAGAGCTTCATGTTTATGCTTGATGTGTGTGTATGTTTGTTATTTGTAAAGCCAATGGCTTAAGTTGTAAAGAGTGAGATTCTATTCGTGTAACCAAGTAATGACTTGGAGAGATGTAAGCCTTCATGGCATTTAATTGTTTGTTAAATAGTGAACTCTGATGTATGAATGTATGTTGTTTCTCATATTTATTTTGCATATAAGTTATCTTTATTGTATTATTTTGGGGGTTGTAACAACTTGGTATCAGAGCGTACCGGGTTTGAATACTTTGGATAAGTGGGAAGTGGTTAGTACCACAATGGGTTTGTCTCGCTTGATTGAGATGTTAGCATGTATTGTATGCCTATGTGATAACATGCTTATGTGGTTATGTGGGTATGGAATTTAGTTCCTAAGATGTTGATTGGGTCTACGGGTTTGTGGAAGTCCTATTGGAAGAGCACTTGATCACTGCTATTTCTAATTGGAACTCTAACAACGTCGTGGGACGGTCATTATCTAGGAAGGAAATTCGTATGTGTTTATGTTATTTCATGTCTATGTGGAGTGATTTATTATTGTCTAATGTATTAGGCCGTAGGTGAGTTAAATTTAGCATGTTTATAAATGTGGTAATCCTGTTGTTACTTCTGTTAGGATGTCAGGACGTGGACGTGGTGGTAATAGGCGTGGTAGGCCTAGGAGGCATGAGGTGCCTTTACCAGATAATTTTTCGGCATAGGAAGAAGGAGTTGGTTAAGCCAATGTGGCCGAACCGGTAAATCAACAAGCCATGGTCGCCTTCGCCCGTGAAATGGCCAGAGCATTGGGAGAATCTATGGACATTCTCCGTGCTGAGAATCAAGTCCAAGCCCAAGTAGCTGAAGCAGGGCCATCTTTCCTGATGAGAGAGTTCTTCCGGTCGAATTTGGATGAGTTTTTGGGTGATCTTAAGGAGCCACTGAAGGCAGATGAGTGGCTAGAACAGTTAGTGAAAACGTTTGAGATGCTTGGCATCGAGGACGGAGGTCTAAGAGTGACCTTGGCATCCTTCCAGCTGAAGGGAGACGCAGATCAGTGGTGGAAGTATGCGTGGGGGCACACTGGAGGGACTTAGGAGGCATTTGTTGACGCCTTTTAGGAGAAGTTTTTGCCTCCCACTGTTAGGGAGAAGTTGTGGGAACAGTTTTGTTAGCTCAAGCAGCTGAATACACCAGTGGCGAAGTTTGAGGCCACCTTTACTAGTCTATCCAGGTTTGCACCTAAGTTAGTGGCGACTGGGGAACGCCGCTGTCTGGAGTTTGGGAAGAAATTGATGACCAGACTCATGTTTCGAGTTGCCAGTTCCATGACTAGAGATTTTGGGCGTTTAGTGTAGTTTGCAGCCCACCTTGAAACTATTATGCAGGCTAAAAAGGAAAGGATGAGAGGCTCTAGGAGGACTCAGGATAGTCAGGGGGACAGTAAGAGGCAGAGGGGTTCTAACTCTCAGTAGTCTTAGGGGTTTCTGTCGAGATCCACTTTTTCAATACCGAGTTCAGGTTCTGGGAGAGGTGGGTAGGGAGATTTTACTTGCTATAAGTGTGGTCAGTTAGGCCATAAGTCTCCAGCTTGTCCTCAGAGAGGAAGAGATGAGCGAGTAGCATCATCTTTGGCTCTTTTTCAGAGCCAGAGTCAGGGGATAGGCCAGCCGCTCACCTGTTCTCAGTGTGGGCAGGCGGGGCACTTGAAGGGGTTTTGCCCACAGTCAGGTGGTGCATCTGGTGCGTCTAGTTTGAGACAGACACAAAGTTACTAGCCAGCACAGTTAGCACAGGCCTCGAGGGCAAATCAGGGAGTCTCTTCGGCTTAGTCTGTGCATCAGGCTTATGCTTTGAGGGGTGGACAGGGTGAGCAGAGGCCTACTAGATGTATGTATACAGTAGTAGGGCAAGATCTTGAACCTGATCCTTCTGTAGTGAGAGGTACATTTCTGTTTTGTAATTTTCGCTCGTGTGTTGATTGATACGGGTGCATCCCATTCTTTTATTTCGCATGCGTTTGCATTAGTTTTGGGTTTGGAGTTTGCACAGTTAACATCTCCTATTTGTGTAGAGTCACCTATTGGTGGTCAGACTGTCTTGAGACAGTGATGTCGGGATTGTGACATCGAGGTTGCGGGCCGTCGATTACCTTTTGCATTTGTATTGATTGACAAGCTTAGTTTTAATGTCATATTCGGTATGGACTGGTTATCATCATACCAGGCTGTTATAGATTGCTACCGTCAAAAGGTTGCTGTATGTACCTTGAGCAGTGATTGCTTTTATTTCTTAGGGGACCGTGTGGATAGAGTTTTATCACCGGTGTATGATTCGCGTGGGCGGAGTGAACTTAGTTGTCTCATTAGTAGCTTTCTGACTAGTGAGTGTGATGAAATTCGGGTTGAATTGCCAAGAGTAGTTTGTGAATACTCAGATGTTTTTCTTGAGGATCTTGTTTGTTTACCGTCTCACCGAGAGATCGAGTTCTCTATTGATTTAGTGCCTGGCACGGCACCGGTTTCTATGGCTCCATATAGATTTGCACCTGCTGAGTTGAGTGAGTTGAAGATTCAACTCCAGGAATTATTAGATAAGGGCTTTATTCGCCCTAGTACTTCACCTTGGGGAGCGCCGGCTCTCTTTGCTAAAAAGAAAGATGGAGCATTACGGCTTTGTATTGATTACAGAAAGTTGAACCGGGTTACTGTTAAGAATAAGTATCCAATGCCTCGTATAGATAATCTATTTGATCAGTTAAAGGAGTCTTGTTGTTTCTCTAAGATAGACTTGAGATCGGGTTATCATCAGTTGAGGGTAAGGGAGGAGGATATCCCGAAGACGGCATTTCGTATGCGGTATGACCATTATGATTTTCTTGTAATGCCTTTTGCACTAACTAGTGCTCCAGCTGTGTTTAAGGATTTAATGAATCGGATTTTTTGTGAATTCCTAGATCGCTTTGTGGTTGCCTTTGTAGACGACATTTTGATTTATTCACCTTCTGAGAAGGAACATGAGGAACATTTACGAGTAGTACTTGAGTTACTTAGAGCCCATAAGCTGTATGCGAAGTTTGGAAAATGTGACTTTTTGTTGGAAGAAGTTAAATTTCTAGGGCATGTAATGTCAAGGGAAGGGGTGACTGTAGATTCATCCAAGATAGAGGCAGTGCAAGATTGGGCACAACCTAAGAATGCTTTTGAGATTCATAGTTTCTTGGGCTTAGCTGGGTATTACCGTCGGTTTGTGAAAGATTTCTCTAGACTGGCTTCAGCTTTGACTAAGTTGACTAGAAAGGAAATCAAGTTTGTGTGGAGCGAGACTTGTGAGAAGTCATTCCAAGAGCTTAAGATCAGACTCACCACTACTCTAGTATTGATTATATCGGAGAGGGGTTTGGGTTTTTCAGTATATTGTGATGCTTCACAGGAAGGTTTAGGTTTTGTATTGATGCAAGAGGGTAAAGTGGTAGCCTATGGGTCACGGCAGTTGAAAACACAAGAGAGAAATTATCTCACCCATGACCTAGAGTTAGCAGTAGTGATATTTGCCTTGAAGATTTGGAGGCATTATTTGTATGGTGAGAAAATTCAAGTGTTCTTTGATCACAAGAGTGTGAAATATCTGTTTACGCAGAAAGACTTAAATTTGAGACATAGAACGTGGATGGAATTCATAGAGGATTATGATTTTGAGTTGCATTATCATCCCGGGAAGGCCAATGTTGTGGCCCATGCTTTGAGTCGAAAGCCATTTAGTTGTGTAGGTTCTCTCGCCATTTGAGAATAGGAAATGTTGGGTACTCTTAATGAGTTTGACTTGCAACTGGGCAAGTCTGTGGAATTTACAGCTTTGTTTTCAGTAGTTGCACAACCTACACTTGTGAACCGAGTGTTGGAAGTGCAGAGGGGTGACTTTGCGGTGGAATCCTTTCAGAAGAAGATCTCCAATGGGAAAGTAGAACAAGGTTTGATTGTGTATCCCGACCTAAGTGTGAGATACTATGATCGTTTGTTTGTGTCGGAGTCTTGCCAAGAGGAAGTACTCCGACAGTTTCATCATTCGCACCTTGCGGTGCATCCGGGAGGCAAAAAGATGTATCATGATCTTAGTCGCCAGTTTTGGTGGAGGGATATGAAAAAAGATGTGGCTATGTTTGTATCGAAATGTCTTACTTGTCAACAAGTGAAGGCCGAGCATCAGAGGCCAGCGGGTTTGTTGCAACCTTTGCCTATAGCTGAATGGAAGTGGGAACATATCACGATGGATTTTGTTGTGGGTCTTCCAAGGACTCAACGGGGTAATGATGCCATTTGGGTTGTAGTTGATCGGTTGACTAAATCGGCCCACTTTATTCCTATGCGCGTTAGTGACACGGTAGATTATCTTGCCGACTTGTACATTAGGGACATAGTGAGGTTGCACGGGGTCCCTGCGACGATTGTTTCGGATAGAGATCCACGTTTCACTGCTGAGTTATGGCAGAGTTTGCAGAGTGCCTTGGGCACTAGATTGACTTTTAGTACTGCGTAACATCCTCAGATTGACGAGTAGTCCGAGCGTGCTATTCAGATCCTTGAGGATATGCTTAGAGGCTGTGTCCTTGACTTTAAGGGCTCGTGGGAGAGACACTTACCCTTGGTGGAGTTTGCCTACAATAACAGTTTCCAGAAGAGTATTGGTATGGCACCATTTGAGGCCTTGTATGGTAGACCGTGTAGATCTCCAGTGTGTTGGGCCGAGGTTGGTGATGCACCATTGATAGGTTGAGAGTTGGTTCAAGAAACTATGAAGAATGTAGTACTTATCCGTAAGAGGCTAGCTATGGCTCAGAGTCACCAGAAAAGTTATACCGACCGTAGGAGGAGACCTTTGTCTTTTGATGTAGGAGATCATGTCTTTTTGAAGATATCACCTAGATGGGGTTTGATGAGGTTTGGGAAGAGTGGGAAGTTGTCCCCTCGGTTTATTGGCTCTTTTGAGATCCTTGAGCGGATTGGGGAGGTTGCTTACCATTTGGCGTTACCGCCACAAATTTTCGGTGTTCATGACGTGTTCCATATTTGTATGCTTCAGAAATATGAGTCAGATCCATCGCATGTGTTGGATTGGACCGACTTAGAGGTAGATGAGGATAGCTCGTATGAGGAGAGACCGGTAAGAGTCTTCGATAGACGGGATCAAGTATTGCAGGGCACGACAATTCCCTTGGTAAAGGTAATGTGGAAACATCATGGAGTTGAGGAAGCGACTTGGGAACGTGAATTAGAAGTCCGAGAAAAATATTCGGATTTGTTTGTTGATGCATGAGAATGTATTGAGAATTTATTGTATTAATGAAAAGTCTAAGCATTGTATATGTTTTAACTTACGAAAACATTGTATATGTTATGGTTATTTGGGAAGAACATGGATTCAATATAAACATTGTATATGTTTTGAGAATATGGAATATTGTGGGTGTTGTATCACTTTATCAAACATTGTATATGCTATGTACGACTTTTGAAAATTTGGACTTTGGTTAAACATTGTAAATGTTTTGGGAAAATTGAAAATTTCATTTTAATTTGGGTCTTGTGAATCGAGGCGGTCTGAATAGATGACCGGAGAGTGGGTCATGGTGTAGAACTTGTGGGAATAACATAGTGTGAATAGTTCAATGAAGTTTTGGAGTTTGATTTATAATTTCGGGGACGAAATTTCCTAAGGTGGAGAGGTTATAGCGATTCCGATTTTACCCTGACCTTTATTGTGTTTTGGACTCCCGTGATTGTATATTGTTGTCTATGTCTTGTTTCATTCCTTTAATTCTTTGAATTTGAGTTTTGGGACTTGTTGGGCGAGTTTGGAACAGGTTGGTTGTCTTTTGGTACAAATAGTTGTTGCCCATAATTTGGCTTCTTCGCTCGAGCGAGGCTTTTTACGCTCGAGCGAGCCCTGCGAAAATGTTTCTTTGCTCGAGCGAGGCTTCTAGCGCTCGAGCGTGCGTCTGCGTCTCTGAAAAACTTGAAGGTTGGTGTTCTTCACTTGAGCGAGCTTTCCTTCGCTCGAGTGTGCTTTTTGTATTGCAGACCTGAAGCTTTGCATTGTGTTGACACCCCATTTTTGACAGTCCTTGAGTCTTGGACGTCACCATTTGAACACTCGATGATCATCCATGTTCGTGTTTGTTTTGAGTTCTCGCAGGTCTCGGCTACGCGCCTTGCCTCAAGATCTCTAAACTTGGCTATTTTCTGCTTGGTCATGGACCAAACACTTGTATTTTTGCTTCTGAGGGCAGAGAATGGCTTGTTGGTCATCCCCACACCTCACCGGCCTTGACTTGAGGCCACCGGCCCTATTTTGTTGCTACCGGCCAAATATTTTGGCCGGTCGGCATTATTTTTGGTCGGCCGGCCATTTGTTTGGTCAATCGGCCATATTTTCTGGCCGGGGCTTCTTTTTTGCCTTTGTCAGGCATTTTGCATGCCAACTGTGCCAGCTGGAGCACAAATAACTGTCCTCCATACACGTCTATAGAGGATTTGCACCCTTTGCACCCTTTTGCTCTAGCTTCTTGAGGAATCTTGAACCCTTTACCTTAGCTTCCCTAAGAAGCCTGGACCTTTGCCTTAGCTTCCAAAGAAGCTTGAACCTTTGTTCTAGTTTCTTGAGAAAGCTTGACCCCTTTGTCTTAAGCTTCTCCAAGAAGCTTAGGCCCTTTTTGTTCTATAAAAGAGGGCCTCCCTCCTCCTTTAGAGGGGTTGAACAAAAAATCAGAGATATATATCAGAGATACATATCACACATGCCACTCTCTCTCTATATCTTCCCCTCTCTCTAGATTGTGTGTGTATTAGTGTTCAAAAGTGTGTTTTGTTCTTAGTTTTGCACCAAGACACATAGCATAACACCATACCTTGGTTACTGAGGTGCCAATGGGTTGTTTTTGAAGTTTTTGAGTTGGTTTTGACCCAAGGGAGGTGCTGGAGTGGTCTTCTTGAAGAAGGTCTACAAGGGTAAGAACCTTACCCCTTTATTCCCCATTTTTGCACAAGCTTTTGACCTATCTTGAATCTGTTTTTGAGCTTAGTGCATAACTAGTAAAAGTTCTGATTTTGTGTGTTTTAGAACTTTGTTTAAGGTTTCTTTGAGGTTTGGGGTTGTTTCCCTTCCCTTCAAGGCCTTGTTAGGCCTTGTTTAAGGCCATACCTTTTGGTCCTCGCTTTGAGCTTTGCATGACCTCACTACCACTGAAATCCAGAGGATTTTCAGTGGTGGAGAGGTGGTTTTGAGGTCCTAAATGGGAGAGGGTCATCCGCTCTCCATGTTGCCTTTGATGCTTGCACAAATGGCTTGTGTTGTAGCTTGTATGCCTAGCTTGTTTTGGCTTCATTTTAGCCGGTATTTGGGCTTATTTTGTCATGATATAGCACTGTTTTAAGTTGGTTTAGACACACCATGCATGCTTTGCATACTTGTCTTGTAATGCCATGAAATTGCCTTAACATGCATCATGATGTACAATGACTTTCTAGCATGATTTTGGCTTAGCTTTGTGAAGCTTTTATGTTTGTTTTGGTATGCTTAAGGTCTGATTTTGGTTGTTTGGGTCATCCGTGACTTGCTTTGTATAGATACCATGCAACCTAGCTTGTAGGCTTTGAGTATTGGATCCTCTAGCATGCTTTACTCGCATTATTTCAGTGACTTGGAGTCACTTACCAAGTCATTTCAGTCCATATAGCATGCTTGTTTACTCACAATTGATGCTTCTTTAATGTCTTAAAGAGTTTGTGTTTCATGCTTCATGTTTGTGCCATTGTGTATGCCATCATGTGTAGGCATTTGGGTTGCCATCTAAGTGTGTCTTTGGCCTTGTTTTGGTCTGCCTTGGGACTGTTTTGAGTCCCTTTGGCCCTTTGAGGCTTGGTTGGCATGGTCATGGCTTGAGCCCCTTGGCTAGCCTTGAGCCTTGGACCTTGTTGCATGCTTTGCTTGATTTGTTTAGTTGGTCTGGCACCTTTTCTAAGATGATTTCAGAGCTTACAATGTATGCCATTTGTCCATGTTTGTTCCTTGTAAGTGTGCTTAAAAGTTGCCTCTTTATGCTTAGGTATTGGACCATGTTTGCATGCATGTTTGTATGTGCATTTGCCTTCATTTCCTTGGCATATTGGCCACTGTTTTGGACCTAGTAGAGAGCTATCCATCTTGGTGTAAGTTCATCCTTTGCATGTTGTTGCATGCTCGCCTTGCGTGTTGTTGCATGCTTGGCCTATCGCGTGTTGTTGCATGCTTGGCCTATCGCGTGTTGTTGCATGCTTGAATCACTTTGCATTTGGCATGCATTTTCTTTGTTAAGTTGCTTTACATGTTTCCATGTAAGTCCCCTTCACATGTTGTTGCATGTTTGTCATTAGCATTGTTGTTACATGCCTCGCATGCTTGTTTGCTTAGGTTGTGTGCCTAGTACACATTGCTTGTTTGCATGTTCATGTTGCATACTTAGCTTGCACGCTTAGGATGCATAACATTGTGCATACGATGCATGCCTTGCCTCTTGATCAAGCATGATAGAGGTTGGGTCCTTTATGTGTTTTTTGTGCATTTCATTTGACATTGAAATTGCACACTTTGGCCTCTTGGACCATCATGCATTGAAATGCGTGATTGGTGGCCTGAGGGTCGAGGACCAAACTCCCTTGAGTCCATGACATGATAGGGAGGTTGGTTATGCAAACATTTGATGTGAAATGCATTGCCATGTCTTGTCAGTCCTATGTTGCTGTCAAAACAGGGTTCCGCAGGAAGATATGGTCGACCGACGATTTTCAGTGGCGATCGACCAATAATGGATGGTCGAGAGCGTCATAGATGGTTGATGACCACCTTACCATGGCCGGTGACCATTCCTCTTGGTCGGTGACCTTCCACAGTGATCAAGGAGTGATGCTAAAGCTTCCTTGGGACTTGTGCAGTCTTAAGAGATGCAGATCAGTGTAAACAGAGGCAGCTTGTGCATAGTGGTGGATTTTCGAGCGGAGCCAAGCACGCATGCATTGGACCCTCTTCCTGAGATTGTTTTACCGTTATATTAGCTTAGTTAATTTGCTTAGTTGGTTAAATGGTCTGTAACTATTTAATTAGCTTGTTAGTTAGTTAAATTTGTATTATTCTTTTGGTCTCTCTGAGAGAGGGCGAATTGTGTAATAAGCGTGCGTGTGTGCGATGCATGTCTTCCAACCCCCACTTCTTTCTCCCCTTTACTTACTTTCTTTTGATGGTTAGTATTAGGACATGTTTTGATTAGCATACTTATGATAGCATGTTTGCATCCATTCATTTGTATTGGATGCACCGTGCTCGGCGCATCATACTAATTGTATAGTATTTCATATCTAACTTGAATACATGTTACCTGTTGCATTTCACATGTCATCCATAGATTAGCCGAGCCTATTCTAGCTGCATGTTGCCTGCGATGCATTAGCCATATTAACATGGAATTGGATCATACATTTGATCACTAACATGTTCCTTGTTTTGGCTTGGAGTACTAGGTGAGTGTTTATGCTTTAGCATCTTGCATGAGTGTGAATGTTAACATGAAAGCATGCTTGCCATGAGGCTAACCGCTTAGTTGATTTACTGCCTGAATGCCTGTAGGTGAAGGTTGGATTGTTTGAATTGGAACAATTCATTGAAATCCGTATTTTAGCCTACTTGCGAGTAGCAAACCACAAATCATTTCCAATCAACGGATATGCGATGCTTTTTTCCAAATTAGGCAATCTAGTCTATACTTTTGTGTTGTGCGCATCACATAGTAAGATTAGCTAATTAATCGGATTAAGAATGCATAATGTTTTCAAAACTAGATATCATGGTTAGTAGAGGCCGATCTTTGATCGAGCGAGCGGGGGTGCTCGTAGTTGACCTTCCCTAATCTTACCCAAGTTCCCGAGCTGAGGCAACTTTGGTGATGACGGATACGTGGCCTTAGGAAAACGAGTCAGGATTTTCTAAATTCTCCCATAAAAAATATTTAGATGGCGACTCTGTATCTGGCAAGGCAGTCCGTGTTTGTCACTTCTTTCAAAAAATCATTTTTCCAAAACGATTTGCTCGATTTGGACTCTTCGGTGATTTATCAGTCTTGCATTGCACTTTGCAATATCATATTAAGAACCGTGACACAATGAGTCCGAACTGTGGAAGAGCACAGAGCCTGAGGGGGCGTCCACAGTTTCTGGCGACTCTGTTGGGGATTTTGAGAGCTTGACTCGAACTCATGATATCTTGTTTTGACTACACTTATGTGTTTCTTTGCATTGCATTTGCACTGGTGCACCTAAGTCACAGTGTTTGCCGTTTGCTATTCCTGAATGGTTTGCCGGAGGCTCGCTTCGAGAAGCGTGACATAAGGTTGACCGGTTTTGGGCTTTGCCATGATGGGAACACAAACCCCGGTTGTCACCGGGGCACCCTTTTGACCATTCTACCTAGTGCATATTTGGAATCCATAGTGACCATTCCAAACTAGGACGGGTTGCTTTCCCGATTGTAGGTCGTTTGAAACCGCTGCGTGCGTAGTGAAACCCTAGCTCCTGACAAAATAGGACAGGAAAACCTTACTCCAACATATGGGTGTTTTGGTTCTACTTTACTTGCTATGTGCTTTTAGAGTGTATCTCTACAAGAATGCACATATCAGTTTGCAAGTTTGAGTATCAGGCCTGCGGGCATCAGTATCAGAATTTGAGAATTAGTTATATTTGCGGGTATCAGATTCAGTTTTGGGGCAGTGATTTTTGGGGAACAGTGATCAGCAGTAGAGCACAGTTATTCAGCTATGCTTGTGTCTGTTCTGATTGGGCCGAAATACTGCATGTTTTCTCTTTCAGTTCAGAGATTTAGTACAGAATAGCCAGTTTTCTCCTTTGGTGAGGCAAGGCAGACATCTGATTCGTCAGTCACCGACTATAACATCTCTGTTCAGTTCAACGGACTTATGATGCCCAAAGTTTAGAGGAAATTGTGGTTATGGCAGCCGCACTAGACTAAGGAATCACCCTGCAAAGTGAGACCAATGTTGAAGTACCACATCCGCCCAGGTCGCCTGCCATGCGCCCAATCTGGGAACCCCAATTGTTTTAAGCCCGTGAGTCCACCACGTTTGAGTTGATGGGAATGATTGGTGACCTTCAGAGGTTTGTGGCTGATCTCGCTTACGGAATGTCAGCTTCGCCACCAGTTGCATCATATGTCGGGAATTTCATACCGCAGGAGCCCCCGTTATTGGGGCGAATTGTGATCGAGCTCAGCCAACCTGAAGTTGTCTCAAGCTATGGCAATGACACGTCAACAACGATCGAGTCCCACTCTGATGTAGCAACCCAAACCCTCGATCAGGCTGAGGTAGAGGTAAGAACAAAGTGGGAACAAACGCTGACCCCATTGAACAATTGTTGTGGGCAGTTGAGGCTTTGAAAGCCGGGGGGTTGAATAAACAGCAAGTATTCACAGTTGTGGCTAAGACTGTGGATGATGCTTTCCCCACTCCAACCGAGGGTAGTTCAAGCCAAGCGAAAAATCGGGATAGGCACCGTCATGCCAGAACAGTTCCTTCCACTCCTAACTCTGCACCTGGAAAAGATCAGAAAGCCAAGGCGGTGCCTGCCGACCCTTTCGCTAGTGCATCTAGCAAGAATCCTCAAACTTCAAAGTACCTGCCTCGAGGCCTCAGGGTCTTTCATGGTCTCTACATGCCTTTGTCTATGGCGCTCTAGATCCTGGCTGAAAAAGGGCATCTCAAACCCCTTGAGCCTTGGCCTCTCCCGAAGAATCTCCCTCTCACACATGATGCTACCTTGTACTGCGTACCACCAACAAACCGGTCACAGCACCGACAACTGCTTTCGGTTTCGCCACGAAGTATAGGATTTGATCGACAATGAGGTCATCCTCCCACCTACCTCAGTAAAATCTGTCACTGCTGAGTTGTTAGACTTCGAGGATACTACAAGTATGTGATCGGGGGATGAACCACCTGCGGGCGGCGCTCAGTTTACTCCAGATGTGGCGTATGGCACACACTGTTTTGAGCATTTGTGAATGCTAGTTTTTGTACTTTTTGACTCCGATATTGAGCTAGTTTTGTTGTGTTGTTTAGTGTTTGTCTCGCTGTATAGAGCCTTTTCACACTGAGTCAGTCTTTTTGCTTAAAGGTTTGTCTTGTTGTATCGAGTCAGTCCTATTGTATAGTGTAACAACCCTCATTTTGACTCAGTTATACTTGCATACATTTATGGATGATCTTGTTTTAATATATGCATTTGCAAATCTTGTCTTGTTTTGCTAGAATGATTGCTTGCATGCTTTGTTCTTGTTTGGTGTGTTGCCGAGGTCATTGTGAGCCTAGACATCTTCGAGACCTTTGTCACTTAGAACTATCTTGGAACCCCGTTGGTCGACCTCCATCTTCGCCCTGGCATACTGGCCGAGATGTCACCATCTAGGCCGAGGTTCGCGTCGCCTAGGCCGAGATGTGCATCATCTGGGCCGAGATGTTAATATCTAGGCGTTCTAGATCCTTGATCCTTGCATGAGTGATTTTGTTCCTGGAATGGTACGACCTAGACCGAGGTGTGGCACATCTAGGCCAAGGTGTGGCACAGTTTGGTCAAGTGTTGTCCTTCCAAGCCGATGTCCTTGCCCCTTGATCACCGGAGTCTTGTTGTTAGCCGATGTCGTTGCTTGCTGGTGTGTTCTTGCCGCCTAGCTTGTTGAGTACACTTTGTCTTGGTCTTGTCTTGTCATGTCAGTCACCTTTTTGGATAGAGCCAATCAGCCGATGTCACGTGCCCCAGCAGAGGGTTAAGACAGTGACTATCGGGAAAACACATCATTTTTGTATCAAATCTTGCCTTTCAGAGAGAGAAACTCTAGGAAGAAGAATGAGAAGTTTTGAGAGAGAAAGAGAACTTCCAAGCTTGATCGTTGGAGGTTGAACCGTTAGATTCGAGTTTTGTGGTTAGAATCTTAACCTGCTCTTGTTGTTCTTACTGATCATCTAGCCGCATTGCACGATCGAACTCGTTCTGCACGTCATGCATTGATTTAAAGTTGGTTTTGGAAAAAGAAAATGGTTTTCTTGTGTTCTTGAGGAAAAGCCTCGTTTGATCCAAAAGTTTGCATCTAGAACCACGTTTTGTGTTTGTTTTGATAAGGTCCTTGAGTATGGGCACCCAGGTTCATGTTTTGAATTCACAGCATGAAATCTCAGTTTTTGTAATAGCAAGTTTTGATCTTTGCATTCATCTCCCTCATGTTCTTGTCCTTCATGTTCTTCATGCTCATGTTCTTCATGTTTATCAAGAAGGAAACCCAGATTTTTCTGACTTCGCCTTTGAATGTGGCCGTCAGGGCCGCACCTCGGCAAGGAGGTGTGGGACCTCAGCCTAGACCTGGTAGTTGCCCAACTTGTTTTCCAGAAATGAGAAACGGTATTTTGATCTGATTTGACTTAGTTTTGGAGAATGCCGAGGTCATTTACGTGCATGCTAGACTTGTTTTGAGTAGTACATTCAATAGACCTTGCCATGTGTTTGTAGGACAGGGATTTGCTGGACCCCGACGTTTGACGAACTAGGTGAGTGGTATTTTTAATAAAGCTATAAAGACCTTGTTTTGCTTTGCTTTGAAAGTATTTGTTAAGCATGAATAATTGCCCTCTCATCGACAGTGATCACCGTTCCTCACTGTGTCTCACCGTCTCATCGCCACGGTCGGTACACCGTCCAGCCTCCAATCGATTTTGATTCAGGTCTCTCTCTCTCTTTCTCTCTCTCTCCCTATTTCACTCTAGCTCCAGGTTTTTTATTTTGTTCTCTCTCTCTCTCTATTTCCCTATTTCACTCTAGCTCTAGGGTTTTTATTTTGTTTTTTGATGCTGTAGAATGTTGATTTCTATGAAATGAGTAAATGTGTTTTGATTTTTGTCCTAGATTTAGGGGTTTTTTTCTATGTAGAGGCTTGATCTCTTATGCTAAGGAATAAATGTATTGATGGAGATTTGAAGTATTTTTTCTGATTGATTACAGCAAACCTGAATGTTTCAAGTGGATTACAGAAATGCGAGTCATCACACCATTTGAGTTTCGAGTGGAATCACTAGCTTGCATATGCATTTCACCATTTTCCTTCCTTGTTTACTTGATTTATTTTAATCCATGCTCATATTTGTATTGATTGGGGATTGGCGTGAGTGTTGTAGTATGGTGTTTGGTTGGGTTTTTATTAATATTTATTGGTGTCATACAAGTGTTGGTGGAATTTGATAACATGATACATAGGGGGTATAGGTGTTCTCATTGATAGTTCTAATGGGTGCTTCACTGTAGAAAGTGTAATAGTGGATGTTAACTGGCTGTTCATAAGTGAGTGTAATAGTGGATGTTAACTGGCTGTTCTCTTTGACAAATTTCAGATGGGTTTTTTCTGAATTCTTGTAATGATTACTAAATTCACACCGTTAGTAATATTTCTTGATGATAACGATAGAATATTGAATAATTTATTATTTTATAATTTAGTGATAATGACAAATTTGTAGTTTTATAAAAGAATTGGAGATGATTTTGGGCTAATTTTTATTAGTAGTTTCTCTTACACTATCTTTGGATTGAAAGTTTTTGAGAAACGAAGGATAGGTGGGGAAAATGGTCGATATTTATTATTCACTATGTTTGGATTGTTTTTAAGGAGGGAAGAGAAACTGCATAGAGAGGAGGGAAATGGAGGTTTTGATTAAGATAATTTTTTACTCTAAAGTATACCCCTTAGTTTGTGAGTTGTTAAAACTTATTTCTGTTTTTCATTCAGTTCATGCACATACCTTTCTTTTATAATTATTGTCTAACCAAACAAGAAGGAAACGACACCCTCCCATAGGATATCCCAATGACTTGGGTCGCATTCCCTTAATAAAAATACTCAAGTTCAAGCCAATGAGAAGGTTGGAGACAAGCACATGTCAACATTTTAGCTCACAGACTGCACTCTTAGCTCACAGTTATTGAATTCAAATTCAAAAGTTATTGAATTCATATATTATGTTTCGGGTTCCTTTCCTTTCCTCTCTTAACTGCCGAATTGGGTCTCTTATATGCACAGTTATCCAATTCTTATATGCATAGTTATATGCACAGTTATTGGATGCTTCATATGAGTATTCTCTCATTTTTATATGCACAGTTATATACTCATTTTTGATGGATGAGTATTGTTCCTTTATGATGGATGCTAGGTCCGAATTGGGTCTCTCATTTTTATATGCTTCATATGGATGCTGGGTTCCTTATATGCACAGTTATATGCTTCATATGGGTCTCTCATGGGTCTCTTATATGCACAGTTATGCACAGCTCTGAATTGGGTCTCTCATTTTTATATACTCATTTTCATAGAGTATTCTCTCATTTTTATTCTCTCACACAATCACAGCACCTTCGATCTTCCTTACCATTACCAGACTTGGCTTGGAGAATGAGATTCAATTATTATGGTGTTACCCTCCCTCCGAAATTTCGACAATTTTTTTTTTTTTTTTTTTTTAAACAGGAAATTTCAACATTAAACAGGAAATTCTATGTTTACATGTTAGAAATTCAAAGCAAAAAAAAAAAACAGCTTTGAATAATCAGAGCATATAATCACGTACTTATTATTATATTGTTACAATCACATACTTATTATTATATTGCTACTTACTGATCTTTTTGTTTTGTCAATTGGTAATTATACTTGAACAATTGGACAAGTCAATGTTGTGAGTCTTGGGTCAATTGTTGAACTTACCATGAAGAGATACTTTTGTTGACAGATAATAGGAAGGAAAAATCTTTGGGACTTCTTACACAGAATTTTGTCAAGCTCTTCCTTTGCTCTAATGTATGTAAAAGTTTTAGATTATTGCACTCTATTGTCTATCCTGTTATGCATAAGTATCTATTAGCTTTGGTCTGATTGTTTAAAACCACTTTAAAAAATGTGGAATGTAACTTTAGTAACAATAGAAATAGAGTTAATTGAGATGTGAATATTGAAAACCATAATAGGAAAAAATTGACGCAAGTGCTGAATTATTAAATTACATTTAAATAATAGTTTATCGACACAAAACGCATATTTTAGAGACAAAAAAATGTAATTATCCCCATCAATTAGCGAGGCTCATATCTTTCCATGCATCTTGGGACAAAAATGAACTCATGACATGTGTATTCTTGGGTTATGACTTATAGATAATTAGGATAACATTGTGCTATCATAGCTCTGTTCATTGGTTACATACTTGGTTGTTATGTAAATGATTCAGCTGTACTGAAGTCTCATATTATGAATGAGGATGACATTATCCTTGAATGGATAAAATTATAAACAATTTACTTTAGTGAGTGGTGATGCCATGATAATCTAGGCATTTGATGCTTGATTATCTAATGGTTCAGCTGTACTAGAGTTTCATATTACCATTCTGTGGATCACTCTGACCACTCTCACCATTGTTCACTCTGGCTCCATGTGAAACAGGAACTTGAAACAGAGGTGGAAATGATTAACTCGGCTGCTCGGTAATCTCAGCCGGGAACTTTGCTCGGTAATGTGAAACTGATTTTTAAACTGATTATATTTATACTTAATGACTCAATAACATGCTGGTTTTGAAGCCAGTTCAGTTCGGTGATTTTGGTGATTTTGAAATAACTCAAGGTCACATGATTCTTGGTGATTTCTTTTTATTACTGTAAATACTACTGTAAATGTTTTGGTGATTTTGGTGATTTCTTATTATTTCCATGTGGTGTAGATTGTTCTGGTTTATGTGACTCAACTACCTAAGTATACTATGTTAGACTTACATGATGAGTCTGGATGATATATGAGTCTAGATGATAATGACTTTAAGTATACTATGTTATTGCATGTTAAAAAAATGATGCGTTATTGTTGAGTCTAGATGATATATGAGTCATTAAATATATAAAATTTATACTTAGCTATACTTCAATTTATACTCAGTAAAATATATTAAATTCACTCTGGATGATATTTATACAACGATTTTTTTTTTGATCCCTGTAATCAGTCATGTTTCATCGAATGCTCTTTGTAATTTGTTAACTCACTGCCCTCATTTCTATTTTTTGTGAAGAATCCATATCTAGGTCTATATCTATATCTCTATCATTTGATTTTCATACATAGACATTCTGATTTTTATTTTTTTTAATCTCTATCATTTGATTTTTATACATAGACTTTCTGATTGATTTATAAACTGTATCAACAGATAGGCTTTGTCTCAAGCCAAATGAACTATATTCTTTTAGTTCTAATAGTTGCGAGTCCCATGATAATTACAAATTCACTCTTATGGATCATTTTAGTTTACAAATATTTTAGTCTTCATGACTTTTTTGGGTCCCTAACATCAATCAAATACTCAAAAATGAATAAAAGCTCAAAATAGAGCACTGTTAGATGAAAATATGTTCTTGCCTAGTGAGCAACCACCTTCAAGAGACCACATAGTGATTCAAGGATTGGCAAGTAGAATATAACTTAAGGTTAGCCCTAGTTTTATGCACACTCATGAAATGATGATTTATTTGCTTGGATTGGCTTGTTGCACTTGGAACCAATTTTGGGAGTTTCTTCAAGTTGTTTGGAAATTGTGCTCTTCTTATAGCAGAATCTGAGTTTCAAGTGGCTCTTGGCATCTTTAAGCTGAAAAAACATATATATATATATATATATATATCTGTTTAGGAGAGTCTATTTGACAAGCCACTACCTTTAAAGATCAAATCCTTTCAACAGTTTTGCTTTTCTTCCTCCTCATAGACTTCATGAACTTGCCCAATCTTCTGTCCCAACTGCCACAAATATAGTAATAGCACCAGTAATGGAAACATTATCTTCTCAGATAACGAGTCAGGAATTCTAAATTTGTTACAGCCATCTCATCATGTTACTGCAGGAAAATTTCAGATAATTGTAATTTAGGCCCTTTTTTTTTTCGGAAAGACCATGGCTGAAATGGATGAAAAAAGAAGGAACATCATACAAGTGAACAACCTTCACATTGATAATAAGATACTATTTGAAAAACATTGTCGATGGTCACCTCTTGGTGGTGATTGCCTTGTTGAAGAAATATTATAGAATATTGTGGTAAAGTCAAACCCTAATATGTTGGTAAATGTTGCATTATGGGAATAGGATGTATTATTTGGATTTCAAACTATTTCATAGTTAAATATGGAGCTTGAGCATAAATGGGATAGACTCACTGTATTGGCAAATGTTTGATACATTTTTAATCAGATTTTCTTTGGATAAAAATCTTTTGATGACAGAATTCGACTAAAGAATGTGTTGTAAAATTACAGTTGTGGTGAGCTGTGGCGTGTGGTGTAGTCGTATGATTATATCTTCTCGATGATTTTTCTTTGTCTTTATCTTATACCTGCTGCTATAGTCCTATGCTATGATCATTCCCAAAGATAGAAATGTAAGTGGCCTGTAAGTGGCCTTGCAGCTTCATGTGCATATGAACTATGGTGTTTGGCTCTGATAAGCTTTTGTTATACACAACTTATGCTGGATGCCATGCATCTCCAAAACAGCATGAATGTCTAGAAGTAACTTCAAAGTATTATGTAGTAGTTAAGGCTTATATCAAGGATTTAAAAGGAAAAAATTGATTGCGTTTATCCCAATAATAACAATTTCTTAGCAATTTATCTTAATCCAGTAAGTTTCCACAAAGAACAATCAAGGTTTTTAAAAGAGGGTACTAGTAAAGCAGACTTCCTTTATGATGCCTTGAAATTGAAATTATATGAACTTTTAAGGCTCTAATGTTCAGCAAGCAACCATCCATACAAAATTGCCCCATCGCAATAGTCATGTACAATAGTAGCTCTTTGTGGCAGCTGCAGCTGTGGCTGCTTTGTGCATTGTAACAGCTCTTTGTCCTGCTCTTTGTTGCATCATTGGGGCAGCAACAGCTTGTATTTGGTTCTTTGTGCATTGTGGCAACAACTTGCTGTAGCAGCAGCTTCATGTTGCAACAGCAACTTGTTGGTTCTTAATATTTTTCTCTTCTTTTCTCTTCTTTTCTGCAACAGCAGCTTCTTTTCTTGTTGGTTCTTAATGTTTTTGTTGATAATTTCATGACTTGTAATGTGGTTCTAATATTAGACTATTAGGTTATCTTATAATTTCACGAATTGTCATGCATTTTAAATTTTTGGTTCTAGTTGCTTACAATTCATTTGTTACATACAAAGACTACACAGATGCCACCTGGGCAAGCCAATAAGAGGAGGTCGACGACTTCACTGTCAGAGGCAAACCTGATTGAGGTCCCAGCTCACATGTCAACAGCTCCATTTCCTATGGATGCATCTGCAGGTTTATCTCCAGTGAATGCATCTCCATCTTTGCAAACAGCTGATATTGGTAAGTGTTTCATCCTTTGTATAGAACAATTTGATTTTTGCTCTTGAAACTGTAATCAATGTTGAGTAGTTACTTCATGCTTTCTCTTTTTGGAGTGATTATGATCAAAAATTTGTTAGTATTGAAGTATGACTCTGTGTATATAGTAGCAGCAACCTATATATTTAATATTTTCTTTTGGTTTTCAAGTATATGAGTGTGTAGTGAAATATATATATATATATATATATTGTGGTGCAAAATGTGTATTCTAATTGAATGTCCGTAGAGCCTTAGTTGGCAATAATAAGTAGGAGACTTAAGGTATCCTCTGGGTATTATTGTGAAGGAACTTTTTTACCTTACAATTATTCTCCTTCTGATTAAAGGCAAAATGCTAAAAGGATCAAAAAAAGGAAAAAAGAAGAAAAAAAAAAAAAGAGAGGATAGAAGACAGTCACTTTAAAAAGAGGATATTATAAACTGACAGTCCCTTTAATTGCTTGACACCTTGAAGTTCAAAGAGCTGTAACACAGACTATAGGTTAAAAGCTATATTCTTCCCATCTAGCTTATGTATTCTTTCCATTGTTTATCAACTTGTACTATATTCTTTCCATCTAGCTTATGTATTTGTAATTTAAAAAACAAAGTATAGGTTAAAAGCTCATTTTCTTTTTTCAACTCAGTAGGGTACAAACAAAAATTGAATTCAAGGTTGGCTTCTTTAAAAGGATAGAAGAAATCATATTATCCTAGACATAGTAATCTTATAATCATGAACATGAAATAATTGCAAGCTTGAATAAAGGCATATACATTTCATGATGCATTGAAGTTGAGAGTTCTTAAAATCTGCAGCAACCTATATACATTCTACGATACATAGTCAAACCCGATTGATTTCATTCGGATTTAGATACATAGTTGGATGGTTGGGGGACATAGGTTAAGGTGCCTTATTTTCAGTACATGACTTGGTATCAAATTAATCAAAAATCAGATTTGTGGGAAGTTTCGGTAGGTAGTTCCAGGTTGATGATCTGGGGCTCTGTTTTATGAATGACTGCTGATAGGTAGTTGGTCTGTGCTATGAGGAGATTGGTATTTTTGGATGGATAATAGTGAAGGTATACTTGGTTAGACTATGCTATGATTTGTCAAACGTGTAAATAATATTTCAGAATAACTCCATTATTGGTTTCTGGTTAGGCAACTTTAGTCCCACCTGCCCCTTTTCTTTTGTGCCTAAAGTTAGCTCTTTTTTCTTTGGATTAGATTTGCCTTTGGCATCCCCTAATTTATTTCCACTTTTCCACAGCCACACTTCTCCTCACAATGATCATGATCATCCTCCTACTTTTGTTTTTTGTGTTTTCGTTTTTTTATGTTTCATCTCAAGTTATAATTAGAATTGGTTGGTGCCATTTGTCTTCATTAGTTTATGAGTAAAATGCTATTTAATAGGAGATAGCTTCTCTCTAGTTAGTGATTTGATTGGAAAAAGATTATTAAGTTTTGGTAGATTTATTTTGGAGCTTATCTTGGTGATTCAAATCATTTATTTTGTGTGAGCTCATCTCAAGATTTATAAATGGCATTACTGTACTTTTATATATTATCGTTACATTTTTTATTTGATATTTTTTTATCTATTATCATTACATGACCTTTGTCTGTGGTTAAGTGACTATCACTATATGACTTCAATGTAACAAACTCATCTCTTGTTGCAGGGACCAATTGTTTTATGTGGTTTAAGAAATGGAGCAATTTGTTTTCTTCAAGTTCATGTCTTGGAATAATTATTTATTTTTAAATGCAGATGACAACACTCTTCTGGCTATTAATTTGTTTTCTGCATGTTCATGTCTGATGATGAGTTAACTGCTGAAATCTTTTAACACATAGAGTTTTCCCATATTTAAGGGCACGAATAAAATGTTTGCACAACCCTGTTCCTTCTCCAAAGCATTGTTGCCCTGTAGTCATAGTTCATATTCAGCTATCTTAAGATATTTGGTCCATTTTTTCCATGAGAATTGATTATTCAATCAAAGTAGTTATTCTTTTTCTATTGAAGCAGGAGATGAAGAGTTGGTATGATGAGAAAAAGTCCGACGGTATCTTTGGTAAGACTAGAATAGTCTCTATAAATATAAATATTTAGTTTATTCATATGCTACTGCAGTTTCTGAATTAATTTGTGTTTTCATTTTTCAGGTCAGAAATTTCTTGGAGAGATGCAAAATATGGTCAAAGAATTCAAGAACTTACTTTTTTCAAGTTTTTTATTTTTTATTTTTTAATGTATGTAATCACAGTTAATTTTTTTTTTATTAATTTCTTTGTATATACTTTTAAACATTTAACTTTCATTTATGAAATATATGATATTATTTCATTCAATATATGGTTGTGATTCAAAATATAGTATATAGTGTGTATTACATTATTCAAATGCGCGTGCAAAAATAATATTGATTATTCTTTAAATATGTCAATTTTTTTTTATTTTTTTTTATCACAGGTTTTATTAGTTATTAATCACACTTAAAAGGTGTGATCTAAAGTTTTTAATCACACTTAAAAGGTGTGAACTAAAGTTTTTAATCACACTTAAAAGGTGTGATCTAAATGTTTTTAATCACACTTAAAATGTGTGATCTAAAGTTTTTAATCACACTTAAAAGGTGTGAACTAAAGTTTTTAATCACACTTAAAAGGTGTGATCTAAATGTTTTTAATCACACTTAAAAGGTGTGAACTAAAGTTTTTAATCACACTTAAAAGGTGTGATCTAAATATTTTTAATCACACTTAAAATGTGTGATCTAAAGTTTTTAATCACACTTAAAAGGTGTAATCTAAATGTTTTTAACCACACTTAAAAGGTGTGATCTAAATGTTTTTAACCACATTTAAAAGGTGTGATCTAAATATTTTTAATCACACTTAAAAGGTGTGATCTAAATTTTTTAATCACACTTAAAAGGTGTGATCTAAATATTATTAATCACACTTAAAAGATGTGATGAAAGCATTTTTTAATGACACTTAAAAAGTGTGATTAAAAATGACCATTTTTAATCACACTCCTAAAGACCACACTTTAATAAAACTTAAAAGGTGTGATTAAAAAACATACATCACACCAAAAAAGTGTGATCTTTATCTATATTTGTAGTAGTGAGTGGCCATTTGTAAAAACAGTTTTTGAGAATTTTTACTGAGGTTGACTAATTTTCTCGAAAACTATTCTACCTTTTTCCAAAAGTGGACCATTTATTGGACCCAAAAAAAGAAAATTTTCAATGCTCACAATCTGGCTTGCTTGATTTTGAATAAGAAAATCGAACAAGTGTGTTAATCTAACTCTCATATTGGTCAAAATTGTTTTACTAGATAACAAAAACAAAAAATGGTCAAAATGATGAACTAGGGACACAGTTGAGTCAGGTGTTCTGTCTTTTCCCCATTGCCAACATACTTGCCAGAAGGGGACTCTACCTGCCAAAAAAGGGGATAACTGAGGATAACAATGAGGGGCTGAAAGCTCTCTCATCCTCCGAGCAACAAGGTACCAAGCCAAGTGCGAAGCACAAATCGGAATGGATCAAGATACTCCACTCCCTCATCCGGGCCATCGACTAGACGTCACCGGAGCAAATAGTCGCGAGCTGAATATGTTGGGCATGAACCCACAACCTTCCTGTTTATCCATCAACCACCGAGGGAAGGGATAAAAATGAGAAATTGAAGAATAGAGAGATGTGCACTGAGAGAAAAAGTGAGAAAAAGGCTTTTTCAGAAAAACAGAGCCTGAGGGTCGAGTGATGTAAGAATCACAAATAAGAAAGGGTGGGAAAAAATACCCGGAAAAAACTGGCTCCTCGTGACTGAGAGGTCTCTCACCTTTGTAATACGTCTGAGTGCCGTATTTGTTGTTCTGTTTTTCTCAATTCTTGTTTCGAGTCGTTTCGAGTGTTACTCAATGTGTTTAGGTTGTTTACCTTTTGTTTATCTTTGTTGAGTCGTTTTGACTGTGGTCAGCTGTAGGCTCAATACCCGGTTGAGAACCCTTTTCTCATTATAATTTCAAAAATAAATCGTTTTGTGCTCAGAGTGTTGTGCCATTCTCCACATTTGTGCAAAACAAGAATTTGTTCTTTCATAAAACCGTATGGTTCAACCCAGGTCATCTCAGAGCAGTAAAATCAGGACTTATATGAAGTTATAGGTTCCAGGTTGTAAAGCAAAAGAAAAGAGGGAAAATTCAGAGCATCTGAGTTTGTTTCGACTTCTACAAGTTCCGTCTTTCCATCCCGTGTGTTCAGAATGAACCGAGTACTATGTTATGAGCTGTGTGTTCAGAGTGAGCCGTGCATTGTGTGAGCCGTGTGCCAAGTAAAAAGAGTACTGTGTTATGGGCTGTGTGTTCAGAATGAGCAGTGCTCAGAATGGGCTGTGTGTTCAGAGAAACAGAGTACTGTGTTATGGGCTGTGTGTTCAGAAAAACAGAGTACTGTGTTATGGGATGTGTGTTCAAAATAAGCAGTGTTCAGAATGGGCTGTGTGTTCAGAGAAACAGAGTACTGTGTTATGGGCTATGTGTTCATAATTAGCAGTGTGCTGTACGAACTGTATGTTCAAAGTGAATCAAATACTGTGTTGACTGTTTTAATGCTAGAATGGCAATCAGAAGTGCTCTCCCTGAGTATTGTTACCTACCAGAGGCATCTTGGTCGAATTTGCAATGAGTTCCTAGGAGATCCATTGCGATGGTGGAAACTAGAGTTCGAATGGTTGTTGCCTAGAACACAAAGGTTTGAAATTTCCGAGACTAAAGTCTGGTTTGAATACCTAGGGTTGTACCTCCGGCTTGAAATTTGTATGGAAGCCCCATAGGTTGAGGCGACATGTATGCACCTCGATTCTGGATACTGATCCAACCTAGTCTGTCACCCCGTTGAAGAATAGGGAAAGTTGTGAGTATGATCAGGAAGAAAAGCGGCATCCGTGGCTTCCCCAGCAGATGTTGCTACTTGTCAGCATTTCAAAACCCTTGTACTGCGAGTTGAAGGTTAGTGTTTGAGGAACACAGGAGGGGATCCCCATCGGAGTAGAGCGGTTCACCACCACTCACCTCGTGAGGTGCTTTCTAAAGCACCGCTTTGTCTGTTTATTGCATTCCTTAAACATCATGCATTGTTTTGCATTTTTCCTATCTAGATCAATTTTCTGTCATGCACAGTATTGTATGTATTGTTCATTCAAAAATTCTGGTTCAGTTTGACTGATACCTTTCTCCTCTTGCGTTTGGCACGCATTTGGATATTCTTTCCTCCCTTGCACGTGATAAGCTGAGAGATGCTTCCTCTCCTCTCTTGCGTGTGATACGTTGAGAGATGCTTCTTTTCCTCTCTTGCGTGTGATACGCTGCGAGATGCTTCTTTTCCTCTCTTGCGTGTGATACGCTGAGAAATGCTTCCATTCCTCTCTCGCGTGTGATACGTTGAGCGGTTTTCCCTTTCCTCTCTTGCGTGTGATACGCTGAGAGATGCTTCTTTTCCTATCTTGCGTGTGATACGCTGAGAGATGTTTCCTTCCTCTCTTGCGTGTGATACACTGAGAGATGCTTCGTTTCTTCTCTTGCGTGTGATACGCTGAGAGATGCTTCCTTTCATCTCTTACATGTGATACGCTGAGAGATACTACCTTTCCTCTCTTGCGTGTGATACACAGAGAGATGCTTTATTTCCTCTGTTGTGTGTGATACGTAGAGAGATGCTTCATTTCCTCTCTTGTGTGCGATACGCTGAGAGATGCTACCTTTCCTCTCTTGCGTGTGATACGCAGAGAGATGCTTCGTTTCCTCTCTTGCGTGTGATACGCTGAGAGATGCTACATTTCCTCCATTGTGTGTGATACGTTGAGAGATGCTTCATTTCCTCTCTTGCATGTGATACACTGAGAGATGCTTCCTTTCCTCTCTTGCGTGTGATACGCTGAGAGATGCTTCTTTTCCTATCTTGCGTGTGATACGCTGAGAGATGTTTCCTTTCCTCTCTTGCGTGTGATACACTAAGAGATGCTTCTTTTCCTCTCTTGCGTGTGATACGCTGAGAGATGTTTCCTTTCCTCTCTTGCGTGTGATACGCTGAGAGATGCTACCTTTCCTCTCTTGCGTGTGATACGTAGAGAGATGCTTCCTTTCCTCTCTTGCGTGTGATATGCTGAGAGATGCTTCTTTTCCTCTCTAGCGTGTGATACGCCGAGAGATGTTTTCTTTCCTCTCTTGCATGTGATACGCTGAGAGATGCTACCTTTCCTCTCTTGCGTGTGATACACAGAGAGATGCTTCCTTTCCTCTCTTGCGTGTGATACACTGAGAGATGTTTCTTTTCCTCTCTTGTGTGTGATATGCTGAGAGATGCTTCTGTCCTCTCTTGCATGTGATACATTGAGAGATGCTTCCTTTCCTCTCTTGCGTGTGATATGCTGAGAGATGCTACCTTTCCTCTCTTGCGTGTGATACGCTGAGAGATGCTTCCTTTCCTCTCTTCCGTGTGATACGCTGAGAGATTTTCTCTTTCCTCTTTTGGGTGTGCTACGCTGAGAGGTTTTCGCTTTTCCTCTCTCGCGTGTGATACGCTGAGAGATGCTTCTTTTCCTCTCTTGCGTGTGATACGATGAGAGATGCTTCCTTTCCTCTTGTTTGTGTGATACGCTAAGAGATGCTACATTTCCTCTCTTGCGTGTGATACACTAAGAGTTGCTTCATTTCCTCTCTTGCGTGGGATACGCTGAGAGATTTTCTCTTTCCTCTCTTATGTGTGCTACGCTGGGAGGTTTTCCCTTTTTCTCTCTCGCGTGTGATACATTGAGAGATTTTCCCTTTTCCTCTCTCGCGTGTGATACGTTGAGAGATTTCTCTCTTGCATGTGCTACACTAAGAGGTTTTCCCTTTTCCTCTCGCGTGTGCTACGCTGAGAGATTTTCTCTTTCCTCTCTCGCGTGTGCTATGCTGAGAGGTTTTCCCTTTTACTCTCTCGCTTGTGCTACGCTGAGAGATTTTCTCTTTCCTCTCTTGCGTGTGCTACGCTGAAAGGTTTTTGCCTTTTTCTTTCCGAAACATGAGGACATGTCCTTATGCTTCCTTCTTTTTCCGAGACACGGGGATACGTCCCTATGTCTCTTATTCTTTTCAGAAACACTAGGATACGTCCCTATGTGTCTTCCCCTCTGGTTAAGAGCATTTGGAATACGTTCCAATGCTCATAACATTCTGAAACATGGGGATATGTCCCAGCGTTTCTCCTTTTCTGGTTTAGAGCATCTAGAATATGTTCCAATGCTCATAGCATTCTGAAACATGGGGATATGTCCCTGCTGTGGGAGCCGAATAGATTCTGGATCAACGAGAGTAAGACAAGTTGGCCCCGAACGTGACTTCTATTCGGCATTTACCCTATCTAGTTGAGGGGCTGAATATAAGAGCCGGCGTTCTTACTAATAAGTGCCGTGTAGGAATGCATTATAGGGGCTAGGAGTGGGCCAGGCTCCCAGACCCAAGGAGAATACTATAAATAGGAGACCTGCAATCTTGGAAAGGTATGCGTGATAATTGTGGTATTCAACTTAGAATCCAAGTAACCTAGAGCTTCGGACTGACTTGTCCGTCGGAGTGCTAATTCCGGCACGCCCAATCGGAGTGTTTATTTCCTTTCAGGTGACTATTGGAGGATCACGAGCGCTCCCAGGATCATAAGAGTATTTCCAAAAACCACTTCTCCACAATTGGCGCCGTCTGTGGGAATACTCAAACACATCCATGGCGGGCATAACGGAGGACCCTCCGATAGTCATTCATGAAACCACGCAGAGAGACGACCTCACTCCAACAACTATGCTTGGACCGGAAACCATCCCCGTAAGACGCGCCCCGAACTTTGCCTCACCTTCGACTCCAGAGCATGAAGCAATGCAAGCGATCATGGAATAGGCAAAGCAAAACAAACAAAGGTTAGAGAACATGAGCGTAGAGAATGAGCATCTCTGCCAGGATTTGGCCCCGGAGGTGCCGAAGTCTAAACAAGCCGCACACCAAGGCCCGGAGCAACCCGTGAGGACAGATGGTCGACGATCTCGAGCTCGACAACAAGACACTGATAGCAACTCCAACTCATTACCCCCCGAGCTCAAGAAGAAAGGACAAGCTGAAACTTCCAGCTCTTCTGAAGAGAGGCCCCGTATAAGGCTTAAGCGAAGAAGAAATAGCTCAGACGAAGAACAACATAATCCTTTTGTACAATGGATTGCAAAGGCAGTGCTACCCAAGAAATTCAAAGCACCGGCAGTCCCAAACAAAGCAATAGCCTTGAGACAGGATTCACCTCCGCCCGGCGTAATCCACATGATATACAGCCTGCCAATGTCATCAGCAGTGCACGCGATCCAGTCAGAGTTTGAGCCTCAGACCCAACTCACCCCGGCTAAATGGCCCCACGAAGCCAAGGGCATTACTTTTGATGATTTAGATTTGGCCGGAGTAACACTACCCCACATTGATCCCTTGATAATCGAGTTACGCGTAAACCGGTTCACAGTTGAGCGTGTACTCATTGATCTGGTGAGCACTTCGGAGATTATGTACTATAAGACTTTTACCAAACTCGACTTCTCCGAATCCGATCTCTCTCCGGCCCCTTATCCACTATTCGGCTTCAATGCCAATCCAGAGTATCCGTTGGAGAAAATCAGGCTACCCGTTTGAGTAGGCTCCCGAACAGTGGATGTCGAATTCTTGGTCGTCAAGCTGCCATCGCCGTATAATCTTATCATGGGACGATCCTGGTTGCATACAATGCAAGCCGTGCCAAGCACCTACCATCAGCTGCTACATTTCCCGACGGAGCGCGGTATTGAGCAAATCTGCGGCTCCCAGAAATCGGCACAAACATGTTATCTCCTTGCAGCAAAAATGCCAAAGGAACTGCAGGTGAATTCCATTGAGGTCCCGGATCAAGAGAGCCTCGACAATGTTGGGCGGCTCCCAAATGAAAAGGCCATGGAAGGTTTAGATCGAGATGAAATCGATGAAAGCTCGGACAAGTTCTTCATGATCGGCTCCTCCCTGAATCAGGCCGATAGACAGCAGTTGGTCCCTTTCCTGCTCAATAACCTGGATGTCTTTGCCTGGACTCTGTATGAGATTCCAGGTATCGATCCGTTAGTTTCTCAGCACCAGTTGAATGTCGATCCAAAATGCAAGCCGATTATTCAGAAAAAGTCGGTGGTCAGGCGCAGAACACATTGCCGCCGTTGTTGAGGAGGTTGACAGGCTACTTGCCGCCGGCGAAATTAGAGAAGTAACCTACCCTACATGGCTCTCTAATACAGTGGTGGTAAAGAAGAAAAATGGGACTTGGCGAGTGTGTGTCAATTTTACCGACCTAAACAAAGCCTGCCCTAAAGATTGTTTTCCCCTATCTAGAATCGACCAACTTGTCGATGCGACGGCTCGCCATCAACGTATGATCTTCCTCGATGCTTACAGAGGCTGCCATCATATCGCCATGCATCCAGAAGACCAGGACAAAACTGCATTCCTCACCCCAAGAGGAACCTACTACTACAAGGTCATGCCTTTTGGGCTGAAGAATGGAGGGGCAACCTACCAAAGACTGGTCACCGCCATGTTCAAGGAGCAACTCGGCCACACTATGGAAGTGTACATTGATGACATGGTGGTCAAATCCAAGGAAGAACAGAATCATATAGACGATATAGAGAATACATTCGGCATTTTATGAAAATACAAAATGAAGCTGAATGCTTCCAAATGTGCATTTCGAATCGGCTCCGGCAAGTTCTTGGGCTACATTGTCAACCACCGAGGAATCGAGGCCAACCCGAGGCAAATTATAGCAATCTTGGAACTCGGCTCCCCTCGTTTGGTAAAAGAGGTTCAAAAGTTGATGGGGATGGCTGCCGCACTTAACAGGTTCATCAGTCGATCCACAGATCGCTGTCGACAATTGTTCCATACACTACGGCAGGGCAAGGCTTTTGAATGGTCCGCCGAATATAAAGCCGCTTTCAACGAGCTCAAGACCTACTTTCACTCAGTACCACTCTTGCCAACACCTGCTGCTGGTGACCCGCTCATTTTGTATTTGGCAATCTCCGACAGGGCCGTCAGCGCCGTACTGATAAAGGAAGAGCTAGGAGAGCAGCGGCCAATGTATTACGTGAGCAAGGCTATGGTTGACGCCGAAACACGCTACCTTCCGCTCGAAAAACTCATCCTTGCCCTAGTCATGGCGGAAAGAAAAATGATGCATTACTTCCAGGGCCACAGCATTGGGGTCCTAGTAGACTATCCCCTCTGATCAGTACTACGAAGTAGGGAAACGTCAGGACGCGTTTCAAAGTGGGCTCTTGAACTCGGCCAATACAATATTCAGTTTCTACCAAGAACTTCAATCAAGGCATAGGTTCTTGCCGACTTTGTTGCTGAATTCACTAGGGGTCTTGCCGATTTCACTGGAGGATTTATGTCGGGGACATTTGGCAGTTGTACTGTGATGGATTATCCAACCAGCGGGGCAGCGGAGCAGGAGTTGTGATCATGGCTCCGGATGGCGTAATAATTGAGCAGACCGTCAAGCTCGGCTTCAAAGCGTCAAACAACGAAGTCGAATATGAGGCTCTTCTAGCCGGTTTGAGGAATGCACATCTTCTGGGCGCTCGGCGTTTGCTTGTATTTTGTGACTCAAAATTGGTGATCAATCAGCTAAAGGGGGAGTACGCGGCAAGAAACGATCGTATGGCGGCTTACATGAAAATGGCCAACTCCTTGTTGGCAAAATTCAACCATCAAGAGCTAAACCAGATAACACGTGATCAGAACACACATGCAGATGCCCTTGCTTGCCTAGCCTCCGCCATCAACTCGAAGATTAAACGAACCATCGAGGAAGGATTCATCCCAAAGCCGAGCATTAGCTTTTCGAAGGAATTCCAGGTCAATGTTGTAGAACTTGGACCAAGTTGGATGGATCCCACTGCCGCATTCCTCTCTTCCGAATAGCTCCCAGAAGACAAGAAAGAAGCGCACAAGCTGCGAAACAAAGCTTTGCGCTACTACTTGGACCCGCAAGGAAGGCTTTATAAAAAATCCCTCCCTGGCTCGTATTTGGAATGTGTGCACCCAGACAAAGTCGAAGAGTTTTTTAATGAAATATATGAGGGCAGTTGTGGCGCCCATTCTGGCGAGCGGTCGTTAGCCCACCGAGGCGTGACGCAGTGATATTACTGGCCGACAATGAGAGCAGATGCCGAATGCTACGTGAAAAAGTGCGAATAGTGCCTGAAGTTCTCTCCTTTGACCCACCTGCCTGCTGAAGAGCTGAGCTCCATAACCAGTCCATGGTCGTTCACCCAATGGGGACTCGACATCGTCGGACCACTGCCTCGTGTGCCGGGTAACAAGCGATTTTTGATTGTCGCAACAGATTATTTTACAAAATGGGTAGAAGCAGAGGCACTAACCCACATCCGAGACACCGACGTGAAGCGTTTCATTTGGAGAAACACCATAACAAGGTTCGGCATTCCAAGAGCACTTATCTCAGACAACGGCACCCAATTCGATTGTGGCGTCTACAGAGAGCTGTGCAGCAAGTACGGTATACGGCCTTACTTTTCTACCCCGGCTTATCCACAAAGCAATGGTCAGGCCGAAGTCTCTAACAAATCTATCTTGGACGACATCAAGAAGAGGCTAGAAAAGGCCTAAGGCAAATGGGCTGAGGAATTGCCAAGTGTGTTATGGGCTCATCGAACTATGCCAAGGCGGTCTACTGGGAAAACCCCATTTGCTCTCTACTTCGGAACCCAGGCCATCATACCCCTGGAGATCGGCCTCCCAACCCTGAAATTGGCAGTTTTTGATACGGGCCAAAACGATATGATGCCGGCCTTGGACTTGGTCCTAATTGAAGAACGAAGAGACCGTGCCCTCGCATCCATGGCGCGGTATCAACAACAACTGGCTAAGTCGTACAATCAACGTGTTCAGCTCCGTCGCCACACACCAGGAGAGTTGGTCCTGAAGAAGGTACTGCCAGCTGCCAAGAAACTGACCGATGGAAAATTAGGTCCTAATTGGGACGACCCCTATGAGATTCATTCGATCGCAAGAGTAGGGGCCTATCGGCTCAAAAACATGTCAGGAATGAGTCTACCTGTAAACACCCCATTTTTGACCGTCCTCAAGACTTGGACGTCACCGCTTGGAACACTCGGTGATTATCCATATTTGTGTTCGTTTGGAGTTCCCGGAGGTCTCGGCTCGCGCGCCTTCCCTCAGGATCTCCGAACTCGACTGTTTAGTGTCTGGTTTTGCACCAAACACTTGTGTTTTGCCTTGGAGGAGCAGGGAATGCCTTGTGAGGCATCCCCACACACCACCGGCAGTGGCTAGAGGTCACCAGCTGGTTTTTGATGCCATCGGCACCTTTTGTTGCCGGTCGGCATTGATTGTTGCCGGTCGGCACTGTTTATTGCCGGTCGGCACTAAATTTTGTCAAAATGACATTTTTGGGCAGCCGACCACTGTTCATCTACTTTATGTAGATATTTTGGGCCAGCTGTGATAGCTGGCACCAACTCTGCCTCCCTCCGTACACGTGTATGGAGGGATCTCCCTCTAAGCAAGCTTGTTGTATAAGCTTTGCAAGAGGGAGTTCTATAAGAGGACAAGCCTCCTCTTGGCTCTAGGTTAGAAATTTTGAAAGCAAAAACCAGAGCTTCTACAGATAGATACACCCTATCTCTATATCTCCCTCTCTCTCCTCCTTTATGTGTGTTTCTTGGCCCAAAAGTGTGATTTTACCTTACGTTTGCACCATTACACACACTATTACACCTTGCTCCGAGTTTGAGGGACTTAGGGGTTTGGTTCTTGAGTTTTTGGACTGATTTTGATCAAAAGAAGAGGGCTGGACCATTTGTTCTTCAAAGGATCTTCAAGGGTGAGCACTTTACTTTAGATTCCCTAAACTTGCAATAGTTTTTTACCTATTGTAGACAAGCCCGCGGGGGGGGGGGGGAGGGGGGGGCCTCGCTACAGCTCGGACTCGACTTTGTCAGTCACGGTTCTAAATCTGAACCAAAGAGTCCAAATCCGGCAAATCGTTTTGAGAAAACAGATTTTGAAAGAAGTGCCAAACATGGACTGCTTTGCCAGATACAGAGTCGCCACCTAAATATTTTATTTGTGGGAAATTTAGGAAACCCTGACTCGTTGCCTAAGGCCACGTGTCCGTCATCACCAAAGTTGCCTCGGCTCGGGAACTTGGGTACGATTGGGGAAGGTCATTTCGTGAGCACCCCCGCTCGCCCGATCAAAGATCGGCCTCTACTAACCATGATATCTAGTTTTGAAAACATTGTGTGTTCTTATTCCGGTTATTAGCCTAGGTTACTATGTGATGAGCATAGCATACAAGTATAGACTGAATCGCCTGAATTGGAACAAAACATTTCATGTTTGTTTTTGAAAGAGGTTTTGCTACCCGCAGGTAGGCTTGAAACATTTGATGATTTATTCCAATTCAGATAACCCAACCTTCACCCACAGGCATTCAGGCAGTTATATCACATAAACACATAGCCTCATGGTAAGCATGCTATTCATGGCAGTCACTCACACGCATGCAAGGATGCTAAAGCATAAAGCTTACCGGGTACTCCAAGCCAAAATAGAAACTTATTAGAAATCATGCATGAAACCTAAGTATACAGAAATGCCTAATGCAACACATGCAAAATGCAACTGTAGCAGGCTCGGCTATTCTAAGATGGTATATGAAATGCTACAACTAACATGTATTCAATTTAGAATTGAAAATACAATGCAGTTAGTATGATGCGCCGAGCCCGGTGCATGCAATACAGATGAATGATGCAAACATGTTATCATACTGTATGCTAATCGAAATATGCCCTAATCTAACCATCGTAAGCGGATAAATAAAAGGGAGAAAGACGTGGGGTTGGAAGACATACATCACACTCACGCACACTTATTACAGTTATGCCCTCACTCGGAGGGTCCGAATAAATAATACAGTCCCAAATGAAAGAATATTACAGTCCAACTATTACAGTCCGAATAATATACAAATTCCTAATTAATTAATGAATTAACTAAGAAAGCAAGTAAAACTGGCGTGCAAGCCAGGGACTGCCTTGCTTCTGATGGATGATGCATGTCCGGGTTGCCTTGCGCGGAAATCCACCGGAATGCCCCAATTAGCCTCTGCTTACACTTGTTCTTGAAATGCGTGCCAAGCCCCAAAAAAGTTGCTGATTCTTCGTTTTGCTGCAACAGAGAGCAGGAAAGGGGCATAGCAATGTATTTGCACAGATATATGCATGTCTCGATCTTCGTGCCACCAATCACGCATACCGAGGCATGATGGCCGAGGAGTCGAAATGCACAACTCAATATAGAATGAATGCACATGAAACTACAGCTAAAACCTAACTCCATCATGGATAATCCGGAGTGTCGGTGACTGGGGAATTGAGACACATTCCGTCACTCGGAGTACGAAATGCACCTCGTTTCCCGTGCCCGGGCTAACTCCTATTCCGAACACGATGCAATATGCATGATATGCATGAAATGCGACTAAGATACAATCCTAACATACATAATGCTATGAAAATGAGATGCCTCGAAATGCGTGCGCACGGGCACGCAAATCGAGAAAATGACCGAATGTGATCTAAGATACAATCTAGTATGCACAATGCAGTAAAAAAGGAGATGCCTCGAAATGCGTGCACATGGGCACGCAAACCGAGGCAATGGCATACACAATGCGAATGACATGAAACATGATATGGGCTTATACCAACATGAGTGAGCCTCAGCCACACTCACATAGGATGCCGACGGATAAAAATTAAGTGCCTCGAAATGCGTGCACACGGGCACGCAAACCGAGGCATTGGCATACACAATGCGAATGACATGAAAATGTGATATGGGCTTATACCAACATGAGTGAGCCTCAGCCACACTCACATAGGATGCCGACGGATAAAAATGAAGTGCCTCGAAATGCGTGCACACGGGCACGCAAACCGAGGCATTGGCATACACAATGCGAATGACATGAAAATGTGATATGGGCTTATACCAACATGAGTGAGCCTCAGCCACACTCACATAGGATGCCGACGGATAAAAATGAAGTGCCTCGAAATGCATGCACACGGGCACGCAAACCGAGGCAATGGCAGAATGCGATGTAGTGACATGAAAACATGATATGGGCTTATACCAACATGAGTGAGCCTCAGCCACACTCACATAGGATGCCGGTGGATGAAAATGAAGTCACTCGAAATGCGTGCAGAGGGGCACGCAAACCGAGGCGATGGCATACACAATGCGAATGACATGAAAATGTGATATGGGCTTATACCAACATGAGTGAGCCTCAGCCACACTCACATAGGATGCCGGCGGATAAAAATGAAGTGCCTCGAAATGCGTGCACACGGGCACGCAAACCGAGGCGATGACAGAATGCGATGAAATGACATGAAATGGATAGCAATCATTCTAATGGAATTTCAGCACTAAAATATGGAGAAAACAGTCCCGAAATGAGGCGAAATGACACGAAATGCATGAAATAGTCCCGAAATGCGAATTTAGGCACCCGAAATGGCCTATAGCTATGCCAAACATGCACAATATGGACATGAAATGCAAAGACAGAAGCTAGGCAGCCCCCAAAAAGGAACTTTCACAGTTATAAACATGGCCAAACAGCAAGCATAAGTAGGGCAAAAATGGCATGCAAGAATAGGGGCCAAGAGAGGGGTAATGAAGCAAGTGATATAAGAAAAATCCAAACTGAAAAATTCCCTTCTACAACACTGAAGAGGGACCAAAAATATGCACATTTACAGTTTATGGAAGCCTCAAAATCAGTATACAAACATGCTAGAAATGCAATGCAAAATGAGGCTCAAAAGTGGCTATAACATGAGGTATGCAAAATATTCACCAAACAGTGAAAGACCCTTAATAAAACATGTAGAATGGGCCAAAATAGGACTATTTCCAGAACTGTAAAATGGCCAAAAACAAAAGAATGATAGGCTAACTAAACATGCAAGAATGAGGAATAAAAGAGAGATATAACATGAAGTGGCATATGGAGGTCCCAAACCATGAAAGGACCTAAATGAAACATGAAGAATGGACCAAAATAAGCACTTTTTCAGAACTGTAAAATGGCCAAAAACAAAAGCATGGTAGGCTGCCATTGCATGCAAAAATGGGACCAAAAGGGGAGTATAAAGGTAAGTACAACATGGAGGTCCCAAATGGTGTTGAGCCTTTCTTCAATGTTGAAGAGGCGCTCAAAATAAGCCTAATATAAGTTTACAACATGCTCAAAAACAGATTACTCATGGGCCAAAAATAGCATGCAAGACTATGACATATAAGAGGATCAATGAAGCAAGTGCATCATCGAGGGCTCAAACAGGGTTGAGCCCTTAATGAAAAGTGAAGATGAGCTCAAAAGAGGGCCCCTTTCAGTTAGGGCCGGAGCTTGAAACAAAAAGCATATGGGGCTTACAAATTGATCAAGAAAAAGGGTCAAAAGAGGAGAAGTGTTACTCACCCTTGAAGATCAAAGCTTTTGTTGTTTCTTGGATCAATTTGCAGCTCCTTTAGCCTTTGAGAAGCCTTCCTTGTTGCTGGAAATGAAGTGGTGATGGTAGAGCTTGGTGGTGTAGAAGAAATGGTGCTTAGGGACTTAGGAATTTTCAAGGAAATGAGAGGTATAGAAAGGGATTTGTGTATGGAAGCTTGAAGAACAATTTTCCTAACCCCTACAAGTGAAGCCACCAGCTGGTTATAAGGGCCAAAAAGGGAGTGTAAAGGTGGGGGAAAAGGAGACAAACTTTCCCCCACAAAATATCCCCCGGATAAAGATATTTTCTGGGGGATAAAGCCCTACAGCTGTAAAGTGAACAGTGCAAGGATCTCGGCCGGCCAGGTACTTTTGCTGCAGGTGGCCGGCCGGCCACACCCCCTAGCCGGCCGGCTAGGGGTCAAAAGGGTCAATCAGATTTAGTGGCCGGCCACCAACTGATGGTGTCCTCCTATCTGTATACAACACAACCCTGTGGTTAAAAGTCCAAGAAAGTGGGTCCAAGGGGTTCAACATTAGCCCGGAAAGAGGGGTTCAAAAGGGTCAAGTAATATTAATGGCCGGCCACCATTTCTTAGGGTCCTCCCATGTGTGTACATCACAAATATGTGGTTCAAAGTTCAAGAAAATGGGTCCAAGGTGTTCAACATTAGCCCGGAAGGAGGGGGTCAAAAGGGACAAGTAACATTAATGGCCGGCCACCATTTTTTAGGGTCCTCCCACGTGTGTACATCACAAATATGTGGTTCAAAGTTCAAGAAAATGGGCCCAAGGTGTTCAACATTAGCCCGGAAGTGTGAAAAACGGGCGCCGGAGGGCGTCGGAGGATGTATAACTGGTTGCTGCAACGATTACTGGCCTCTCACCCTTCAGTGACCTCCCCGGTGATAAAACAGAGGTACCTGCCAAAAATGAACGAAAACCGTTGCAAAACGAATGCTCGGGGACCAAAACACGAAGTTCGAGGTCCGAAAAATGGGCTGTTAAGCACCGAAAGTGGCATTCGGCCACGAAGTGGGTTTCTCAGACCCCAGTGTCCCTCAAAAGGGAGAAAATAGGAAGTATGCCAAAAACCGGAGCAATAGGAGATGGTTAAGCAGTCCCGAACCGAGGCACACGGCCTGACAGCTCCGAAATCCGGAAACCGAACTCCGAAATGGGAAAAATGGCCTACGGCCACCAAATATAGCCTACGGACATTGAGAGATGGTCTACAGGACCTCTCCCTTCCCTCAGGAAAAGAAATAGAGAAAATCGAGTCTGGTTCGCAAACCGAGACAAGGCACAGGAGAGGGTTCGGAAGTCCGGAGGCAGGGCTCATGGCCGCGACTTTGAGACTTCTGAACGAGCGCGATATGCAATATCACCAAGCGCTCAACTGGTGACGTTTAAGTCTTAAGGTCGGTCAAAAATGGGGTGTCTACAGTTGCCCCTCTTTGACAGAACTCGGAAGTCATAAAAAATGACGGGAGTGAATGTCAAAGCCCAGAGACGACCCATTTTTGACAAGGCCGAAGACTTAGACAAACGTACAAGACAAACAGAGATGTGCCCGCAGGCATGCCCTCAGGCCAAGGGGGCAAAATGCAAAAGATATGCAAAGAGCCGGAGGTAACCCAATGATCATGCGAATGCAGCAAGCTGTAATGAAGCAAGTATTCGCAAATAGATGCAACAGTTTTAAGCAAGAATGCAAAGCAACAACTACATTTCATGCAGTTAAGAAATGCGGAGGATTATTCAATCCCCGCCACGTCTCACACGGAGAAGATACGATACCTGCGCGATTTGTCTGGTCGCACCAGCCTCAAATGAACTGTACATACAATATCGTGCCTGTAAAAGAGAGAAATTGCAACAAGTACAATATGCTACCAACATATATTTAATGTGATTCCGAAAGTTCGACACACGCAGTGCCGGTGAGTGAATGCATCGCAATGCAAGAGTGGAACATGCGTGACAACGCATGCCCAAGTATAGAGGTATGCCAATATCAAGAATTGTGCATAAAAATGTGAGTATGCTTATGAGAATGCAAGTTATGTGCATGATAGTACAAAATGAGCATGAATCAGGGTGCCCGTTTGTCATGAAGTAACGAGTATGGAAATGCGCGTTTCGGCGAAGGCGACTCGATCACGGCCTCCGATCCGCTTCCCTGAAAGCTTACAACTCATTCAAAAAGGATACACTTTGATTTTGATGAGTGATGATGAGACACATGTCAGATCTTGAAGCCGAAGTTCCGACGGAGCAAATTCGCGACCGGAAGAGTACTTTTCTTGAACTTTTTCAGGTCCCGGGAACTTCAATCTTCCTCATAATTTTCAGGGAGCTAGGTGGGCATGTGGGGGACGGCCAACCGGTTTTCCATAAAGCAAATAGCTGGCCGGCCAGTTTTCCAAAAAGGAAATGGCTGGCCGGCTAGAAAAGAGGGCCGGCCGGCCATATGCCCAGATCCGGGGGCACTTTGGTCTTTTCACCTCCTTTTCTTTATGCTCCTTCAACCAAGACCTTGAGCCTATATAAGGCAGCCGAGATCCCTTCCTTTCTTGCCTCTTACAACACTTTCTTCTCCAAATCTGAGTTTCATACGCGTTTTCCAACGCCCCGTGCAAATTGTTTTCGCAAAAATATTCAGTTTCAAGCACTTTGAAGCGATTAAATTTCGGTTTCGGAGCTTCTTTTCGCATTTTCGCCACTTGAGGTAAGTTTGTCTCAATATTTGGAAGATTTTCTCGGGAGTTGACTTTTGTTGACTTTTTTATTTCCCGAGAGTTGACTTTTGTTGACTTTTTCCAATTTTGGCTCATTTTGCTCATTTTTGCTCCCTTTGCAGATCTTCTAAAAATGACGGGTAATTCTCCCCACGGCAGAGGTTTTCCAGGTGCCGGAGATGATTTCGATCCTATGACTCTACCCCCGAGGACCCGACATTTTATTCCCGGGAGGTACAACCCGCCGGCACATGTCCTTCCGCGTGCTGTCTTCCGTCACTTCACTAGCTTTGACGAGCGAGCACCCGGGGATCTGCTTCTCCGAGAGCCGGAGCATCACCTCTCTCATGAGGCCCAAGAGGTATTTACTTCATTTTCTGTATTTTTCGTATATTTCGCACCTTTGCCATGCTTGAACACGCAGTTTAGCTTATGACATAGTACTTTGCTTGCATCCTGAACATGTAGTTTCAACACTCGAATTTCTGAACACTCGGCTCATTAATTAATTGTGAACGCACAGTACACATTAGTTAAGAGGCGAACACACGGCTCAAACACTGATTTGTCGAACACACAGCCCGAATTCGAAAGTGAACACACAGCCCACACTTTACATTTTCTGAACACACAGCCCAGATTGATAGAAAGTTTGAACACGCAGCCCAAACTTCAAATTTTCTGAATACGCAGCCCAGATTAAATAGTGAACACGTAGCCCACACTGATAGAAAGTTGAACACGCAGCCCAAACTTCAAATTTTCTGAACACGCAGCCCAGACTTCAAATTTTCTAAACACGCCGCCCAGATTAAATAGTGAACACGCAGCCCACACTGATAGAAAGTTGAACACGCCGCCCAAACTTCAAATTTTCTGAACACGCAGCCCAGATTAAATAGTGAACACGCAGCCCACACTGATAGAAAGCTGAACACGCAGCCCAAACTTCAAATTTTCTGAACACGTAGCCCAGATTAAATAGTGAACACGCAGCCCACACTGATAGAAAGTTGAACACGCAGCCCAAACTTCAAATTTTCTGAACACGCAGCCCAGATTAAATAGTGAACACGCAGCCCACACTGATAGAAAGTTGAACACGCATCCCAAACTTCAAATTTTCTAAACACACAGCCCAGATTAAATAGTGAACACGCAGCCCACACTGATAGAAAGTTGAACATACAGCCCAAACTTCAAATTTTCTGAACACGCAGCCCAGATTAAATAGTGAACACGCAGCCCACACTGATAGAAAGTTGAACACGCAGCCCAGTTCATCTCATTGGCACACAGCCCAGTTCATTTCATTGGCACACAGCCCATTCATTTCATCGGCACACAGCCCATTTCATTTCATTGGCACACAGCCTATTTCATCTCATTGGCACACAGCCCATTTCATTTCATTGGCTGTGCCCATTTCATTTCATTGGCACACAGCCCATTTCATCTCATTGGCACACAGCCCATTTCATCTCATTGGCACACAGCCCATTTCATCTCATTGGCACACAGCCCATTTCATTTCATTGGCACACAGCCCATTTCATCTCATTGGCACATAGCCCATTCATTTCATTATTGACACATGTATTCATTCTGAATGCAGGTTGGTTCCCGTAGTGTGCGGGGGTATGGTTCCACCATCGCGCGGGACTGGTACGCTGAGCTCCCGGAGGGTGTCCGAGACTTAGTAGACTTGGCAGGGTTCGGGCCCTTCTGCGTCAGGTTGTCACGTTGTCCTGCCAGGAGGACACTAATGGCAGCCTTGGTAGAGAGATGGTGGGACACCACCAACTCCTTTCATTTCTCTGCCACTGGAGACATGACCATGACGCCCCTAGACTTCGCTGTGTTGACTGGCTTAGACATAGGAGGTTGGCCCATCCCTTATGATGAGGATATGGGCGAGTGGGAGGCCGCTTGGATGTATCTATTGGGGGCTCGCCCGCCTGTTGACAGGGTTTCTGGGAGAGTCCGATACACTTGGTTCTCTTCCCACTTCCGGCGGGCGGAGATGGTGCCTGAGACTCCCGAGGAGACGGAGCAGTACGCCCGTGGTTTCCTTATGTTCCTCTTCGGGACTACCCTGTTCGCCGATAGAGGGAACACAGTTGGGTTATATCTGCTGAGCGCTCTGGTCGACCTATCACAGGTCAGTAGATTTGACTGGGGGGGCGCCGGCCTAGCTACCCTTTACTTTTATATGAGCGCGACCTCCCGCGGGCGGGGCGATTTACTTGGCGGCTTCTGGAGAGCCTGGGAGGTACTTTTCTATCCTCTTGATTTACATTTTTGCTCTTCATTACTTGTACATTGCACTCACAGCGCACTTTTACAGTCTGTATTTTGCTCTCAGCATTTCGTACTTACATTCTGCACTGCTTTTCTCAGCTATGGGTCTATGTACACTTCCCAGCATTGGCCCCAGAGTTGAAGGTGGCAGGGGTTCCCATGACCCCATATTCTCTGGTGTTCGAGCGCCCGCACCGGCCGAGACCTCGAGAGACCCTCCTTTACCTGCGACAGTACTTTGACACTGTGCGACATTCGGAGGTACCTCAGAACTTTCAGTTTCTTTCATTTTCATCTTTGGTTTGCTCTGTATATTCTCGATTTCTGACTGGTTTATGCATTTATCATCCGCAGATCACATGGCAGCCCTGGGTGTCCCTGGGTGATGGTCTCCGACTTCAGTATATCGGAGGGTCGGATATCTCCCAGTATAGGGTCCTGCTCGAAGGGCCGGTTGGCAGGGCATGGTTTCTGGGGGAACGCTTTCTGCGTCAGGTATGGGGGTATCTTTCTCAGGATCCTCCTGCAGTGCCCCCAGTCAGCATGCGGACTGCTGACAGGCTCTCTTACTCGGAGGAAGTCGGCGCCATGCTGGGTAGTGATGCTTTACTATATATTGAGGAGGGGGACTACGCCACTTACCGTCACATATACTTGATGCCTCCATTGACGGGAGCTCGTATCCCGATGATGAGGCCTGCCGGTATGTCATCCTCGGGCTGCAGACGCCCCTTCTACTAGCAGGGCTGGTACATCTAGAGGTGGGAGTAGACCGGTTCCTCCGACTCCGTCGGCTTATCCTCATCCTGGATGGCCAGATATGCCTACTGAGTTGATGGCGTGGCAGTATGGAGCTAACTCCCCGACTCCGATTCCGCTAGAGCCTCCGATGCCCAGTGATCCATACGCCATTGATCCTGACTCACCGCTGGTATGCTCCACTGTTTTTCATTCATCATTCAGATGTTTAGACATTTTTGTTCACTGATGATTATGAGCTCATATTTGCAGCCACCGCGAGGGTACATGGAGGAGGTGGTTGGACTGGTGGCCACACACGAGGGCATGGTCCTGCGTAGGGAGGCACAGTTGTCTGTCGCGGGCATTCAGGTACCCTTCAGTTTTCTGGCATTTATCATACTTCTGATGACATGCTAATTTCTACTGCATCGATAGACTACTTGTGTAGAGCACATCTGACACACACCCCACTTGGACACTGCATTTACATGCACCCACTTCACGTAGCCTTTGCTTGTATCTGCATCTGATGTATATATTTGGACTGATGTATTTGAATTAAACTCTTTGTTTTCAGATGCCTTCATGGTCCGGTCAGCCGCAGGCCAGGCCACCCGGGCCTCCTTGGGGAGCTGGGCCATCTGGGCCTTTTCAGGGAGTTCGGTCACCCAGGCCTTTTCAGGGGGCGGGGCCATCCCGGCCTTCCCGAGGAGCCGGGCCATCTAGACCTTTTCGAGGAGCTCGGGGAGGGTCTGTCCGCAGACGCAGGACTCACGTTGTAGAGGTGGAGCCTGATGAGGAGGAGGAGGATGCTGAGGAGGAGGAGGAGGCTACCGACCGTCAATCAGAAACATCTGCTGAGGAGGGGGGCTCCGGTTTTGGTTCGGGGAACAGAGGTGAGGCTGAGGGGGATCCTAAGGATGACAGCTCCAACCCAGATGATGATGATGGCGCAGAGGTTGTCCCGCAGAAGAGGATGAGGAGTGCTTCTCATTTCCGTTCCCGAGGACATTGATGCCACTGTTTCCTGCTTTATTTTTCTTTTTGCTAGTAGTTTGTAGCACTTTGCACATTGTTAGGCAGTTTTTATTTTTTGTAAAACTTGTACCTTTGTTTGTTGTAAAGCCATGATGGAATGAAATAGCTTTTGAAAAGATGTTTTGTATTTTAAACTTTTAGCATCGTATCGCATCATTTTATTTTGCACAAAAATGAAATTGAATGGGAATGTGCATTGTGTAACCACCAAGTCAGGTAGTGAACCGACGCAACAAACTAAGCAACTCAACTTACTAAGATATAACAGAACCTTAGGAAGTTTACAACTCGATAAGCAAAATGCAACAATGTTGACAACGCAAATAAACAAGACTTTAAACGAAGATTGTTTTAGACAGAGCGCAATGACTCAAAAACACGAAACACGTCCGCTCGACAAACAACTCGATAAGCAAAACAACAACTCGATAATCAAAACAACAACTCGATAAACAAAACGACAACAGAGTGTACTTCTGACAATCTGGGCATCGGAATGCATCCGAAACGGAGGGAGATGAAGGCCTTTGACTCTCCTGCTGCACGGAAATGCTTGAAACTTCCCTTCGAAGAGTAAAACAGACCCAAGGAGATACACTGCAGCATTGCCGGCCACCTTTGGGGGCCGGCCGGCCAATTTTGTGGAGAGAGACAGCTGGCCGGCCAGTTTTGCAAAAAGTAAATGGCTGGCCAGCCAGAAAAGGTGGCCGGCCGGCCAGCTATTCTTGCAGCTTCCTGGTTTTTGACACGTGTCCCCGTGAATAGTGTTTTTCCCTTTATAAAAGCCTCAACTTCGGGAACATTCATTTCATCTTTGTTTTAGACAAAGATGGAGGCGTTTCTCGCAGAAAATGTCACATCTTGGATCTCTTCTCTAGATGGCTCGGAAAAGCTGAATTTCCGGGGTTTCGGCTTGAATTCACTATTCACGCTGAGCCGTACTCCGCTACAGCTGCCTTTTCTCCATGCCGCGGCAAGGTTCTGGAATCCAGTGACGCATATTTTTAACTTTGGCGGCCAAGAGTTGCGTCCCACTTTCGAAGATTTTCAGGTTTTGATGGAGTCTGAATGCTCTGAAGTGATCTTGCCCCAGCTCCGTTTTGGCCACGCTCAGGCTTTAGGGCGGATGTGTGGGCTCACGGCGCATGATGCTCGATCTCTGATCTGTAGTGGGGAACTGGACATCCTCGGCTTGATCCATCGTTTTTCCGACGCCGGTGACCGCAGCAACCATTATTGGCAGGGTTTCCGGCAACACGCCCTCTGCTTATGTTTGTTGTCTCACTTTCTGCTTTCCTCGGGCTTCGGCGGGGCTAGCATTCGCCTGATTGAAGTCGCCCAAGGTTTGAGAGAAGGAAAGAGCTGTATTGCCATGACCTTGGCCGAGACACTGATGGGCTTAGATTCTGTCTATCGCCGGGAGGCGACTAGGTTTGCTGGGAGTCCACTGCTGCTGCAGGTAATGTTTCCCACCCAACCTTACATATATATTTGCTCACATCACTCGACCCTCAGGCTCGATTTTTTTTTTTTCTCACAAAACCCTTGTCTTACTTTTTTTCTCATCGTACATCTCTCTGTTCTTTATTCTCTCATTTTCCATCCCTCCCCTAGGTATGGTTAATGGACAAGTTGCAGGTTGTGGACTCTTGCCCGGCCTATTCAGCTCGAGGCTACTTCTTTCGGCAGCGCCTAGTCAATGCTCTTGACGAAAGGTGGTGGTTCGATTGGATGTGCAATTTGTCCGCAGACGGCATTGCTTGGCGTTGCCCTTGGCTCAACCTCCCGGCAATGAGCTATAGTATGTCCCGGCTGATTGGGATCCAATTGATTGGTCTAACCCACTGCGTATTCTATTTTCCGTTTCGGTTCCTGCGTCAGTTTGGTCATGATCAGACCTACCCACCGGAGGGGATTGAGTACCCAGCCGCTTTCCCGGTTCGGGGTGCACAGCTTGCCCGATATGCCACAGCATGGAGGACTAGAGAGCTCCTGGCCCCTGCTTCTACTTTCAGTTGCACTTTGTCCGATGAGTGCTTGGATTGGCTCAATGAGGAGGCACAGGTTGGGCCTAGCTTGGCATCAGATGCTCCGTCCAGCTCTGGGAGGGGACGCAGAGATACTTGATTCAACTATGCCCCAAATTTATTGCTTATTTAGCGTTTTCAAGTTTTCTTTATGAATGTACCAAAAAAGCAACCTCGATTGTAATGCAAGAGCAGGAGAACTCAGTTTTGAAATCAATGAAATTGAAAGTTATGGTACTGAAAATTTTCCGGTTTTGGTCCAAAATGGTCTTAGTCGTAAAAAGATTGATTTGAACAAAGTCAACTTTTATTAAAACTTTTCAAAACTATTTTCGATGTGGATCAGAATTGGACACGCCGAAGATCTGTCACTGAGATGTACAACCCCAGATCCTTGCAACTGGAAAGGTGCCCCTAGTCTGAAGAACAATGCGGCACTTCACAGCAACGGAAAGTTGCCCCTAGTCTGAGTAACTTTGCACCGTCGCGGCAACGGAAAGTTGCCCCTAGTCTGAACAGCACTGTATCGGAGATCACGATAAATGCTGATGGATAAAGATGACTGAGATGATCAAAATGGACAGAGTTGATCGGGGAAAAGTTTATGGCTGAACTTCAAGGTGAAGTTGCCTACGTATCCCAAAGATGGGAATCAAGCCTTACGTAGTTCAGGCCGAGGTTCACTCGAGTATTTTCACTCTCCTTTTGCGCTCTAACTTTTGCCAAGGCCGCCCTTTGCGGGTTTTCAACCTTGCGAGCTCAGTTTTTATATTTTCTAATTTTTTGTGCTCTGACTTTTGCCTAGGTCGCCCTTTCGGGTTTTCGGCCTAGCGAGCCTCTCAAGGATAGTATTTCTTCAACTTGTCCATATTGATCGGTTGTGAGAACTCCAAGCCATCTAGATCCATCAGAACCACAGCCCCACTTGACCAGATAGCTTTGATGATGTAAGGACCAGTCCAATTGGGTTTGAACTTGCCCCTTGGGTCGTGGATGGGAGCTCGGTTGTCTTTGAGCACCAAATCTCCTTCTTTCAGATTCCTGGACTTAACCTTCTTGTTGAAAGCCCGGGCAATTCTGCGTTGATAGCCTTGGATGTGGTACAGTGCTTTCAGTCTTCTTTCATCAAAGAGCATGAGTTCTTCGAATCTGCTTTGCTGCCAATCTGCTTCGGCTATCTGGCATTCAGCCAATACTCGTAACGACGGAACCTCAATCTCAATGGGTAGAACAGCCTCCATTCTATAGACCAATGAATATGGAGTTGCTCCAGTAGAAGTCCTGATTGAAGTCCTGTAGCCCCACAGAGCAAATGGTAGCTTGTCGGGCCAATCCCGATAGGTTTCCACCATCTTCTGTAGTATATGCTTGATATTCTTGTTGGCGGCCTCAACCGCTCCGTTGGTCTGCGGCCGGTATGTGGATGACTTATGGAAAGCCACATTGTATTTCTCCAACAAGTCTATCACTTCTTTCTTGAAGTGGGAACCATTATCTGAAATTATCTCGTTTGGCACCCCGTAGCGACAGATGATGTTGTTTCTAATGAACTTTGCGACGTGCGACGCCTTCAACACTGCGTATGATTGGGCCTCGACCCACTTTGTAAAATAATCTATCGCTACTAGGATAAACTCATGCCCGTTTGACCCTTTCGGGGTAACAGCTCCGATCACATCAATTCCCCAGATTGAAAAAGGCCATGGCGAAGTCATGTTGTACAGTTTTGACGGCGGGATGTTCATGCGGTTTGCATGAATTTGACACTTGTGGCATCGCCGAACAAAACTAATACAATCCTCCTCCATGGTTGACCAGTAGTAACCCTGTCTGAGGATTTTTCTGGCCAGCATTACTCCATTCATGTGTGCACTGTACTCCCCCCCATGGATGGCTTCCATCAGGCGTTTCGACTCTTCAGCTTCTACACAGAGCTTATGCTTTCCCAGATGACCCCTTTTGTACAGCTTTCCCCCGCAGATGATAAACTGTGCAGCCATTCTCCTGACAGCCCTCTTATCCTTGGCATTTGCCCCTGGTGGATATGTCTCCTTTTCCAAGAAGTTCCAGATGTCGTAATACCAGGGGTTGCCATCTTGAACCTTATCTATGGCGGAAATCGACTCGTATGCTGGCGCAAACTTCTGATCAATAATGACTGGACGCATCCGGACTCCGGACGGGATGTCTATCATAGAAGATAGAGTTGCTAGTGAATCTGCAAACCTGTTGTTCTCTCTTACGAGGTGGGTGAAATTTAGCTTTTCAAACCGAGGAATTAGCAGATCCAAGGTTTGGTGGTAAATTATCATCCTTTCCTCCTTGACTTTCCAATCTCCTTTTGCTTGAGACACAACAAGGTTTGAGTCCCCAATGACGTCCAACCGTCTTGCCCCTAGTTCTAGGGCTGCTTCCAGGCCAGCAATACATGCCTCATACTCTGCCTCATTGTTCGAGACTTTGAACTGGAGCTTGAATGCTAAAGGGATACGAGAATCATCAAGCGCTATCAGCAACACCCCTATCCCATACCCATACTGGTTTGACGCTCCGTCAAAGTACATCGTCCAAGTTTCATCTTCGACGTGCAGAATGGCTTCATCTGGGAATAGATACTCAACCGCTTCATCCCCCTCAACCGGGTGGTCGGCAAGGAACTCCGCTACCGCTCTCCCTTTTACTGACTTGCGCGTTACATACTTCAAATCAAATTCGGAGAGCAACAGCAGCCAACGAGCTAGCTTACCCGTAAGTGCTGGTTTCTCGAAAAGATATTTGATGGGATCTAAACGCGAAACCAACATTACAGAGTGAGCTAACAGGTAGTGCCGCAGCTTCCTGGTTGCCCATACCAAGGCCAAACAAGCCTTCTCCAGCGGTGTATAGCGGGTCTCGTAATCCAGCATCTTTTTGCTCAGATAGTAGATGGCTCTTTCCACTTTGTCTTCTGACTCCTGCGCGAGCATGCAGCCCATGGTAGTCTCAGTTACCGAAAGGTACAATATCAACGGTCTCCCCGGCTCTGGTGGTGACAACACGGGCGGGTTCTGTAGATACTCTTTGATCTGCTCAAAAGCTGCTCGACATCGGCCGTCCCATTGGAATTTCATTCCTTTCTTCAGGAGACCAAAAAGTGGTTCACAAGTCAAGGTTAATTTAGAAATAAACCGTCTTATGAATTGCACTTTACCCAGAAAGCCTCGCACCTCCTTTTCAGTCCTTGGTGGTGGCATTTCTAAGATGGCCTTGATTTTGGAAGGGTCGACCTCGATGCCCCTTTGTGTAATCAGAAACCCTAGCATCTTCCCTGCTGTAACACCAAACGTGCATTTCTGGGGATTCAGTCGCAGCCGAAACTCTTTGATCCTTTGAAAGAATTTTTGTAAGGCAGTGTAGTGGCCCTCTCTTTCTTTGGACTTGACAATCATGTCGTCCACATACACCTCGACCTCTTTATGGATCATATCATGTAATATTGTAGTTGCTGCCCGTTGATACGTAGCTCCAGCATTTTTCAACCCGAATGGCATCACTCTATAACAATATGTCCCCCACGGGGTAGTGAACGCAGTCTTCTCCCGGTCTTCGGGTGCCATTACTATCTGATTATAGCCTGAGAAACCGTCCATAAACGAAAGCAAGGCGTGTCCTGCCGTGAAATCCACCAATTCATCAATGTGTGGCAAGGGAAAGTCGTCCTTCGGACTGGCCCTGTTCAAATCTCTGAAGTCTACACAGACCCGAATTCTGCCGTCCTTCTTTGGCACCGGAACAATGTTGGCCAACCAAGTTGGATATTCAGATACCAGCAGGAACCCTACGTCAATTTGCTTGGTGACCTCTTCCTTAATTTTGAGAGCCCAGTCCGGGCGAATCCTTCTGAGTTTCTGTTTGACAGGGCGGGCCTCGGGATCAAGAGGGATCCGGTGCTGTACAATCTCAGGATCGATTCCAGGCATGTCTTCGTAGGACCACGCGAAAACATCTTTGAAATCTTTTAATAAAGTGACTAAGCGCTCGCGCTCCTCCGAAGACAACGTAGACCCGTTCTGGACCAGCCGTAGGTCCTTCTCAGTACCAACATTCACAGTAGTGATTTCATCCATTAAAGGTTTAACAAATCTTTCCTGCTCTTGATCAATTAATCGTTGCAAAACTGGGGAAATCTCTTCCTCGTTGTTTTCATCAAAATTTTGAAAATCCTGATTTAAGCAATAAATCAAAGGCACAGAAAAATACTCAGAAACCACATCGACATCATTCTCATTAAATATTTCCAAGCCGTCAGATTCCTCTGTTACAACAGACTCAAAAGAAAATGAAAATGACGACCTAGACAGGACTGTGGCATCCGGGTTATCACCCCCAGGAATACCGGACTCAGACTCAGTCGAGCTGGAATCTGATTCCGACGCACAAGATTCGGTAGAATCAGATTCCGGCTCACTACCTGACCCGGAGCTGCTAGATAAAAAGCCTTCTTCATATTGCCAGATGAGAGAAGGTGCGATAGATGCATCCAAGATCGGTGCTGGAAAGCCCGCAGCTATTTCATCTCCAATCACAGAAACCGAAGAGTTATCCCCCAAGCACTCTTGGCCGATCGGAGGATCTGATAGTAGACTCGCCAGTGCTACCCCCATTTCAAGCACTGTGCTCTCAGGATCCACTGTTTCACATTGCTCAACCTCAGTTGGTGGGTCTGTCTGCGCTTCGGCAACGTCATCCCCAGATAATTGTATGTCGAAGAAGATTTCAAAACCAGGCACGCGCTTCCTCTCCGCGTTTAGCCATGGCTCCGGGAAGCCGCAGAATGGAAAATCTTCTCCCTCCCGGACGAAACGTCCGTTTAGGGTACCCCAGATGGGCCTGTGCATTAACTCAAATGGCTTCCCGGCCTTCTTTGCTCTGGCCCTTCCGGCCATTTCTTTTCCTTTCCTCACCCAATCCTCCTTGGTGGGCAGATAACCCAGTCCAAAGGCGTGAGGGTTGTGTGGCACTTCGGCCAACACTGAGACACCCTTCCGGCCGCTTCTCCCTAATCCCATCCCAGGGGTATGTTTTAGCTTGTTCATGAGGTAGATAGATTGAGCACTAACGTACATACCCTCATTCACAGCCATGACATTCTGCAGCACTTGAGCCTCGGCCAAAGTGAACCCCGATAGAAACACATCCTCCGTGCCGTGCTCGATCTCCGAGACAGGTGTGGACACTTCCGGCGGCGGATGGATTGATGAATTCCCAAAAACTATCGCTACCCCTTTCCCGTGGGGGTACTTTAGCATCTGATGTAGAGTGGACGAGACTGCTTTGACCTGGTGCAACCACGGTCGCCCCAAAAGTAGGTTAAAGGTTGCGGGAACGTCCAAGATATGAAATTCGATGTTGTGTTGTCCTGGACCAACCTTGGTTTGAATCTTAACAGTCCCCATCACTTCTCTGCTGGTATTGTCGTATGCTCTGATCACTTGGGTAGTTGGGACGAAGTCCACGGGTTTCAAGCCGATTGCATATGCCGTTCTGGTTGGGCAGACATTAATCGCAGACCCAGTATCAACAAGTACCACCGGTATCCACTTATCTCTACATTCCACAGAAATATAGAGAGGTTTGTTATGACTTGTGCCCTCAGGCGGTAGTTCCTTGTCCGAAAAGGTTAATGCCGGGGAACCTCCTCCCGGAAAAACCAGCCTAACCAGCTGTTCAGGCGTGGTGTCTATGGAGAGTTTGGACTTGTCCATAGCAGATAGGACAGCTTCCCTATGTACTCGTGATGCCATTAGCAGTCCCCAGATGGAGATGTCTGCTTGTATCTTCTTTAACTGTTTCAGCACAGCTTCCTCCTCAATCTGCTTCTCCTTCTGTTTCTCCGCTTCTCTATCCTTCCCGGATGCCTCGGGTTGGTCCAGGTGTGGGGGTTAGAAGTACCGCCCACTTCTTGTCATATGGTCAACCTCATCGAGGTACCAAGTGTCATCTGGTTGATTATTCCCCCAGTCTTCATCCGTGTGGGCAAGACATAAGTCATCGTCTTCCCACTACATTCCATCGGCAGCCAACAGACACCTGTCTGGCTCCTGTTTAGTTGCACTTGCAGTACTCTCTGTCCACATGCTCGCAGCATTCTCCATTTTCGTGCACACAGCACTTCCAGTCCCCTCAGGGCCTTTAGCTTTTCTGATTCTCTCGGCTTCCTCAAACGTTTCTCGTTCCAGCTGCATCAGTACAACTGTTTGTTCAACAATTCCCGTATCCATAATGCCCATGTCTCGAGCGGAATTCTTAGCACCGGCGCTCTCCGGCGATACAACTTGACTTTTGGCCATTCCGGCCACAACTGATACTTCTGCCCCTGCCGGGCTCTGTTCTGGTTGGGCTTCCCCCACTGCATCTGGTTGATCTTCGAGCCATCCAGTGGCCTCCGCTCATCCCTCATAATCGTACCAGTTGATTCACGTATCCCCCAGTTCCTGGTCATCGAAAAATTGCAAGTTAGCAAAGTCCTCCTCTACGGCTGTCAGATCATCTGCCCATAGCCCAGATCCATCCCCCCGGATCATGCATAGCTCTCCTGTCTCTGGCAATTCTATACCTGGGCCAATTCGGCTCGTTGATAGGATGTACTTGCTTGGATCATAGGCTCCCCCAGCAAAACTTTGTCCAGTCCCAGATTCAACAGTCTCATTTTCTCCCAAAATCTGCCCTGCCCTGTCTTCGACGGTCACCGCCATCGGTTCTGGTTGGGTTTTCGAGATGTCCACCATGCACAAGAAATCTGTACAGTCGGGGAGGAGCACCTCCGGCTTGGGTAGGTGGGTGGGCGTAATATAGATGCTAGGATCGTAAGATGCGACCCCAGTCTGGATAAAATTAATTCTTTTGGGAGGGGGAGGTTGGTTATGTGGTGGGAGAGGGTTGGTTGTGACATTGGGTTTATCAGGAGGCGCGATCACCTGTTTGTCAATAAGATCTTGGATCTCATGACGCAATCTGTAACAACGGTCGGTATCGTGACCGTGTTGTTGGTGATACGCGCAGTACTTTGCTGGGTCATAAGAGGAGGGGAGTGGATTCGGTAATGGCTTTGGCTCCAGGGGTTTTAAATGATTTTTTCTGGTCAATATTCCCAGAACTTTGGTCAGGGGCATATATAGTGGGGTAAAGGTTCTTTGGCCTCGCGGTTGGAATCTATTGGTTTGTGTGTTGCTTCCGGACGCGCCGGAGAAGGGTGTGGCAGTCATGGGCCTTGGAGGGGGAGGGGGAGTGGTGGTGACCATACTAACTTCCGAGGCTCTCGTATTTGCAGCGCCACTCGGGCCCGCATTGTTGTTACGGTTGAAGGTCCTCCTCGGTTGTTCCCTGTCGTGGTCAAACAGACCTTGTTTCATTGCGTCTTCGATTTGCACCCCCATCTCATGTAAATCTGCGAAAGTAGGGAAGGGACTACAATCATTCTCTGCATCAACTTTGGGTGGAGATTGTGCACAATCATCCGGATTTGATCTTTGTCAGTAGGCCTTAAAGTCATCATTAACGCCTTTGCCCTCCATCGGATCACAAAGTCCGAGAAAGTTTCCTTGGGCTCTTGCCTTGTCGTTTCGAGATCACGGGTTGTGATATCGATCTGAGTGTTGTATGAATATTGAGCGACAAAGGCCTCAGCCATCTCATCCCAATTCTTCTTCACTTCATCTTGTAACTTTGCGTACCAGTGGGCGGCCACACCCGACAGGGTTCGACCGAATAGTAAAAGCTTCTGTGGTCGTGTTAAGCCCATTGGCCGCAAGATGTCTGCAAACAGTCGGAGATGGACCATAGGGTCGCCGGACCCGTCAAAGCGGTCGATTTGTGGCATTTTGAACCTATCGGGGAGTGTTACGGCCTCCTCGGTATATCCGTCTTCGATATCCGGCATAGCCTTGACCCCTTGGGATTTATTGAAGAGCTTCTCCAATTTGCTCAATTTCAGAGCTGTATGATCAACCTCGAACTCGAAGGGGGAGTCGGGGCGATTGGGTGCATGGACCTTGGACAGTTGTGGTGGAAGCGGGGGCGGAGCTGGCCCCGTTGGAAGATTCGTGCCCTCTTGTAAATTTTGGACATTCGGCAGGGTATTCTGGGCATTTGGTGGGGCGTTCTGAACAGTAGGTGCCTGCTCAGGTAATGGAGCCCCTGCCGGAGGAGGGATTTGGTGTGAAGCAGATGCTGTATTCTGTTGTTGCAGTCTGGTAATCAGCTCAGCTTGCTGGGTCATAATTTCGGCCTGCTGCTTAGCGAGTTCATCTCGGCGAACGGCATCCTGCTGCATGGCCCGCATGGTTTCCTGCATTTGGCGCATCATCTCCTCAACTCCTGTTGGTGCCGTCATACTGTTTTGATTTGTCTGAACTACTGGCAGATCTGTCTCAATGGGGATCTCGATCCAACTGTCCACTGATGGGGGAAACCACTGTTCTGGTGATCTCTGTTCAGATACACTGCGCTTTTTCTGCTTCCTTCTGGTAACAGGGGGTAGAGAATGGAACACTGGTTGTCCGTCGATTAGATCCTCAGATCGACGGAGTCGACGACCTCGTGTCCAAAGTGCTTGGGAAATGCCTGCTGGGTTGGAAGCAATTGTGCTAAAAACTGACCTAGCGAAAGATAAATAAAGCGAAAAGGAAATAAATAAACAGATAAACAGACAGCATAACAACTTAAAATAAAATGCATGACACACAGTCGGGCATAATCAACACACAGTCAATAAGCTGAATAACACACTGTCCTCAAACACTGATTATTATCCCTGTATCGCTGTTCCCTAAAACAGAATCTGATATCCGCAGATAGCTGATTCTCAAATACTGGCTGATGCCCGCAGGCCTGATGCCCATAATACTGAACTGATGCCCGCAGGCCTGATACTGACAATACTGAACTGATGCCCGCAGGCTTGATGCTGACAATACTGAACTGATGCCCGCAGACCTGATGCCCAAACTCATATACTGATACATGCATTCCTGTAGAGACACACTCTAAAGCACATAACAGATAAGTGAGAGCCAAAACACCCCTATATTGGGGTAGGGTTTCCCTGTCCTATTTTGTCAGGAGCTAGGGTTTCACTACGCACACAGCGGTTTCAAACAACCTATAAACGGGTAAGCAACCTGTCCTAATTTGGAATGGTCACTAAGGATCTGAATATGCACTAGGTCGAATGGTCAAAGAGGGTGCCCCGGTAAAATCGGGGTTTGTGTTCCCATACTGGCAGAGCCCACAACCGGTCAGCCTTATGGTCATGCCTTGACAAGACAAGCCTCCGGCAAACCGTTCAGGAATAGCAGATGGCAAACACGGTGTCCTAGGCGCACCAATGCAAATGAAATGCAAAGAAACACACAAGTGTAGTCAAAAACAGATATCATGAGTTCAAGTCAAGTTCTCTAAATCCCCAGCAGAGTCGCCAGAAACTGTAGCAAGCCCGCGGACTCGATTTTGTGAGTCACGGTTCTTAATCTGAACCAAAGAGTCGAAATCCGGCAAATCATTTTTGAGAAAACAGATTTTTTTGAAAGAAGTGCCAAACATGGACTGCTTTGCCAGATACAGAGTCGCCACCTAAATATTTTATTGTGGGAAATTTAGGAAACCCTGACTCGGTGCCAAAAGGCCACGTGTCCGTCATCACCAAAGTTGCCTCGGCTCGGGAACTTGGGTACGATTGGGGAAGGTCACTTCGTGAGCACCCCCGCTCGCCCGGTCATAGACCGGCCTCTACTAACCATGATATCTATTTTTGAAAACATTGTATGTTCTTATTCCGGTTATTAGCCTAGGTTACTATGTGATGCTCACAGCATACAAGTATAGACTGGATTGCCTGAATTGGAACAAAACATTTCATGTTTGTTTTTTGAAAGAGGTTTTGCTACCCGCAGGTAGGCTTGAAACATTTGATGATTTACTCCAATTCAGATAACCCAGCCTTCACCCACAGACATTCAGGCAGTTATATCATATAAGCACATAGCCTCATGGTAAGCATGCTATTCATGGCAGTCACTCACACGTATGCAAGGATGCTAAAGCATAAAACTTACCGGGTACTCCAAGCCAAAATAGAAACTTCATTAGAAATCATGCATGATCCTAATTATACAGAAATGCCTAATGCAACACATGCAAAGATGCAACTATAGCAGGCTCGGCTATTCTAAGATGGTATATGAGATGCTACAACTAACATGTATTCAATTTAGAATTGAAAATACAATGCAGTTAGTATGATGCGCTGAGCCCGGTGCATGCAATACAGATGAATGATGCAAACATGTTATCATACTGTATGCTAATCGAAATATGCCCTAATCTAACCATCGTAAGCGGATAAATAAAAGGGAGAAAGACGTGAGGTTGGAAGACATACATCACACTCACGCACACTTATTACAGTTATGCCCTCACTCGGAGGGTCCGAATAAATAATACAGTCCCAAATGAAAGAATATTACAGTCCAAATATTACAGTCCGAATAATATACAAATTCCTAATTAATTAATGAATTAACTAAGAAAGCAAGTAAAACTGGCGTGCAAGCCAGGGACTGCCTTGCTTCTGATGGATGATGCATGTCCGGGTTGCCTTGCGCGGAAATCCACCGGAATGCCCCAATTAGCCTCTGTTTACACCTGTTCTTGAAATGCGTGCCAAGCCCCAAAAAAGTTGCTGATTCTTCGTTTTGCTGCAACAGAGAGCAGGAAAGGGGCATAGCAATGTATTTGCACAGATATATGCATGTCTCGATCCTCGTGCCACCAATCACGCATACCGAGGCATGATGGCCGAGGAGTCGAAATGCACAACTCAATATAGAATGAATGCACTTGAAACTACAGCTAAAACCTAACTCCATCATGGATAATCCGGAGTGTCGGTGAATGGGGAATTGAGACACATTCCGTCACTCGGAGTACGAAATGCACCTCGTTTCCCGTGCCCGGGCTAACTCCTATTCCGAACACGATGCAATATGCATGATATGCATGAAATGCAACTAAGATACAATCCTAACATACACAATGCTATGAAAATGAGATGCCTCGAAATGCGTGCGCACGGGCACGCAAATCAAGAAAATGACAGAATGTGATCTAAGATACAATCTAGTATGCACAATGCAGTAAAAAAGGAGATGCCTCGAAATGCGTGCACATGGGCACGCAAACCGAGGCAATGGCATACACAATGCGAATGACATGAAACATGATATGGGCTTATACCAACATGAGTGAGCCTCAGCCACACTCACATAGGATGCCGACGTATAAAAATGAAGTGCCTCGAAATGCGTGCACACGGGCACGCAAACCGAGGCATTGGCATACACAATGCGAATGACATGAAAATGTGATATGGGCTTATACCAACATGAGTGAGCCTCAGCCACACTCACATAGGATGCCGACGGATAAAAATGAAGTGCCTCGAAATGCGTGCACACGGGCGCGCAAACCGAGGCAATGGCAGAATGCGATGTAATGACATGAAAACATTATATGGGCTTATACCAACATGAGTGAGCCTCAGCCACACTCACATAGGATGTCGGTGGATGAAAATGAAGTGCCTCGAAATGCGTGCACACGGGCACGCAAACCGAGGCGATGGCATACACAATGCGAATGACATAAAAATGTGATATGGGCTTATGCCAACATGAGTGAGCCTCAGCCACACTCACATAGGATGCCGGCGGATAAAAATGAAGTGCCTCGAAATGCGTGCACACGGGCACGCAAACCGAGGCAATGACAGAATGCGATGAAATGACATGAAATGGATAGCAATCAGTCTAATGGAATTTCAGCACTAAAATATGGAGAAAACAGTCCCGAAATGAGGCGAAATGACACGAAATGCATGAAATAGTCCCGAAATGCGAATTTAGGCACCCGAAATGGCCTATAGCTATGCCAAACATGCACAATATGGACATGAAATGCAAAGACAGAAGCTAGGCAGCCCCAAAAAAGGCACTTTCACAGTTATAAACATGGCCAAACAGCAAGCATAAGTAGGGCAAAAATGGCATGCAAAAATAGGGGCCAAGAGAGGGGTAATGAAGCAAGTGATATAAGAAAAATCCAAACTGAAAAATTCCCTTCTACAACACTGAATAGGGACCAAAAATATGCCCATTTACAGTTTATGGCAGCCTCAAAATCAGTATACAAACATGCTAGAAATGCAATGCAAAATGAGGCTCAAAAGTGGCTATAACATGAGGTATGCAAAATATTCACCAAACAGCCAAAGACCCTTAATAAAACATGTAGAATGGGCCAAAATAGGACTATTTCCAGGACTGTAAAATGGCCAAAAACAAAAGCATGATAGGCTAACTAAATATGCAAGAATGAGGAATAAAAGAGAGATATAACATGAAGTGGCATATGGAGGTCCCAAACCATGAAAGGACCTAAATGAAACATGAATAATGGACCAAAATAAGCACTTTTTCAGAACTGTAAAATGGCCAAAAACAAAAGCATGGTAGGCTGCCATTGCATGCAAAAATGGGACCAAAAGGGGAGTATAAAGGTAAGTACAACATGGAGGTCCCAAATGGTGTTGAGCCCTTCTTCAATGTTGAAGAGGGGCTCAAAATAAGCCTAATATCAGTTTACAACATGCACAAAAACAGATTACTCATGGGCCAAAAATAGCATGCAAGACTATGACATATAAGAGGATCAATGAAGCAAGTGCATCATGGAGGGCTCAAACAGGGTTGAGCCCTTAATGAAAAGTGAAGATGAGCTCAAAAGAGGGCCCCTTTCAGTTAGGGCCGGAGCTTGAAACAAAAAGCATATGGGGCTTACAAATGGATCAAGAAAAAGGGTCAAAAGAGGAGAAGTATTACTCACCCTTGAAGATCAAAGCTTTTGTTGCTTCTTGGATCAATTTGCAGCTCCTTTAGCCTTTGAGAAGCCTTCCTTGTTGCTGGAAATGAAGTGGTGATGGTAGAGCTTGGTGGTGTAGAAGAAATGGTGCTTAGGGACTTAGGAATTTTCAAGGAAATGAGAGGTATAGAAAGGGATTTGTGTATGGAAGCTTGAAGAACAATTTTCCTAACCCCTACAAGTGAAGCCACCAGCTGGTTATAAGGGCCAAAAAGGGGGTGTAAAGGTGGGGGAAAAGGAGACAAACTTTCCCCCACAAAATATCCCCCGGATAAAGATATTTTCTGGGGGATAAAGCCCTACAACTGTAAAGTGAACAGTGCAAGGATCTCGGCCGGCCAGGTACTTTTGCTGCAGGTGGCTGGCCGGCCACACCCCCTAGCCGGCCGGCTAGGGGTCAAAAGGGTAATCAGATTTAGTGGCCGGACACCAACTAATGGTGTCCCCCTATCTGTGTACAACACAACCCTGTGGTTAAAAGTCCAAGAAAGTGGGTCCAAGGGGTTCAACATTAGCCCGGAAAGAGGGGTTCAAAAGGGTCAAGTAATATTAATGTCCGGCCACCATTGTTTAGGGTCCTCCCATGTGTGTACATCACAAATATGTGGTTCAAAGTTCAAGAAAATAGGTCCAAGGTGTTCAACATTAGCCCGGAAGGAGGGGGTCAAAAGGGTCAAGTAACATTAATGGCCGGCCACCATTTTTTAGGGTCCTCCCATGTGTGTACATCACAAATATGTGGTTCAAAGTTCAAGAAAATGGGCCCAAGGTGTTCAACACTAGCCCGGAAGTGTGAAAAACGGGCGCCGGAGGGCGTCGGAGGATGTATAACTGGTTGCTGCAACAATTACTGGCCTCTCACCCTTCAGTGACCTCCCCGGTGATAAAACAGAGGTACCTGCCAAAAAGGAACGAAAACCGTTGCAAAACGAATGCTCGAGAACCAAAACACGCAGTTCGAGGTCCCGAAAATGGGCTGTTAAGCACCGAAAGTGGCATTCGGCCACGAAGTGGGTTTCTCAGACCCCAGTGTCCCTCAAAAGGGAGAAAATAGGAAGTATGCCAAAAACCGGAGCAATAGGAGTTGGTTAAGCGGTCCCGAACCGAGGCACACGGCCTGACAGCTCCGAAAACCGAAAACCGGAAACCGGACTCCGAAATGGGAAAAATGGCCTACGGCCACCAAATGTAGCCTACGGACATTGAGAGATGATCTACGGGACCTCTCCCTTCCCTCAGGAAAAGAAACAGAGAAAATCGAGTCTGGTTCGCAAACCGAGACAAGGAACAGGAGAGGGTTCGGAAGTCCGGAGGCAGGGCTCATGGCCGCGACTCTGAGACTTCTGAACGAGCGCGATATGCAATATCACCAAGCGCTCAACTGGTGACGTTTAAGTCTTAAGGTCGGTCAAAAATGGGGTGTCTACACCTATCTTGCTTGCTGATTTATCTTTTGTGTATAACATAAAAAAGGCTTACATTTTCATGCTTTAGAACTTTCATTTAGGTTGTTTTGTGGTTTGAGTGCAAACTCACCTTATTGGGCCTTGTTTGGCCCCCTTTTGTACCATCTTTGTTAAGCTTTGGTCACTTTTGTGTCTTGGCCTTCTCACCACTGAAATCCAGTGGATTTTCAGTGGTGAAGAAGGGATTTTGAAGTCTTGCACAGGGGAGGGACACCCCTCAGTTGTTTATGACTGCTTTTCAGAGGTTTTTTTTGGGTGTTTTGGATCATGTTATACCTCTGTCCTATGTTGGGTTTATTGCCCTTTTACATAAATAACATACTTGCTTTGAAATCCTATCATTTGGCTTAAAGAGTGCCATGGTGTAACACATCATTTGAGCATGATTTTGGTTCGGCACTAAGAAGTTTTTAGCATTGTTTTTCCATGCTTAAAGTCTATTGGTTATCAATTTGGTCATGTTTGACATGTTTGATATGGTTGCTATGCATTTTGGCTTGTGAGCCCTCAAGTGCATGAGTCATAAGTATGCCTTAGTTGGTCTACTTTGATGAGTTGAAGTTGTTTGCCATGTCATTTCAGTCCCCAAATCATGCTAGCATGCTTGCATTCATCGTTCCTTTCATGCTTTGAAGATGTGCCCTTTTATGCTTTGAAATGAACATTATGCATGCCTAAGTATTTGAGCCTTCAAGGTTGCCATATCATTGGGTTTTAGGGCTGATTTCAGTGTATTCAAACTCCGTTTTTGGTTGCATAGCTCATACCATGTTGGCTTGGGGTAGTGATAGTAAGATGCTCCTTTGTTGTGCCTTAACTTTGGGCCTATTAGTGTGTATGCTTCCATGCTTGATTGTCCATTACTTTGGCATCTTTGGCCACTGTTTTGGGGTGTGGCCGAGGCCTCCCATTTCAGCCTAAATCCACTCTTGTTTATGGCTACATGTGTGAATTGTTGCCTCTAGTTATATGCTTGCATTGTGCCATGTTTGCATCTCATTTTAGGTTGCATTGTATCGCAGTTTGCATGCTTAATACATCACCTTTGCATGTTTGGTTTGCATTGCATTTGGCATGTTTTACATTTTAACTTCATGTTACATCTTTAAGTCAAGCTTGAATACATGCATCCCATTGTTTGGTTTGGGGTGTCAAACCAAACTCGAGGGGCGAGGAGTGTTTGTACTTCAAGTGACAAAACACGTCTCAACCCTCGGTCGCCAATCCCCTTGACTCTAACATGATAGGGTCTTGGCATTCATATATTCGTTGCATGCATCTTTACATCAAGTGGCAAATTTGATCCCTTGGGCTATCATGCACCATTGATGGCTCGAGGATCGAGGGCCATGCTTCCCTGAGTTTAAAGCATGATAGGAAGCATGACCATGCTTACATATGCCTGAAATCCCATGCCATATTGTCTGTCCTCTGTTTGCTGTCAAAACTGTCTTCTGCAGGAAGTTTCTGCCGACCGGCAGAATTCAGTGCCGACCGGCAATCTTTGAACAGCCGATTAATCCAAAGACAACCGATGGAAATCCTGGACTGCCGATGGGGATTTCCCCCAGCCGGTCGTACTCTGTGGCATGCAAGGAACCTATCCTAGGGCTTTGGCAATTTTCAGAGAGACAGGACAGTATAAACAGAGGCAGCAATGGTAGGGTATAGGTTTTTCAGGCGAGCCGGGTTTCGAGCACGCATCATTCGCGCATCCCGAGGCAGAGGCTGCGGCCATCCCCTTCTTTATTTTGCATTCTTTCTATTAATTAATTAGAAATTCTGTAATAATTTATTTGCTTATCATTTGGACTGTAATATTTATTTGGCCCCTCCGAGTGAGGGTAATGATGTAATAAGTGTGCGTGAGTGTGTGTATGTCTTCCAACCTCACGTCTTTCTTCCGTTTTATTTACCTGCTTATGATGGTAGACTAGGGCATTTTTTTAAATTAGCATACCTTATGCTATGCATGCGTGCATTCATGCATTTGTATTGCATGCATCAGGCTCGGTACATCACGCTAACCGCATTTGTACTTTAATTCACAAATTGAATATGTGGTAGTTGATCGCATTTCACATGCCATGTTTAGGTTAGCCGAGCCTGTCTAGATTGTATTTTTGCATGCGATGCATTATCCATTCTTAACATGAACTAGGACATGCATATTTGCTAACTAGTTTACTGTTTTGGCACGGAGTACGATGTAAGTAGTTATGCTTTAGCATCCCGCATGCGTGTGAGTGTTGCCATGACAGTATGCTTGCCATGCGACTAAATGCTTATGTGATAAATTGTTTGAATGCCTGTGGGTGAAGGGTAGATTGTTTGAATTGGAAAAACTCATTAAAATCCATGTTTTAGCCTACTTGCGAGTAGCAAATTCCAAAACGCTTTTCAAAACAAACGGATATGCAATGCTTATTTCCAAATTAGGCAATCTAGTCTATACTTGTTTGCTGTACGCATAACATAGTAATTCTAGGCTAATAACCGGAATAAGAACACATAAAGTTTTCAAAAACAGATATCATGATTAGTAGAGGCCGGTCTTCGGACCGGGCGAGAGGGGGTGCTCATAGCTGACCTTCCCTAATCGTACCCTAGCTCCCGAGCCGAGACAACTCCGGTGATGTCGGACATGTGGCCTTCGGCACCGAGTCAGGGTTTCCTAAATTTCCCCATTTTAAAATATTTAGGTGGCGACTCTGTATCTGGCAAAGTAGTCCATGTTTGGCACTTCTTTTGAAAAAATCTGTTTCTCAAAACGATTTGCCAGATTTGGACTCTTTGGTTCAGACTCAGAACCGTGACACAAATCGAGTCCGAACTGTAGCGAAGGCCCCCACGCGGGCGCGTCTACAGTTTCTGGCGACCCCGCTGGGGAGAATAGAGAGCTTGACTCGAACTCGTGATATCCCATTTTGACTTCATCTATGTGTCTCTTTGCATTGCATTTGCATTGGTGCGCCTAGGAACACAGTGTTTGCCATCTGCCATTCCTGAACGGTTTGCCAGAGGCTTGTCTTGTCAAGGCATGACCATAAGGCTGACCGGTTATGGACTTTGACAGCATGGGAACACAAACCCCGGTTTACCGTGGCACCCTTTTCAACCATTCGACCTAGTGCATATTCGGATCCATAGTGACCATTCCAAGTTAGGACAGGCTGCTTACCCGATGTTAGGTTGTTTGAGAACTGCTGCGTGCATAGTGAAACCCTAGCTCCTGACAAAATAGGACAGGGAAACCCTACCCCAACATAGGGGTGTTTTGGCTCTCTTTACTTGCTATGTGCTTTTAGAGTGTTGCTCTACAGGAACGTGCATATCGGTTTGCAGGATTGAGTAGTAGGCATGAGGGCATCAGTATCAGTTCATGAGAATCAGTTATCTGCGGGTATCAGGTTCAGTTTTGGGAACTGAGATTTTGGGAAACAGTGATCAGTATTGAGGAACAGTGTGTTCGGCTTACTGACTGTGTATTATGGTTACCCAACTGTGTATTATATGTTTATTTTATGCCGTTGTGCTGTCCGGTTGTTGGTTTATTTACTGCTTTATTTATCTTTTTGCTAGGTAGTTTAGCATCATTGCTTCCAACCCGGTATCCCAAGCACTCTGGATCAGAGGTCGTCGGCTCCATCGATCTGAGGATCTGATAGCAGGACAACCGGTGTACCACTCTCTACCCCCAGTTACTAAACGGAAGGCAACTAGGCAGAGGGCATCGGTTCAACAGTCAGTACAGAGGGCCTTATCTACCCCACCTGAGTTCAGTAGGGATCAGGGTCCTGTTTCACCCACAGAGAGGGAACGCATACCAGTAATTCAACCAGAGCAGAATAGTATGGCTAGCTTAGAGGAGATGGTGCGCCAACTTCAGGAAAGCATGAAAATGATGCAACAGGATGCTGTCCGACAGGCAGAATTTGCCAAACAACAAGCCACAGTTATGAATGAACAAGCGGAGTTAATCGGGAGATTGCAGCAGCAAACTGGGGCATCAGCATCACAGCAAGTCCCTCCCCCACTAAGGGTTCCGATACCCGAAGAGACGCTAAATGCTCGAAATGTCCAGGAAGATACGGACATCCCAACGGGGCCGGCTCCACCCCCGATTCTGCCTCAACAATCCAAGGCACCCACTCCTATCAATCAATCGGATTCTCTCTTTCAGTCCGAGGTAGATCCCGTGACATTAAAAATGCGTAAGCTTGAAAAGCTGTTCAAGAAATCTCAAGGTGTGAAGTCCATTCCGGACATTGGAGATGGATACACTGACGCAGCCATGACGCTGCCAGATCGGTTTAAGATGCCACAAATCAATCGTTTTGACGGATCTGAGGATCCCATGGTACACTTGCGACTATTTTCAGACGTCCTAAGGCCAATGGCCTCACTAGATTACAGAAGCTGTCTTTATTTGGCCAGACCCTGTCGGGTGTAGCGGCCGCATGGTATGCAAAATTGCAAGATGACGTCAAGAGAAGTTGGGACGAGATGGCTGAGGCCTTCATCCTGCAGTACTCGTATAACACACAAATCGAGATCACGACCCGGGATCTCGAGACAACGAGACAAGAAACCAAGGAGAGTTTCTCAGAATTTGTAATCAGATGGCGGGCTAAGGCTTCGATGATGACCTTAAGACCCACGGACAAAGACCAGATTCGGATGATTGTGCGCAATCTTCAGCCGAAGCTAATGCAGAAGATGATTGTAATCCCCTTCCCTACCTTTGCTGATCTACATGAAATGGGGGTGCAGATCGAGGATGCCTTAAAACAAGGCCTGATTGATAACGACCTGGAGCAACCCCGCAGAACTTTCAATCGAAATACTACTACAGGCCCGAGTGGCGCTACAACTACTAGGACCTCCGAAGTGAGTATGGTCACCACCAACCCTTCCCCAAGAACTACGGCAGCCACACCATTCTCTGGTGCGTCCGGAAGCAACCCACAAACAGCCAAATACCCTCCCAGAAATACCAGAACCTTCGCTCCGCTTTATATGCCCCTGTCCAAAGCTTTGGGGGTTTTGATTAGAAAAGGGCATCTGAAGCCCCAAGAGCCGCGGCCCTTACCGGAAAGACTCCCCGCTGCCCACAATCCAGCTAAGTATTGTGCGTTCCACCAACAGCATGGTCACGACACCGACCTGTGCTTTCGATTGCGTCATGAGATCCAAGATCTCATTGATAATGGGGTGATTTTACCTCCTGAGAAACCCAATGTTACTACAAATCCTCTCCCCACACATAACCAAGCTCCACCACCCAAAAGAATCAATTTCATTCACACTGGGGTCGCATCCTACGATCCTAGTATCTACATCACGCCCTCCTACCTGCCTAAGCCGGAGGTTTTCCTTCCTGATTGCACTAATTTGTGCATGATGGACGTCTCCATAACCCAACCCAAGCTTGTGGTGGTGACCATCGAGAGCAGGAGAGAGAAGACTCCAAAGGAAAAGGGGGTTGTCAAACCAGAGTCTGCGGAATCTGGGAGTGATGTTGGGAACTCTTACAGTCCGAGTGACTACATTTCACCAATGGGCCAGAATAGACCGGATGTGGAATTTCCAGCAGAAGGAGAGCTGTGTGCAATCCAAGGGGACAGTCCAGGACGAGGAACGGATGATTTGACAGCTGTGGAAGAGGATCTTGCTGAGTTCTAGTTTTACGATAACCAAGATCTAGAAAACTCAGCCGTCAACTGGTTCGATTATGAGGAATCGGCAGAGGCCACGGGATGGTTGGACGATCAGCCAGATGTGGTAGGAGGGTTTCAGTCAGAACAAGGCCCGGCAGGGGCAGAAGCGTCAATAACAGCCGGGAAGGTCGAAGAACAGAATACATCGCCGGAGAGCGTCGGAATCGAGAGTTTCGCTCGGGAATGGAGCATTTTGAGTACAGGGATCATTGAACAATCTACTGCATTGACACAGTCAGAACAGGAAAGATTCGAAGATTCTGAGAGGATCAGAAAGGCAAAAGCCCACGTGGGGGTTGAGACGGCCACAAGCACGGAAATGGAGAATGCTGCGAGCATAGGAATAAAAGGTACTGCAAGTATCGGGACAGATATGCCAGAACCAGACAGATGCCTGTCGGTTGCAGATGGTATGTGGTGGGAAGACGACGATCTATGTCTTGCCCACACGGACGAGGATTGGGAAGCTAACCAACCAGATGATACCTGGTATATCGGCGAAGTCGATCACATGACTAGGAGTGGACGGTACTTCAAGCCTCCACACCTAGATCAACCGGAAGCGTCTGGAAAAGATAAGGAAGCAGAAAAGCAAAAGGAAAAGCAACTCGAAGATGAGGCCGTATTGAGACAATTAAAGAAGATACAAGCAGACATCTCCATCTGGGGACTGCTTATGGCTTCTCGAGTACATAGACAGGCTGTCCTCTCAGCCATGGATAAATCCAAGCTTTCCATAGACACCACGCCCGAACAGCTGGTGGGCTTAGTCTTTTTGGGAGGAAGTTCCCCGGCATTGAGTTTTTCTGACAAAGAACTGCCACCCGAGGGTGAGAACCATAACAAGCCACTCTACATCTCTGTGGAGTGCAGAGATAAATGGATACCCGTGGTGCTTGTTGACACAGGGTACGCCATCAACGTCTGCCCGGCAAGGACAGTTTATGCGATCGGTTTGAAAGTCGCGGATTTTGTGCCAACGGCCCAAGTGATTCGGGCGTATGACAACACCAGCCGGGAAGTAATGGGAACGGTTAAGATTCAAACAAAGGTTGGGCCGGGACAGCATGGGATAGATTTCCATGTCTTGGAGGTTCCTGCAACTTTCAACCTGCTTCTAGGGCGGCCGTGGCTGCATCAGGCAAAGGCAGTCTCCTCCACCCTACATCAAGTGGTAAAATACCCCTATGGGAAAAGAGTAGCCATTGTCTTCGGAAATTCATCGATTCATCCGCCGCCAGAAGTATCCACGCCTGTTCTAGAAATTGAACACGGTATGGAAGATGTGTTCATATCGGGTTTTACCTTGGCTGAGGCTCGGGTTGTACAGGACATTATGGCTGCTAGTGAAGGGGTATATGTCAGTGCTCAGGCAGTCTATCTCATGAACAAGCTCCAACATATCCCCGGGATGGGATTGGGCAAGAGCGGCCGGAAAGGCGTCGCAGCATTGGCCGAAGTGCCGCACAACCCTCATACCTTTGGATTGGGTTATCTACCCACCAAAGAGGACTGGATAAGGAAAGGAAAGGAAATGGCCGGAAGAGCCAGAGCAAAGAAGGCTGGGAAGCCTTTCGAGTTGATGCACAGGCCCATTCGGGGTACCCTAAACGGACGCTTCGTCCGGGAGGGGGAGGACTTTCCGTTTTGTGGTTTCCCAGAGCCATGGCTGAACGCGGAGAAGAAATGCGTGCCAGGTTTCGAAATCTTCTTTGACCTGCAGCTACCTGAGAATGACGACGTCGAAGGGGAGGCAAATCTATCGGTTGAGGCTGAGCAAAGTGAGGAAGTACAGTCTGAGGACGCTGAAAATGAAATGGGGGCAGCGCTGGCATGTCTGCTTTCAGATCCTCCGATCGAACAGAAGTGCTTGGGGGATAGCTCCTCGGTATGTGTGATCGGGAACAAAACGGCTGCGAGCCTACCAACAACTATTTTGGATGCATCCATCTCACCCTCTCTCGTCTGGCAATATGAAGAAGGATTCTTGTCTAGCAGCACCGGGTCAGGTAGTGAGCCGGAATCTGATTCCACCGAGTCTTGTGGGTCGGAATCAGGTTCCAGCTTGACTGAGTCTGAGTCCGGTATTCCTGGGGGTGATAACCCAGATGCCACAGTCCTGTCTAGGTCGTTATTTTCTTTCTCTTTTGAGTCTGTTGTAACAGAAGAATCAGATGGCTTGGAAGTGTTTAATGAGAACGATGTGGATGTGGTTTCTGAGTATTTTTCTGTGCCTTTGATTTATTGCTTAAATCAGGATTTTCAAAATTTTGATGAAAACGACGAGGAAGAAATTCCTCCGGTTTTGCAACGGTTAATTGATCAAGAGCAGGAAGGATTTGTTAAACCCTTAATGGATGAAATCACTACTGTGAATGTTGGTACGGAGAAGGACCCGCGGCTGCTCCAGATCGGGTCCACGTTGTCTTCTGAGGAACGCGAACGCTTAGTCGGTTTATTAAAAGATTTCAAAGATGTTTTCGCGTGGTCCTACGAAGACATGCCTGGAATCGATCCTAAGATTGTACAGCACCGGATCCCTCTTGATCCCGAGGCCCGACCTATCAAGCAGAAGCTCAGAAGGATCCGCCTTGATTGGGCCATTAAGATCAAGGAAGAGGTCACCAAGCAAATCGATGCAGGCTTCCTGCTAGTATTCGAATACCCGACTTGGTTGACCAACATTGTTCCGGTGCCGAAGAAGGATGGCAGAATCCGGGTCTGTGTAGACTTCAGAGATTTGAGCAGGGCCAGTCCGAAGGACGACTTTCCCTTGCCGTATATTGATGAATTGGTAGATTTCACGGCAAGACACGCCTTACTTTCGTTTATGGATGGCTTTTCAGGCTATAATCAGATAGTAATGGCACCCGAAGACCGGGAGAAGACTGCATTCACTACCCCGTGGGGTACATATTGTTACAGAGTGATGCCGTTTGGGTTGAAGAACGCTGGAGCTACTTATCGACGAGCAGCAACCACGATCTTGCATGATATGATCCATAAAGAGGTCGAGGTGTATGTGGACGACATGATTGTCAAGTCCAAAGAAAAAGAAAGCCACTACACCGCCTTACAAAAATTCTTTCAAAGGATCAGAGAGTTTCGGCTGCGGTTGAATCCCCAGAAGTGTACTTTTGGTGTTACGGCGGGAAAAATGCTAGGGTTTCTGATTACACAAAGGGGCATCGAGGTCGACCCTTCCAAAATCAAGGCCATCTTAGAAATGCCACCACCAAGGACTGAAAAGGAGGTGCGAGGCTTTCTGGGTAAAGTGCAATTCATAAGACGATTTATCTCTAAATTAACCTTGACTTGTGAACCACTTTTTGGTCTCTTGAAGAAAGGAAAGAAGTTCCAATGAGACGGCCAATGTCAAGCAGCTTTTGAACAGATCAAAGAGTATCTACAGAACCCGCCCGTGTTGTCACCACCAGAGCCGGGGAGACCGTTGATATTGTATCTTTCGGTAACAGAGACTACCATGGGCTACATGCTCGCACAAGAGTCAGAGGACAAAGTGGAAAGGGCCATCTACTATCTGAGCAAGAAGATGATGGATTACGAGACCCGCTATACACTGCTGGAGAAGGCTTGTTTGGCCTTGGTATGGGCTACCAGGAAGCTGCGGCACTACCTGTTAGCTCACTCTGTAATGTTGGTTTCACGTTTGGATCCCATCAAATATCTTTTCGAGAAACCAGCACTTACGGGTAGGCTAGCTCGCTGGCTGCTATTGCTTTCTGAATTTGATTTGAAGTATGTAACACGCAAGTCAATGAAAGGAAGAGCGGTAGCGGAGTTCCTTGCCGACCACCCGGTTGAAAGGGATGAAGCGGTTGAGTACCTGTTCCCAGATGAAGCCATTTTGCACATCGAAGATGAAACTTGGACGATGTACTTTGACGGAGCGTCAAACCAATATGGGTATGGTATAGGAGTGTTGCTGATAGCGCCGGACGATTCCCGTATCCCTTTAGCATTCAAACTCCGGTTCAAAGTCTCGAACAATGAAGCAGAGTATGAGGCATGTATTGCCGTCCTAGAAGCAGCCCTAGAACTAGGGGCAAGACGGTTGGACGTCATTGGGGACTCGAACCTTGTTGTATCTCAAGCAAAAGGAGACTGGAAAGTCAAAGAGGAAAGGATGATAATTTGCCACCAAACCTTGGATTTGTTAATTCCTCGATTTGAGAAGCTAAATTTCACCCACCTAGTAAGAGAGAACAACAGGTTCGCCGATTCACTAGCAACTCCATCTTCCATGATAGACATCCCGTCAGGAGTCCGGATGCGTCCAGTCATTATTGATCAGAAGTTTGCGCCAGCATACGAATCAATTTCTGCCATAAATGAGGCTCAAGACGACAACCCCTGGTATTACGACATTTGGAACTTCTTGGAAAAGGAGACGTATCCATTAGGGGCAAATGCCAAGGATAAGAGGGCAATCAGAAGAATGGTTGTTTAGTTCATCATCTGCGGGGGTAAGCTGTACAAGAGAGGTCATCTGGGGATGCATAAGTTCTGTGTAGAAGCTGAAAAGTCGAAGCGCCTGATGGAGGCCATCCATGGAGGGGAGTGCGGTGCGCAAATGAATGGAGTAATGCTGGCCAGAAAGATCCTCAGACAGGGTTACTACTGGTCTACTATGGAAGAGGACTGTATCGGTTTTGTTCGGTGATGCCACAAATGCCAGATCCATGCAAACCGTATGAACATCCCACCGTCCAAGCTGTACAACATGACGTCCCCATGGCCATTTTCCATTTGGGGAATTGATGTGATCGGAGCTGTTGCCCCGAAGGGGTCGAATGGACATGAGTATATCCTGGTAGCGATAGATTATTTCACAAAGTGGGTCGAGGCCCAATCATATGCGGTGTTGAAGGCATCGCACGTCGCAAAGTTCATCAGAAACAACATCATCTGTCGCTACGGGGTGCCAAACGAGATTATTTCGGATAATGGATCCCACTTTAAGAAAGAAGTGATTGACTTGTTGGAGAAATATAACGTGGCTTTTCATAAGTCATCCACATACTGGCCGCAAACCAACAGAGCAGTTGAGGCCGCCAACAAGAACATCAAGCACATACTGCGAAAGATGGTGGAAACCTACCGGGATTGGCAAGATAAGTTGCCGTTTGCTCAGTGGGGCTACAGGACTTCAATTAGAACTTCTACCGGAGCGACTCCGTATTCATTAGTTTATGGAATGGAGGCCGTTCTACCTATCGAAATTGAAGTTCCGTCTTTACGGGTATTGGCTGAGTGTCAGATAGCTGAGGCAGATTGGCAGCAGAGCAGGTTTGAGGAACTCATGCTCTTTGACGAGAGAAGGCTAAAAGCACTATACCACGTCCAAAGTTATCAGCGGAGAATTGCCCGGGCTTTCAACAAGAAGGTTAAGTCCAGAAATCTAAAAGAAGGGGATTTGGTGCTCAAGGACAACCGAGCTCCCATCCACGACCCAAGGGGCAAGTTCAGACCCAATTGGACCGGCCTCTACATCATCAAAGCTATCTGGTCAGGTGGAGCTGTGGTTCTGATGGACTTAGATGGCTTGGAATCCTCCCAACCGATCAACATGGACAAGTTGAAGAAATATTACCCTTGAGAAGCTCGCTAGGCCGAAAACCCGAAAGGGCGACCTAGGCAAAAGTTAGAGCACAAAAAATTAGAAAATATAAAAACTGAGCTCGCAAGGCTGAAAACCCGCAAAGGGCGGCCTTGGCAAAAGTTAGAGCGCAAAAGGAGAGTGAAAATACTCGAGTGAACCTAAGCCTGAACTACGTAAGGCTTGATTCCCATCCTTGGGATACGTAGGCAACTTCATCCTGAAGTTCAGCCATAACACTTCCCTGATCAACTTTGTCCATTCGATCGTCTCGGCCATCTTTGTCTATTCAGCATTCAAGGGTTCGGTTGTGACCTCCAACACGGTGCTCTTCAGACTAGGGGCAACTTTCCGTTGCTGTGCAGTGCTGCGGCGCTCTTCAGACTAGGGGCAACTTTCCAGTTGCAGAGATCTGGGGTTGTGCATCTCAGTGACAGATCTCAGGCGTGTCCGGTTCTGATCCATATCGAAAATATTTTTGAGAAGTTTTAATAAAGCCGATTTCGTTCAAATAATCTTTTTACAACTTCGACCATTTTTAGACCAAAAGCGGAAAATTTTCAGTACCACAACCTTCAATTTCATTGATTTCAAAACAGAGTTCTCCTGCTCTTGCATACAATTGAAGTCGCTTTTTATTACATTCATAAAGAAAACTTGAAAGTACTAATAAAGCAATAAATCTGGGGCATAGTCAAGTCAGGTGTTCCTGCGCCCCCTCCCAGAGCTGGTCGAAGCCTCTGATGCCAAGCTGGGCCCAATCTGTGCTTCTTCGTTGAGCCAATCCACGCACTCGTCAGACAAAGTGCAACTGAAAGTAAGAGCGGGGGCCAGGAGTTCTCTCATCCTCCACGCGGTGGCCTGCCAAACAAGCTGTGCGCCTCGGGCTGGGAATGCAGCAGGATACTCTATCCTCTCTGGCGGGCAGGTCTGATCATGGCCAAATTGGCGTCGAATCCGAAATGGGAAGTAGAATACACAGTGAGTGAGACCAACCAATTGAATCCCAGTCTGCCGGGGCATATTGTAACTCATTGCCGGAAGGCTCAGCCAAGGGCACCGCCAAGCAATACGGTCTGCGGACAAGCGGCACATCCAAGCAAACCACCATTCCTCATCCAAGGCATTGACTAGACGGTGCCGGAAGAAGTAGCCGCGAGCTGAATATGCTGGGCAAGAGTCCACAACCTGTAGTTTGTCCATCAACCATACCTGGGGAGGGATGAAAAATGAGAGAATAAAGAATAGAGAGATGTACGAGGAGAGAAAAGTGAGAATAGGGTTTTGTGAGAAAAAAAACCGAGCTTGAGGGCCGAGTGATGTGAGCAATACATAAATGCGAGATTGGGTGGGAAAATATTACCTGTAGTAGTAGTGGACTCCCTGCTAATCTGGTCGTCTCATGACGGTAAAAGGCGTCTAAGCCCATTACCGTCTCGGCTAGAGTCATCGCAATGCAGCTCTTGCCCTCCTTCAAGCCTTGGGCAACCTCAATCAGCCGAACACTAGCCCCTCCAGAGCCTGAGACAAATAGAAAATGGGATAGCATGCACAAACAGAGGGCGTGTCGCCGGAAGCCTTGCCAGTGATGGTTGTTGCGATCACCAGCATCAGAAAATCGATTGGCCAAACTCGGAATGTCCAACATCCCGTCACAAATTAGGGACCGAGCGTCACGCATGCTGAGTCCACACATGTGCCCTAAGGATTGGGCATGGCCAAAATTAAGTTGGGGCAGGAGCTCCTCGTCGCGCTCGGACTCCATTAAGGCTCCGAAATCTTCAAAGGTAGGACATATCTCTTGCCCGGTGAAGCTAAAGACATGTGTCACCGGATTCCAAAACCTTGCCGCGGCTTGAAGGAACGGGAGGTGCAACGGGGTACGACCCAAAGTGAATAGTGCATTTATGCCGAAACCCCGGAAATTCAACTTTTCCGAGCCATCTAAGCTAGCAATCCAAGCTGTAAGATTTTGAGCAAGAAACTCTTCCATCAGAGCAAATCAGCGTGGAATTGAGAAAAACTACGAAGTTGGGGTCTTTTGGAGGAGATAAGGTTAGGTGGAGGACAGGTGTCAACATTCTGGTGATGCCCTCATTCATAGCCGGCCGGCCAAAAACTCTGCCGACCGGCCATCACATTTTGCCGACAACACAAATTTTTGGCCGATGGCCACTCCTCGTGGCCGATGGCCTCTCCCCCTGGCCGATGGGCTTCCTCCTGATTCCCTGAGCTGTTTATGCTAGGGATTGGGGAACTTCATCACCTCCAATCCCTCCCCCGGTGATCGATTCTTGCGAAGTCACGTCTGTCTGCTTAGCAAGTTAGTGAACATTTGCTTATCGAGTTGTATTTCACTCTCTTTGAGCTTTTGATTTGTTTATCGAGTTGTACTCACGCTTGTTTGGTCCTATTATGCCTTTGTACATTTGCTTATCGAGTTGTAAGTCGGTTCACTACCTGATTATTACGATGCGAATACTCGGTGTTCAAAATGAGTTCGATTTCGTTCACATTGTGGTGTGATACCTCGCGATGCGATGCATAGAAAGTTTACAAATACAACATCTTTCAAATAAAATGGTTGTTTCATTTCCGTCACGTGCTTTGCAAAATGTGTAACTTTGAAAAGAATAAAACTTGCCCGAGGTAGTGCAATGTGCTTAAATTACTAGTAAAAAGGAAAGTAAAACATAGAATGACAGGGTAGCCGAGTGTCGGAATAGATACTAGCAAAACTCCCTTTGCGGACAACGCGCCCTCCATGCCTTTGATTCGGGTCAACGACATGGTTTCGCACCTTCGTTACTTGAAACCATGCGGGGAAGCGCACTTTTGAAACGTGGACCTTCGAGTTGACCTCAGGCCACGACCTCTGCCAATGATGCTCGATACGTACGAAGAACGTTCCTTCCCGTATCCTTTTCATGTCTTGAGGATTCCCACAAATCGCTTCGATTGCGCTGAGTTACAGTGTGTTACATCCATGCATTATGAATGATATGTCCTCACTCATATATGTTCAAGCATGTTCATTTCATTACCTGCGTAGACCGCATGTTTTGATTGCGTAGACCGCATATTAATTTCATTACCTGCGTAGACCGCATGTTTTGATTGCGTAGACCGCATATTAATTTCATTACCTGCGTAGACCGCATGTTTTGTTGCGTAGACCGCATATTAATTTCATTACCTGCGTAGACCGCATGTTTTGATTGCGTAGACCGCATATTAATTTCATTACCTGCGTAGACCGCATGTTTTGATTGCGTAGACCGCATTATTGTTCAATTTCATTACCTGCGTAGACCGCATGTATTGCTTACGTAGACCGTATAATTGTTAAATTCATTACCTGCGTAGACCGCATGTTTTGCTTGCGTAGACCGCATACTTGTCAATTTCACTGCCTGCGTAGACCGCATGCTCATAATCAATTTCATTGCCGGCGTAGACTGCATGTTCCACTTACACATCTGTACCTTCACAGCATTGTCATGCTCCCCACTTGCTTTGCGTTGTCACGCGTTTTGAGTACACTACTATGCATCTTGTTAACAATATTGTACCTGTTAAGTTTGTTCTCTTTGCAGGCACGATATTGTATGTACGGTTCATTTGAGGCTGGTGCAACCAGACGAGCCGGACAGGTATTGTATCCTCCGAGTGAGACGTATCGAGAATTACATAATTCTCTTACATCATTTCCGCATTGTAGTGTAGTTTGGTGTTTGTTAGCTTAAAGTTGTCGCATGTATGCTTCATTACAGCTTTCTTTGCATGATCATAAGTTATGTCCGGCTCTGTGCATTGTCTTGCATTTTGCCCCTGCCTTCGGGCGCATACCTTTTTTTCTCTTGCATGTTTGTCTAAGTCTTCGGCCTTGTCAAAAATGGGTCGTCTCTGGGCTTTGATATTCACTCTCGTCATTGTTATGACTTTCGAGTTCTGTCAAAGAGGGGCAACTGTAGACACCCCATTTTTGACCGTCCTCAAGACTTGGACGTCACCGCTTGGAACACTCGGTGATTATCCATATTTGTGTTCGTTTGGAGTTCCCGGAGGTTTCGGCTCGCGCGCCTTGCCTCAGGATCTCCGAACTCGACTGTTTAGTGTCTGGTTTTGCACCAAACACTTGTGTTTTGCCTTGGAGGAGCAGGGAATGCCTTGTGAGGCATCCCCACACACCACCGGCAGTGGCTAGAGGTCACCGGCTGGTTTTTGATGCCATCGGCACCTTTTGCTGCCGGTCGGCACTGATTGTTGCCGGTCGACACTGTTTATTGCCGGTCGGCACTAAATTTTGTCAAAATGATATTTTTGGGCAGCCGACCACTGTTCATCTACTTTATGTAGATATTTTGGGCCAGCTGTGATAGCTGGCACCAACTCTGCCTCCCTCCGTACACGTGTATGGAGGGATCTCCCTCTAAGCAAACTTGTTGTATAAGCTTTGCAAGAGGGAGTTCTATAAGAGGAGAAGCCTCCTCTTGGCTCTAGGTTAGAAATTTTGAAGGCAAAAACTAGAGCTTCTATAGATAGATACACCCTATCTCTATATCTCCCTCTCTCTCCTCCTTTCTGTGTGTTTCTTGGCCCAAAAGTGTGATTTTACCTTACTTTTGCACCATTACACACACTATTACACCTTGCTCCGAGTTTGAGGGACTTAGGGGGTTGGTTCTTGAGTTTTTGGACTGATTTTGATCAAAAGAAGAGGGCTGGACCATTTGCTCTTCAAAGGATCTTCAAGGGTGAGCACTTTACTTTAGATTCCCCAAACTTGCAATAGTTTTTTACCTATCTTGCTTGCTAATTTAGCTTTTGTGTATAACATAAAAAAAGGCTTACATTTTCATGCTTTAGAACTTTCATTAAGGTTGTTTTGTGGTTTGAGTGCAAACTCACCTTATTGGGTGTCTTGGCCTTCTCACCACTGAAATCCAGTGGATTTTCAGTGGTGAAGAAGGGATTTTGAAGTCTTGCATAGGGGAGGGACACCCCTCTCCCTTGGTCCCTCTTTTGTCCTCATTTTTGGCTTAATATGGTAGCATGTATGCTCAGTTGTTTATGACTGCTTTTCAAAGGTTTTTTTGGGTGTTTTGGATCATGTTATACCTCTGTCCTATGTTGGGTTTATTGCCCTTTTACATGAATAACATACTTGCTTTGAAATCCCATCATTTGGCTTAAAGAGTGCCATGGTGTAACACATCATTTGAGCATGATTTTGGTTCGGCACTAAGAAGTTTTTAGCATTGTTTTTCCATGCTTAAAGTCTGTTGGTTATCAATTTGGTCATGTTTGACATGTTTGATATGGTTGCTATGCATTTTGGCTTGTGAGCCCTCAAGTGTATGAGTCATAAGTATGCCTTGGTCTACTTTGATGAGTTGAAGTTGTTTGCCATGTCATTTCAGTCCCCAAATCATGCTAGCATGCTTGCATTCATCGTTCCTTTCATGCTTTGAAGATGTGCCCTTTTATGCTTTGAAATGAACATTATGCATGCCTAAGTATTTGAGCCTTCAAGGTTGCCATATCATTGGGTTTTAGGGCTGATTTCAGTGTATTCAAACTCCGTTTTTGGTTGCATAGCTCATACCATGTTGGCTTGGGGTAGTGATAGTAAGATGCTCCTTTGTTGTGCCTTAACTTTGGGCCTATTTGTGTGTATGCTTCCATGCTTGATTGTCCATTACTTTTGCATCTTTGGCCACTGTTTTGGGGTGTGGCCGAGGCCTCCCATTTCAGCCTAAATCCACTCTTGTTTATGGCTACATGTGTGAATTGTTGCCTCTAGTTATATGCTTGCATTGTGCCATGTTTGCATCTCATTTTAGGTTGCATTGTATCGCATTTTGCATGCTTAATACATCACCTTTGCATGTTTGGTTAGCATTGCATTTGGCATGTTTTACATTTTAACTTCATGTTGCATCTTTAAGTCAAGCTTGAATACATGCATCCCATTGTTTGGTTTGGGGTGTCAAACCAAACTCGAGGGGCGAGGAGTGTTTGTACTTCAAGTGACAAAACACGTCTCAACCCTCGGTCGCCAATCCCCTTGACTCTAACATGATAGGGTCTTGGCATTCATATATTCGTTGCATGCATCTTTACATCAAGTGGCAAATTTGATCCCTTGGGCTATCATGCACCATTGATGGCTCGAGGATCGAGGGCCATGCTTCCCTGAGTTTAAAGCATGATAGGAAGCATGACCATGCTTACATATGCCTGAAATCCCATGCCATACTGTCTGTCCTCTGTTTGCTGTCAAAACTGTCTTCTGCAGGAAGTTTCTGCCGACCGGCAGAATTCAGTGCCGACCGGCAATCTTTGAACAGCCGATTAATCCAAAGACAGCCGATGGAAATCCTGGACTGCCGATGGGGATTTCCCCCAGCCGGTGGTACTCTGTGGCATGCAAGGAACCTGTCCTAGGGCTTTGGCAATTTTCAGAGAGACAGGGCAGTATAAACAGAGGCAGCAATGGTAGGGTACGGGTTTTTCAGGCGAGCCGGGTTTCGAGCACGCATCATTCGCGCATCCCGAGGCAGAGGCTGCGGCCATCCCCTTCTTTATTTTGCATTCTTTCTATTAATTAATTAGAAATTCTGTAATAATTTATTTGCTTATCATTTGGACTGTAATATTTATTTGGCCCCTCCGAGTGAGGGCAATGATGTAATAAGTGTGCGTGAGTGTGTGTATGTCTTCCAACCTCACGTCTTTCTTCCCTTTTATTTACCTGCTTATGATGGTAGACTAGGGCATTTTTTTAAATTAGCATACCTTATGCTATGCATGCGTGCATTCATGCATTTGTATTGCATGCATCAGGCTCGGTACATCACGCTAACTGCATTTGTACTTTAATTCACAAATTGAATATGTGGTAGTTGATCGCATTTCACATGCCATGTTTAGGTTAGCCGAGCCTGTCTAGATTGCATTTTTGCATGCGATGCATTATCCATTCTTAACATGAACTAGGACATGCATATTTGCTAACTAGTTTATTGTTTTGGCACGGAGTACGATGTAAGTAGTTATGCTTTAGCATCCCGCATGCGTGTGAGTGTTGCCATGACAGTATGCTTGCCATGCGACTAATTGCTTATGTGATAAATTGTTTGAATGCCTGTGGGTGAAGGGTAGATTGTTTGAATTGGAAAAACTCATTAAAATCCGTGTTTTAGCCTACTTGCGAGCAGCAAATTTCAAAACGCTTTTCAAAACAAACGGATATGCAATGCTTATTTCCAAATTAGGCAATCTAGTCTATACTTGTTTGCTGTATGCATAACATAGTAATTCTAGGCTAATAACAGGAATAAGAACACATAAAGTTTTCAAAAACAGATATCATGATTAGTAGAGGCCGGTCTTCGGACTGGGCGAGAGAGGGTGCTCATAGCTGACCTTCCCCAATCGTACCCTAGCTCCCGAGCCGAGACAACTCCGGTGATGACGGACATGTGGCCTTTGGCACCGAGTCAGGGTTTCCTAAATTTCTCCATTTTAAAATATTTAGGTGGCGACTCTGTATCTGGCAAAGTAGTCCATGTTTGGCACTTCTTTTCAAAAAATCTGTTTCTCAAAACGATTTGCCAGATTTGGACTCTTTGGTTCAGACTCAGAACCGTGACACAAATCGAGTCTGAACTGTAGCGAAGCCCCCCACGTGGGCGCGTCTACACTACCACGGCCTTGGAATTCCACACATTTACGCAAATTTTATCATTAACCCGACTTGTGGGACATAATGCTATGTACATCTTGTTTCTTCTTAAATACAAAGATTCCCGTTCATTTATCACACATAGTTCAAAGGTGCCCCATCGACGCAAGTCGTCTTTGGGCCGAGAAAGCCTCCGGATTCGGAGCGCCCTTCATGGATATCACAATTGGCCAAATCAAAGCCTTCGAATTCGGAGCGCCCTTCGTGGATATCACGATTGGCCAAACCAAAGCCCCCAGATTCAGAGCGCCCTCGGCGCAAGGCGTCTTTGGGCTGAGAAAGCCTCTGGATTCGGAGCGCCCTTCGTGGATATCACGATTGGCCGAATCAAAGCCTCTGGATTCGGAGCGCCCTCGGGGCAAGGCGTTTTTGGGCCGAGAAAGCCTCCGGATTCAGAGCGCCCTTCGTGGATATCACGATTGGGCAAATCAAAGCCTCTGGATTCGGAGTGCCTTTCGTGGATATCACGATTGGCCAAATCAAAGCCTCCGGATTCGGAGCGCCCTTCGTGGATATCACGTTTGGCCAAATCAAAGCCTCCGAATTCAGAGTGCCCTCGGCGCAAGGCGTCTTTGGGCCGAGAAAGCCTCCAGATTTGGAGCGCCCTTCGTGGATATCACGATTGGCCAAATCAAAGTCTCCGGATTCAGAGCCCCATCGGCGCAAGACGTCTTTGGGCCGAGAAAGTCTCTGGATTCAGAGCGCCCTTCGTGGATATTACGATTGGCCAAATCAAAGCCTCCAGATTTGGAGCGCCCTCAACGCAAGACGTCTTTAGGCCGAGAAATCCTCCGAATTCAGAGCGCCTTTTGTAGAGATCACGATCGGCCAATTGGAGTCTCCGAGTTCGGAGTCAATCCAAATCTTTGGGCCGAAAAAGGACCCGCAAAAATTACGTATGTGCCGAACAAAATTTTCAAATTTTGAATAAGAATGTTCAAGCCGCACAAGCATCTAATATAAATAAAGGGCGTACTAATATAAATAACAAGTGCGCTACTACAAAGAATTGAAAATCAAGCATTTTATTAAATTCAGCTAGTAAATACATAACTTCACTTTTACAAAGCATTACAAAGTATTACAAAGTTTTGTTCGGTTCGTCGTCTTCTTCGTCATCGCTCTTCTCAATTTCAAATGCAGAGAAGGGAAGATCATTCTGTTGATACAACGAAAACACCGAATCCAGCCCTGCTGCTCGGAGACTCTCCGCTTGCTGAAGTGCCTTGATCCAACCGTGCTTAAATCCGCGATTTTCGCATCGGCAGACTTCTTCGGCGAGCTTCTCCTTGGTCTTCTGAATTCCGATCTTTCGGCCGTCGTAGAAGCCTTTTTCATAGGCCGTTGTCCTTACAGTCTTAATCGCAAACATGCTAGCCGTATTTTGATCGGCGATCGCATCGTTAATCAGCCTTTGGGTAACCCTCTCTTGAACAATCGAGTTGGGGTGGCTGGTCGATTGGGGCCCTGCAGACTTGAGTTCCTTAGTTCGCGCTCGACCTTCTCGACGTGACCCTCCAATTTCTGAATGCGGTCATCTCTCTGTTCGATATCACGTTGAGTAGCGCGGAGACGCATGCCAATCTCGTAAGCCGTGTACAGTCCCCTCATCGCCCCGTGAACGCCTTCGCGAAACACTTCGAAATCCTGTTGACCTACCATCGACTGCTGAACTTCGGGCGGGAAAATCTGTCGAGCAAACTCGACTGCCACGTTTGGGTCTCGAATAATTGAGTCCGCCTCTGTCATTGGTCTATTACCCATGAAGACCGTGAAACTCAATGGACGAGGAGTCGCGTCAGACTGCCTGCTTGGACCAGGTTGAGGAGACTTACGGTGAGGTTGTTTGTCCTTCCTGGGCGACCTACTCCGACGATGAGTAGATTGGCGTCTTTCCCAATCCCTCGAAGTCCTATTGCCTATGCGTGAAGGCTCACCGCTTCGACTCATGGCTCCTCCCTGCTCAGCTAGCGTCTTCGCTTCTCCTCTATTGTTGAAGAAAAGTTTATCTGACATTTGCGCTTATTTAATCTTCCTTGAAAGAGATGGACTGAACTGCTGACTAAGCATGTAAATAGGACCCTCATTCACGAAGTATACACCAATTTATTACCTGCGGGGGTAGCACCTTCGAGGCAATCTCCTTAATGTCGAAGCGCCAAACAACCCAGCGCCGACCAGGTCGTGTGCCGAGCGCATACCCCAGCCGTTCCATGAATCGATATAAAAATGTTATTCGGCAAGCTGCGATTGTGGACCCGCTTAGGCAAAGGCAGGTTCATAAATCTATTCGGCCCGCATACCCCAGCCGTTCAATGAATTGATATAAATGTGTTATTCGGTGAGCTGCAATTGTGGACCCGCTGGGCAAGGGCAGATTCATCAATCTATTCGGCTCAAATGACCCAGCCGCTCCACGAATCGATTCATCAACACAAGAATCATCATGAAAATGTTATTCGGCGAGCTGCGATTGTGGACCCGCTGGGGCAAGGGCAGGTTCATCAATGTATTCGGCCCGTATACCCCAACCCTTCCATGAAATCGATATAAACGTGTTATTCGGTGAGCTGGGATTGTGGACCCACTGGGCCAAAGGCAGATTCATCAATCTATTCGGCTCAAACGACCCAGCCGCTCCACGAATCGATTCATCAACACAAGAATCATGAAAATGTTATTCGGTGATCTGCTATTGCGAACCCACTGGGGCAAGGGCAGATTCATCAATCCATTCGGCTCAAATGCCCCAGCCGTTCCACGAAGCGATTTATCAACACAAGAATCATCATCAAAGTGTTATTTGGTTCCTAAGCCTGCCGGCTCACGTAGTGTTGAAATTTTGTCATAACTACAAATGCTCCTAATTGTCTACTCATACAACAAACAATACGAAAAATATCTGGAAAAGCATATAAAATTTCATTCATAAAATTGAGCGCTAACATCGGACATTTTACATATGAAAATCCAAAGTAGACAAAAATCTACTAGACAAAAAATAGACATTGAAAGTAAGAAAGCCTAGCAAAACTAGAATGTCTCCCAAATCAAGTCTCAGGGTCAGACTCAAGCAGCTCAACATCCACTTGCTCGTAAGGAATTGGCATGGTCAATGTAACTCTAGTGGCAGCAAGGGCTTTGAGCCAGCTGTGTTTGAACCCCCGATTCTTGAATTTAGGAACCTCTTCTACATAGTCCTGAAGGGCGGAGTTTTTCCCCGCCTCAAACGCCGTCGAAGACTCAGAGTCGGTTTTCTCCTTGGCCTGCTTCAACTCCTCAAACTTGACCTCGAGCTTGGCAAGCACCTCCTTAGCTAACTTGAGCGATTCCTCGCTCGCATTTGCCCTCTTCTCGGCATCAGCTCTGAGTCGATCCGCCGTCCTGGCCTTTTTCTCCTCGGTCTCGGCCCGTGCATTTTCCATGGCGGCTCTCATCGCCTCGAACTCTGCCTTGCTCCTTTGACCCTCGACTTTAGATTGCAAACGGCCAATCCTTTCCACAGCGTCACGTTGGCGGCAGCCCAATTCTGTAATCCTTCCAACCGTCTGCAAAACAAAAGATCATCATATGCTGAGAAATATCAAGTGTAAACCAAACTAGTGTCACGTACCAGAAGAGCCGACCGGGCAGCTAAAGCTACTGTCACCAAATCCGGCTCGGAACGAAAGTTTGCCTTATCTGCCGGCAAGGAGATCGAGGCAGCCAGGCTTAGGGCCGCGGCAGGATCTTTCAAAGCCGACGCTTCAGAGGAGATCGGCAGATTTTTTATCTTTGGCTCGATAACAAAAGGAGCAACCACGGCCGACTCCTTTAAGCGTGGCCGCTTTTCAGTAAGACCCCCTTTGGAGCCATCCTCACCCTCTGCATTTCGCTTTGCGCCCCGTTCTTTCGAAATCGGCTGTATTACCGCAATCGGGCGATCGACCTCTTTTTCCGTCTCGGCTACGACGACATGAGCCGTTTCTTCTACAACACCCGGGGCAACAGATTCAGACGGAATAAGTCCGGAACGAACGGCTATGGCCTTTCGTCGGGCGGCCAAATGTTCGGCATTCCTTTTTTGTGCCATCTGCATCAGGCTTTCCCCAGCCATATCCTCAGAGAAATCACCGGGAAGGTCTCCCAAGTTTGTAAAGATATCTTCGTAGGCGTCCCCTCGGCCTGATGTAGACGGAGGGTCAGAAGAGTTCAACCCAGCTTCCTCAAAGGTCGAATTTATGGCTTCGTCAACTTCCACGGCCAACTCCTTTGGGTCCTCAGCGATTGGTTCGACCACTTGTTCGTTCTCAGAGTTAGATGATTCGAGGCCGATCTGTCTCAAGTTTTTGAAGCTGGGAAAGATCAGGGCCGTCAGATGGTCATCGCCTCACGTGATGGGAATGTTGTCTGCCGCCAAGAACATCGTATAGGTGGGCTCGTACCGCAACAGAATATGGGTTGCCGTTCCTTGCTTTTTAAGGTCTGGACGGCCGAAGAACTGTAACGTGGTCTTGATTTCTATAAGCACAACTTCGTCATCTGAGGCCAACACTCTCTTCAAATCGCTGCCTGCATAAATAAAATAGTTAGGTGAGATACGGTGCCAAATAAATGCATACGTAAATGAAAAAAACAAAGTGATCCGGTCGGCCACCTGGTTCGCCTTTTTGCCTTGGCACAGGATCTTGGCGATCTTCCCATTCGCCGAATTCCCAATTGCCTCGGACTACAACCATCACGTCATCGATACGCTTGCTAGAGCTAGCAAGCATGGTCACTAAGTGGTGGTCAGTATCCTTGGCTCTAAGGAAGTAGCGTCCTAGCCGACCAGTAGATTTGGCAAGGACGTAACAGTGCCGAATGGTGGGGATACCTAAATTAATTCTAAGAAGTCGATTTATTTTTACAATTCCCATTATGATGCGGAAGAAGTTCACATTGGGCTGGGAAGGGATGAGACCCCAGTACCGAAGGACGGCCCTCAAAAGTGGGTGAAGAGGAAAACGGACGCCGCCCTCAGCAATTGATAGGAGAGGAAAGACGATCGAGTTCTCATCTTCCCCCACCATATCAGTGGTGTTGTCTGCCAGAAGTGACAGATGGACGTCGTCGGGGATGGAGAAATAGTGTCTAAAGCCGAAAATTTGATCCGTAGAATGGAGATCCTTTAGGTGTTTTGCCATTTTTTGGCCGACCCAAGGATTATAGAGAAAAAAACTAAAAGCGGATAAAGAAAGGGATAAAAAAGAATGCAGGAGAAGAAGACTTACAGGAGGAGAAGGAAAAGGTGAGGTACAAAGCATTGCAATGACTAAGGAGCATGAACGCGTTCTGATACGCATCGGGAAGAAGAATAACCGCCGGATTTCTAACCTCCAGACCAGGAGCCAAACATGCCGACTAAACTGTTGCTAGCAGGGTGTTTGGGGGGCAATTGTGGGAGCCGAATAGAGTCTGGATCAATGAGAGTAAGACAAGTTGGCCCCGGACGTGACTTCTATTCGGCATTTACCCTATCCAGTTGAGGGGCCAAGTATAAGAGCCGGCGTTCTTACTAATAAGTGCCGTGTAAGAATGCATTATAAGGGCTAGGAGTGGGCCAGGCTCCCAGACCCAAGGAGAATACTATAAATAGGAGACCTGTAATCTTGGAAAGGTATGTGTGATAATTGTGGTATTCAACTTAGAATACAAGTAACCTAGAGCATGGTGCTGACTTGTCCGTCGGAGTGCTAATTTCGGCACGCCCGACCGGAGTGTTTATTTCCTTTCAGGTGACTATCGGAGGATTACGAGCGCTCCCCAAGATCAGAAGAGTATTTTCAAAAACCACTTCTCCACACCTGCGTTTCTCATTTTCTGGCTTAGAGCATCTGGAATACGTTCCAATGTTCATACCATTCTGAAACACGGGGATATGTCCTTGTGTTTCTCCCTCTTTGGTTTAGAGCATTTGGAATACGTTCCAATGCTCGTACCATTTCGAAACACGGGGATATGTCCTTATGTTTCTGCCTCTTTGGTTTAGAGCATTTGGAATACGTTCCAATGCTCGTACCATTTCGAAACACGGGGATACGTCCCAATGTTTCTCCCTCTTTGGTTTCGAGCATTTGGAATACGTTCCATTGCTCGTACCATTACGAACACGGGAATACGTCCCTATGTTTCTCCCTTTTCGGTTAAGAGCATTTGGAATGTGTTCCAGTGCTTGAACCATTCCGGAACACGGGGATATGTCCCTTTGTTCCTCCCTTTTCCCCCGTTCCTCACACGATTTCAGCGTGTTTGGAATTTATCTCAGGACGCGTGTGCACGGGTTTGGGCATATTTTATCTCAGGTTGTGTCTTGAACACACCTGGACGGGTTATTTTCGGACCTCCTCTCACGATTTTAGCGTGGTTTAAGTGTCCCGTTCTTCACACGATTTCAGCGTGTTTGGAATTTATCTCAGGACACGTGTGCATGGGCTTGGGCATGTTTTTATCTCAGGTTGTGTCTTGAACACACCTGAGCTGGTTGTTTTTGGACCTCCTCTCACGATTTCAACGTGCTTTGAGTGTCCCGTTCCTTACACGATTTTAGCGTGTTCGGAATTTATCTGAGGACGCGTGTGCGCGGCTGGGCGTGTTTTATCTCAGGTTGTGTCTTGAACATGCCTGGGCGGTTTGTTTTTGGACCTCCTCTTACGATTTCAGCGTGGTTTGAGTGTCCCGTTCCTTAGACGATTTCAGCGTGTTCGGAATTTGTCTCAGGACGCGTGTGCACGGGCCTGGGCGTGTTTTTTCTCAGGTTGTGTTTTGAACGCACCTGGGCAGGTTGTTCTGGACCTCCTCTCACGATTTTATCGTGGTTTGAGTGTCCCGTTCCTCACATGATTTCAGCGTGTTTGGAATTTATCTCAGGGCGCGTGATGCGTGGGCCTGGGCGTGTTTTATCTTAGGTTGTATTTTGAACACACCTGGGTGGTTGTTTTGTTTTTCCTTCTCTCGTGATTCCATCGTGGTTGGAACACGTCCCCCTTTGCATCTACCGTACATTTATCAATTGTACTATTTTGTGCGCCTATACTTGCATTTTGCATGTATTTTATCTCGCTATTTTGCGCATCGCGCTATCTTGCGCATCGCACTGTCTTGTGCATTGCATATCATTCGCGCAATTTTGCGCATCGCGCTATTTTGCGCATCGCATATCATTCGTGCTATTTTGCGCATCGCGCTATCTTGCACATCACGCTGTCTTATGCATTGCATATCATTCGTGCTATCTTGCGCATCGCGCTATCTTGCGCGTCGCACTGTCTTGTGCATTACATATCATTCGCGCTATTTTGCGCATCGCGCTATCTTGCGCATCGCATTGTCTTGTGCATTGCATTTCATTCGCGCTATCTTGCGCACCTCCATCGCACTATTTTGTGCATTACATAATATCAATCGCGCTATCTTGCGTACCTTACCCGCACTTGTTGATGCATTGCGTTATGCGTCACACTTAGGTTGCATTGTCATGCATCCCTCGACTTGCGTTATTACGCGCTTTTCACTTGCATTGCTATGCATGTTTCTAACAATATTGTACCTGTTGAGTTTCTCTCTTTTGCAGGCACGATATTGTATGTACGGTTCATTTGAGGGTTGCACGACCAGACGAACTAGACCGGTATTGTATTCTTCGTGTGAGATGTAGTGAGAATTGTGTAATTCTCTTACATCCTTTTTGCATATAATGTAGTTTGTTTGTATTCGCTTGCTTAAACTGTTGCATTTATTTTGCATAATTGCTTCGTTACAGCTTTCTTTTCATGATCATAAGTTATATTCGACTTTGTGCATGTCCCATGCATTTTGCCCCTGCCTGCGGGCACATTTCTTTGTTATCTTGCCTGTTTGTCTAAGTCTTCAGCCTTGTCAAAAATGGGTCATCTCTGGGCTTTGACACTCACTCCCGTCACTTGTGACTTCCGAGTTCTGTCAAAGAGGGGCAACTGTAGACACCCCATTTTTGACCGACCTTAAGACTCAGATGTCATCGGTTGAGCGCTCAGTGATGGTGCATGTTGTGCTTGTTTAGAGGTTTCAGAGTTTTGGCAGAGAGCCTTGCATCCGGGCCTCTAAACTCTTTGTGCTTTTACTCGGTTTGCGGACCAAGTCTTGTTTTTCCTTCCCGGAGGGAGGTGTAGACACCCCATTTTTGACCGACCTTAAGACTTAGACGTCATCGATTGAGCGCTCGGTGATTGCGCATGTTGTGCTCGTTCTGAGGTTTTGGAATTTCGGCTAAAAGCCTTACCCCCAGACCTCGGGACCCTTTTTTACTTTGTCTCGATTTGCGAACCAGGTTTGGTTTTCTCTTTTCGGAGGGAGGGAGAGGTCTTGTAGACCATCTCTCAGTGGCCGTAGGCTACTTTTCATGGTCTTGGGCCACTGTTCCCGTTTGGAGACCAGTTTTTGATTTTTGGACCCGTCGACCGCGCGCCTCAGTTCGGGACCGCTTAACATTCTCCGTTTGGCACAGTTTTTGGCACACACCTTGTTTCCTCTATCTAGAGGGACACTGTGGCCCGGGAGACCACCTTTGTGGTCGCACGCCACTCTCGATGCTTAATAGCCTGTTTTCGGGGCACCCGGCTGCGCGTTTTGACCCTCGAATCCTCGTTTTCCGTCCGTCTTGGTTCATTTTTGGCATGGACCTTGTTTTCATTGTTTGGTATGTGGTACAAGAGTGGGAGACCACCTTTTCTCCTTGGAGACCACTTTTCTCCCACCAGCCGATTTTCTTGTCAGGAAGCTGGTCTCCTTGGTCTTTGAGCCACATTTACTGGTCCCCCACCATACCACTAACTTGCATTCAGTGGGGAGACTATCAAATGGGCAGGCCGACCACCTTTCATTGACTTGAACCTTTTGAATTAGTCGGCCGGCCAGGGGAAGTTGTCGGCCGACCACCTGAACTAGTCGGCCTGCCTCCCTCAGTTTTGTCTGTGTGAGTGTGTGCCAGCTTGAATGCAGACTGTATCTTCCATACACGTGTATGGAGGATCTTGAGCCTTGGTTTTTAGCTTCTTGAGGAAGCTTTGGCCTTGTATCTCTATAAGAGAGGCCCTCTTCTTCCTTGGCACAGGTTCAGAAGTGCTTTGTTCTTGACCTATTGCACACAACCTAATAGCCTAACACCCTCACCTTGTTACCAAGTTGATGAAGGGTCTTGAGAGAGCTCAAGGGTTGGGTTTTTGGTCAAGAAAGTTGCTGTCTTGCTGAGTTTCAAGGGTAACACACTCTTTCCCTCTTTTAAGCTTTATTTTGATCCATCTCTTAGCCTTACTTGCATGCATATTTGAGATTTGTTGTCAACTGAAAAAAGTCTTTTTTTAAGGTCCTTTTGATGTTTGGTTGAGATCATTTTGTTGTTGGGGGTCATCTACCCCCTTGCATGCTTCATTTTGCCTTATTTTGAGCCATGCCCTAAGGCCTTTGTGTTGACCTTTGCTTGCCCTATTAACCACTGAAATCCAGCGGAATTTCAGTGGTTAACATGTGTTTTTGAGAGCCAAAATCAGAGAGGGGTGACCCTCTCCCTCCTTGTCTTGTTCACAAGCATTTTTGGCCTTACAAAGGAGCCTTAATTTGCACACCTCCAAGCCTTGTTTTAGGCCCTTTTTAGTGACTTTTAGGGCCTGCCTAGGCTCTGTCCAAAGTTGGTTTTGTCACCTTGGGTGTCTCTCTTGCATGTGTAGAATAACCCCTTTTATAGCCTATCAAAGGAGCATGTCATTCTTGCTTACATTGATCATGTTTCAGTGGGTATTTGGGCTTTATATGGCATGTCATGTCTCTGAATTTTTCTGGTTTAGTGGCCTCTTGAATGCTTCATATGCTTGTAGTGTAATCCATCTTCACTAGCTCACATTGCATGTTGTTTTGACCCTTGATTCTAGCATATTTTGGCCATGTTCTAAACTGATTTTATTCATGATTTGGGCTGCCTTAGCTCTGTTTTGAGGTCCCATGGTCGAATGATGCTTTCCATGCATGCTTGTAGTGTAATACCCTTGCCTAGCTTCGAGTTTTGAAGCCTCTTGCATGCTTAACTTGAGTAGCTTTCATGTTTTGGCATCATTGAACATGTTATTTCAGAGCTTATACTTGTGCCATATTCCCATGTTTTCAACTCTTTAAATGCGTTTGAGAGTTGCGATGGTATGCTTCATTTTTGGGCTATTGCATGAGCTTCATTTTTGTGCATTGCGAGCCATCATTTTAGTCCACTTTGCCACTGTTTTGGGTCTGCATAGGGACTGTTTGGGGTTGGTTTGGTCATTTGGGCATCGCTTTGCATACCTCTAGTGTATTGCACTTCACTAGTTTCGGTAATTGTGCCGTCCAACATGCATCAGGTGAGTTGTTTGCATGATTTGGGACCATTTTGTATCTCATTTCAGAGCTGTAACATGTGTCATTGTATGCCATATTTCATCCTTGTCATGCTTGGGTAGAGTTGCACTTTGTTCCTTAGGTTTGGTCCCTTGCATTTGTGCATGTTTGCATGAACCTTGTTGCCTCATTTTCATCATATTGGCCTCTGATTTGGGTGTCGCTAAGGCCCTTCCATCTTGGTTTAAGTCCATCTTGCATTGTGTATGCCCTATAGTCCATGTTATCGCATGTTTGATCATTGCATTGCATATGCCTCGTTCATAACATCGCGTATATTCATGCATTGTGTATGCATGCCATATAATCCATGTGCATTAAGTATGCCATTGATTAGTTCATAGCATTGTTTATGCCATTTGCATGCTTGCAGGTCATTCCGTGCATCTTCGCATCACTTAGTTACATTGCATTTAGATCGCATGCTAGAGTTGCATTTGTCCATACATTGTTTGTCGCTATGTGTTTGGCGTAGGGTTTAGTCCAAACACGGGAAACGAGGGACGTTTTGTACTCAAAGTGATGAAACGTGCCTCGATTCTTGGTCAGGGACACTCTTGACTATCCATGATAGAGTTGTTGGTTTTAGTTGCTTATATGTGCATTCATGTCCCATTGAGTCGTGCAATTCGACTCCTCGACCATCATGCATCGGGATGCGTGATTGGTGGCCTGAGGATCGAGGACTACACTCCCTAGAGCTTATGCAATGACGGGGAGAGTGGTCAGGCACATATATGTTGAAAATACTTTGCCTTCTCTCTCTCTTGCCTTTGTTGCAGAAAAACCAGAAACCAGAGACAGAAACTGTTCGGCCGACCAGATTTTCTGGCAGGCCGACCACCCCTTTTGGTTTCTCCCACAAAAGGTGGTCGGTAGGTGGTCTCCAAGGCCATAAGCTGGTCGGCAGCCTTACCATGGGGTCCTAGGGTGTAGTTTTAGCCTTCTGGAGCTTTGTGCAAGTTTCTGAGATCAATTGCAAACAAAGGCGAGTTGAGACATCGCGATGGATTTCCCGAGAAGGCGACTTGAGCATGCATGCACCCTTTATCATTTGGAACAGAGTTGTGGTAGTCCATTTCAAGTAGCTTGTATGCTAATTTATTTGCTTCCTCAGTTTAATTTGTTAATTAATTAATGTTGTGTAATATTTAGCTATAATTCATTATTCATTTCGGTTGTGTAATAACTAGTTTAATTAGCTTAGATTAGCTAGTTGGTTGTGTATGATTCATTCGGACCCTCTGCAAGAGGGCGAACTTTGTAATAAGTGTGCGTGTGTGTGATACATGTCTTCCAACCCCACGTCTTTATCCCTTTTATTTACCAGCTTATGATGGTTAGTTTTAGAGCATGTTTCAATTAGCATCTATATGTTCGCATGCTTGCATTCATTCATCTATATTGCATGCACCAGGCCATGCTAACTGCATTGCATTTCAATTCCATGTTGAACACATGTATTAATTGTTGCATCTCATATGCCATCTTAGAATAGCCGAGCCAATTGTAGTTGCATTTTTGCATGTGTTGCATTAGGCATTCTTAGCAAAGTTAGGATTCATGCATGATTTCTAATTAGCTTCTTTCTTTGGCTCGGAGTACTCGGTAAGTGTTTATGCTTTAGCATCCTTGCATGTGTGTGAGTGACTGCCAAGATAGCATGCTTGCCATGAGGCTATGTGCTTATGTAATATAACTGCTTGAATGCCTGTGGGTGAAGGTTGGGTTGCTTGAGTTAGAATAATTCGTCGAAACCCGTGTTTTAGCCTACTTGCGAGTAGCAAACTTCAATTCATTTTCAAAATAAACGGATATATGATGCTTTGTTCCAACTTAGGCAATGCAGTCTATACTTGTATACTGTGCACATCACATAGTAATTCTAGGCTAATAAACCGGAAGAATAGCCCATGTGTTTTCAAAAACTCGATATCATGTTTAGTAATGGCCGATCTTCGATTCGGCGAGCGGGGGTGGTCATGAAATGACCTTCCCCAATTGTACCCAAGTTCCTGAGCTGAGGCAACTTTGGTGATGATGGACACATGGCCTTAGGCACAAGTTAGGGTTTCCTAAATTCCCCCAAAACAAAATATTTAGGTGGCGACTTTGTATCTAGCAAAACAGTCCATGTTTGGCACTTCTTTCTAAAAATATGTTTTTCAAAATGATTTGCCGAATTTGGACTCTTTGGTGATTTATCGGTCTTGCATTGCACTTTGCGAGATTAGATTCAAAACTGTGACATTTTAGTCCGAACTGTAGTGAGCCCAAAGAACAAAATGGGATTTCTCCAGAGACGTTCAGGGACGTCTACAGTTTCTGGCGACTCCGCTGGGGATTTAGAGAGCTTGACTTGAACTCATGATATCTTGTTTTGATTACACTTATGTGTTTCTTTGCATTGCATTTGCATTGGTGCACCTAGGACACCATGTTTGCTATCTGCTATTCCTGAACGGTTTGCCAGAGGCTCGCTTTGAGAAACGTGCCATAAGACTGACCGGTTACGGGCTCTACTACGATGGGAACACAATCCCCGGTTCTTTTCGAGGCACCCTTTTTGACCATTCGACCTAGTGCATATTCGGAATCCGTAGTGACCATTCCAAACTAGGACAGGTTGCTCACCCGATTATAGGTTGTTGGAAACCGCTGCGTGCATAGTGAAACCCTAGCTCCTGACAAAATAGGTCAGGGAAACCCTACCCCTCCATAGGGGTGTGTAGACACCCCATTTTTGACCGTCCTCAAGACTTGGACGTCACCGTTTGAATACTCGGTGATTATCCATGTTTGTGTTCGTTTGGAGTTCCCGGAGGTCTCGGCTCGCGTGCCCTGCCTCAGGATCTCTGAACTCAACCGTTTAGTGTCTGGTTTTGCACCAAACACTTGCATCTTGCCTTTGAGAGGCAGGGTAGGGCTTGTAGACCATCCCCACCCACCACCGGCAGTGGCTAGAGGCCACCGGCTGGTTTTTGCTGCCACCGGCAATGTATATTGCCGGCCGGCACTATTTGTTGCCGGTCAGCACTTTTTAGTGCCGGCCGGCACTCTTTTTGGCCAAGATGGCATTTTTGGCCGGCCGATTACTGTGCATCTGGTTTTGCAGATATTTTAAGACAGCTGTCTTGCTTTTGCTCCCCTCCATACACGTGTATGGAGGGATCTCCCTCTTATGAAGCTTGTCTTGTAAGCTTTACAAGACAAGAAGTGCCATATAGAGAGGAGAGGGTCTCTTGGCTTGAAAGGTTAGAGAGTTTAGATATTTTGAGAGCAAAAACAGCCATTGTTAAGCTCTGGTTTTAGGGTTTGAGTTAGAGACAATTCCTGTATCTCTTTCCCTCTCTTTGTGCTCTAGGTGTTTTGTGTCTTACTATTGCACACAAACACCAAGTGTTTCACCTTCCTCTTGGAACTGAGGTTCTAAGGGACTGATTTTGAAGTTTTGGTGTTGGATTCAAGCTAAAGAAGGCCATTGGAGCACCATTTGTGAAGGGATCATCAAGGGTAAGAAACTTACACCTTTATTTCCCATTTTTGCATTGATTTTCTACCTATCTTAGAGCTGTTTTTGTGCTTATTGTATAACATAAAAAAGTTCTGTTTTTAGGCCCTCTTTATTGTTTATTAAGAGTGTTTTGTTGTTTGAGGGTGGTTGACCCCCCTTAGGCCTTGAAAGGCCTCATTTTGGGCCATTTTGTGCTAGCTCCGGGATTTTGGTGTTGGGGTCTCTTCACCACTGAAATCTTGAGGGATTTCAGTGGTGAAGATGATGCCTTGAAGTCCCAAGAAGGAGAGGGCCACCCCCTCTCCTTGTTGTCCTTGAAAAGGGCATGTTTTGGCCTCTTGAGAGAGCATTATGCTTGAGTGTGTGTTGAACATGTTTAGGCTGTTTTTCATGCTTATATGTCCATAATATAACATGATTTTAAGTTGGTTTTGGTACTCCATGCATGCTTAGCATAGTTGCCTTGTAATGCCTTGTTATGCCTTAACATGTCTTAGGTTGTTAGCCTTTGTTGGAGCATGTTTTAGGCTTAGTCTTGTGAAGATTTTGTGCATGTTTTGCCATGTTCTAGGTCTGTCCTAGGTTGTTTGGATCGAATTTGGCATGCATCATATAGCTCCTTTGTATTTAGGCTTGTTGTCCTTGAGCATATGAATGTATAGCATGGCATCTTTGCATTGTTTTGGTGATTTAGGGCCACCCTATACGCTATTTCAGTCCCATTTTCATGCTTGCTTGATTGCCTTGCATGCCCCTTTGATGCTTTGGAAGCATGTGTAGCAATGCTCCATGTTTTGACCATTTGTGCATGCCTTTGTTTTTGAGCCATTTAGATGCCATCTAAGTGGTCTTTTGGGCCTTATGTTATGTGCTAAAATTCTGTTTTTAGTCATTTAGTCCATGCCATGTTTGGTCTTGCTAAGTGTAATCCAATGCCCCATTGGTTTGCTTTGAACACTTGGACTATTTGTTGCATGTTTGGCTTGATTTTGTTGCTTGGTTTGGCACCATCCTAACATGCATTTTTAGAACTCATGTTGCATGCTAATTAGTCCATGATTCTCCCTTTCAAATGTGTTTGAGGGTTGTTCAATTTGTGCTTAAGTGTTGGCCTTCAATTAGGTGCATGTGTGCATGTATATTCGGTCCCTCATTATAGCATTTTGGCTACTGTTTTAGGCCTATTTAGAGCTGCCTAATTCATGTTTAAGTCCATCTTTGCATCCATTTGCATTGCCATATGTATGCTTGTATGCTTGCATAAGCTTGCCCCCATGCCATGTTGCATCCTTAGCTTGTATGCTTAGGTTGCATTGCATCTTGCATGCATGCCTTGTTCCTTGACTCGATGATAGGAATTGGGCCTTGTTTGGTTTGATTGGCTTGCATTGCATTTGAAATCAAAGTTGCATACTTGATTCTTTGGGCTATCATGCATGGAAATGCGTGATTGGTGGTCCGAGAATCGAGGCACATGCCCCTTTGAGTCATTATCATGATAAGGGACATGGTTGGTGCATATATGCCTTGAATTGTGCTGCCATGCTTTGCCTAGCCCTCTGCTGCTGTGAGTTGCAAGTTCTGCAGGAATTTATTGCCGGCCGGCAGTATTTAGTGCCGACCGGCAGTCAATCGATGGCCGGTGGATCTATTTTGTGCCGGTGATTAAATGCTACTGCCGGTGGAAATTCTGCTCAGCCGATGATATCCCCCAGTGTCCTGAGAGGCATCCCTGAGACTTTGGCAGTTTTCAGAGGAGCAGAGTAGGGAAAAAAGAGGCAAACTATGCATGGCAGTGCGATTCCGAGCCAGTCCCGAGCATGTGTTGCATCTGGCCCTCACCCCGAGGCGGTTTATCTGTTTTCTTAGCTTAATTTAATTTGTTAATTAAATTAATTAATTTGTAATTATTAATTAGCTTGCGTAGTTAATTAATCTGTAATATTTATTTGGTCCCTCCGAGTGAGGGCATATTTGTAATAAGTGTGCGTGCGTGTGATGTATGTCTTCCAACCCCACGTCTTTCTTCCCTTTTATTTATCTGCTTATGATGGTAGACTAGGGCATATTTAAATTAGCATACCTTATGCTATGCATGCGTGCATTCATGCATTTGTACTGCATGTATTAGGCTCGGTACATCACGCTAACTGCATTTGTACTTCAATTTACAAATCGAATATGTGATAATTGATCGCATTACATATGCCATGCTTAGGTTAACCGAGCCTATCTAAATTGCATCTTGTATGTGTTGCATTAGGCAATTTAACATGAACTAGGACACGCACATTTTTGCTAACTAGTTTACTGTTTTGGCACGAAGTACTAGGTAAGCTTTTATGCTTTAGCATATCGCATGCGTGTGAATGTTGCCATGATAGCATGATCACCATGTGGCTAGCTGCTTATGTGATATAACTGCTTGAATGCCTGTGGATGGAGGTTGAATTACCTAAATTGGAATAATGCATTAAAACTGTGAGTTTTAAGCCCACTAGATAGTGGCAAAATCATCTTTTCTAAAAGCCCACTTGAGGGTGGCACAATCTGCATTTTAGCCTACTTGCGAGTAGCAAACCATTTTCGAAACAAACATGAAATGTTTTGTTCCAATTTGAGCGATTTGGTCTATACTTGTTTGCTGCGCGCACAACATAGTAATTCTAGGCTAATAACCGGATTAAGAACACATAACGTTTTCAAAATTGGATATCACGGTTAGTAGAGGCCGGTCTTCAGACCGGGCGAAAGGGGGTGCTCATAGCTGACCTTCCCCGATCGTACCCAAGCTCCCGAGCCGAGACAACTTCGGTGATGACGGACATGTGGCCTTCGGCACCGAGTCAGGGTTTCCCAAATTCTCCCATAAAAAATATTTAGGTGGCGACTCTGTATCTGGCAAAGCAGTCCATGTTTGGCACTACTTTTTCAAAAATCTATTTCTCAAAACGATTTGCCAGATTTGGACTCTTTGGTTCAGATTAAGAACCGCGACACAAATCGCGAGTCCGAACTGTAGCGTGAGGCCCACGCGGGCGTGTCTACAGGGTGTTTTGGCTCTCACTTGTTTGCTATGTGCTTTTAGAGTGCGTCTCTACAGGAATGCATGTATCAGTTTGCAAGTCTAGGCATCAGGCCTGCGGGCATCAGTATCAGTATTTTGAAAATCAGTTATATCTGCTGGTATCAGATTCAATTTTAGAGCAGTAATTTGGGGAATAGTGAGCAGTGGTCGAATACAATTCTTCAGCTATGTCCATATCTATATTGATTGGGCTGAGATGCTGCCTGTTTTCTCTTTCAGTTCAGAGACTCAGTTCAGAGCAACCAGTGTTCTCCTCTGCTGAGGCAAAGCAAGAAAAGACTCACCAATTCATTAGATCCGTCAGTCACTAGTTACACCACCACTGTCCAGTTCAGTGGACTTATGACGACCCAGAATTCAAAGGAAATTATGGTTATGGCAGCTGCACTAAACCAAGGAATCATCTTACAGATGAGACCGATGTTGAGGTACCACACCCGCTCAAGTCCCCTGCCGCACATCCAATCTGGGACCCCCAGTTATTTCAAACCCGTGAGCCCACCACCTTTGAGCTGATGGGAATGATTGGTGACCTTCAAAGATCTGTGGCTGATCTAGCCTATGGAATGTCGGCCTCGCTACCAACTGCATCGTATGCCGGGAATTTCATGCCGCAGGAGCCCCTACTACTGGGGTGAATTGTAATTGAGCTCAGCCAATCTAAAGCTGTCTCAAGCTCCGGCAATGACATGCCGACGACAACGGGGCTTCGCACTGTAGTAGCAACCCAAACCGTCCCCGAAGCTGAGGCTAGTGGAAAGAACAAGGTGAAGGTGGACACTAATCCCTATGAACAACTCCAGCAGGCTGTTGAGGCTCTGAAAGTCGGTGGGTTGAATAAGCAGCAAGTACTCGTAGTTGTGACTAAAACTGTGGATGATACTTTCCCCACTCAGACTGAGGGCAGTTCAAGCCAAGGGAAAATCGAGAGAAGGGTCATCATACCAAAACCGTTCCCTCCAAGCCTAATTCTGCACCGAGGAAAAATCAGCAAGTCAAGCCTACACCCGCCGATCCCTTTGCTAGTGCGCCTAGCAAAAATCCACAAACCTCGAAGTATCAACCCCGAGGTCGCAGGGTCTTCCATTCCCTCTATATGCCTTTGTCCAAGGCTCTTCAAATCCTTGCTGAAAAGGGGCATCTTAAACCCCTCGAGCCTCGGCCTCGCCCTGCTCGTCTTCCACCCGGCCATGGTACTACCCAGTACGGTGCGTATTATCAACAAACCGGTCATAGCACCGACAATTGCTTCCGTCTTCGCCACGAAGTACAGGATTTCGGGTCATCCTCCCATCAAGCTCAGCGAAGTCTATCGTCACTGGATCAGTGAACTTGGAGGATAGTATGAGTATGTGATCGGGGGATGAACCACCTAAGGGCGACGTTCAGTTTACTTCAGATGTGGCATATGGCACGCACTGTTTTGATCATTTGCGAATGCTGTTGTTTTGTACTTTCTGACTCGGGTGTTAGGGGCAGTCTTGTTGTGTTATCTGTAGTCAGTCTTTTTGTACTATGTTAGTCGGGTTTGTCTTATTGTATCGAGTCAGTCCTGCTGCACAAAAGTCGGGTGATTCCGGGGGTGTTACCTCGGACATCACTCTCTTGTTTTGTGTTTGTCTTTTACACTCTTTTGAGTCTATTTCTGCCTTGGAGCCAGTTGTGCCAACAGATCTGAATGAAACTGCAGTAATTTTCACACTCTTGTGTTTGCTTCTGCCTTACGCCAGTTGTGCCAGAAGTTTGAATGAAACGGCAGTGCTTTTCACCTGCTTTTCTGCACCTCTAAATCATTGCATTGACCTAAGCTTTTCAAAACTTTTTGAACACTGTGATAAAGACGAAGAGGAAGGAATTCCTCGGGATTTGAAAAAAATTGATCAATTGAGAGAAAGAGAGGCGTGCTAAGCCCTTAATGAATGAGATCATGCATGTTAGTGTGGGTACTAAGAAGGATCCTAGCTTGATCTAGATTGGTTCCGCATTGTCTTCAGCACGAGCGACTAGTCGCTTTCTTAAAAGATTTCAAAAAATGTTTTGCGCCGTCCTGCGAAGACCTGTGTGGAATCGCTCTTGAGATTGTGCAGCTTAGGATCGCTCTTAGCCTCAAGACTCAACCCCTTTGCTTTCAAACCTTGAACTTAGATTCAGAATGTTCAAAGGTCAATCATGGTGTGAAACCTGTGTGGTCGAGTTAGAAGCAGCCCATGAATTAGGGGTGAGAATATCAGATGTGATCAAAAGAAAGTTTGTGAAGCTAGATCAAGAGCACCCCTCGAACTAGGGGCAAAAATGTTTGATGTGCTCGAAGAGCCGAAGATGGATCATTCTGCAAATCAATGAAGATTGGCAAGAATGCCAAATCCCAGAAGGGAGGAAAGAAGAAAGTTTTGTTGAAGGACAACCAAGTTCCTATCCAGGGGCAAATTCAACCTCCATTTGATGGACTCCTGCATCGTTAGCGAACAACAGCCATTCTCCTGGATTCAGATGACTTCAGGATCTCAAAACCATTTGACATGGACAAAGCTACACTTTTACCCTTAAGAGGCTCGCTGGGCCGAAAACCCAAAAGGGCGACCCAGGCAAAAGTTAGAGCAAGAAAAAGAACAAAAAGAACAAAAAAAAAATGCAAAGAATGAAAAAAGGAAAAGCAGAAAAATGAAGAAAATGAAAACAAAAGATGAAAAAGAAAAAAGAAGAAATGAAATGAAAAGAATTGAAAAGAAAAGAAGAACAAAGCTCGCAAGGTTGAAAACCCAGAAAAGGCGGCCTTGGCAAAAGTTAGAGTGCAAAAGGAGAGGTTAATACCCGAGTGTACCTTAACCCCCAAACTACGTAAGGCTTGATTCCCATCTTTGGGATACATAGGCAACTTCATTCTGAAGTCCAGCCGTAAAACACTCCAAATTCAACTGTCCTGTCCATGAGATTGAACGGGTCATGTTTATCATCGCTATATCTGAGTGTTCGTTGGTGATCGTCACTTTGAGAACATGTTACAGTGTGCTGCGGTGCTATTCAAACAAGGGGCAACTTTCCGTTGCCATACAATGTGCTACGGTGCTATTCAAACAAGGGACAACTTTTCGTTGCCATACAACGTGCTGCGGTCAAACACGGGGCAATTTTCCATTGCCATACAGTGCCTGGATCTGAGGTTGTGCATCTCAAGAGTAAGTTCCGTGCTCGTTGAGCAGCGGCCATTTGCAAAAATAGTTTTTGAGAATTTTTAATGAAGTTGACTAATTCTCTCGAAAATTATTCCATTTTTCTAAAACTGGACCATTTCATAGACCAAAAAAAGGAAAATTTTCAGTGCTCATAACCTGACTTGCATGATTTCAAATTAGAAAATCGAACAAGCATGTTAATCTAACTCTCATTTTGGTTAAAATTGTTTTAGCAGAAGCAAAAAACAAAAAATGGTCAAAATGATGAACTAGGGGCACAGTTGAGTCAGGTTTTCTGTCTTTTCCCCTTTATCAACGCACTTGCCAGAAAGGGCATCATACCTGCCGGAAAAGGGCACCACTGAAGCTAACAACAAAAGGCTAAAAGCTCTCAACATCCTCCAAGCAACGAGGTATCAAGCCAAGTGCGAAGCATGAACTGGAATGGATCAAGATATTCCACTTCTTCGTTTGGACACATTTGATCATGTCCAAACTCTCCAGCAGAACATCGTCAACCGATGTCAGCTGCAGATTTGCTACACACCCAATTGTAGCGCAACCCCTTTGCGGGAAAGTTCGTTGTTGTGAGCAGAAGAAGAGAATCTAGCAGAATGCTAGGGGCAAGAGCCCGCAACTTTCTGTTTATCCATTAACCACCCTGGGGAGGGATGAAAAATGAGAGATTAAAGAATAGAGAGATGTGCGCTGAGAGGAAAAGCGAGGAAAGGGTTTTGAGAGAAAAACCGAGCTTGAGGGCCGAGTGATGTGAGAATCACAAATAAGAAAGGGTGGGGAATAATACCCGAAGAAACTGACTCCTTATGAACTGAGAGGTCTCTTGCCATTGGTGATACATATCCGAATGTTGTGTTTGTGTCTTTGTTTGTCTCCATTCTTGTTTTGAGTCACTTTGAGTGTCAACGGATGTGTTTAGGTCGTTTTACCTTCGTTTTTCCTTTGTCGGGTCGTTTTGGCTGTGGCTAGTCGTCGGCTCAATACCCGGTTAAGAACTCATTTCTCAATTTAAAAAAAATCATTTTGTGCTCAGAGTGCTGTGCCGTTCTCCACATTTATGCGAAACAAGATTTTGTTCTTTCAAAAACCGCAGGGTTTAACCCAGGTCATGTGGGAATAGTAAAACCAGGACCTATCTAAAGCTATATAGGTTCCAGACTTCGAAGCAAAAAAAAGAAGGAAAAATGTCAGGCATCTGAGTTTGTTTCAACTTCTGCAAGTTCCGTCATCACATCCTGTATCTTCAGAATGAGCTGCATGTTCAGAATTTAGAATGAGCTGTGTGCAAATGAAAATGTATAAGCTGCGTGTTCAGAATTGAAGTGTGTAAGCTGCGTGTTCAAAATGAAATGAATGAGCTGTGTGTTCAGAAATGAAAATTTATGTGCTGCGTGTTCAGAATTTAGAATGAGCTGCGTGCAAATGAAAATGTATGAGCTGCGTGTTCAGAATTGAAATGTGTGAGCCGCATGTTAAAAATGAAGTGAATGAGCTGTGTGTTTAGAAATGAAAATTTATGAGTTGCGTGTTCAGAATTAAGAATGAGCTACGTGCAAATGAAAATGTATGAGTTGCACGTTCAAAAATTGAAATGTGTGAGTTGCGTGTTCACAATAAAGTGAATGAGTTGTGTGTTCAGAATGAAAAAACGCTGAGCTGGGTGTTCAAAATTGAAAAAATGGGTTGTGTGCCCGAAATGAACTGTGTGTTCAGAATGAGCTGCGTGCCCCAAATGTGTTGTGTGCCCCAAAATGTGCTGTGTGCCCGAAATGAACTGTGTGTTCAGAATAAGCCGTGTGCCCCAAACGAGCCGTGTGCCCGAAATGAGCTTTGTGCTCGAAAAATGAGCCGTGTGCTCGAAAAATGAGCTGTCTGCCCGAAATGAGCTGTGTGCCCGAAATGAGACGTGTGCCCAAAATGAGCTGTGTGCCCAAAAAATCAGCTGTGTGCCCCCAAGATGAGCTGTGTGCCCGAGATCTGCCGTGTGCCGAAAATGAGATGTGCTTCGTGCCCGAAATGTGCTAAGTGCCCGAAATGTGCTGTGTGCCCAAAATGAGTTGCGTGCCCGAAATGAGCTGTGTGTCCAATAGAGCTGTGTACCCAGATAAACAGAGTGCTGTGTTTCGAGCTGCGTGCCAAATGAACAGAATATTGTGTTGTGAGCTGCGTGCCAAACAAACAAAGTGTTGTGTTGTGAGCTGTGTGCCGAATAAACCGAATACTGTGTTATGAGCTGCACGTTCAGAATAAGCAGTGTGCTGATCTGAGCTCTGTGTTCAAAGTGAACAGAATACTGTGTTGACTGTTTCACTGTTTCAGGCCAGAATGGTGATCAGAAGTGCTCTCCCTGAGTACCATTCCCTGTGCAAGTTATCATGGCTATGTTTGCAATGAGGGAAAGTTGTGAATATGATCAGGAAGGAAAATGGTATTTGTGGTTTCTGTATGCAGAAGCTACCCCTTGTCAGCATTTCAGGACCTTTGTACAGTGAGTTGAAGGTAAGTGTTCAAAGAACGCAATGGACGGGAGATCCCCGTCAGAGTAAAGCGGTTTACCTCCACTCACTCCATGAGGTGCTTTCTAAAGTGCCGCTCTGTTTGTTTATTGCGTTTATTTGCATCTTATGTTATCTTGTACCATTTATCCTTTTACGCCGAGCTGCGTTCAGGATCGTCGTCCTCTGGGACTTTCTCAGGTTGCGCCGAACACGCGCCTGATAGTTTGTTTTAGACCTCCTCTCATGATTTCAGCATGGTTTAAGGGTCCCTTTTTGTCACACGATTTCAGCGTGTTTGGAATTCATCTTATGTTATTTTGTACCATTTATCCTTTTACGCCGAGCTGCGTTCAGGATCGTCGTCCTCTGGGACTTTCTCAGGTTGCGCCGAACACGCGCCTGATAGTTTGTTTTAGACCTCCTCTCATGATTTCAGCATGGTTTAAGGGTCCCTTTTTGTCACACGATTTCAGCGTGTTTGGAATTCATCTTAGGTTGCATTGTGTACGTACTTAGGCGGTTGTTTTTGAGCCTCTTCTCACCATTTCAGCGTGGTTAGAGTGTTCTTTTCCTCACACGATTTCAGCGTGTTTGGAATTCATCTCAAGTTGCATTGTGTACGCACCTAAGTAGTTGTTTTCAGGCCTCTTCTCATGATTTCAGCATGGTTAGAGTGTCCCCTTCCTTACACGATTTCAGCGTGTTTGGAATTTATCTCTGGTTGAGTGGAACGCCCTCCTGATTAGTTTTCTTTGTTCTTCCTCCTCTCACGATTCCAGTGTGGTTGGAGTGCGTTACTCCTTTTGCATCTATTGTTCTATCTGTTACATCCATTGCATCATATCTGTTTTATGCTGGTCTAGAGACCTTAAATCCTCTGGTCTAGGAGACCTTAAATCCTGCATCGTTATTCGCACTGTCTTGTGCACTTTTTGGTCTAGGAGACCTTAAATCCTCTAAAGATGCAATTCCTTTGGTGTTTGTCATGCCCGAACGACTTCCAGTGGTCTGGTATAGCCACCTGCCTGTGTTTGCGATGAGTTCCTAGGAGACCAACTGAGACGGTGGAAACTAGAGTTCGAATGGCTCATGCCCAGAACGCAAAGGTTCGGGATTTTCGAGACTAAAGTCTGGTTTACATACCCAGGGGTATATCCTCGGCTTGAAATTTGTATGGCAACCCCATAGATTGAGATAGCATGTGTATGCGCCTCAATTCTAGATAGTAAACCAACCTAGTCTGTCACCCTATTGGAGAACAGGGAAAGTTGCGACCATAGTTAGGGAGAAAAGTAGTACCTGCGGTTCAACCGAGAAGAAAGGGAAGGTCCCCAGCAACATGAGGTAGGTCATTGCGAATTGCCCCTGTAATGTACCTTCACTTCCTAACTACTACATCATCTAGTATGTCCATTGCATTGTACATAGAATATATTACATGCATTTACTGCATATCCATTGTATCACTTGCGCCTTCCCATGTTAAGCTTAGTCTGGCATGTGCCCATACTTTTCGCGTTAAAGCATGGTTATGTGATTATGTGTACACGCCTATTCCACTAAGGGAATTGTGGTTTGAGGGTGACGGCACCATTTCTGTGTTAGACATGGTTTGTTTGTGTCCATGCCTTTTCTAGGCAAAATGTGGTTTGGCCGCGCGCTTTATTCAATTCATCCATTGCATCCATTTCATCGTATTTTAGTTTGTTACATTCAGCATTTAGGATCACGATCTTTCCTCAGCAGATCATTCCCCACTTATATCATGCCACCCAATTGCTTGTACTTTGTGGTCTCTCTGCGAAACACATAGTTTTGCATGTGCTCGCACCCCTTTCACGTTGAAACACGGTTCTGTTATGTGTAAGCATCCATGCTGAGTTCTGGCCAGTACTAGGATGTAGGCACTTAGCTTGTGTTAGGCATCATCCGGCTCGTGCCCACTGCCTTTTCTGTGTTAAAAGTAGTTTGATTTTGTATCTCCATCCCTTTATGATATTTGTGTAGTTTTGAACTGCTTGTGGTTTGATCATCTCACATACATTGCATATCATTTGCATTGTTTTGTTGCATTGTATATTATTACATTGTTTTCTAATATTGCATATCATTCGCGCTATTTTGCGCATCGCGCTATCTTGTGCACTGTGTCATTCGCGTTGTCTTGTGCACCTTATCTGCACTTGTTAGTGCATTGCATTGTTTCGCATCCCTACCGCATTGTTATGAGTTACACATAGGTCGCATTGTCATGCACCCACACTTCGCATGCGTCGTCGCACACGTTTCACTAGCATCGTTATACACTTTGCCATCGGCACCATACGTGTCCGCGTTTGATATAGCTCTGAACATATGTTGCTAACTTATTGTACCTATTAAGTTCCTTTCTTTTACAGGCACGATATTGTATGTACGGTTCATTCAAGAGAAGTTCCGGTTCAGTTTGAACGTACCTTTTCGCCTCTCGCATGCGGTGCGTTAGAACATCTTCGGTTTCGAACACTCGGATGAGTTCTGATGTTCCTTCATACCTTTTCTCCTCTCGCATGCGGTGCGTTAGGACATCTTCGATTTCGAACACTCGGATGGGTTCCGGTGTTCTTTCATACCTTTTCTCCTCTCGCATGTGGTGCATTAGGACATCTTGAGTTTCAAACACTCGGATGAGTTCCGATGTTCTTTCATACCTTTTCTCCTCTCGCATGCGGTGCATTAGGACATCTTCAGTTTCGAACACTTGGATGAGTTCTGGTGTTCTTTCATACATTTTCTCCTCTCGCATGCGGTGCGTTAGGACATCTCCGGTTTTGAACCCTCGGATGAGTTCCGGTATTCTTTCATACCTTTTCTCCTCTCGCATGCGGTGCGTTAGGACATCTTTGGTTTCAAACACTCGGATGCGTTCCGGTGTCCATTTGTTCGTTTTCTCCTCTTGCGTTTGATACGTTGAGAGTTGTTTTGTTTGAGACTCCGGATGTTCTCGGTAGTCGCTTTTAGCCTTCTCCGCGGGAGATGCAGTGAGAATTGTATAATTTTCTTACATCCTTTCTGTATGAGATGTGGTTTGACTCGTGTTTACTTGCTTTGCATAACGTACGCTTAAACTGTTGCATTTATTGCGTACATTTGCTTCATTACAGCGTGCTTTTCATGATCATAAGTTATGCTCGGCTTCGTGCATACCCCTTTTCATTTTGCCCCTGCCTGCGGGCACATCTCTTTGTTTATCTCGCCTGTTTGTCTAAGTCTTTAGCCTTGTCAAAAATGGGTCGTCTCTGCGCTTTGACATTCACTCCCGTCACTTATGACTTTCGATTTCTGTGAAAGAGGGACAACTGTAGACACCCCATTTTTGACTGACCTTAAGACTCAAACGTCATCGATTGAGTACTCGGTGATTGCGCATGTTGTGCTCGTTCTGAGGTTTCGGAGTTTCGACTGAAAGCCTTACCCCCGGACCTCGGAACCCTTTTGTGCTTTGCCTCAGTTTGCGAACAAGGTCTTGTTTTCTCTTCTCGGAGGGAGGGAGAGGTCTTGTGGACCATCTCTCAGTTGCCGTAGGCTACTTTTCGTGGTCGTAGGCCACTGTTCCCATTTGGAGACCAGTTTCTAGTTTTCGGAGCCGTCGGCTGCGCGCCTCGGTCCGGGACAGCTTAACATTTTCCGTTTGGCACGATTTTTGGCACACACCTTGTTTCCTCTGTTTAGAGGGACACTGTGGCCCAGGAGACTACCTTTGTGATCGCACGCCACTCTCGATGCTTAACAGCCTGTTTTCGGGGCACCCGGCTGAGTGTTTTGACCCCCGAACCCTCGTTTTGCATCCGTCTTGGTTAATTTTTGGCATGGACCTTATTTTCATTGTTGGGAGGTGGTACAAGGGTGGGAGACCACATTTTCTCCTTGGAGACCACTTTTCTCCCGCCAGCCGATTTTCTTGTCAGGAAGCTGGTCTCCTTGGTCTTTGAGCCACATTTACTAGTCTCCCACCATACCACTAACTTGCATTCAGTTGGGAGACCATCAAATGGGCTAGCCGACCACCTTTCATTGACCTGAACCTTTTGAACTGGTCGGCCGACCACCTGAACTGGTCGGCCGACCACCTGAACTGGTCGGCCGACCACCTGAACTGGTCGGCCGACCACCTGAACTGGTCGGCCTGCCTCCCTCAGTTTTGTCTGTATGAGTGTGTGCCAGCTGGAATGCACAGACTGTATCCTCCATACACGTGTATGGAGGATCTTCAGCCTTGGTTTTTAACTTCTTGAGGAAACTTTGGCCTTGTATCTCTGTAAGAGAGGCCCTCCTCTTCCTTGGCACAGGTTCAGAAATTAAGTCTAAGGCAACACAAACATATCCCTGTATATCTCTCTATTTTGGCTCCAAAAGTGCATTTGTTCTTGACCCATTGCACACAACCTAATAGCCTAACACCCTCACCTTGTTACCAAGCTGCTGGAGGGTCTTGAGAGAGCTCAAGGGTTTGGTTTTTGGTCCAGAAAGTTGCTGTCTTGCTGAGCTTCAAGGGTAACACACTCTTTCCCTCTTTTAGGCTTTATTTTGATCCATCTCTTAGCCTTACTTGCATGCATATTTGAGATTTGTTGTCAACTGAAAAAAGTCTTGTTTTGAGGTCCTTTTGATGTTTGTTTAAGATCATTTTGTTGTTGGCGGTGATCTACCTCCTTGCATGCTTCATTTTGCCTTATTTTGAGCCATGCCCTAAGGCCTTTGTGTTGACCTTTGCTTGCCCGTTTAACCACTGAAATCCGGCGGATTTTCAGTGGTTAACATGTGTTTTTGAGAGCCAAAATCAGATAGGGGTGACCCTCTTCCTCCTTGTCTTGTTCACTAGCATTTTCGGCCTTACAAAGGAGCCTTCATTTGCACACCTCCAAGCCTTGTTTCAGGCCCTTTTTAGTGACTTTTAGGGCCTTCCTAGGCTCCTTCCAGAGTTGGTTTTGTCACCTTGGGTGTGTCTCTTGAATGTGTAGAATAACCCCTTTTATAGCCTATCAAAGGAGTATGTCATTCTTGCATGCATTGATCATGTTTTAGTGGGTTTTTGGGCTTTATTTGGCATGTCATGTCTCTGACTTTTCCTGGTTTAGTGGCCTCTTGAATGCTTCATATGCTTGTAGTGTAATCCATGTTCACTAGCTCACATTGCATGTTGTTTTGACCCTTGATTCTAGCATATTTTGGCCATCTTCTAAACTGATTTTATTCATGATTTGGGCTGCCTTAGCTTCTTTTTGAGGTCCCATGGTCGAATCATGCTTGCCATGCATACTTGTAGTGTAATACCCTCGCCTAACTTCGAGTTTTGAAGCATCTTATATGCTTAACTTGAGTTGTTTTCATGTTTTGGCATCATTGAACATGTTATTTCAGAGCTTATACTTATGGCATATTCCCATGTTTTCCACTCTTTAAATGCATTTGAGAGTTGCGCTTGTATGCCTCATTTTTGGGCTATTGCATGAGCTTCATTTTTGTGCATTGCGAGCCATCATTTTAGTCCACTTTGCCACTGTTTTGGGTCTGCATAGGGACTGTTTGGGGTTGGTTTGGTCATTTGGGCATCGCTTTGCATACCTCTAGTGTAATGCACTTCACTAGTTTCGGTAATTGTGCCATCCAACATGCATCGGGTGAGTTGTTTGCATGATTCGGGACCATCTTGTATCTCATTTCAGAGCTGGAACATGTGTCATTGTATGCCATATGTCATCCTTGTCATGCTTTGATAGAGTTGCACTTTGTTCCTTAGGTTTGGTCCCTTGCATTTGTGCATGTTTGCATGAACCATGTTGCCTCATTTTCATCATATTGGCCACTGATTTGGGTGTCGCCGAGGCCCTTCCATCTTGGTTTAAGTCCATCTTGCATTGTGTATGCCCTATAATCCATGTTATCTCATGTTTGATCATTGCATTGCATATGCCTCGTTCATAACATCGCGTATATTCGTGCATTATGTATGCATGCCATATAATCCATGTGCATTGAGAATGCCATTGATTAGATCATAACATTGTGTATGCCATTTGCATGCTTGCATGTCATTTCGTGCATCTTCGCATCACTTAGTTGCGTTGCATTTAGATCGCATGCTAGAGTTGCATTTGTCCATACATTGTTTGTCGCATTGTGTTTGGAGTAGGGTTTAGTCCAAACATGGTAAACGAGGGACATTTCATACTCAAAGTGATGAAAACACTCTTGACTATCCATGATAGAGTTATTGGTTTTAGTTGCTTATATGTGCATTCATGTCCCATTGAGTCGGGCAATTCGACTCCTCGGCCATCATGCATCGGGATGCCTGATTGGTGGCCCGAGGATCGAGGACTACAATCCCTAGAGCTTATGCAATGACGGGGAGAGTGGTCGGGCACACATATGTTGAAAATACTTTGCCTTTTCTCTCTCTTGCCTTTGTTGCAGAAAAACCAGAAACCAGAGGCAGAAACTGGTCGGCTGACCAGCTTTTCTGGCAAGCTGACCACCGCTTTTGGTTTCTCCCACAAAAGGTGGTCAGTAGGTGGTCTCCAAGGCCATGAGCTGGTGGGCAGCCTTCCCATGGGGTCCTAGGGTGTAGTTTCAGCCTTCTGGAGCTTTGTGCAAGTTTCTGAGATCAATTACAAACAAAGGCGAGTTGAGACATCGCAATGGATTTCCCGACAAGGTGACTTGAGCATGCATGCACCCTTTATCATTTGGAACAGAGCTGAGGCAGTCCATTTCATGTAGCTTGCATGCTAATTTATTTGCTTCCTTAATTTAATTTGTTAATTAATTAATATTGTGTAATATTTAGCTATAATTCGTTATTCATTTCGGTTGTGTAATAACTAGTTTAATTAGCTTAGATTAGCTAGTTGGTTGTGTATTATTCATTCGGACCCTCCGCGAGAGGGCGAACTTTGTAATAAGTGTGCGTGTGTGTGATGCATGTCTTCCAACCCCACGTCTTTATCCCTTTTATTTACAGCTTATGATGGTTAGTTTTAGGGCTTGTTTTAATTAGCATCTATATGTTCACATGCTTGCATTCATTCATCTATATTGCATGCACCGGGCTCGGCGCATCATGCTAACTGCATTGCATTTCAATTCCAAGTTGAACAAATGTATCAATTGTTGCATCTCATATGCCATCTTAGAATAGTCGAGCCTATTGTAGTTGCATTTTTCCATGTGTTGCACTAGGCATTCTTAGCATAGTTAGGATTTATGCATGGTTTCTAATTAGCTTCTTTCTTTGGGTCGGAGTACTCGGTAAGTGTTTATGCTTTAGCATCCTTGCATGTGTGTGAGTGACTGCCATGATAGCATGCTTGCCATGAGGCTATGTGCTTATGTGATATAACTGCCTGAATGCCTGTGGTTGAAGGTTTGGTTGCTGAAGTTGGAATAATTCGTCGAAACCCGTGTTTTAGCCTACTTCCGAGTAGCAAACTTCAATTCAATTTCAAAACAAACAGATAAGCGATGTTTGTTCCAACTTAGGCAATCCAGTCTATACTTGTATGATGTGCCTATCACATAGTAATTCTAGGCTAATAAACCAGAATAAGAGCACATGTGTTTTCAAAAACTCGATATCATGCTTAGTAGTGGCCGATCTTCGATCGGGCGAGCGGGGGTGGTCATGAAATGACCTTCCCCAATCGTACCCAAGTTCCCGAGCCGAGGCAACTTTGGTGATGACGGACACGTGGCCTTAGGCACGAGTCAGGGTTTCCTAAATTCCTCCCAAACAAAATATTTAGGTGGCGACTCTGTATTTGGCAAAGCAGTCCATGTTTGGCACTTCTTTCTAAAAATCTATTTTTCAAAATGATTTGCTAGATTTGGACTCTTTGTTGATTTATCGGTCTCGCATTGCACTTTGCGAGATTAGATTCAGAACCGTGACATTTGAGTCTGAACTGTAGTAAGCCTGATGAACAAAACGGGATTTCTCCTGGGACGTTCTGGGACGTCTACAGGAGGGAGTGGCCTTGTAGACCATCTCTCTGTGGTCGTAGACTACTTTTCGTGGTCGTAGGCCACTTTTCCCGTTTGGAGACTAGTTTCTGGTTTTTGGAGCCTTTGGCCACGTGCCTTGTCTCGGGCCCGCTTAACATTCTCCGTTTGGCGTGGTTTTTGAACCACACCTTGTTGCCTCTGTCTAGAGGAACACTGTGGTCCGGGAGACCACTTTTGTGGTTGCATACCACTTTTGATGCTCGTCGGCTAGTTTTTGGGGCTTTTGGCCGCGTGTTTCGCCTCCCAATTTCTCGTCTTGCATTCGCTTTGATTTGTTTTTCGTACAAACCTTGCTTTCCTTGTTTGGAAGGTGGTACAAGGGTGGGAGACCAGTATTTCTCCTGGCCGACCACTTTTCCTTTTTCCAGCTAGTTTTCTTGTCAGATAACTGGCTTTCTTGGTCTTTGGACCATCTTTTCTGGTCGACCACCACACCACCACGTTGCATTTAGTGTGTTGACCTCTCCCACCTATGGATGACCAGCTTTTGCTCTGGTTGACCACTTCAAGTGGTCGGTTGCTTTTTGGCACCTTTTTGGAGATATTTTGGGACAGTTGGCATAGCTGGAGAGCATTTGAGCCATCCTCTATACACGTGTATGGAGGGATGGCATTCAAGCTTAGCTTCTCGAAGAAGCTTTGGCTTTCCTCTTCTATAAGAGAGAGGCTCCTCCTCCCTCCTCCAGGTTCAGAAAATCTGAGGGAAAAGAGTTACATATAGCTTTGTCTCTATATCACTCTTGTTCTTCATTTTTGTGCTCAAAAGTGTAGATTTGTCTTACTTTAACACATAAACACACACTCAAACACCATCCTTTTGCAACTGAGGTGCTTAGGGGCTAATTTTGGTGTTCTTAGGTTGCTTTGAGCTTAAAAAAACTGCTGGAGTTGCAGTTATAAAAAGGGTCTTCAAGGGTGAGCTTTTGACTTTTAAATCCCCCTTTCTTGCATAAGCTTTTAGCCTATCTTTCATGCTATTTTAAGCTTAGCTCATAACTGATAAAAGTTCTATTTTTGCATGCTTAAAAAGTTTGTTTAAGATTACTTTTGTATTTGGGGTTATTTACCCCCTCTTAGGCCTTGTTTGGCCTTATTTTTGAGCCTTTTTTGTAAGCTTCAGGACCACCTTGTATTGGCCTTCTCACCACTGAAATCGCTCTGGATTTCTGTGGTGGGGATGGTGTTTTAAGGTCCTAAGAAGGGGAGGGCCATCCCATCTCCTTGCATCTTCAATACATGCCTTAATATGCCTCATGTTTGAGTGTCTTTACTAAGTGTATGTAGACCATATCTTAGCTTGTATTTGTGGTTATTTTACTGTGGCATACCACTAATTTTGCTTTTCTTGGTCACTCCATGCATGGTTAATACACTCGTAGTGTAAATCACACACACTAGCTTTGTATGCTTCATGAAGTAGCATGTATTTCTAGCCTATTTTCTTTCCATTTCAGCATGTTTTTGGTGATTTTTTTTCCATGTCATGACTCTATTTTTGTTTGGTTTGGTTAGCCTTTGCATGCTCCTTGCACTTGTAGTGCATTTCCATGAAATAGCCTAACATGCTTCATGTTGTGACATGTCATTCTAGCATGCTTTTGGCTTAACTTCATGAAGCTTTTGCCCATGTTTTAACATGCTTTAGCTCTGATTTTGGTTGTCTTGGTCATGCCTGACTTCCTTTGTGTAGCTATAGTTCAATCTAGCTTGTTAGCTTTGTACACCAATGTCCACTAGCATGCTCTACTTGGCTTATTTGAATGATTTAGCATCACTTATTATGTGATTTCAGTCCATGTTTCATGGCCATACATTCACATTTGTCACTCATTCAATGCATTGGAGGGTTTCCCCCTTTATGCCTTAACATGAATCATTGCGTATGCCTTCATGCCATAGCTTGCGAGCTCTCATTTCAGTGTTTATTTGGGGTTATTTTGCCATGATATAACTCTGATTTTTATTGCTTAAGTCATTCCATGCTTGGTCTTAATAGGTGTAGTATAACCCACCTTATTTGCCTTGTATGAATCATGCTTCATGCCCTTTTTGCTAGCATGTTTTGGCATTCTTCCATGCATGTTTTAGACTCATTCTAACATGTACTAGGACTGTTTTGGGTTGCCTTAGTCACATGCTTCATGTTTTGTATACTTGTAGTACAAATGCTCTTGCTTGCCTCAAGCTTTGAGCACCATTGCATGCTTCATTTGTGTTGTGTACATGATTTGGCATCACTTAACATGACATTTCAGCGCTTATAGCATGCTTATGTTCCTACTTCATTCATGCTTTGAATGTCTTTAAGTGTTGTGCATTGTTGCTTTGTTATGGCCTTAGCTTGCATGCTTGCATGCCTAGGCCTTTGGGCCCTCATCTCAGCATGTTTAGGTCCTTGTTTTTACCTACTTGAGCTCTGTCCATGCTTAGTTTATACATTTGTGCCATGTGTTGCATGCCTTCTTTGTGTTGTTCTTTGCTAGCTTTCATGCCTTAGGACCCTAGCATGCTTTACTTATGTTGTTTGAATAATTTGCCATCATTTCTTGCTTCATTTCAGTGCACTTAGTTTTGTTACACTTCCACTTTTGTCACTCATCGAGCACTCTTGAGAGTTGTGCTCTTTGGCCTCTTTGATGGCCAATGCATTGTGCATGCATGACTAGCTTTATGTGCCTTCATTTCATCACCAATAGCCGCTGATTTGGGCATGACTGAGGTCTACCCCTGTTGGTTTAAGTCCATTGATTATGCCATGTATATTGCATTGAGTATGCCATATTATTTCATTGCATTGAGTATGCCATCTTACATTGCATTATGCATGCTTAATTCACATCATTGCATTGCGCATGCTAACAGATATTTGCATTGAGTATGCATGTCCCTAATATTGCTAAGTTGCCCTTGTAGCATTGCATTGTGCATGCACGCATTAGCATTGTTCGCATGCCATTAGTTTTGTTAAGTTAATCATGTCACATTGCATTAAGTATGGCATGTAGTTTATTCGCATTGTCCATGCCATGCTTGCTTGCATTGTGTTTTGAATAAGTGTTATTCTAAACACGGGAAAAGAGGGACGTTTCATACTTCAAGTGATGAAACGTGCCTTAATTCCCAATCGCTGACGCTCTTGATCATACATGATAGAGTTTTAGGGTTTATGTGTTTACTTGTGCATTCATTTTCATATTGAATTGTGCAACTTTGCCTCTCGGCCATCATGTATGAAAATGCACGATTGGTGGCCCGAGGGTCGAGAACCACACCCTTTGAGTTCATAACATGATAGAGAGGGGTGGTTGTGCACACATATCTTGCAAATACATTGTCATGCCCTTTCTTGCTCTCTGTCGCAACAAATTGCAGTTCAGCAGCAACAACTAGTCGGCCAGCTAGAAAAAGTAGCTGGCCAACCACTTTTCTTGGTTTTCAACAACAAAAAGTGGTCGGTAGGTGTTTCTAGGGACCAAAAGTGGTCGGCCACCCTCCCACAGGATTCCTAAAGTGGAGTTTCATCTTTCTGGAGCTTGGTGCAAGTTTCTTAAAACAAATGAAAACAGAGGCAAATCAGGGCATCGCATTGGATTTCCGAACGAGGCGACCAGGCTTGCATGCATTCCTCTCCCTCTGAGACTCCTGATTTACTGCTTTCCTTAGCTTCCATGCTTCGATACCTAGCTTTTGCTTTTGTTTGTACTCTTAATTAGCTAATGCGTTAGCTATTCAATTCATTCTGTAATAATTATTTAACTAGGATTAGTTAATTAATTGTGTTGTAATAATTAGTTTAATTAGCTTAGATTAGCTAGTTAGCTTCTTATTTGGTCCCTCCCTCGAGAGGGCACATTGTTGTAATAAGCGTGCGTGTGTGTGATGCATATCTTCCAATCCCCATTTCTTTCTCCCTTTTACTTAACCGCTTACAATGGTTAGTTTTAGGGCATATTTCATTTAGCATACCTTATGCTTGCATGTCTGCATCCATTCATCTGTATTGCATGCACCGGGCTCGGCGCATCATGCTAACTGCATTGTATTTCAATTTCAATTTGAATACATGTACCAAGTTGCATCTCACATGACATTCTTAGGATAGCCGAGCCTATCTTAATTGCATTTTTGCATGTGTTGCATTAGCCATTTTAACATGATGCATTGATTTCAAACTAGTTCCTTGTTTTGGCTTAGAGTACACTGTGAGTGTTTACACTTTAGCATACTGCATGTGTGTTAATGTTGCCATGAAAGCATGCTTGCCATGAGGCTATTTGCTTACGTGATTAACTGCCTGAATGCCTATGGGTGAAGGTTGGATTACTTGAATTGGGACAATTCATTGAAATCCGCATTTTAGCCTACTTACGAGTAGCAAACTTCAAACCATTTTCCAAACAAACGGATAAGCGATGCTTTGTTCCAAATTAGGCGATCTAGTCTATACTTATGTGTTGTGCGCATCACATAGTAATTCTAGCTAATTAACTGGAATAAGAGCACCTGTGTTTTCAAAAACAAGATATCATGCTTAGTACAGGCCGATCTTTGATCGGACGAGCGGGGGTGCTCATTAAATGACCTTCCCCAATCGTACTCAAGTTCCCGAGCCAAGGCAACTTTGGTGATGATGGACACGTGGCCTTAGGCATGAGTCAGGGTTTCCTAAATTCCCCCAAAATAAAATATTTAGGTGGCGACTCTATATCTGGCAAAGCAGTCTATGTTTGGCACTTCTTTACAAAAATCAGTTTTCCAAAACGATTTGCCGGATTTGGACTCTTTGGTGATTTATCAATCTCACATCGCACATTGTGAGATCAGATTAAGAACCATGACATTTGAGTTCGAACTGTAGCATTGAAGCCCAAAGCGCGCCTACAGATGGCCGAGAAGCCAAATTGCACAATTTAATGTAAAATGAATGCACACATAAACGCATAAAGCCTAGAACTCTATCATGTATGATCAAGAGTATCGGTGATCAAGAATTGAGGCACGTTTCATCACTTCAAGTATGAAATGTCCCTCGTTTCTCGTGTTTGGACTAACACCAAATCCAAGCAAATGCAACAAAAGCATGGCATACACAATGCGACTCAAGCATGCAAACATGTAATACGATGAAACAAGCATGTGAACAATATGCAAGAGATAAGCATGCAAGCATGCAATGCAATGTGACATAGCATACTCAATGCCAATGGCATGCACACTCAATGCAAAGCAATAAAATAGCATACACAATGCAAATAACAACATGGCATACACAATGCTCGATGGACGTAAACCATAATGGACAGACCTCAGTCATGCCCAAATCAGTGGCCATGATGATGAAACTAAGGCCCAAAAGGGCAAGGCAAGCATGCACATGCATTGGCCTATCAAGTAGGTCTAAGAACACAACTCTCAAGCACATTGAAGAAGTGATAAACATGAAAGTGTGATAACACTAAAGGCTTGGAAATCAAGTGTGAAATGATGCCAAATCATTCAAACAACACAAGTAAAGCATGCAAGAGAGCCTAAGACACAAGGCCATTAAAGGGACTACACAAAGGGGCATGCAATACATGGCACAACTGATTGAACCAATCATGAGCAGAACTCAAATAGGTCTAAACAAAGACCAAAACATGCTGAGATGAGGGCCCAAAGACCTAGGCATGCAAGCATACACACTAGGCCATAAACAAGGCAACAATGCATAACACTCAAAGGCATTTAAAGAGTGAATGAAGTGAGAATATGGAAATGCTACATGCTCTGAAATGTCATGTTAAGTGATGCTAAATCATGTACACAGCACAAATGAAGCATGCTATGGTGCCCGAAGCTTGAAGCTAACATATGTACTTGCACTACAACTATGCAAAACATGAAACACATGGCCAAGGCAACCCAAAACAGTCCTAGAACATGTCAAAATGAGTCTAAAATATGGATGGAAGGAAGCCAAAACAAGCTAGCATGAAGGGCATAAGGCATGGAATATGCATGGCCAAAAGGGAGGTTTACACTACACCTACTAAGACCAAGCATGGAATGGCTTCGCCAACAAAAATCAGAGTTATATCATGGAAAAATAACCCCAAAAACACATTAAAATGATAGCTCGCAAGCTTAGGCATGAAGGCATACGCAATGACTCATGTTTAAGACATAAAGGGCAAACCCTCCAACGCATTGAAAGAGTGAAAGATGAGTGTATGACCATGAAACATGGACTGAAATCACATAATAATTGATGCCAAATCATTCAAATAGGCCAAGTAATGCATGCTAGTGGACTTGATACACAAAGCTAACAAGCTAGAATGCATTATAGCTATACAAAGCATGGCATGCATGACCAATACAACACAAATTAGAGCTAGAGCATGTTAAAACATGGACAAAAGCTTCTTAGAGTTAAGCCAAAAACATGCTAGAATGACATGTTAAAGCATGATACACATTAGGCTAGCTTATGGAAATGCACTACAAGTGCATGGAGCATGCAAGGGCCAACCAAACCAAACCTTAACAGAGGTATGACATGGAAAAACATCACCAAAAACATGCTGAAATAAAATCAAATCATGCTAGAAATGCATGCTACTTCATGAAGCATACAAGACTAGTTCATGAGATTTACACTACAAGTGTACAAGGCATGCAAGTGATGACAAAACCAGGTAAAACCAGTGGTGTGCCATACCAAAATAACCCCAAATACATGCTAAGATATGGCCAACATAAGCTTAACAAACACGCTCTAACATGAGGCATTCGAAGCAAGTAAATAAGACACAAGGAGAGGGGATGACCCTCTCTTATTTGGGACCTCAAAACACCATTTCCACCACTGAAATTCTTCTAGAATTCAGTGGTAGAAAGGTCATGCAAAGGCTAAAACAAAAGCCAAAAGGGATGGCTCAAAACAAGCCCTAACAAGGCCTAAGAGGGGGTAGACCACCCCCAACACAAAAGTGACCACAGACAAACATTTTAAATATGTAAAAACAGAACTTTTTGTAGTAGGAAGTTAAGCCTAAATTAGCATGCAAATAGGTTTAAAAGCTTAAGCAAAGATAAGGGTTTTAAGGGTTAGAAGCTCACCCTTGATGAACACCTTCAAAACTACAACTCCAGTAGGTTCTCCAAGCTTAAACCAAACCAAAAACCTCAAAACCAGCTCCTAAGCACCTCAGCAACAAAAGGATGGTGTTTGAGTGTGTGTTTGTGTGTTAAAATATGAAGAAACTGCACTTTTGAGCACAAAAGTGAAGAATAAGAGCAATATAGAGACAAAGGTGTATATGTATAGCTCAAGAACTTTTTTTCTAAACCTGGAGGAGGGAGGTGGAGCCTCCCTCTTATAGGAAAACAAGCCTCAAGCTTGTTGAGGAAGCTAAGGGCTCAAAGCCATCCCTCCATACACGTGTATGGAGGATGGTTTCTGTGCCTTCCAGCTGTAATAGCTGTAAAGAAAATATCTTCAGGAAGCTAGTGAAAAGTAGCCGACCACTTGAAGTGGTCGGCCAACTACTTATAGTGGTCCGTCGACCACCACAAGTGGTCTCCCAAAAAGCAAACTGGTTGGCCATGGTGGGAGATGGTCAGCAGCATGAAAGAAAGCTAAAGGTGTGGTGGCCGACCAGAAAAAGTGGTCCAAAGACCAAGAAAACCAGTTTCCCGACTAGAAAACTGGCTGGCAGGAAGCAAAGTGGTCTCCAAGGGTAAGAACTGGTCTCCCACACTTGTACCACCTTCCAAACAAGGAAAACATGGTTTGTACCAAAAACAAACCAAAAAGGATGCAAGACGAAAGTCCCGGAGGTGAGGCGTGCAGTCGAGAGACTCGAAAACTAGCTGATTAGCACCAAAAGTGGTTTACAACCACAAAAGTGGTCTCCTAGACCACAGTGGCTCTCTAGGCCAAGGCAACAAGGTGTGGTTCAAAAACCACGCCAAACGGAGAAACGTTAAGCGGTCCCGAGACAAGGCGCGCAGCCGAAAGCTCCAAAAATTGAAAACTAGTCTCCAAGCGGGAAAATGGATCTACGACCACAAAAGAGTGGTCTACAGGACCTCTCCCTCCCTCCAGGGAAGAGAAACAAGGCTTGGTCCGCAAACTGAGTCGAAACACAAAGAGTTCAGAGGCCCTGAGGCAAGGCACTCAGCCAAAAACTCTCAAACCCCGAAACGAGCACAACATGCGCAATCACCAATCGCTCAATCGATGACATCTGAGTCTTAAGGTCGGTCAAAAATGGGGTGTCTACAGCAGCCAATAGCAAGTTTGCCTTGAGGTAAAGGCATAAGAGACCAAGTGCCTTGTCTTTGCAAAGTTTGAAACTCATCTAGCAAAGCTGCTTGTCATTGAGGAGATGTAGTAGTAGCCTGATAATTATCAAGTTCAATAGAAGTAGAAGAAGTTAAAAGACAGGTAGAAGAGAGAGGTCTAGACTTAGACCTGGTGAGCATGGGATGAGTGTTGGAGATAGAAGGAAGAAAAGGTAAATCAATAGAAATGGAAGAGATAGGAACAACTAGAACAGGGCCAGCAGGGGCAACTGGTGCATGACTAGAAGTGGTAGGCATGGGAGCTTCTGATGAGGAAGGAAAAATAGTAGGAGAACCAGGCATATCTGGAACAGGGAAAACAGGACCGACAGCAGGAACGGAGGGGACTGTAAGAGTAGTAACAGAAAATGGAGCAACTGAGCTGGATGAAGGCCAAAAGAAAGTCTGAAGCTGAGAGAGAGAAGGAGGAGTAGATTGAGGAAGAGACATAGACTGAGACTGAAAAGGAAAATAAGACTCATAAAAAATAACATGCCTAGAAACAAAGATGTGCCCAGTGGTAACATCCAGACACCTGTAGCCTTTGGTAGATGAAACATAACCAATAAAGACACAAGGTAAAGACCTAGGCTGAAGTTTGTGAGTTGTGTAAGGTCGAATCCAAGGGAAACACCTATAACCAAATACTTTTAGAAAAGAATAATCAGGTGAGTGATGATACAAAACTTCAAAAGGAGTAAGGTTATTGATCTTGGAAGTGGGATGTCTGTTAATAAGAAAGACTGAGGATGTAAAAGCATTAAACCAATAGTGAAATGGAAGAGCAGACTGATTCATAAGAGCAATGGTGGTTTCAATTAAATGTTTGTGCTTCCTTTCAGCTACCCCATTCTGAGCTAGAGTATGAGGAAAACTAAGTTGATGCTCAATGCCTTTATCCTTTAGAAACTGCTTAAAATTGTTGGCTAAATATTTCCCCGATTATCACTTCTGAGAACTTGAAGTTTAGTGGTAAACTGAGTCTCAACAAAGGCCTTGAACTCAACAAACTTAGAGAATACTTCACTTTTGTAGGTAAGAGGAAATAGCCAAGTAAATTTATTGTAATCATCAATGAAAAGAACATAGTATTTAAAATTGGAAATAGATGCATTAAAGGGTCCCCAAGCATCATAGTGAATAAGAGGCAATGGCTGATTTACAGTGGAATTAGAAAGATGAAATGCCAACCTATGACTCTTATAAACACAACAATGTGTGCATAACTTATTGTCATTAGAACTAGGTACATTAGTAGGCAACAAATTTTGAGATACAAGAAATTACAACTTATGACTAGAAGGATGACCTAATCTATTGTGCCAAGTGGTCTTGTTGCAGGGAGAAATAGTGGAAGACTTGAAGCAAGTTGTGGAAGGAGCAGTAGGAAAAGTAGATGTAGCTGCTAAAGGATAAAAACCAGCTAAATGAGGACCTTTATGAAGAATTTTGTTGGAGATCTTGTCTAGTATAATGAAACAATCAGCATCAAAAGTAATGGTGCAATTGTTGTCTTTTATGAACTGATGAACTGATAAAAGATTGGCAGAAATGGAAGGAACATGAAGCAAGTTATGAAGATGAAAAGAAGTAGATGTTGTAAGAATTAGTCCATTACCAGTGTGATGAATAGGCAAAGTAGAACCATCTCCTATAGTGACATGGTCAGAACCTTGATAGGGCTGAAAATGAGTGAAATTGTTAAGATCATTAGTGAAATGACTGGCGGCCGCAGAATCTAAGAACCAATTTGATCCAAGTGCAGCAATAGTGGACTGATTAGCTTGAGCAGCAGAAGCAGTTGAAGAAAAGGCAACATAGGCTTTAGAATATGGTCGTCTCGCTTATGAAAAAGAAGATTAAAATGCCTAATCCATTCTATGTCAGGAATCCATGTCTGAGTGGTTTGTTTTACCACAAATTTGACAAATCAATCAATGTTGATTTGAAGGATTGCTATGTTGATTAAAGGTAGGATTTGAGAATGATGATGAATTAGATTTGCCTTGTCCTCTACCTTTGTGAGTGTTTTTATAAAATCTTCCGGAATTGTTACCTCTATATCCTCTCGTGTAACCTCAAGAACTACCTCTAGAATTGTTTCTGGCAGCAGCATAAGCAAATGGAAGATAGCCTTCAATATGAATGGATTTACAACACAACAATGAAGATAAGGCAACAATAGAGATAGGTTCAGGTTTGGTACGAATTATTGTCTTAAAGGCATTGTACTCATCAGGTAGTCCATTAGGCGCAACTAAAACTAGATCTTCATCATGAATTGGTGATCCTGTAAGACTTAACTGATCAGAAATAGTCTTGATTTGACTGAGATAGTCCTCCATTGTTGAATTCTTCGTTGTAAGATGACTAAGTTTGGTTTTCAACTGATAGACATGTCATCTGGACAATGAAGTGAATCTTGTAGCCAATGTAGTTCATACTTCACGACTTGTGATACAATGAAGAGCAGATTGTGAATATGGACGAAGACAGTGTAACAGTAAGATAGCTAAGTAGATGTGCATCAACAGTGATCCATTGTGTGTATACTTGATCCACCGTAGCATTATGATTCTCATCAAGAACCGTAGAAGGAGGACAAACCTCTGATCCATCGACATATCCGAGTAGATTTGTGGCTCGTAATATGTTTTGAAATTGGTTCTTCCATATGAGATAATTTGTAGACTCAAGTTTTGTTGGAACAAAAGAATTCAAATTTAAGATAAGTAGAGTGAGATTTGAAGGTAAAGGAGAGCTGGTAGATGTACCAGTTGAAGAAGTCACCATCTTTGATCTTCCTTGAAGATCTGCCATTGTCGATCCTTGTTAAAGATTCACCATTGTTATCCTGAAGATGAAGCTTTGATGCTTGCAAGAGCTATACGTAGCTCTGATACCACAATGAGAAAATGAATCTTATTCAACTTACTAAAATATCTTTCAGTACAGAGGGATTTATATACAACTATGACTAACTCTCTTAACTATGGTACAGTTAACACAACAACTTCCCCAACTACTTAACCACTACAGTTGGAGTGCAACTACCTTAGGTGTGAACACGTGCATGATAATGCAAGACCTACAACAGCTCTAATTGATTTGGTGAGATGTAGCTGTGGCTTCAACTGTGACTCAGCCTTGGTCAGCTCATATGAGCTTGTATGTGTGTACTGAGCTTCTGCAGATACATTATCAACTAGTTCATGGTAACTTCAAGGAAAGAGAAGGGGGGGAGGGGATGTGAAGAAAAAAAAAATCTTGAATGCTAGTATTCAACCACTACAAGAATTTTCAGTTTTGGCGACTAAATTTTTAGTCGACGAATGGTTTTAGCGACTAAATTATTTGGTCGGAAAAGTACTTGCCAAAAAAATGTCGATAAAGGTAATTAGGGACTAAAATTATTTTAGTCGCCAAATGTATACAATTCCCGACTAAAATTTTAGTGGCCAAAAAGTTGGACATTAAATTAAATTAGACCCTTTTCGGCGACTAAAGTCCCACATTTTTAGCTACTAAAATTCTAGTCGGCAAAGAGTTGCTTATTTTGGCTATTAAAAATTTAGTCGCCGAAAGTCCAACATCTTTGGCTACTAAATATTTTGTCGCCTAAAGTTTTACATTTTTGGTTACTATAATTTTAGTCGGCAAAAGTGCTTTTATCCTTTAGTTTTTTATTTTTAGCTACGAAATATTTTAGTTGCCAAATGTTTGATTTTCTTTTGGCTACTAAACTTTTAATTGCCAAATGTCTATTTTTTTTTTAGTTTTTTTTTTTTGCTACTAAATTTTTAGTCGCCAAATGTCTTTTTTTTTTTCTTTGGCTACTAAACTTTTAGTCGCCAAATTTCTTCTTTTTTTTTTCTACAAAACTTTTAGTCGCCAAATGTCTTTTTTCCCAATTTCTTTTTAGCTACAAATTGTTTAGTCGCCAAAAACAAGATATTATGTTTAATCGCAAAATTATAATTTCTCCACAACCTGTCTATATTCAATGCAACCTGTAATACGTATATAAACAAAGTGATACATACTATCAATTATTCTACAATCTGCATCCATATACCAAAAATAAATAACTTTAAATGTCAAAGTCCATATAAATCAACTATTGTCCAAACTAAAATAATAATTCCATACAAAATATATCATACAAAAATCAAAGCCCTCCGTATAGAAAAAATACATTTACTACCAAGGGAAATTACTATTTGGCATGGTACAAATTACCGTCGTAATCTGTACGACGACAAAAGGTGATATATGTACCACGACAAAAGTGTTCTATAGACCATGACAAAACGTCCTATATGTACGCTGACAAATGGTATATATGTACCACAACAGAAGGTGATCTATGTACCACAACAGTCATTATCTGTTGATTGCCAAAAGTTTTCTGTATAAGTAATAATGAACTACACAAAAGCTGAGGACAACAAAAGTATTATATTAGTTCTACACAAAAGTGAAAACTCTTCTCCATACACCAATATGGATTATCCACAAGTCCATGCAACAAAGTCATCTACAAAGAAAAAAAAAATGAAACATTAGAATTGGTTAAAAAATATCAATTCAGTCAGCTATATGGAACAAATGTCTTCTTAGAAATAAAAGAAAGTATATATATATGTATGATGCAATATTTATTCCAACCAATTGCACAAACAATGTAATATGTAATTTCTTCGTCCTATAAATATGAAAAGGAAATTATTAGAATATGTAGATGTTATTTTCATAAAGGTGTCGCTTTTTAAACTATGTTTTGCTAGTTTTTCGACTAAGTGTAAGGCGTATTCGGGGGTTGTTATGAATTTTTGCCCCCGGAAAGCTCTTTTTCAAGTAATGTGGAGAGGTGGTTTGGGAATACTCTTTAGATCCTGGGAGACGCTAGTGATCCTCAGCTGGTCACCTGAAAAGATACAAACACTCCGGTTGGGGGTGCCGGGATTAGCACTTCGATGGATAAGTTAGTTCAGACATTCAGGATAGCTTGTTTACTAAGTTTTGTGAAGTGATTGTTACATACCTTTCTAAATCTATGGTTCTTGTATTTATACTTGCTTTTTGGGCCTCAGGGCCTGAGCCTACTTTTATCCCATTCCACTTTTATTCATTCGGAGCCACTGGCCTTCGTCTATTCGGCTTTCCTAACGTATTCGGCGTCCTAGTCAAGGAATATGAAGCCGGATAGTATCTAATTTCTGGAGTATGCATCTTCCGACTATTCTACTTATTCGGCTCCCACAATTGCCCCCCAAGCACTTGACCGACGACAGTTGGCTGGAGTGCTTGGTTTTGAATTCCTAAAAGTCGGAGCCAAAATTCGGCGATTGGCCTCATCCTCATGTGGATATCTAAGCGCACCCCTTTCGGTTGTCGTGTCGACTTCCCACCCCCTCGTACGTGTCTATTTATTGCGATTTAAAATTTTGACGTCCTTTCAAGTATGTATTTTATGATGCTCATCGCTGGATTGCCTTTTGGATCGTCCCTGAAACTCTCTTCTCCGATATCCTCTTCGTCCTTTGTAAGTTCTCTCCTCCCTCGCTTCGAGGACTCTTTCTAGTTTATTCCTTCCTTGGCATATTCTCATAGACTGTAGGGTATGGCGAAACATTTAAAAGTCCTTCTCTCATCAGATCATATTACTGGCTTTAAACGCCATTTCTCCATTCTTGATGATGTCCGTCTGTCGCTTGTGGCAGACGGCACTCTTGATATAAAGAGGGAGAACGAAACCACGATTGTCTTTCCTCTTTTGTCAATTGCAGAGGGTGGTGTTCGTTTCCCCATTCACCCGTTTCTTAGGGTTGCGCTTCGCCGTTGGGGTTTAATCCCTTCCCAACCTAATGTGAATTTCTTTAGAATCATAATGGAGGTTATAGCCCTCAACCGTCACCTAAGAATTAACCTTGGCATTCTAGCCATCCAGCATTGTTATGCCTTGGCTAAGTCTTCTAGTTGACACGGGCGTTTCTTCCTTAGGGCCAAGGATATCGACCATCAGCTAATTACTATGCTTTCCAGTTCTGGAAAACAAGTTGATGATGTTATGGTCGTTGTCCAGGGTAATTGGGAATTTGGCGAAGGGGAGGATCATGTCGACCCTATTCCTAGACGGAGGGGCAAGCCAGGTGGCTGATTACTTTCTCACTTTTATTATTTGTTCGTTTTTGTTGTAAAGCCTCTTCTTTGAAATGTTATGGCCTGGCTTGTACAGGGAGAAATTTGAAGAAAGTTCTGTCTTCAACTGATAGCGCCGTTCTTTCGGATATCGAAGTTGCGCTCAAATATTTTGGCCGTCGAAGTCTTCAGAAACAAGGCAGGGCAGCCCATATTCTGCTTCGTTATGAGCCGACATATACGACCTTCTCGGCGGCAGAAAATATCCCGGTTCCGGAGGGTGAAGACTCTCTTATCACTCTTATTCTGTTCGACTTCAAAAACTTGAGGTAGGTTGGTTTTGAAGGGTCAGATTCGGAGCGGGGTGTAGCTAATGTTACCGAATCAGATCAGTTTGAAACCGAGTTTGACGCGGTATTGAGTTCGGCCAATCCCCCATCCGCTTCGGGCTGAGGGGATCTTTTGCTAGATGGCGTTTTTCATGGCTTAGAGGATATTCCCGCCGCAAACCCTGAAGACATGACCGGGTTAAGCCTGACAAAACTTGCCAGGTAGGCGAATGTGGAAAGGTTGGCCGCGCGGCGAAGAGCGGAGGCCCTTCCGTCTGAAGTACCACCTGCCACCGAATCTCAATTCTCCTTGCCTGTTAGCGAATCAGAGTCCTTGCGCATTATTGAGGTGGAGACGGCGGAAAATCGGGATGCCGAATCTACTTTGATTGTGCAGGTCGGACAAGAAGTTGAGGCAGAGAAATGCCCTGCCGAGTTTGAAGCCGGCGTAGAAGAACATGGCGGCAAACGTCCTCGATTAGAGGGATCAGACGTGATCGTTCCTTTTGTCATTCAGCCGATGATAAAAAACATGCCAGTTTCTTCTGATGCTTCGGCGCTTAAAGATCCAAAAGTCGCAGTCAGCTTGGCTACGTCCATGTCATTGTCGTCTGACAAGGAGGCTTTCCGGGTGGAAACGGATCTGAGTGTGACAGCACTAGCTGCCCAATCGGCACTTTTGGTACATATTCGAACTTAGCTTCACTTAATCCAAATATTGTTGAAGTTATGGTTTTAAATTCTTGTTTACAGACCATTGGATGGATAGCCGATATGGGCCGTCGCCATCGCGACGCCGTCAAATAGATTGGTCATTTACGCGAGGAAGCTGAAGGCCAGAGGAGAAGGGTCGAGGTTGATGTTTTAAGGGCGAACAAGGAAGCCTCAAGGGCCGATGTCGAGATGGAGAAGGCTTGTTGCGCAGATCAATTGAGGTCAGATGCCGAGAAGAAGGCGGACGCGAGCGAAGATGCGCTCAAGTTGGCCCAGAAGGCGATCTCCAAACTGGAGGCTGAGTTGGCTGAAATGAAGACGGCGAAAAAATCAACCGACTCGGAGTCTACCAAATTATTCGAGGCCGGGAAAAATGCTGGACTTGCTGGGTACGTGGACCAAGTACCCAAGTTTGAAAATCGGGGATTCAAACACGGCTGGCACAAAGCCCTTGCTGCTGCTAACGCTTCATTGATTATGCCAATACCATATGAGCAAGTGGATGCTGAGCCATTGGAGTCTGATTTCGATGGCTGATCTGGCCGACTGACAGTTTTTAGTATGTCGAATGTATTTTTACGATTTTTAATTTAGTATTTTTCATCTTTTGCTACAGTCATAGTGTTTGTTTTTCACTAGGCATTTTTATGCGGGCTTGTAGCTTTTTGTTTGGAAACTTGAGTATATAAAATTTCATGAGTTGTGCTCAACTGGCTAAGGAAAATGTTGTTGATGAATGTTATTGCTTTCGGTTATGGTTAGATCGGCTGCTTAGCTTAGGTATTTTTCCGATCAGATCTGCCCTTGCCTTAGCCAGGGCGCGAGCTTGGGAAAGCCGGATGGGCGTAAATCATGGGCTGGCTGAGGCACACATTGATCGGCACTTGCGCTTATAAACATGGTCAACCAGATTAGTAAATCTGCCCTTGCCTTAGCCAGGACGCGAGCTTGGCAAGTCGAATGGGCCTAACTCGTGGGCTGGCTGTGGCATAGATTGATCGGCGCTTGCGCTTGAAAACATGGTCGGCCGGATTAATAAAGTAAATCTGCCCTTGCCTTAGTCAGGGCGCGAGCTTGGGAAGCCGAATGGGCGTGACTCGTGGGCTGGCTGAGGCACACATTGATCGGCGCTTGCGCTTGAAAATATGGCCGACTAAATTAGTAAATTTGCCCTTCCCTTAGCCAGGGCAAGAGCTTGGGAAGCCGAATGGACGTAATTCGTGGGCTGGCTGAGGCACGCATTGATCGGCGCTTGCGCTTGAAAACATGGCCGACCAGATTAGTAAATTTGTCCTTGCCTTAGCCAGGGCGCGAGCTTGGGAAGCCGAATGGTCGTGACTCGTGGGCTGGCTAAGGCACACATTGATCGGCGCTTGCGCTTGAAAATATGGCCGATCAGATTAGTAAATCTGCCCTTGCCTTAGCCAGGACGTGAGCTTGGGAAGCCGAATGGGCCTAACTCGTGGGCTGGCTGTGGCATAGATTGATCGGCGCTTGTGCTTGAAAACATGGCCAACCAGATTAGTAAATCTGCCCTTGCCTTAGCTAGAGCGCGAGCTTGGAAAGCCGAATGGTTGTGACTCGTGGGCTGGCTAAGGCACACATTGATCGGCGCGAGCTTGGGAAGCTGAATGGGCGTGACTCGGACTGGCTAAGGCACACATTGATCGACTCTTGCGCTTGAAAACATGGCCGACCAGATTAGTAAATCTACCCTTGCCTTAGCCAGGGCGCGAGCTTGGAAAGCTGAATGGGTGTAACTCGTGGGCTGGCTGAGGCACACATTGATCGGCGCTTGCGCTTGAAAACATGGCCGACGAGATTAGTAAATCTGCCCTTGCCTTTGCCAGGGCGCGAGCTTGGAAAGCCGAATGATCGTGACTCATGGGCTGGCTGAAGCACACATTGATTGGCGCGAGCTTGGGAAGCCGAATGGGCGTGACTCGGGCTGGCTGAGGCACACATTGATCGGCACTTGCGCTTGAAAACATGGCCGACCAGATTAGTAAATCTGCCCTTGCCTTAGACAGGGCGCGAGCTTGGAAAGCCGAATGGGTGTAGCTCGTGGGCTGGCTGAGGCATACATTGATTGGCGCTTGCGCTTGAAAACATGGCCGACCAGATTAGTAAATCTACCCTTGACTTAGCCACGGCGCTAGCTGGCCCAGCTCGTGGGTTGACATTTGGGATTACTGACGTTGCCTCGGGGGAGCTGCAAACATTGAAGGATAAATGGGACAGGTGCACGCCAGAGGCCCTACTTATTTCCATTCAGGCAACTTGGGAGGGACGAAGATTGACTGAATCAGATGCCGCAATGAGTCGTAGTAGCGAGCCTGCACGCATAGAAAGAAGAACGTCCAAGGATCGGGAAGAAGAACGTGATCGAAGCAGATCGCACCGAAAGGACAAGCAACAACGGGGAAATTCTTCGCGCCCGTGATCGAAAATTGAGCCTGATGAGATGCCACGACCATTCAGTTTTGCAGTTTTTGTGAGGAATAGACCAATGACGGAGGGGGATTCTATCATTAAAGACCCCGATGTGGCAGTCGAGTTCGCTCGACAGATATTCCCGCCGGAAGTCCAACAATCGATGGTCAGACGTCGAGATTTTGAAGTATTTTGAGACGGCATACATGGGGCCGTAAAAGGGCTATATACTGCTTATGAAGTCGGCATGCGTCTGCGGGAAGCGCGATGTAAGAGCGAGAAAAAGGCCGAAAGGAATCGCAGTCTGGAGATTCGCGCGGAAAAGGTTGAGCGTGACCTTCGGGAGCTGAAGAATGTTCAAACGAGCGCGTGGGTGGCGGCCAGTCAATCTAAATTGGTTGTTGCGGAGAGAGTGACCCAACGGACCTCAAGTTATGAAAAGGGGTTTCAGGACGGCCTGAAGGTCAGGATAGAGAAGACCAAACAGGACCTTGCCGAGGAGGTCTGCCGATGTGAAAATCGTGGATTCAAGCACGGCTGGATCAAGGCCCTTCAAACCGAGGAAGCTCTCGAAGCTGTGGTCATTGATTCGGCCTCACCCCTGTATTATCGCCACTACTTTCCTTATTCCGATTTCAAAATTGAGAAGAGCGACGATGAGGGTGCCGAATGAATAGACTTCGCGCCGAATAAATAGAATTTCTTTTATTTTCAACGTTTGTATTTGGTCTTGAAATGTTATGTATTTAATTAATCGTATTATTTCAACTTTCTGGCAAGTTTTGTGTTGCGTGGCGTAAATGTTTAAACATGTATTGACCGGCTTGAATAAACAATGATTCTCAGTGAATATTTATTCGGCCAATGAAGTGGTGCGCATGCATCTCTCGAAAAAGGCCAATTCGGATTCGGAGCCTTAATTGGCCCTAAGGTGTCATGCACCAAAAAGGGCTCTGAATTTGGAGGCTATTTTGGCCAATCATGATATCCACGAAAGGCGCTCCGAATTCGGAGTCTTAATCGGCCTTAATAGGCTTAATCGGCCCTAAGGTGTGATGCACCAAAAGGGGCTCCGAATCCGGAGGCTTTATTTTGGCCAATCGTGATATCCTACGAAGGGCGCTCTGAATCCGGAGTCTTAATCGGCCCTAAGGTGTCATGCACCGAAAGGGGCTCCGAATCCGGAGGCTTTATTTGGGCCAATCGTGTTATCCACAAAGGGCACTCCGAATTCGGAGTCTTAATCAGCCTTAATAGGCTTAATCGGCCCTAAGGTGTCATGCACCCAAAGGGGCTCCGAATCCAGAGGTTTTATTTTGGCTAATCGTGATATCCTACGAAGGGCGCTCTGAATCCGGAGTCTTAATCGGCCCTAAGGTGTCATGCACCGAAACGGCTCCGAATCCGGAGGCTTTATTTTGGCCAATCGTGATATCTACGAAGGGCGCTCCGAATTCGGAGTCTTAATCGGCCTTAATAGGCTTAATCGGCCCTAAGGTGTCATGCACCCAAAGGGGCTCCGAATCCGGAGGTTTTATTTTGGCCAATCGTGATATCCTACGAAGGGCGCTCTGAATCCGGAGTCTTAACCGCCCCTAAAGGTGTCATACACCGAAATGGGCTCCGAATTCGGAGGCTTTATTTTGGCCAATCGTGATATCTACGAAGGGCGCTCCGAATTCGGAGTCTTAATCGGCCTTAATAGGCTTAATTGGCCCTAAGGCCCTAATTAATCAAGGCTTGGGAGCGGGCTTGAGAAAGCAAGAAACTTTGTATTGCAAAGGTGGAACATATACAAGTATGAAGCCCACAAGTCTAGTTAATGATAGAATTTACGTAAATGTGTTGAATTCCAAGGCCGTGGCAGGCTTCTTCGTGACATGTCTGAGAGCTGATATGCCCCTATTCCTGCGATGAATTCTATCTGATAGGGGCCGTCCTAGTTTGGACCCAAATTTCCATCGGCCGGTCTGCGGTCGACTGGAAGTACCTTCTTCAGGACAAGCTCTCCTGGCGTGTATCGGCGCAACTGAACTCGCTGATTATAAGACTTGGCGAGCTTCTGTTGCTGATATCGTGCCATGGATGCCAGGGCGTGGTCCCTTCGTTCCTCGATTAGAAACAGATCCAGTGCAAGCATCACGTCGTTTCGGCCCGTATAAAAAACGTGCGATTTCAGAGTTGGGAGGCCGATTTCCAGGGGTAAGATTGCCTGGGTTCCGAAGCATAGAGCAAACAACATTTCTCTTGTGGCTCTCCTCGGCGTAGTACGATGAGCCCACAATACAGTCGGCAATTCTTTGCCCTATTTGCCTTTAGCTTTTTCCAGTCTCTTTTTTTTGTTAGAGGCTTCGGCTTGACCATTGCTTTGGGGGTAGGCCGGTGTCGAGAAGTAAGGCCGAATGCCATATTTGCTACATAACTCTTGATACACGCCACAATTAAACTGGGTGCCATTGTCTGAGATGAGAGCTCTCGGAATGCCGAATCATGTTACGATGTTTCTCCATACAAAGCGTTTAATGTCGGCATCTCATATATGTGTTAAAGCCTCCGCTTTGACCCATTTTGTGAGGTAGTCTGTCGCAACGATTAAGAATCGCTTGTTCCCTAGGGCCCTGGGTAATGGTCCTACGATATCAAGTCCCCACTAAGCAAACGGCCAGGGGCTGGTGATAGAGTTCAACTCTTCGGCAGGCAGATGGGTTAATGGGGAGAACTTTTGGCACTGCTCGCATTTTTTTACATAACTCTCCGCGTCAGCTCTCATTGTTGGCCAATAGTATCCCTGCGTTATAGCTCGATGGGCCAGGGAGCGTTCGCCAGAATGGGCACCACAACTTCCCTCATGTATCTTTGTTAGAAGCTCCTCTACTTTGTCGGGGAGCACACATTCCAAATATAGACCAGAGAGGGACATTTTGTAAAGCCCTCCTTGCGGATCCTGATAGTATCGCAGGGCTTTATTTCGCAGCTTGTGTGCTTTTTTTTTTTCCTCTAGGAGTTGTTCAAAAGAGAGGAATGCAGCAATGGGGTCCATCTAGCTTGGTGCGGATTCTATAACGTTGACATGGATTTCCTTCGGAGGGCCAATGCTCGGCTCCGGGACGAAACCTACTTCGATGGTCCGCTTGATCTCAGAATTGATGGCGGAGGCTGGGCACGCCAAGGCATCCGCGTGTGTGTTATGGTCGCGTGTTATTTGGTTCAGTTCGTGATGGTCAAATTTTGCTAGCAAGGAATTGGCCGTTTTCATGTAGGCCGCCATACGGTCGTTTCTTGCCGCGTATTCATCCTTTAGCTGATTGATTACCAATTTTGAATCACAAAACACAAGCAGATGCGGAGCACTGAGAAGGTGTGCATTCCGCAGACCGGCTAGAAGGGCTTCGTATTCGGCTTCGTTATTTGATGCTTCGAAGCCAAGCTTGACGGCCTGCTCAATTACTGCGCCGTCTGGAGACATGATTACAACTCCGGCGCCACTACCCCTTTGGTTAGATGATCCATCACAGTACAATTGCCAAATATCCCCGACATAAATTCTCCAGTTCGGCTTTGGTAGAACTTCAGCCTTTGGTCGAACTTCATCAGGTTTGAGGTTGGCAAGCTCGCCGGTGAATTCGGCAACAAAGTCGGCCAACACTTGCCCCTTGATTGTTGTTTTAGGTAAAAATTGAATGTGGTATTGGCCGAGTTCAAGAGCCCATTTTGAAACACGTCCTGATACTTCTGCACTCTGTAGTACTAATTGGAGGGGATAATCTGTTAGCACCCCAATGCTATGTTCCTGGAAGTAATGCATCAGTTTTCTTCCCGCCATGACTAAGGCTAAGATGAGTTTTCCCAGCAGAAGGTAGCGTGTTTCGGTGTCAACCATTTCCTTGCTCACATAATACACTGGCCGTTGCTCTCCCTCCTTCTCTTTTAACAGTATGGCGCTGACGGCCTTATCGGAAACTGCAAGATATAGGATGAGCGGGTCACCAGCGATGGGAGTTGTCAAGAGAGGTACTGAGTGGAGGTGGGTCTTGGGTCCGTTGAAGGCTAATTCGTATTCGGCGGACCATTCAAAAGCCTTACGCTGCTGTAGTGTCTGAAAGAATTGTCGGCAGCGATCTGTAGACCGGCTGATGAACCTGTTGAGTGTAGCGGCCATCCCCATCAACTTTTGGACTTCTTTTACTGAGCGAGGGGAGCCGAGTTCCAAGGTTGTTGTGACTTGCCTTGGGTTAGCTTCGATTCCTCGGTGATTGACGATGTAACTCAGGAATTTGCCAGAGCCGATTCCGAATGCACACTTGGAAGCGTTCAGTTTCATTCTGTATTTGCGTAAGATGCTGAATGTCTTTTCTAGATCAGCTATATGACTCTGTTCTTCTTTGGACTTGACCACCATATCGTCGATGTATACTTCCATACTGTGGCCGAGTTGCTCTTTAAACATGGCGGTGACCAATCTTTGGTAGGTTGCCCCTGCATTCTTCAGCCCAAAGGGCATAACTTTGTAGCAATAAGTTCCTCTTGTGGTGAGGAAGGCAGTTTTGTCCTGGTCATTTGGATGCATGGCGATTTGATGGTAGCCTCTATAAGCATCAAGGAAGCTCATGCGTTGATGACGTGCCGTCGCATCGACTAGTTGGTCGATTCTAGGTAGAGGAAAACAGTCTTTGGGGCAAGCTTTGTTCAGATCCGTGAAGTCGACGCACACTCGCCAAGTCCCATTTTTCTTCTTCACCACCACTGTATTGGAGAGCCACGTAGGGTAAGTGACTTCTCTAATTGCCCCGGCGTCAAGCAGTCTGTTTACCTCCTCAACAACGGCGGCAGTGTGCTCCGCAGCTGACCGTCGGCCTTTCTGAATGATCGGCTTACATTTCGGATCGACATTCAAATGGTGCTGTGAAACTGACGGATCTATTCCCGGCATTTTGTATGGAGTCCACGCAAACACGTCAAGGTTGTTGAGAAAGAAAGAGATCAGCTGCTGCCTGTCGGCCTGATTCAGAGAGGCGCCGATCATGAAGAACTTTTCTGGGCTGCCATCAATGTCAACTCGGTCCAAATCTTCCGTGCCCTTCTCATTTGGATACCGCCCAACATCGTCCAGGATCTCCCGATTCGACACCTCAATGGAGTTTACTTGCAGTTCCTTTGGCGTTTTGGCGGCAAGGAGATAACATGCTTGTGCTGATTTTTGGGATCCGCGGATTTGCTCATTGCCGTGTTCTGTTGGGAAACGTAGCAGTTGATGATAGGTGCTTAGGATGGCCTGCAAGGTATGCAACCACAATCACCCCATGATAAGATTGTACGGCGATGGCAGCCTGACGACCAAGAATTCCACGTCCACTGTTCTGGAACCTGCTCAAACGGGTAAGCTGATCTTTCCTAATGGGTACTCTAGAGTGGCATTGAAGCCGAATAGTGGATAAGGAGACGAAGTCAGGTCTGACTCGTTGAATACGAGTTTGGTGAAGGTTTTATAATACATAACCTTCGAGGTACTGCCCTGGTCGATAAGAACGCATTTGATGGTGAACCGGTTTACGCGCAGCTCAACAACTAACGGATCGATGTGAGGGAGCGTTACACCGATCAAATCAGAATCGTCAAAGGTGATACTTGGCGTTTCTCGGGGCCGCTTTGCTGGCGTGAGTGGCTGTTGGGGGCCTGGATGTGATTGGATCGTATGCACAGCCGGGGCCGCTGGCAGGCTGTATATCATATGGACGGTGTCAAGCGAAGATGCATCCTCCGGACAGGCAGGTGTTTCGACCACACTCCTCCGGACGCATTGGTGGAGACGTTCGTCCTTTGCCAACTCCTCAAGATGATTTGTTGAGGCATAGTGGCCGTAAGTTTCTTGCTGTCGGGCCCGGGATCGTTGATCATCTGCCCTTGGGGGTTGCTTAGAAGCCTGGAGCACCGTTTGTTTGGATTTTGCTATTTCCGAGGCCAGATCGCGACGAAGGTGTTCGTTCTCAGCGATGATGTTGTCCAACCTCTATTGGGTTTGCCTAGCTTGTGCCATGGTCGCCTGTATTGTCTTTTGCGTTGGGTTTGAAGATGAGCAGAGGTTCGAGGCAAGTCTTGCTGCGATGTTTTTTGCTCCAAGTGAGTTTGCTGGAATGAGGTCAACTCTCTGTGCGGTCTCGTTAGTGGCTAGCAGAGGATCTTCAGTCACGCTTGCCATGGATGTATTTGAGTATTCCTACAGACGGTGCCAGTTGTGGAGAAGTGGTTTGGAAATACTCTTCAGATCCTGGGAGATGCTAGTGATCCTCAGCTGGTCACCTGAAAAGATACAAACACTCCGGTCGGGCATACCGGGATTAGCACTCCGACGGATAAGTTAGTTCAGACATTCAGGATAGCTTGTTTACTAAGTTTTGTGAAGTGATTCTTACATACCTTTCTAAATCTATGGTTCTTGTATTTATACTTGCTTTTTGGGCCTCGGGGCCTGAGCCTACTTTTATCCCATTCCACTTTTATTCATTCGGAGCCACTGACCTCCGTCTATTTGGCTTTCCTAACGTATTCAGCGTCCTAGTCACGCAATATGAAGTCGGATAGTATCTAATTTCAGGAGTACGCATCTTCCGACTCTTCTACTTATTCGGCTCCCACAAGTAAGTTTAGGGCATATTCGGCTCTAACTCCCAACCTACAGGTCCGAATTACGTTTCGTCAGTTCTCACAAGTCCTATTTGTCATGGTGAAACTATCCGTCTGAGCCACATGGTTGTTCGGGGGCTGTTTTGAATTTTTGCCCCTGAAACATCCTTTTTCGACTAAGTTTGGGACGTATTCGGCTCTAACTCCCAACCTACGAGTCCAGATTACATTTCGTCAGTTGTCAGAAGTCCTAGTTGTCATGGGGGAAATGTCCGTGTGAGTCACACGGTGGTTCGGGGGCTGTTTAGAATTTTCACCCCCGAAACGCCGTTTTTCGACTAAGTTTAGAGCGTACTCGTCTCTAACTCTCTACCTATGGGTCCAAATTACGTTTCGCCAGTTGTCACAAGTCCTATTTATCATGGGGAAGCTGTCTGTGAGAGTCACACGGTGGTTCGGGGGCTGTTTAGAATTTTCACCCCCTAAATGCCCTTTTTTCGACTAAGTTTAGGATGTATTTAGCTCTAACTCTCTACCTATAGGTCCAAATTATGTTCCGTCAATGGCCACAAGTCTTATTTGTCATAGGGAAGCTGTCCGTGAGAGTCACACAGTCGTTCGGGGGCTGTTTAGAATTTTCGCCCCCTGAAACGCCCTTTTTCGACTAAGTTTAGGTCGTATTCGACTCTAACTCTCTATCTATGAGTCCAAATTACGTTTTGTTAGTTGTCAGAAGTTGTATTTGTCATGGGGAAGTTGTCTGTGATAGTCACATGGTCATTCGGGTGCTGTTTAGAATTTTCGCCCTCGAAACGCCGTTTTTCGACCAAGTTGAGGATGTACTCGGCTCTAACTCTCCACCTATGGGTCCGAATTACATTTCGTCAATTGTCACAAGTTCTATTTGTCATGGAGAAGTTGCATGTGAAAGTCACATGGTCATTCGGGTGCTGTTTAGAATTTTCGCCCCCAAAACGCCCTTTTTCGACAATGTTTAGGACATATTCGGCTGTAACTCTCTACCTATGGGTCTGAATTACGTTTCGTCAATTGTCACAAGTCCTATTTTTCATGAGGAAGTTGTTTGTGACAGTCACATGGTTTTTTGGGATTTGTTTAGAATTTTTGCCCCCTTAATGCCCTTTTTTGGTTAAGTTTAAAGCGTTTGCGGCTCTAACTCCCAACCTACACGTGCTAATTACATTCTGTCAGTTGTCACAAATCCTATTTGTCATGGGAAAGCTGTCTGTGAGAGTTACACGGTAGTTCGGGGGCAGTTTAGAATTTTTGCCCCCTTAATGCCCTTTTTTGGTTAAGTTTAAAGCTGTTTTGGCTCTGACTCCCAACTTACACATGCTAATTACATTCCGTCTATTGTCACAAGTTCTACTTTTCATGAGGAAGCAGGTTGTGACCTCCGTACGGTGGTTCGGGGTCTGTTTTGCATTTTTGCCTCCTTAATGCCTTTTTTTTCAGTTAAGTTAAAGACGTTTTTGGCTCTAACTCCCAAACTACACGTTCTAATTACATTTGATCCATTGTCACAGGTCCTATTTGTCATGAGGAAGCTGGTTGTGATATCCATACAGTGATTCGGGGGCTGTTTTGCATTTTCGCCTCCTTAACACCCTTGTTTGAATAAATTTTAATAAAGAAAGCTATATAGGTTTGTCTCTAGGTATCCAATTCTTTTAATTTAACCTGATGTCCATGTTCCTTACAAAATATTCCTATTTCTTAACAAATTTCGTTTATTTTCTAGAATAGAATGGTGTGCACAATATGCCATAAAGCATTTTATTCATATTTTCGGTATAGTTTTACTGGAAAGATAGAAAAACTTCTCAACCAGTCCGAGAAAATCCTACAAGACCAAATGACACATATATAAGGAAGCTACTACATCTAACCATCTCTAACAGGTAACTATCTTGTTGAATTCATTATTAATTTTCTTTTAAGGTTAGTATATCAGACTAGATTACATTGCAACATATCAATAAACCCATGATGAAGTCTTGTTACAAAGTTCTTTAGATCTGTGAGTTGCTAAATTGATCAACTTCTGGAGATCCTAACAAGGAGGCAATGAAATTTAAGATTTGATTGATCAAAGGAACTTACTAGTGTTATCTCAAACTGTTCATTAAAGTTCCCCAAGACAAAGATGTGCTCAACTTTGGTCTTATGTTTTAACTTGAGAAAAGCTTGCAGGAAAACAAAGTTCTCAACAACCTTGATATAAGAAGCAACATTATTAAAGAGACAAACCAAAATCAAAATACAAACCTGAAGTGGTTTAAATGGATACCCAAGTGGAGTGGTCAATTGAAATGATAAACGCATCTTTTGTAGATGGTTTTGGGTTAAGTTTAAGGCATTTCCGACTCTAACCCCCCATCCGATACTTCAAAACTAAGTATCCGATAGTCAAGTGAATTTATATATATCTTAGACTTACTAGTCTCCATTTAAATATAATTATCTACTAAAGTTCTCCCTTTTCCAGGACCATATAATGCATTGTAACCTTCCCACCAAACGCCTTCTGAACTACAAAGTATTAAAACAAAATTTTGCTTTCAAAATACAATTTACAATTGCTCCTGTTCAACCCTCCAAGGGCCCATCATCACTACTCTCCTAACATAACCAGGCAACTCATTTTGCAAGTCACTGATTCTTCTACCAAATCACATTCTCCTTTTACTAATACAGAATAAAGTTCTAAATCTTTTGCTTTCAAATTTCAGCACATAAAACCTATTGCATATTTTATCTTCTTTGCCACCCAATATCTTGATATTATATTTGATTTATTATCGTCCACTGAAATCTCTCCAGGAAAAAAAACTTTGATCACTAAATTGTCTGCTAATTTGGAAAGAAGGAAATCCAAGCCTTACACCTCATTGATGTGCATGTTAAAGAAAAAAGACGTTAATTTTCACTACCTAAATCATTTGTTTACTAAAATAGATCTCAAATAAACTAAAAAATAACAATGGGTGAAAATAGCCACCTTTAACTAAGATAATTTCTCTAATCAAAAAAGGAAAAAATAATTCAAGTATATGGTGGATTGTGGTGTCAATTCACAATAGTTGGCAGTTTCAGACTATCTTTTGAAATGCAGCAAGAAAGGCATTCAAAATCAAAATTAAATTTTAAAAAGTAAAGAAACAACAAACCATGGATAAGCATCAGACTGTCAAAATAGGAGAAAGTAGCAGACTCATCACCTCATTATCTAAATCAAGGACTTTGGAGGCTGATCCTTCAAGCCACTAACCAATCTAGAGGCCTAATTGTGTTGTATGATCTATAACAACAAACTGGCAAGCCTCCAATTGTGAAGTTGTTGGGGACTGTCATAAGGCATAAGATGAAACTCACAATATAAGAGCAAGAAAACATAATGGGAAACTTGAGAGTTAACAATAGAAGATGCATCACCAGCATCAGATCTTCTGGAAGTTCTTCATTTCCTGCAAGAAGATGAAAAAATTATTTTCACAAACAAGCCAACATAAACATGTAAGAGCCAACAAGAATACCTTGTCTAAACATTCGAGTACACTAGGTAACTTCAATATGCATCATTATTCCTAACCAGTAAACTATGTGAGCAATTATGTAACTAAAGTTTGAACATTCTAAGATGAATGTTAGGATAGCAAATCAACTAATTTAAGAATTCAATTTGGGGAAAATTACAAGATGAGAAATGTATATAAAAGAATGACCAATTTCACCATTAAATAGAAATTTGTTTAATAAGGCAAATGATAACACTTTGTAAAGCTTTCTAAGTATTCAATTAGACATGGTATTAGGTATGACATGCACCGACAATCAGGAATAAAAGTTTCCCAAGATTTCTAAAACTAGCAGATTCACGATCCGATATTGTAACATATACCACTGTTGTCTCATCAAGATCATTACACCATGAACCAACAATATACTCAAAAGTCCACATAACTAGCTGAATTTAAACAATGGATTAAAAGGTGAGGAGCAGAGTGGAGTGGTCAAATATTACATTGACCAAGAGAGACGAATTAGTCGTAAATGTCTAAGAGAACGGTCAGATCACTTATATGCTCATATATTCAGCAGGGATGTAACTGACAAATATAAACTTTGAGCGTTCTTTAATCTAATAACGTGGAACTACTACATTAAAATCATTTTTGAATGTCACAATGCTATTTCTTCTCAAGCACAACTAAATAATTTGATACCAACAGAGAATGGATAAATTACACAAATACTTTACTCCTCGGTACATAAATCATGAAGTATGAACTTCCCAAACTTCAATAAGCATGCATTCAGGAAGTATGAACTTCCCAAAGCAAAACAAAATATTCATGATAACTTCATCTTAAGAACCTCATTCAGTACAATTCAGAGCCTGTATTTACATTCCCAAAAAAAAAAATAACAAAAAGGTGCACTGCACAAAATAGTATATGCACAAACCTTTCTCATTGTTTCTTTCTCTATAAACTAGAAATAAGACTTCCTCCTCCCTTATCTACCCACCTCCTATTTTCATATCCAATGATCACAGTGGGGGCAGCTATCACATAAGTTAATAGTTATTTGCCATCACCAACCCATAAAGAGCATAAAGAAATAATAAATAATATTAAAACAAAATATACGCACTTCATAAAAAATTTCAGGATACAAACTCGATACCTTATGTAGTGTAGATTGAATGATCTAGCTGCTGTTCAGTGGCAATAATTCTACTGATTGATTCTCCTGCTTATGTAGACAGAGCATTATATATATACACACACACAATAAGAAAGAAAAATATATAATTATAGAAAAATCCATTGCATTTTCCTAAAAAAATGGAATTGCTAAATTCACCACCTTCTATACATTTGATTATGTTAAGATCCTAATATGATAAAAAAAAAAACTAGTGTATTATAGTTTCCCTTTTAATCATGAATTTTTTATAAACTAGTGTACTATACTTTCCCAAACTAGTTTAATCTGAAGAGCTATTTTTTATCTTACTCTTATATACATGACATAAATCAAACGATCATAATAAAAAGGTAGTGGTTTATTGTGTGAGAACAAACATGCTGGTCAAAAAATATGGCAAAGGAAGAGCAATGTTGATGATCAATGGCAAAGGAATGTGATACTATCTCTTATTTCTAATTTGAACAAGTATTAAAGTAATGAAAAGTATACAATGGTATTAAAATATTTGAATTCCTAATGTAATACTGCAGAGGAGTATTTTTTTTTCTTTCATTCTCGGTGCATGGTGATAGGATGAAGGAGCATAGGGAGTTTGTTGGCCACTACGGTGATGGAGAAGGGGGAAAGACTGTTGCAGCAACAACAACAACATGGAGTTGATTTGCTGCGTAGTGGAAGCAAAAGAAATGAAAGAAAGGAGAAAGAAAAAAAAAAGGACGAGAAGAAAGGAAAGCGAAAAAAGAGGAAACACAAGAGTTGCTGCATCAGACAACTCTGGAAATCAATTAGGAAAAATGAAAGTTTGGGACTGCAATACTGGTGGCGTAGAAAAGAAAATTAGTATTATCCAAAATGAAGAAAACTTATTAATACTCTATACAAGCAAACTTTACGCACAAAATTAAGGTGACAAAGTTTGAAATTGGTCAAGTCAATAACCAAACAAACTTTAAATACAAAATAAGGTGAAAAAAACCAATACAAACTTCAAATTGATGTTTTATGGTCAATGGTTTGGAAGTATCAGGTTCATTTCAGTGTCTTTTTTGGAATAATTCCAACCAAGGTGACAGCAAAAAGTTAAAATTGTTTGCATCATTTAAATATATAGTTACTTTAACTCACATTTTTTGTTTTTGATGGTGCGCAAGCATAATGCTTGGAACTAATGCAAGATTTACAACCAGCAACCTTAGCTGCAGATCATTGTAGTGAAGCTAATTATTGGGAATGGTTCAATTAGGTGCTGTCATAAAATGAACGTGTGGTTAAATCAAACTAAAAATATTTGTGATTTCATTTGTAGAATCATTGGCAGCTGTTGTGGTTGTATGCCACTGTTCGTGAAGCTAATTGCAGGGTACGGTTCTATTAAGTGGTGTGAAGTGTGTTTATCAATTTTAATCGTTACAGAACGTAAGCATCTCGGATGGATCCTTCATATTATGAGTGGAAAATCTGAGGCTGCAATATTAATATATTTTCTTATTTCCTCCTTGTAGGTTCATATTAGTTTGAGTTTTCCAAATTTTTGAAGGGGACTTGGGATCCCTCTGCATAAATATTAATCTCCATAAGGGTTGGAAACTAGTCAAAAGTCATTTTAATGTGTTTTGAAGTTTTCTTGGAACTTGTGTATCTGAGACTTACCATTCAGCCAGTTATTGTGGAAACACGGTATGCTAATCTCATATTTTTTCACATTTGGTAGAATTACGTAATGTTAGATTGGGAGGAGTTCAAATGTTGGTTGAAGCTGAATACCCAAACCTGAACTAAGCTCATTTATAACATATGAACTGATTGAGAACATTCTGAAACACATTATTGAGGTACATCCTTTGTTTTTCACACTATTGAGTCTATGACACAAAAATACCATTGAAGTACCAAAGTTTTCTAGTTAGTATAGTTACTGATAGTAACGTTAAGCCAATGTCCTTTCAATGTGAAATGTCTTGAAAGATTCAAGAGACATGCTTGGATGTACATGAGTAACTAGAAGGGTCATTTATGTAGCTTGTATTTTTTCTGTCCCTTAGTAAGATTATGTGGTTCTCTTTTAAAAGGAAACATTAGTTGCATACTTGTGTCCCCAAGTGATTGGGTTAAGGCTTTTAAGAGCATAGTAGTATAAGGTTTTGAGTACAGTGGGTACTAAAAAAAACGAAGTCGGTTTTCTGTGGTATTGGAACCGACATGTTGATAGTGTAACATGTGAAATTATCACAATTGCTAGAAACAAAATAAAATTTGTTTTCATATAAAGTTATTGATTAATCTCTGAAACTAGTGTTACAGAAATGAAACAACTTTAATGTTTTTGTATCGTACTCCTCTCCTCTCCTTTCTTTATTTTTTATTTTGTGTTTTTTTTTTTGTTTTTTGTTTTGGAGGAATGGAGATGGGAGAGTCATGTCTTAAGATCCAACCAAGATAAGAAATATACGTCGTATTCATTCAATTTTAGAGGGAAAAAATTCTCATATTCGCATAAAGTATTGTTTGCTAAACCTCCATTTAGTAGTGTCAAACTGGGAAGGCATCCTCTATCCTATTTTCTTTTCTTTGGGAAATTTTCAAGGGAGGGGTTTGTCATTTTGAACCTGCAAGAATTTCTTTAGAGTGTAATTGCGTCAAAGTTGACATGTGAATCTTTTCTCTATATGCTAGTTGCAATTCCTAACCCCACATTAAGACAATTGCATTTTTTTTCAGCTCATAGATGACAGGATCATAAAAATTCATATGATTTGTTCCTATATTAAACACCATCTTTGTAATTTTTAATAAATTACTGCCACATACATTAACTTTTGAAAAAACCCTAAAGCAACAATGTCAGAAAAGGGGGAAACAGAGAGAGGGAGGGAGGGAGGGAGGGAGGGAGGGGGAGAGAGAGAGAGAGCCACAAACACAGACAAAGACTGTGAGTGAGAGAGGTCGATCAAGACAGAGAGAGAGAAGCTGCAATTCCTGTAAAAAGCATTATATATACACAGACACACACATATTAAACATCATCTTCGAAATTTTTAATCAATTATAGCCACATATTTGAATGAACCCTACAGCAACAATGTAGAAAAAGGGGAAATAGAGAAAAGGGGAGAGAGAGACAGAGACAGACAGATAAACTGTGTGAGAGAGCTCGAGCGAGAGAGTGAAAGAGCTCAAGCAAGAGACGGACGCATAGATAGACCGAGAAGGAGAGCGCGGGAGCGCGAAAGCGCGCGGAGAGAGAGAAAGAGAGAGAGAGAACCTGTGATGTACGGCTGTGACGGTGGTGATTTGCGCAGGTAGCGGTAGCGGTGGCCTTCGCAATGTCACCCGTACGGTAGGTTACTGTTAGGGGGGTGATTTCTTTGAGGTTTGGTGAGGTGTGTGTGATATACTGTGGGGAAGTTGTGTTGCCAAACAAATCAATGCGCGTGTAGCAATAAAAGAATTGGCGGGCGTTGACATTTCAAACTTTAGCGACTAATTTCATTTTTGGTCGGGAAAGGAATCAATTATGCCGACTATAACTGCTTTGGTAGCCAAATATCACTGAACAGCAACCAAAGTCTTAGTCGCCAAATGTCCTCTTTCACGACTAATTTCCATTTTAGTCGGGAAAAAGCAATATTGCTTATTAAATTTATTTTTTGTAGCCTAAAATGTATGCAAACGGCGACTAATATCCGGTTTAGTCGCTAAAAGTGGAATTTTTGCCGACTAAGTTTGAATTTTGTTGCCAATAATAAATATTTATCGACTAAAATATTTTAGTAGCTAGATCTTGAACCAACGTCGACTAAATTAATTTTTAGTCGCCAAAAATTAAACTTTTGGCGGCTAAATATCTTTTAGTCACCAAAAGTAGTCGCCAAAGGTGCATTTTGTTGTAGTGAACATAGTCTCCACAATATCAAAAATCAATTCATATAGCTCTTTCCACACTTTGCATATCCCCAACACAATGACACTGACCAAATCAAAGATTGTCGGACTTAGCATTCTGAATTTGCTAAGAATTGTAAGACTTCAATGACACTGCACTTAAAGGTCCTGTTTGGTAAAATAGACCTTGATAAAACAAATTAGCTGGCTTAAAAAAGTATCATTTTAAGCTCATTTTGAGCTGTTTTAACTATAAATGCAAATAAATTAAAAACTTTAAAATTTTGACCAAACACCCTACATTCATATTTTAAGTTGAATTAGTACATTTTTTTTCTGTTTTTATTTTTTATTTTTAACCAAACACCCCACATTCATATTTTAACAAACACCCAACAAATATTTTAAGTTAAATCAGTACATTTTTATTTTTTTTTACAAATGCTTATCAAATATAAGAAATTTTCAACCTACTTCACAATAAATAGAATCAGGTCAACCAAGAAAAAAATAATTGAGAAACACAATGAAATAGAGAGCCAAAAGCAAAGATAGCATAGTAAAAAATAGAGAGAGAGCAAAGAAAAAGAAAAAGAAAATTACCAAATCGGCGAGCGGAGGCTATCTGAGAGGAGACGATTGACGGTGATCGGTAGAGCTAGTGGCGGCGACAACAATCGGCAACACTAGCTACAACAGTGGCGATCGGCAAGGTGAGGAGCAATGAGAGGGAGACAGAGAGTTGAATGAGGTGAATTAAGTTTAGTTCGGAATTAATTGTGTGCGTATGAATGTATTTACAACTGGTTTGATAGCTTGCTAAGTTGCTAGATATGTAAATAAAATAAAATAAAATAAAATAAAAATAAACTAGTGTCGAGTTGGGTCAGGTCAGGTCGGCTGACTTACTATTCGAAACTGCCAATCGTGCCTACCCGCCACAACCAGAATCCCCACCCACTCACCCGCCAGAACTAAAAAACAAACACAATTTGGTTTGGTTTGGTGCAATTATGACCATTTTGGCAATTTTAGCAATAGTTTGCACACCCTAATGACAGCCAATCATGCACGAAATAGTTAGGGATAAGCATGGTCCGGATTGGTTCAAATTGGGATAAAACCAGGACCAATCTGTTATCTACGGTTCCTGAAAAATTGGAACCAATCCAATCCATTTAAATCGTGGAACAAATCCGAACCAATCCATTTAAGCACGAATTTGATCAGTTTAGGACCATGGATTCACAAAATTAAATAACAAAATATATATATATATATATAGAACATTTTAATTTCATAAAAACATAAATATAGGATCATATTAATTCCACAATAGTAACATGCCTTTCTATAATAGCGACATAATGTTCTAGAATTTAAACAATCATAAGAAAACTGGTTCCATCATAAGTATTTAGACCATTACAAATTAAAATTAAAAACCAACAAACAAAAGCAATGAAAGAAAATACTATGCGGGTTTAGGTTTTATATGGAATAAAACCTACCAGATTGGACTGGACCGGATCGGATTATAGATTTTACAAATTCCTTGCTCAACCCTAGAAATAGTGCCACATGGCTAGATTACCCTATCATTCTATAAATAGAGGCTTGATAAGTGCCTTCATCAAATTCAAATCAAAGAAATTGAGTAATAGCACATATGTCAATAACAGCTACAAATAAGCTTTTCGCAATTATTGCTAAAATGGGATAACTAAAAAATGAAATTTAAGAGCGTCCTAGAGTGTTAAACCTCTTTTTGACAAATGTTAGAGCAAGAGATCCTGCAGATGTGAGATTTAACGCTCTACAACACTCTTAAATTCTATTTTTCAATTGCCCAATTTCTTCAACAATTGCAAAAGTTGTTTGTAGCAACCATATCCATACATACTATTATTCAATTTCTTCCATTTGAATTTGATAAAGAAACTTATCAAACTTCCATTTATAGAGTGGTAAAATAATCTAGTCTTGCGGCACAAATTTGATGGCAAAGCACAATTTAATGAACAAACTAACTATCAATAATAAATTAGAATTTAAAAAAAAAAAAAAAGACAACAACAACAATAACAACATGAACGAATCAAACCGCCTAGATCAAACAAGAATCGGTTGAGTTAAATGAAAGAGAATTTAATCTTTGATTTGATTTTATCGAATTTTGAGATGAAAATTCAATAGTAGAATAGTTTTAAGTGCCTTATCCAACGGTGAGGCAAGTCTCTACGTGTAAGAATTTTTTTTTAACAATAAGTAAGAAAGGAATAAAGAGAGAATTATCTCGAAAAAATGAGAATTAAATTCAATTATCACATCTTGTAAGGAAGGACCCTGTTGATTAGAGTATCTCTAACCTGCTATATATATAATGTATGTTAGTCAAAATACTTAATATAATTCACTTTTTCAACTATAATGTGCTAGGCATATAATTAGGCATTTTGTCTTAATTTACATTCATTAGTTACATGTTACTAGCCTTCAAAAGTTAGGCAAAACATATTTAATTTTTAGAATTATTTCCTTCCATATTTGTTGTTGATGTGGCATTTTATAAAATTAATAGTATTTGAATAAATAACTAAAATAAAAAGCATAATTAGAATATAAATATAAAAAAAATAACAGATAAAAAAAATACTTTATAATAGTATTTAAATAAATAAAATGTCAATTAACATTAGAGATGCTCGGTCCACCCTACTTTTACCTGGTCCAAGTTTGTACCGTAGACCGGATCACATAAGGCTTGGGTTAGGGCTGAATCTAAGGTATTGAAGCCTGATTTGTTGGCCTGTCAGAGACAGTTTGTGGGTAAGTTCATTTGGGTGAAACTTGAACTTTTAGCGTTGCGCTAACTTGGCCAAAAACAAAATCCTGACACATTAGATAATGTCTTTTTTAATCCGGCCCAATACCGACCCTTATTGACTAATAAACCCATGATCACAATGTTATGGCCAAGGTCAAGCCAAAAAATAAAACAAAATAAGAGGCATATTAATGTGTAGATTAGGCCAACCTTATGATAATTTATAATTTCTTCCTTATATATTGTGGGAGCTGAATAATTGGAATAATCAGAAGCATACTCTAGAAGACATATATTACACAGCTCTACTCTGCACGATAAGGATGCCGCGTATAATAGATGGGCCGAACAGATACTAAACCATGGAGCCGAGTAAATAAGAGGACGAAGAGCGACAAGTGGGCTTGGCCATGAGGCCCAGGAAACAAGTATAAATAAAGGAACAACAAACTAAGAAAGGTATGTGAGAATTGTAGTGCTTAACTTAGAATATAAATATTCCTGAGTGTGGTTACTGACCTGTCCGTCGGAGTGCTAATTCTCACACCCCCGCTAGAGTGTATATTCCTTTTCAGGTGACCGGAAGAGGATCACGAGCGTTCCCCAAGATCAGAAGAGTATTTTCAAACCACTTCTCCACAATTGGCGCCGTCTGTGGGAATACTCAAGCACATCCATGGTGAGCGTGACGGAAGATCCTCCGACAATCACTGTCGACCCTATATCGCAAGAGGAAACCACTTCAACAAACTTGCTTGGAACAGAGACTATCGCCGCAAGACGTGCCTTGAATTTTGCCTCACCCTCGACTTCGGAGCACGAGACAATGCAGGCGATCATGGAACAAGCAAAGCAAAATGAACAGAGGTTAGAAACACATGATCGCTGAGAACGAACGTCTTCGTGAAGATTTGGCCTTGGAAATGGCGAAGTTCAAGGAAGCTGCGCCCCCAAATCCAGAACGACCTCCGAAGGCAGGTGGTCGACAACCTCGAGCGCGACAAGACACTGATAGCGACTCCGACTCATTATCCCCAGTGCCTAGGAAGAAGGGACTACGCGAAACCACCCGTTCTTCCGAAGAAAGTCCCCGTACAATGCACAAGCGAAGAAGGAACAGTTCGGACGAAGACCACCACGATCCCTTCGTACGACGGATTGCAAAGGCTGTGCTACCCAAGAAATTCAAAGCACCGTCGTTCACCTTGTATGACGGCAAATCATACCCCACCGACCACATCCGCCACTACAAGCAGGCCATGACATTGCATGGAGACGACGAGGCCCTCATGTGCCGAATATTTCCTAGCAGTTTGGGACCATTGGCAGTCAGGTAGTATTATAAACTGGAGCCAGATTCGATCAAAACCTTCCACTAACTACAAAAATCTTTCAGGGCCAGATTCATCACCAACGAAGTCTAGCCGAAGCAAGCCGACTCTCTCTGGGAAATGCAAATCCTGCCAGGAGAAACACTAAGAGCATATTTGGCACGATATTAGGAATGCTTTAATCTTGTTGACGATGCTTGTAACGACTCCATGGCCATCATCGCCTTCAAAATGGGATTACATCCAGATAGTGCCCTCCGCGGTTCCTTGACTAGAAGAACCACCAAAGCAGTCTGGGGGCTGATGAAGAATGTAGAGGAATACTGCAAAGTGGAAGATGACGGCTTATGGGTTAAAGCCAAACACGTGACCAACAAAACGGCCCCTCCCGAAATTGCTCAGCTAATATGTTCAGCACCACCTCAGAGCCCTGAACCACGACAGCAGGCTAAATGAGACAGCAGACGGGACTCTCGCCGATCCAGTGATCAATGCTCGCACCAGGCAAATGAGCAACTGCAGGTCGATAGCAGGCGCACAAAGCGCGCTGACAAGAAATATACGAAGCTGTCAGAGCCAATCAGCTCGATTATGACCAAAATCCAACATCTTCCGTTCTTCAAATGGCCGTCCAAGATGGTGGGACCTCCTGACACGAGAACGCGAGACAGGCGTTGTGAATATCACAAAGATCATGGTCATCATACGGACAGTTGCTATGCCTTGAAAGACCACATCGAGGAATTGGTGCAAGACGGTCGGCTCCAGGAACACGTCCGGAAGAGCACAATCAAAACTGTTGCCCTTCGGCAGGAGTCACCTCCCCTCGGCGTTATACATATGATATACAGCCTTCCAATGCCATGTACCATAAACTCAATTCATTCAGCCCCCCAAAAGCAACGCCCACAAGCGAAACAGCCCCACAAAGCTCTGAGTATCATCTTCGACGATTCCGATCTTATCGACACAACGCTCCTCCATATTGATCCATTGGTCATTGAACTACACATGAATCGATTTACCGTCGAACGCATCCTCATAGACCAGGGAAGTACTTCGGAGGTCATGTACTACGAGACCTTCCTCAAACTCGGATTCAATGAATTAGACCTGTCTCCGGCCCCTTATCCATTATTCGACTTCAACGCAAATCCAGAGTACCCGTTGGGGAAAATCACGTTACCCGTTCGGGTGGGCTACTAAACAGTGGATGTGCAATTCATGGTCGTCAAGCTCCCTTTGTCGTATAACCTCATCATGGGGCGAACTTGGCTGCATACTATTCGGGCTGTGCCAAGCACCTATCATCAGTTGCTACGCTTCTGGACCGAATACGGCGTTGAGCAAATCCGTGGTTCCCGACAATTCGCACAAGCGTGCTATCTCCTCTCTGGAAAGACACCAACGGAGACACAGGTCAACTCCACTGAAGTATCGAATCAAGACAGTCTCATTGATGTCGGACGACTCCCTGACGACAAGCCACGGAAGCTCTAGGCGATACCAGCAGCATCTTCCCAAGACGTATGCTCAACGCGTCCAGCTGCGCCGCTACACGCCGAAAAAGTTGGTCCTGAAGGTATTTCCAAATGATAGGGGACCGATTGATAGAAAGGGGCTCACCCGACCTGTGGGGAATGATATAGTTTTGAATGGCTCACCATGTACACTTTCCACTTTTGTAAGTAATGCAAAGATTACTGTTTACTCACCGTGAAATCCAGCTCAAAAGTATTCCAAATAAAGCCTCCGAACTCGGAGCGCCCTTCGTAGATGTCACGATTGGCCCAATAAACTCTCCGAATTTTGAGCGCCCTTCGTGGATATCATGATTGGCCGACAAAGCCTCCAGATTCGGAGCGCCCTTCGTGGATATAACGAATGGCCGATTAAAGTCTCCGAATTCGGAGCCCCAACGGCGCATGACGTCTTTGGACCGACAAAGCCTCCGAATTCGGAGCGCCCTTCGTGGATGTCACGATTGGCCCAATAAAGTCTCCAGATTCGGAGCACCCTTCATGGATATCACGATTGGTCTTCTATGCCTCTGGATACGGAGCGCCCTTCGTGGATATCATGATTGGCCGATTAAAGTCTCCAGATTCGGAGCCCCATCGGCGCATGACGTCTTTGGGCCGACAAAGCCTCCGGATTCGGAGCGCCCTTCGTGGATGTCACGATTGGCCCAATAAAGTCTCCGGATTCGGAGTGCCCTTCGTGGATATCACGATTGGCCGACAAAGCCTCCGGATTTGGAGCGCCCTTCGTGGATATCACGATTGGCCGATTAAAGTCTCCGGATTCGGAGCCCCATTGGCGCATGACGTCTTTGGGTCGACAAAGTCTCCGGATTTCGAGCGTCCTTCGTGGACCAATAAAGTCTGTGGATTCGGAGCGCCCTTCGTGGATATCACGATTGGCCGACAAAGCCACCGGATTCGGAGCGCCCTTCGTGGATGTCACGATTAGCCCAATAAAGTCTGCGGATTCGGAGTGCCCTTCATGGATATCAAGATTGGCCGACAAAGCCTTCGGATTCGGAGTGCCCTTCATGGATATCACGATTGGCCGATTAAAGTCTCCAAATTTGCAGCCCCATCGGCGCATGACGTCTTTCGGCCGACAAAGTCCCCAGATTCGGAGCGCCCTTCGTGGATATCGTGATTGGCCGACAAAGCCTCCGGATTCGGCGCGCCCTTCGTGGATTTCACGATTGGCCCAATAGTCTCCGGATTCGGAGCGCCCTTCTTGGATATCACGATTGGCCGACAAAGCCTCCGGATTCGGAATGCCCTTCGTGGATATCACGATTGGCCGATTAAAGTGTTTGGGTTCGGAGCCCCATCGGCGCATGACGTCTTTGGGCCGATAAAGCCTCTAAATTTGGTTGACCAGTGTCATCGAGTGGCCCTCAAGGGCCGAGTAATATTCCGAATTCAGAGCGCCCTCCAGAATGAAAACATTCACACATCGAAGCAGGGATATGTAGGTTGAACTGGTACAACCGTGTGAAGAAGACAAAACGGTCCAGCATGCAAAATAAGATGCCTAATTAAGCATACAAAAATTCAGAATGAGATAAACTTCTAGAATGAACCATTTTATTCGATTAAACAGTAATTACAAAAAACATTCGAAGCATTATAATATCTATTCTCATACGGCGTCGCGTCGGGACGAGCGGCAGTGCCGAATCAATGTCCGCTGATCAGAGAACACCCGCAACTTGAAATGCTTTGATCTGGCCGTGCTAGAATCCACGATTCACACCGACGAGATAATCACCTTTGAGGCTGGGACCTTTGACACCATAGACAACGTCAAGGCCAAGATCCAAGACAAAGAAGGAATTCCCCACAAAAACAATAATACCCAACGGTCGCGGCGCTACGTCAACCTCATTTCTCGGTCGCGATTGCGGAGAACTTCGCCATTGTGGTTTGTCCTTTCGAGGTGATCTGCTTTGAGGACTTAGAGGCTGTCATTTTTCCCGTCTTTTGAATACCATACCTCCCGCGCGAGTGGGTTCTCTGCTGCGATTCAATACAATGTCAAGCTCAGCCAGAGTCCGAGCTTCTCCTCTGTTGCTGAAGAAAAACTCCATTCGACATTCACACTTATCTAACCCCACGCAACAAAATCATTTTAAATCGAGTCTGAGCACAGTAAGTGAAGTCTCTAGAGCGAAAAATCCGAGGCGATTTATTTTGAAAAACCTTGTGGTGGCCCCGAGGCGATTTCATTAACATTGAACTCCAAAAGACGGACGCCAAGCGATATTAGCCATAGCCACCCCATGCGCCGACTATCTCCGGATTCGAAGCCCCTGGCGTATGATGCCTTTGGACCGGTTGAGCCTCCGAATTTGGAGCCTCATCGGCATGATTGACTGAGCGTAACACATGCAAAATATATATTTAATTAAGAGTGCCCATGACAAGCCGTCATATAACCATTCGGAATTAAAATGACTAGTTGACTCGGGCCGGTCAATGTTTATAAATGAAACACATGCAAACACGTGTGCCGAATGCAAATTACAATGAAACTTTTAAAATAGGACATTTTATTCAATCAGGCAATAATTACATAGTTATGAACGCGATCCACGTTCGCACGTTACATTGATTGTTTTTACACAACGTCTCCCTCATCTTCACTCTGCTCGACTACAAAGGCGGCAAACGGAAGATGGCTACGTTGGTATAGTGGCAATGCCAGGTCGACGCCCATTGCTCGGAGAGCTTCTTCGGCCTGAAGCGCCTTGATCCGACCGTGCTTAAATCCACGAATTTTGCATCGGCAAACTTCCTTGGTGAGTTTTTCCTTGGTCTTCTGTATCTCGACTTTCCGGCTATCGTGGAAGCCTTTTTCATAGGCCCTTCCCTTCGCGGATTCCATCGCGAACATGCTCGTCGTATCTCGATCGGCGAGCATGGTACTGATAAGCCGTTGGGTGATCCTTTCTTCCACGATTGGGTTAGCCTGCCCGACGGGTTGTCCGTGAACGGCCTTGACCTTCCTTAGCTCATGTTCAACCTCTTCCGCGCGAGCCTCCAAGTTTCAGATGCGTTCATCCCTCTTCTCTATTTCTCGGCGGGCAGTACGAAGACGAATACCGATTTCGTAGGCAGTGTAGAGCCCCTTCACCGCACCATGAATGCCTTTACGAAACACTTCGAAGTCCTGCCGACCTACCATCGACTGCTGGACCTCGAGAGGAAAAATCTGTCGAGCAAATTTGACCACCACACTTGAATCTCGAACGATCGAGTCCACATCTGTCATGGGTCTATTCCCCACAAAGACTGCGAAGCTCAATGGGTGCGAGTTCGCACCGGGCTGCCTTCTAGAACGAGGTTGCAGGGATTTGCCCTGTGGCTCCTTGTCCCCCCTAGGTGACCTACTTCGACGATGAGGAGATCCACGTCTCTCTCGATCCCTCGAAGTCCTGCCTCCCGCTCGTGACGGTTCGCCACTTCAATTCATGTCTCCTCGCAGGTCTGATAGCATCCTCGCTTCCCCTTTGCTATTAAAAAAGAGTCTATTCAACATTCGCGCTCATCTATTCTTCATCAAAGACCTGAACTGAGTTGCTCACTAAGCACGTAAATAGGACCTTCATTCATTTATTCCCTATGAGGGCAGCACCACCGAGGCAATCTCATTAATATCGAAACCTCAACAGCCTGGAGCCGACCCAGTCATGCCCACATCACACACTGTGATTTGGCGTTCAATATTCGTGAACCCGCTGGGGCAAGGACAGATTCATTAATCTATCCGGCTTGAGTGCCGCAGCCGCTTCACGAATCGACTAATAAATATTGTATGATTCGGCATTCAATGTTCGCGAACCAGCTGGGGTAAGGGCAGATTCATCAGTCTATCTGGTTTGAGTGTCGCAGCCGCTTCACGAATCAACTAATCAATATTGTATGATTCGGCGTTTAATGTTCGCGAACTAGCTGGGGGAAGGGTAGATTCATCAATCTATCCGGCTTGATTGCCGCAGCCGCTTCACGAATCGACTAATCAATATTTTATGATTCGGCATTCAATGTTCGCAAACCAGCTGGGGTAAGGGCAGATTCATCAATCTATCTGGTTTGAGTGCCGCAACCGCTTCACGAATCAACTAATCAATATTGTATGATTCGGTGTTTAATGTTCGCAAACCAGCAGGGGGAAGGGTAGATTCATCAATCTATCCGGCTTGAGTACCGCAGCCGCTTCACAAATCGACTAATCAATATTGTATGATTCGACGTTCAATGTTCACGGACCAGCTAGGGTAAAGGCAGATTCATCAATCTATCCGGCTTGAGTGCCGTAGCCGCTTCATGAATTGACTATTCAATATTGTATGATTCGGCGTTTAATGTTCGCGAACCAGCTGGGGAAAGGGCAGATTCATCAATCTACCCGGCTCGAGTGCCGCAGCCGCTTCACGAATCGATTTACTAGTCCTATTCGGAACCAAGAGTCCGTTTACTTGTTTGGAGAAATTAAAGTTTAACTAATATAATTGCCAAGATTACACTGATTCCAATCACTGGTTAAAAGGCACAACAGACAATAATCATTTTCTCCAAAGTAGTGGAAGGAAAAACTCTTCATTAATATCAGAAACTTCGTACAAATAATAGTGAAATGGGAAGTAAATTTTCATTAATAAATTGAGCACAGATAGTAACTAATTTATACATGAAAATTACCTTGAACTAACAAGGATCCACTGCACAAAAATGTACATCGAAATTAAAGATTCCTAATAAAACTAGAATGTCTCCCAGATCAATCCTCGGGATCAGACTGAAGTGGCTCAACGTCCACTTGCTCGTATGGAATTGGCAAGGCCAATGTAACTCCAGCAGAAGCAAGGGCTTTGAGGCACCCATGTTTGAATCCCCGATTCTCGAATTTAGGGACCTCATCTATGTATTCCTTTAAGGCGGCACTCTTTCCAGCTTCTAGCACCGTAAAAGCTTCAGATTCGGCTTTTTCCTTGGCCGCCTTCAATTCTTCTAACTCAGCCTCTGCCTTGGAAAACGCCTCCTGGGTTAACTTGAGCAACTCCTCACTCGCGTTCGCCCTATCCTTGGCTCCGGATCTGAGCTGGTCAGCAGTCCGAGCCCTCTCTTTTTCAGCTTCGGCTCGAGCACTTTCCATTGCGGCTCTCATTGCCTCGAACTCGGCCCTACTTCTTTCATCCTCAGCTTCAGACTTTAAGCGGCCAATTCTTTCAATGGCATCATGCTGTGGGCGGCCTAGTTCGGCTATCCTTCCAACCGTCTGCAAAACAAGTTTGGATCGCCACATCAAGCAACGTCGTACACAAACCAAACCAAACGAGCAAAAACGAAAGTATCATATACATACCAGAAGGGCCGACTGGGCAGCAAATGCTATAGCTACTAAATTCGGCTCTTCTCGAAAGGTGGCCTTGTCAGCCGGTAGCGAAACTGAGGTGGCCAAGCTCAATGCCACAACTGGATCCTTCATGGCAGATGCGTCAGCAAAGATCGGCGTGTCTTTGATCTTTGGTTGAACAACGAAGTGGACAACCATGTCAGACTCCTCTAAGCGAGGCCGTTTGTCAGCAGGGCTATCCTCTGAGCCGGCCTCTCCCTCGGCGGAACGTTTTTCACCCCGCTCTTTTGAAACCAGCCGTTCTTCCGTAACCTTCTGTTCAGCTCCCTCCGTCTCGGCCACAACAACTTGAGTCGTTTCTTCTCCAATAATCGGTTGTATAGATTTAATCAGGGCAGGCTCAGAATGAGCGGCCTCAGCTTTCTTTCAGGCGGCCATTCTCTCGGCATTTTTCTTTCTCTCCATCTGCGTGAGATTTTCCTTAGCCATGCCTTTAGAAAAAGCGCCAGGTAGATCTCCCAAGTTTGTAAAAATGTCTCCGAAGGAAAACTCTACCCGACCCGAAGTGGACGGAGAGTTAGGCTCGTTAAGATCGACTGTCGCAAATGCTAATTTGAGGGCTTCGTCGACTTCTTCGGCCTCCGTATCGAACACCTTCATTGATTCAGCAACTACTTCGACCATCGGCTCTAAGTCTTGCTCCGAATCAGAAGCTTCAAGACCAATTTGCCTGAGGGTCTTGAAGCTGGGGAAGACAAGAGCCGTAAGGTGCTGTTCACCGGTTGGGATCGGAATATCGTCCGCAGCCGAGAATGTGGTATAAGTAGGCTCGTACCACAGGAGAATATGGGCGGCTCTGCCTTGCTTCTGTACATTCGGACGGCCAAAGTACTTTAGTGCTGCCTTAATTTCCGCAAGGACTGCGTCGCCAGCTGAGGTCAAAATCCTCTTCAACTTATTGCCTGCAAGAATAAAGGGTAAGGCTTGGAGAAAACGCCGCATAAAAGAAAGATCAACAAACAAGGAGTTATACGGCAACCTGGTTCACCCCTCCGTCTGGGAATAGGGTCTAGGCGATTTTCGCCTTCGCCGAATTCCCAGTTACCTCAGACATTGACCATTACATCGTCAACTCGTTTGCCAAAGCTGGCAAGCATCGTCACCAAGTGATGGTCGGTGTCCTTGGCCCTAAGAGAGTAGCGCCTGAGCCGACCAGATTTGGCTAAAGCATAGCAGTGCTGAATCGCAGGAATGCCGAGGTTGATCCTGAGATGCCGGTTCAACTCTACGATTCCCATTATGATTCGAAAAAAGTTTACATTGGGTTACGAAGGAATCAGACTCCAATAGTGGAGGACGGCCCTGAGAAATGGGTGTAGGGGAAAGTAAACTCTGCCCTCCGCAATAGATAGAAGAGGGAAGACGTTTGTATTTTTGTCGTCCCTCTCCATATCAAGGGTATTCTCCGTTACCAGAGCAAGATGGACATCCTCAGGAATAGAAAAATGTTTTCGGAACCCAGAAATTCGACCCTCAGAAAGGAGGTCTTTCAAATGCTTAGCCATTCTAGCAAGGACTCAAGGGTATCCTAAATCAAAAATAAATATGGAAAATAGGATTACAAGGAGAAGAGAAGAAAACTTACGAAAGGCAAAGGAGACAAGGAGAGAACGGATAAGAGTTGTAGAAAATGCGTCGAAGAAGGGATACCGACTGGCAGTCCAAGAAGTTCAAATATTCGAAAAAGCATGTTTTCGAAGGGACTTAAGTTTCAAATCATAATAAATGCGAGAGAAGCACGAATGGGGCAGAAAAGCGTTACAATGACCAAAAAGCACGCACGCGTTCTGACACGCATCGAGAAGAGGATTAACTGCCGAATTTTTTGACTTCTAGCCAAACACGCCGACTAACTGATACTAGCGAGGTGTTTGGGGGGCAATTGTGGGAGCCGAATAATTGGAATAATCAGAAGCATACTCTAGAAGACACATATTGCACGGCTCTACTTTGCACGATAAGGATGCCGAGTATAATAGATGGGCCGAACAGACACTGAACCATGGAGCCGAGTAAATAAGAAGACAAAGAGCGACAAGTGGGCCTGGCCATGAGGCCCAGGAAACAAGTATAAATAAAGGAACAACAGACTAAGAAAGGTATGTGAGAATTGTAGTGCTTAACTTAGAATATAAGTATTCTTGAGTGTGGTTACTGACCAGTCCATCGGAGTGCTAATTCCGGCACCTCCGCCGGAGTGTATATTCCTTTTCAGGTGACCGGAAGAGGATCATGAGCGTTCCCCAGGATCAGAAGAGTATTTCCAAACCACTTCTCCACATATATATATGTATATTGTGTAACATACATATATATAGGGTTAAGTCATGTTCAATTGTTGATTCACGCTCCTTAGATGACTATAAATTATAATTTTCTTCTGAAACAAATTTAAGTGGTGCTTATTATTAGTTACAATAGTGAGTCCCATCATTTATTTATCTCTTTTGAAGAGACAATATGACGATAACCAAATATAAATTGTATAGAATAATGTTTCAAAACCAACAAATAACTTCTCCTTCATTACACATTATCAGTAACGTTCTCATGAACATAAATGTTATTGAAATAAATGATGTGGCATAATATTATTATTGAAACTTCGCATAGCATTACACAATGACTCAAGCCAATGCTAATCAGGTATTTGACTTGGTTTTTTTTCATCTATATCTTTCTTGTTGTCTTTCTTGATACATACAATGGAAAAACAATATTTATTTCTTGCCAAATTATATTTGTAATTCTTATAATTTATTTCATTTGTTGATTTTGATCATGTAATTTTAATTATATCAATTTCATTTTTAATCTTTCGCACTGTGTAGTCCAATTGATGACATTAGTTAAAAAAATAGATAGAAATCAATGACAAAATGGTATATTAAATGAATCATTTTAAATTGAATGTTAGTCCCTCAAGATGCATTATCAATTAGACTAAATTGATGTAAGTTATTGAAGTTTATTTAAATTTAATTTGCAAACTTAACAAATTTTATTTAAGTTTGCCAAGGTATACTATAGCTCGCCTTTTTCGCGCCCCCTTTCGGAAGTTTTGAAAGAAAACCCTACAGTTCAGACTCCTATGGTTCTGAATCTAATCTCACAAGTGCAATGTGAATTGATAAACACCAAAGAGTCCAAATTCGACAAATCTTTTGGAAAATCGATTTTGAATAAAAAATTCCAAAATTGAACTGCATTGCCAGATACAGAGTCGCCACCTAAATATTTTATTTTGGAAAAATTTTGGAAACCCATGACTCGTGCCATAGGCCATGTGTTCATCACCACCAAAGTTGCCTCGGCTCAGGAACTTAGGTACAAGAGGGAAAGGTCATGGATTGAGCACCCCCGCTCGCTCGATCAAAGATCGGCCTCTACTAATCATGATATGATTTTTTATCAACATTATGTGTTCTTGTTCTAGTTATTAAGCTAGCTTTACTATGTGATGCACACAAGCAATTATACACTAGTTTGCTCAATTTGGAACAATTCAACTCATGTTTGTTTGTGAAAATAGTTTGAATTTCCCACCTCAAGTAGGCTTAAAGTTTGCGGATTTGCTACCAAACATAGTGGGCTTAAAACATGATTTGCCACTCAACAAAGTGGGCTTAAAACATACATTCGTTGAATCGTTCAAATTCAAGAAACAAGCCTTCGTCCACAGGCATTCAAATAGTTTATCAAGTAAGCATTTAGCCATATGGCAAGCATGCTAGTTCATGGCAATCACTCACACTCATGCAAGTATGGTAAAGCATAAAAATTCACCTAGTACTCCAAGCTAAGAAAATATGAGTTAGAAAAATATGCATTATTCCTAACTATACAAGATGTCTAATGCAACACATGCGATTATGTAATTAATAGGCTCGACTACCGATATGGCATATGAATCAATTTTGATAACATGCAGTTTAAACTAGTATTCATCGAAGTATTGAAACAACAATGTAGTTAGAAAGATGAGTCGAGCCTTGGTGCATGCAATACAAAATGAATGGATGCAAGCATAAAGCATAAGGTATGCTAATTGAAATATGTCCCTAATCTAACCATCAAAAGCGGGTAAATAAAAGGGAGAAAGAAGTAGCTAAACTAATTAACTAATTATTACAAAACTTGAAATGAGTGATTAACTAACTATCTAAGCTAATTAATTAAAAGAAGTTAATTAGGCTAAGCTAATTAAATATTACAACATCAACTAATTAGCTACAACTAATTAGACTAATTAAATATTACAACATAATTTTCTATGATAATGAAACAAGTAAATAACCGAACGCTTTTGATATGAGCCTGATGGAAGATGGATGGAGGTTGCATGCGCATCGCCTAAAAGCTACTATGTCTGCCCCAGATTGCCTCAGTTTCACCTTTAGTCACTGCCTCTGTTTCTGCAAAATTGCATTGCTGGCCACAGACCAAGGGCCGGCCATGCATGACTGATGGCTGGCTGGGCCTACAGAGGGCCGGCCGTGCATTGATATGGTGCAAACTCTGTTTCTGTGCTCTGAGGTGAAATCAGCGTAGATAGAGTATTTTTAAGCTTTATTTGTCCTTCTTTCATTCTCTGTCATATGAAAACCTCAAGAGAAGGTTGGGATTGACTCTAAAACCATCAATGAGAGATATGATCACTTGATGATCTTGGATATCTTGGATATCATCCTGGACCAAAAATCAATAAATGTAATAGAAATGGACCACCCCTCTCTTTTTGTCAAGGAATGAACTCAAAAAAGGAAGTTGAGACGCTTCAAGAACATCAAAATACCATGAATTGATGCTTGATGACCCTTGACACAAGAAACTTGGCATAACATCAGGCCAAGTTTAAACTATTTAAGCCATTTTTTTTAAGTGTGTTGATCCAAGTTTTAAACCAATTTTTTTATGCCTTGCCATTCATTAGTCAATTTGTCCAAATATGATGTTCACGTCCTTTAAACGAGAAGTGATGTCAAACAAGAGGTCTTTCTAAAACATGAGATAAAGACTATACCGTTGACGATGAATCTCCGAAGAGATTAAGCAATTAAGTGTAGTCTTCTTTACATGCATTGAGCAACCTCAATTGGTTGAAACCATTCTCATGAATGAAAGATATGGAATGATTGATTGATTAGTAAACTTAGACTCCAAACATGGAAAATGAACAAAGAAAGCATATTAAACAACAAGTATGCCAACTTATGAGACCCCAAGTGCATTAAACAAGGCATGAACCAATTGAAAAAGCCTAGACAACCTCAAAAAAGCCCTAAATACATGAAAATCAGAGGTGAAACATGCATGAAAAGGGGTTGAAAAGCTAGACAATAAAGATGAGAATTAAAGCTAGTAAACAAGGATAAGAAGGGGTGGCTAACCCCTCCATTCTTGAAACTTCAAAACATGGTTTTTAGCCTTTTCAAACCTCTGAAAATCAGTGTAAATACCAAAGAAAAAGAGTGAAAAAGAGAAGATTTGAGTTACGAATAAAGGTGTAGAAAGAGCAAACTTTCTCTACCCTTTTGCTAACTCTTCAAACCCAACTCTAACACTTCAAACAAACTCAAAACCAGCCAAAACAGCAAGAGTAATGAAGTAAAGGATAGAAATGAAAGCAAGAGAAGAGAAAACAAGCTTATATCTTTTAAGAAGTAAGCATGTTCTTGGAGTTTCAATGCACTCTCAAGCTTGAATTACACTTCCTCAAGATCAACCAAAGCTTTAGAATGGTAAGACAAGGTTGTATACGATGTATATAGGTGGTGTAAGCAAGCTAGGTTAGCTCAAAGATAACTTGCAATGGAAAAAGGCGGAGTGAAGGGCTCTCAAGGTGTATTTATCTCGTTAGGTGAGTGCCTGACTTGGCTTGAAGATGAGGCACAATCCAGGCCCATTTTGGCATCAGAGGCTTCCACAAGCACAAACGGGGGACGCAGGAACACCTGACTCATCTATG